>NC_092604.1:4922500-5525312 GCF_047663525.1 Anas platyrhynchos
GCACGATCTGAAAGCCTGCAAAGAAGAGGGCTGCTTCCTCCCTGGGTTTTGTTCAGAATAGGCTTTAGGATTCATTAAAATCGTAACAGAGCCCAGCAGTTCCAGGCCACCGTGTTACATGCTGCCCACAGGGCTTGTTAATGCAAGGTGCTCCCCTGTGAAAACTGCAGACGTCCCGAGTTCAGCCGTACAGCTGTCAGTATGCAGGTGTGTGCACAGGAGTGTGCAGGCTTGCGGCAGGGCTGATTGGCAGCTCTGTAAGCTCCTCATAAAAAGATGTTGATGCATGAGCTTGGAGGGCTGAGAAAGGTGCCATTCACTTACAAAGGGATCCGTCAGTACCCTGGCAGGGACTTGAGGCTTGTTGTGCTGCCGGTTGTCCTGCACTGCTCTGCAGAGGGCTCATAGCAGAAATCTTGTTCTGAAAAGGGAGATCTAAAGCTTTTAAGCAAGGCTGTCACTCCAGACTTCCCTTGGGAAAAGAGAGGAGGAGAAAGGTAAGCTGGCGACTCAGGAGAGTGGGGTGGCTCCCAAGGAAAGTTGTAAAACAGCCTTTGTCTCATGTCGTCACCTGGTGACAAAGAAGTTTGGCTTTATTATTATTTTTAAAAAGTGATGGACATTCAACAGCTGAAAAAAAGGTAAGTGTGAATCTCGTAGTCTGTCTGAAAACGTAGGGGTCAAATTGTAATTAAAAAATCAAAGAGCAGTGGGGACTTAATGCTGCTTTGAGTGTTTATGAGCATGAGACTGCCTGGGCCTTGCCTGGCCTTGTGGTTAGCCCCTGGCTGGCAGCCTCGAGGGAGAACTTCTGGATTTTACCTTTGTAAAGCAAGGAGGGAGACTTAGGTACAGGAGCAAGCATGTGGTCTTTTTTCAGAGACCACATCTTCAGAGTGGGGCGTCTGTGTTACAGGCACTGCTCGTGAGGGATCGCTCAAAGAACCCCGAGGCAGAGCAGGGAGGGCAGGGCAGAGCCTGGCAGGTCCCATTGCCTCTGGAGCACTGGGAAGCACTGGGAGGGCAGCCTCGGGTCCCGCTGAGCCCTGGAGGAGTGGCCTGGGTGGAGCGTGAGCTGAAATGGAAGAGCAGGATGGGGACCTCATTTCTGATGTCCTTGTTCTTGAGTTGTGGCTTGTGCCAGGTGAATCACTCAGCGTGCCAGGCCCTGCAGTCACATCCCTGCCTGTGTCTGACAGAGGGCAGGCATCGAACAGCCAAACCTCGCTGCCATTTCGGGGCTTCCAGGGAGCAAGACACAGCACAGGAGCTGCTCCCTTTTTCTCTGTACTAGAGACCTGGAGGAGACGTGCTATTTCTGGGAAAGATAAGGCCGAGTTTTAGCTGCTGTGGTTGGTTTCTGTTGGGGTTAAGCCACCCCTTCCCACGGGCAGGCCCACCTTCTGCAGTCCCGTGCATGTGCTGGGCCCTGCTGCACGCCGCCTGGGAGAGGCTGCGGTCAGAGCCGAGCACTGCTGCAGGTGAGAAGGGCTTTCCTGGGGCTTTGCCCTTCTGAGAAACCCCAGAGCCTTCCCATTCACCATGTCCTGAATTGCATTTTGACAAAACTGCTGACCCCACTCCTGGTGACACTGACACACCGGTGGGATCGCTGCCCTGAGGTGCTCCAGGTGCCTCACCTGGCTGCTGGGTGAGCCAGCAAAAAGCCACGTGTGGACCCGTGCCCGACTGGGAACCGTTTGTATCACTGCTGACGATCACCAAAAGCCATTTGAAATCAAAATGCCCTTCCATTTTAAGCACTGAGGATGAACACAGGCTTCTGCACGGCCCTACAGTCTGCCTGCTCTGTTGGCAAGGGGCCTCACCCCCCTGAGCAGGTCATGATTCTGCTTTTCCTCTCTGCCTGCCACCGTGCGACTCCGACACTCGTGTAGCTTGTAGCAAGGTGGGACACGGTTTGCTCTGGGACTTTTCCCCTCAGCAGTGCTGCAGTGAGGATGCCGCCCGTGCTGCTCAAGGCAGCTGGCTCCGTTCTCGAGCAACACATCTCGACTCGTGTGGTGGCAAGCTCAGATCTTTCCAGACAGTCACTCAGGGGGTAGCAGTGGGTGGTGATGTCCTGGCCAAAGGAAGGTGGCGTTTCAGTGGGTGAAAGCAGTGCTGAGAATCACTTGCACTGATTTCAGTCACTTGGAGCACTCCGTGTGGGGTGGGACCATGTGGGCGATGCCTCTCCGGGCACTGGGACATCTTCCCTGGGCTCCTGCACCAGTCGGGCGGTGTGATCTGACCCAGCTCATCCATTAAAGATTGCAAGGTGCTTGCCCAAAAGGGAGTTTGAGCACTGCTAATGGATCCTTTTGCTTTTGGCCTCTTTGCAACTGAAATTAGCTCCTGTAATTAAAGTATCTGCTTTGCACAGTCATTCTCTGCTGGAATAAAAAAGCCCTGAGGGGGGTTCTTTTATTTCCATGGAAAACAAAATATTACTGCTGTCTGGGCTCTATGGAAAGGGGATTTGTGTTCTCACTTTCACTTTTATCTGCAAAAAACTATTTTCTCTAGGCTCTGGCTTTGTGTTTCCCTGCTGTCACGTTCAATTAGGGGGCAGAACAGATGCCTGTTCCCCTGTCCAGTGGCTTTTACCTATAAGATGTTTGTCTGCACAGAGCATAAACCCCACTGCACCAAACTGGGGCTTCAGCAGAGCAGCTCTGTGCAAAGCCAACGTGCCAGCCAGTGTCAGGAGCGTTTTTAAAAGGTCTTTGGGCTTGTTCGGGCACACTGCTGTGCCCAAAACTATTTTCAGGGTACTGTTGAATGTAAAAGTAAGCATTTAGTCCTTCTGAGCCTTCCTTGGTCATCATTCTTGAAGCTCTCCAGAGTATTAGTGGACAGACCAGTACTTTGCCTGTTGGTTAAGCAAGTAGCAGGCATAATAAAACCCACCTCATCTAACAGAATGTGCAACCTTTCTCCCTCCAGGATGGAGAGGTGTACTGCATAGATGCCCGTTTCTACGGCAATATCAGCCGCTTCATAAACCACCTCTGCGAGCCAAACCTCATCCCGGTGCGGGTCTTCATGTCGCATCAGGACCTCCGCTTTCCCAGGATCGCCTTCTTCAGCACGAGGCACATAGAAGCCGGAGAAGAAATCGGGTAGGTACCGCCCAGGGGTGGCTGCCCAAGGGACAGAGCTGCCCGAAGAGCCACAGCTCAGCCCAGGGGCTGGAGCACGTTGCACGTGGCTCATAGTACTGGTACCAGTAGGGCTCATAGTACTGGTACTGGTCATGTGTTGGTCTGAAGGAGGCAGGGAGGGGATCCTCCCGTGGACATCCCCATTGCTTGCTGCAGTGTGTCCCTGGTGTCCCACCTACGTGAATTTTGGAGCAGTGCACAGACGAGCAGCGAGTGTAACTCCTACCAGCGGGAGGTCACTGGGGTTGGTGCCTTTAGGAGGCAGGAACGCAGCCGTCCCTGGGCTGGTCCTGCACTGCCTCTGTCCTGGCAGGATGGGAAGGATGCTGCCCTGGTGCCAAGCACTGGGACTGTGCCAAGGAATACGTAGTGGCCCAAAGTGCCGGTCTTGTGAAGCTGCTGCTCCATGTGTGTGCCCTGGAGTCCTAGGAGCTGTGCTGAGGTAGCAGTGTTCCCTTTTTGCAGCGTTTCCCCCAGGTACAGACCCCACAGCCTGCCTGTCCCCATCTTGTTCACCGTTCTGGTCTTCGCAGTGGGAGTTTCTCCGTGTTTTTGGCTAGGACGCATAGTGCTCAGCTCTGCTCAGGAAACAGGCCCTGGGTGGCTTTATTCAGCAGTGAGACTGAAACAGAAAACAAAACTCCGTGGATTTGGCCTAGGGTAGCCTCTAGGTGTGATGGGGAGGTTCTGCACAGAGCTGGGCACTTGATTTTTTCTCTCTCAAACACCTTCCTCTGCAGAGGGCCAAAAGCTCTTATGCTTCAGTGTTTGCTAGCCCAGCCGTGTCCCCAGGGTCCCTGGGGTCCTGCAGCACAGCGTCCCCTGACACAGAATTGCCCCAGGTGCTGCCAACCCCAGCTTCTGGTGCAGATGCACAACCCCTTTTGCTCCCAATCGTTCCTTCATTGCACATTGCGGTGACCCCGTTTTCTGTCTCTCTCTTGCAGCTTCGACTACGGCGACAGGTTCTGGGACATCAAAGGCAAGTTCTTCAGCTGTCAGTGCGGTTCACCCAAGTGCAAACACTCGAGCTCAGCGCTGGCCCAGCGGCAGGCGAGCACCTCGTCCCAGGACACGCAGGAAAACGGGCTCCCCGACACCAGCTCTGCCACAGCAGCCGGCCCCTTTTGAGGCTCCGCTCCCCAGAGACTGACTTGTTTTAACCCTATAGATTCACATACTGTCTGAATTTCCATTTAAAGAGAGAAAACCCGCTCAAGGAAAACCAAGGGTTCGTGACACTTAGGGCTGTGCCACCGACTGTTACTTGAGGAATAAGTGAAAGCAAATTCCACCTCCGTGGCGTTGTTCTCCCCTCCCCGGTCCTGGAAAGCTGCTGGTTTTTACAGTGCGTGCCGAGGGGTGGCTGTTGCGTTTTTTTTCCATGCAAGCTGTCCCGGCCTCCGTCTCGTAATGTGCAAAGTGTTGTCAGAGCCAAGGGAGAGCTGCCCGTCCTCCGAATATTGTTAATTGAATGGATCGCTCATGCCAAGTCATCTCCAGTTCACTTGTAATAAACTTTGAGTACTTGATGGGACTTTCTTTCTAAAAGCCGGGGGGAGCGGGGAGAGGGAGGGAGGTGCTGGCGGCCGCTTGTCTTGGCACAGCCCCGCGGCAGGGTCTGCTGCTTGTTTTCGTTGGTTAGTTTGGGGTTTATTTTTGTTTTTTAAACAAACCACCTCGAATTTCTCCCACATCTCGCAGGACGTTGCGGTGGGGCCTTTCCCTTGGAGCTAGAGGGCATTTCTAACCAATGCCTCCTTGTTACCAAATTCACCGGCTTTTTTTTTTTTTTTTTCCTCTTCTGATGAGATGAAATCCACAGTACTTAACCCCCTTCAGTCCCCGTCTCTCCCGAGCCGACCAGGGACGTCCCTCAGGCCCTGCTCCCGTTCGGCTGTCTCCGTTAGAACCAGCTCCCGGCTGCGCCCTTGGCCGCGTTACAGTTTCAGTGTTCGCTTCGTCGGTGGAAGGATCTCCCTCTCCTGCCGCATTAACAGTTGTGGAGAGGAAAGGTTGAAGGGGATTGTACAAGACACTAACTTCTTAAGAAAACCAGTTTTCTTTTTTAAAGATAAAGCGGATGATATATATATTATAGAGAACCTCGACTCGCGTCTGCCGGCTGGGGCGAGCAGCAGACAGGACATGTCGCAGCAAGAAGATCCCGGATGCCACCAGCTCGTCCGTTCCCATCACTTTTCTCAACGCTGGGCACCTTCAATTAATTTTTAAGCCACATGCTATGAGGTTTCAATAAACTGATTTATTTTTTACCATTACTGAAACATTGGGGACTAGCATTAAAAAAGGAAAAAAAAAAACACAAAAAATACACAAAAAAAAACACAAAAAACCACAAAACAACAAAAAAGAAACCACAAAACAAAACGGTGCTGATTCTGGTGTGATTTTTGCTCACCACGTGAATATAAACTATCAATTGTATAAAAAGAACAAAGTGATTTTAGTATAAAATGCAGGAAAAAAACACAAAACTTTTTTTAAATTGTTAGTATTGTAGTGTGAATAAATTTGCCATCACCTTTTGTGTGGTGGCTGGGCAGGTCATTATCTTAATTTTTTTTTTTTTTGCATATATCTTTAAATACTGTAATTAGTGCAGTAACAGTTTTTTTTTTTGTTCATCTCTTCTAGAACATTCATAATGCCGTCATGTTTATTATTATTATTTTTTTCTGTTAATGTTTTTGACAGTTTTAAAGGAGCAGCCTTTTGGCTCTGATCATTTTCTTGTTCTGTTTTCAATGAAATCAATAAAAAAAAAAAAAAAAGTGCTTTAAAATGAGTTTGGCCTTTTTTTGCCCGCAGCACTGCCGCCACGTGGGGGCTTGTCCCAGAGCGTGGGGCTGGGGGTCCTGAGCCCTTGGCTTTGGGCTGCTTTTCTCATCCTTGGGCCTGAAAGGAAAAGAAGAAAATGAGCGAAAAAGAAAAAAGATAGTAAAAAAGTAAGCCTGGCTGCCTGGGTGGGTTTGTTGGCTGGTTTGTTTTTAAATTTTGTGTTATCTTGAAACCCTAAAGTCGTGAAATCCCAAGCTGGGGGTGTGCAGTGCCGCCCCCACCTCCTGCCCTGCCCAAGGTAGAGGAGCCCCCATGGCACCGTCAGCTCAGGTGGGAGCCAGCATGCGCCCGCCTTCGCTTTGGGGTAAGTTTGGGGACTTTCCTCTTTATTCACAACCCCTTTGGCCGTTTCCTGGAGCTGGGAGGAATCCCAAGGCTTTGTGCAGCCTCTCGGGGCTGTTTTTGGAGGATTTGGCTTCCCTGCGGTGCCACCGGGTGCCCCATGGTCCATGAGATGCTGCCCCTGAGCACAGCCACCGCGCTCTGCCTCCCCAAATCTGTGGCTTCAAAAAGCACTGAGCCCTCCAAGCGATGGGCACTCAATGGCTCATAGAAAAATCCATCAAATATTGTTCCACAGGGGGACAGGGAGGAGAGGGGGGGGGTTCAGAAGGAGCCGTTCGTTGTCACCCCAAAGCCTCGATGTCCCCTGGAGTTGGGCAGAGTGGCTGCTGCCAAACCTGCTCCAGGTGTTGAAATTCAAAGCCCCGTGGGTGGAGAGGCCGCAGGGCCCCTGTCCCCGTCCCCGTCCCCATCTGCTGACTGCTTTGGGAAAGTCGCAGCTTGCAAAGTTGCTGCTTCTGGGGCTGCTTTAGATGGGAGATGGAGCAATGCTGCACCCCGGGGCGAGGTGGGGTGGTGCCGTGCCCATTTCTCACCTTCCAAATGTTGCCCCCCGCCCCGGGACGTGGCTTTGCCAAGCACCGTGTCCAAGCAGGGATGTTTGGGGCTGTTGGGTTAGGATGCACCAGGAGGGTTTCTTGCAGCGTTTCCCTTGCACCCAGGTCCCATGGAAAAGCCCTTCCAGAGGTGTGGACCAGGAGAGGGAGCTCCCACAGCGCTTTTCCCCGCATTGCACCAAGACTTTGGGGATGCCTCCAGTGGCTCCGACCTCCCCCAGCTCCATCCCAACGCTCCTGCTTTGCCGTTATCCCCATTTCTCCGTGTAGATTTGCTTGGTTGTGGAAAAGGTAAAATCCCTAAATCATCAAAGTCTGGAGGCTGGAGGGTGGTTGGTCAATAAAATGCATCGTCCGTGGGCTTTGCTGGCCGAGAAATCCCAGGTTTGCAGGTTTGGATTTCCAGGGCTGCTGCAGGCACTGGCCGCAGCTCCCCGGGGAGCCGCGCAGGACCCCGCAGACACCGACGTGCCCAACGTGGAGCCCGTTCAATTGTGGGCCAACACTAATTACAGTAACACGTTCTGATATTGTGTAATTAAACATAATGAAAATAATTGGCTTTAACTGAAGGTGAGAGGTGGAAAAACCCAGGAGAAATCCAGCCTCTGAGCGTTACGTCCCCAAATCTGTGATCTTCCTGGGGAAGGGCGTGGGGAATGCCGGTGTTCGGGGGCTCTGCCTGCCCTGAAGCCTGGGCAAGGCTCCACTTTTGATGCCCGTCAGGGCAGCACTGGCTGGGATTTTAGTAGGAATTTTTCCTGTTTTTGTCACACTGATGGGGCCTGAGTCGGCGATGCCTGTGGGCAGGGGCATGTGGAAGGGCAGCTGGATCCTCGCCTGATTTATTGGGAGGGTTCCTGCAGCAATTCCAGATTTTGATTTTGCACCTCTGCCAAAAACAGACAATTGTTTACAAAACCAAAAAATGGCTCTTTTGGTTTAACCACACTGTTTGGGATTCAAAGGCTGAAATACATCAGCTTTGCGAAACGTGCTCCCAGGCAGAACGGGGCTGTGTGGGGCTGGGCCTGTTGGTGGGTGCCTCATTTGGAGGGATGCAACAATTTTAATGTTAACACCGTGCCTCGCAGCCTGCAGCTAAGCTTTGGAGTTAATCAATGGCTCCTTACGAACCACTGGTACAAAGCCTTCGCTGTGCATGCCCTGGGCTGCCTGAGGAAGTGTCTGCAGCTCTGGTTTTGCTTCTGTTTAAGAGCAAGATCTCTGATCCAGGCTTTGCTCTCAAGCTGCTGTGTGCAGCGTTGCTTGTGGCGTTTGCTGGTAGCGGAGGATTTCTTCTTCTTTTTCCTTTTCTTTTTCTTTTCCACCACCACTGCTCCCCTTGGCTCCACTTACCACGCAAAGAGAATTCCAATGATTCATTTGCTGTTTCCTGGGGATTTGGGCACCTGGTGTGCGGTGCTTTGGGGCATCCCCAGGGTCGTGCAGCTGCCCTGGGGCCTGGTGCTGGATGTGGGCCCTGAGCTGAGGTGGGAAGGGGGAGGTGGGACCTGCTGATGGTGACGTGGAGAGGTTGTGTGTCCCACAGCATCCTGCATTGTAGGAGGGGAATGGGGCAGGAAGCTCCATCTCACTGAGCTGCTGGGTTTGCCACTCTCCATCCCTGTGTGGGACATCTCTGGGGGCCCCCATGCAGGATCAGGACCCTCCGGCCACCCAGCTGGGACCTCGGCCCAGTGCTGGCTCTGGGGACGGGCTGCAAACCCAAGCAGCCAGCTGCACGGGGAGCTCAGGGAGCTGCAGCTCCTGCAAACCCTTCAGCCACCTAATTATTACACCTGGGTCAACTTAACGAGCCCGCGGGGCTGATGGAGGGGAGCCACCCAGGCTGCGAGCTGCTGCTTTTGGTCCAGCCCCAGCGAGGCACCTGCCATGTGCAGCTGGGCTGCCCCAATGGCCCCAGGGGCTGTAACATCACCGCAGGGCCCTGGGGCTGGGATTTCTCCTCGTGGCAGGCTCCCCGTGCCAGCAGCACCGACCACCCACCCCCCAGCAACCTGAGCGAGGGCGATGGTTGCCCTGGAGCAGGTGGGAGTTATCGACATCAGTGTGAGTTGTCACCCCCACGCCTCACTCCTGAGCCTCTGCCAGGGCTGGAAGGGATATTAGTTTATCTCCTGATAGCACAGAATATTCCCTTGGCTGCCGAGCGAGCTCCCTTATCGCCCCGCTCATTTCCTATCCAGCGCGAGGGCTGCGATGAGGAGCTGTGGTCCCTGGCCTGGCCCCAGAGGCTGGGGGAGGCCTCAGGAGCCTTGTGTGAGGCTCGGGCTGAAGGACTGCAAACGTGCGGGGCAGTGGGGGCAGTGGGACAGCCCCTCCCTCCCCCAGGTGACAGCACTGAGGGACTGGCTGCCCAGAAGGACACTCTGCTGAACGCTGCCTCGCGCCCACCCGTGTCCTGCATGAGCCGTGCACCGTCTGTTCCTACCCCTCAAGGGCAGCCCAACAGCCCCCAGCAGCAGGGAAATGCCCCCCACGTTCAGAAAGTTGGCATTTCTAATGCAAAGCTGCCCCCCAGCCCCTCTTGTATGGGCGGGGAGGTGGAAGGGAGGAAACGCAGGCAGCAAACGGGTCCCAGCTGTGTCGCACCCTCACCAGTATGAGCTCAGCACCAGCAAAGCTGCCCAACCATGGGGGGCTGCTATGAAACTCTGACCACTCTGGGGCCTGCAGGTCCCTGAGGGGAAGGCCCTGGCCTTGGCCTTTGCCCCCTCCCAGGGATTCCTGGGTCTGGGGTATTCTCGCCCTAAGGCTGCTACCCCCGTTATCGAGCCCCACGTTTGGCTGGGACAAAATTCATCCTTAGAGCAAACCTCCCCAGCTGACCCGCTAGGAGTAGGGCATCACCGAAGGAAGCCAAGGTTTTGTTTAAATCCTTGGAGCTCTGCTATCTAACAAGAATGACAAGAGATTACATTACGACAAGGGCCGGCTATTTTAAGAGGGAGCCATTTGCCAACTTTCCTGCAGAAGTCTTTAATGCTGCTGCAGGAATAGAAAGCGTTGGACACATATGGATCCTACACGCCCAGTTAACCACCAACGATGGGTTTGCAAGAGAAATGAAATGCCTCTGAGCCCAGGCAGAGGAGGGTGCGTTTGGGCTGATTTTAAGGAGGAGGGTGGTGAGAGGGACTGGATCTGGGGCAAGGAGCTGTGGGGACTCCAAGAAGGGGGAGAAGCCCCAGCTGCGTTTAGCTTTTGGGATGTTTCTCCCATAGCATTACCAGCTGGCCCTCTTTAGATGCAAATTAATTCTCATCCCACCCTGCTGCCACCCTCCTGGGGATGCTTTTAAATAGAGGTGCTGGGGGAGCTGCTTCTTGTTGCGTGGTGGTGGCTGGTCCAGGCTGGGCTCTGCTCTGGGAGTGTGGGGTCTGTGGGAAGCCCTACGGCTGAACTAGAGGTAAGATGAGGATGTGCAGTGCTGATACGGTGAAAAAGATGCAGATTCGAGGCTAGGAGTCATTTTTGCTCATGGGTTGCCGGCTGCATCATGTGCATCCATTGGGAGCACCGGTAGGTGGGTGGCTGGAGCCCACCGTGCTGGGGATGGAAAGCACCCGATTATGGGCTGCCTCCGTCCTGTGGAGGAGCCTCCTTCTGTATCCTCTGAGCAAGGCTGATTTAAAGGGTGATGTATCTGTCTGTTGTCTGTAATGAGTTGTTTTTTTTTTTTTTAAACAATAAATAAATAAGAAATCAGCAGTCTTTGCCTGAAAAAGGCAAAGCAATAAGCGAGAAATCACTGAGGTTTTTTTATTCCTTTTATTTTTATAAGATATAGCAGAAATGAAATAATTGTGATGGTTAAACAATAAACGCCTTCTGTGTGGCTGACTTTTATTAGATAAGTCCTACATCAGTGGGACTTCATATTTTAGAGTGGACAGAAGATATTCCACCTGAGCAGCAGCAATTAGTGCACTTGGCTTTGTTGCTGTGCTCTGTAAATATAATTCGGAGCAGCAGCTAAGCAGATAAGCTTTACCCAGACATAATAAGATGAACATCCTTCTCCTCTGCCTCTGCCGGGATGAGAATTTCTCTCTAGTTGTGCATCTGCTGGGGGAAAATAGCTGGAATAAATTGCTGAGAAACTTGTGAGCAGCAAGCATGGACTGCAACATTAGCAAAATTGCTGTGTAAATGAGTTTTAAAAAAAAAGACTTGGGAGGGTGTTCTCATTTATACCTCGAGCATCCCTTTGAGACAGACTGGGGCAGGGAGAGGCCTGGGGAGCTGTGTGGCTGCAGGGGCAGCGGGTGATGTCCTTGCCTCAGCCCCCCCCAGTAAAAGGGGGTTGGGGGGGGGTCCTTTGTCATCACAAGGCCCTGCTGCTGGGTTTGGGTTCATAAAAGCCAAGGCTTTGGGGCCAAACTCCTGGAGAGGCTGGGATTGAAAGAGGAAGTTTGGTGACATTGGGGTCCAAGAGGACCAAGTGTGATGTTTTGTTTTGTTTTGTTTTTAAAACTAGCCTTGAAAGCATACCCCAATTGTGTGGGTTGGAATACATATGTATGTATTTTTCTTCACCTCCCAAAATATTATTGCAAACTTCATCAGCTTCTCACAGAGAAGGGAACACCAAATTCTCTGAACTTCCCATCCTCGTCTCTCAATGTACCATGCCCACAGGTAGTTGTGGTGCTGATCCCCTGGGCAGGGCGTGCTCTGAGTCCCATGGGGGGGCTGCTGCATCCCCACCTCCGTGGTTCCCTGCGGGCTGCTGCCCTGGGCACCTTGGGGGGCTCCAGAGGGCTGCCCTGGCGGGACCCCCAGTACCAGCACCTGCCCTTACAGGTGAGCAGCCTTCCCACCTGCTATGACATCTGCTTCAGGGCTGCTCTAGGTGCTTCTTCTATGCAGAGCTCCAGTTTATACGGACTGATGCACCTCTTGCTCTGCAGAAGCACGGCCCTTGTGCCTGGATGATGACAGCCCCTGCCCTGCCAGCAGGTGCTTGCCAGACCCACTGCTCCTGCAGGGCCGTGCTCGCTGCCCCTCATCTGCCCTGGCTCTGCGTAGAAAGCTTTCCTTTGGTAAGAAGGCATGTTGTTCCAGATGCGGGCTCAAGGTTTGAATAAAGCTCCACAATTAAATTACAATAGCTATTAAAAAGAAAGAGCAGGACTCTAATTCTCCCTGTGCTCTGAGCATCCGGTTTCTTTAAACAAAAAATTGAAACCCCTGGGGAGGGCAGTCAGGAACTGGTTACCTAAGGCACGCGAAGCCACTGAGCTGACTTCTCTGTGCACGTCCTTGGAAGTCACGGCAGGCAGCGGGGCTTTGTGCTGAGGAGAGCAAATGCATCCTGCAAAGTGCTGCAGTGGGAGACCTGGCTGGTGCTCGAGGTGCTGGGAGAAGCCCTGGTGTTCAGGGGGGGCAAGGGGAGCTGTCTCTGCTGGGACAGTGCTTTGTGCTGGCTTGGATGGGCTGCCCAGAGAGGTTGTGGTGTCACCTCCTTGGGGACCTTCAGGGGCCACCTGGTTGTGGTGCTGGGCACCCTGCTTGGGGTGGCACAGCGGGAGAAGGAGTTGGGCCAGTGGGACCTGAAGGGCCTCCAGCCTCAGCTGTGCTGTGAAAAGAGAGGAGGATGAAGAATGGGATGGGAATTTGGGGCCAGCACTGCCAGGTAATGCTGTATTGCACAGTGATGTACAACAGATCCCACAGCGCTCTTCTCAAATTACGTGCAGGAAAACCACCAGGCCAGGACCCGGCGTTGGTTAAGCTCTGATTTCCCCAACCTTCCTGCGTGGCAAGGAAGCAGCAGCTGCCAGATGGAGGCACCAGGGAAGCTCCTGGTGCTGAGCCCTTGGTGTCATTGCTGCCCCATGGACCAGCCTGAAGGGGATGCAGTGCCCAGTCCGACCAGTGCTGGGCAGGGGATGGGGACAGCAAAGGGGTCACCAGGAGCTGCTGCCTCCCTGCGCCGCGGGGGAGGCGATGAGCCAGACCCGAAACGTTACGTTTCTCTGGAACAACAGTTTTGCTGCATATTGGATTCTGTTAAAGGAATTCAATTTAGAAAACATTATGCCGGGGAGAGGAGGAGAAGGGCAAAACATTATGGCTAAATAATTTCAATTAACCATTCCAGACCTTTCTTGCTAATTCAGTTGAAATAAGTGCTGCCTGCTCTACGGGGCTGCAGAAGGGAGATGGGGCAGCTCCAGCGACGTCCCTCGGCTGGTGGAAGTCAGCGTGGCTGGACTCAAGGCTGTGTTGTTCTGACCTTACCGAGCCTTCGTTCTTGAGGAAAAACAGAAAAATCTGGACTGTGAAGTAGCGCTTGGGTGCACTTCATGCAGTCAGTCCCTGCTGCCACTTAACTTGGCGCATATTAAAATTTTCGAGCTAATTCTTAGATCAGTGTAAACATCCAAGTACTGTCTGAAACCAGACAAATGATTTTGCTCAGTTCTGCTTTGGAAGAACAACCCAAAGCCAAATATGAAGCTTTACCAGAAGGTTTTGGCAATCAACCATGATTTTTGGAAGCTAGTAGGTACTCACAGCAAAAGTTAAGCTAGCTGCTCAGATTGATTATTCTTCATTGACCTTTTAGGCAGTTGCCCTTGGTATTAAGAGAGACACAGCTGGCAGGCAGGTCTCCTGACCCAGCGGTGTTTCAGTCCAGTGCTCAGGTTTGGGTGACAAATATTTGCGTATGCTGAGAATTCCTGGGATTTCAGCTTAAAAACCAAAGGAAGCTGAATACACATGACAGCATAGAAAGTGCTGTCAGGCCTTGATCTCCTTCTCTGGGCTTGTCCCAGGCTTCAGTGCCACCATTTCTCTGCCAGCTCAAATTTCTGTAGGGAACTTCTTGCCAGCCAGCTCTCATTCCTGCAGTCCCTCTCTGCGATGTCCTGAAGAAATGAGACTGACCGGTCGAAAATAGCTCTTCTCAGGGTGTTTACATCTCCCCTACTCACTTGTGTAATAAGTCTTCCTCCTGGTTGTTTTCCTTTCTTGTGCTTAATTCTTTCTTGTCCTTAATTCTGACCATGAATTCTCTGGCCCAAAGGCCACGTGGTTTTGTAAGTTCATGAACTTAGAGCACGAGTGAGCCTCAGCCTTGGTTACTGATGCGAATAACCATGGGGGATGCGGTGCAAGCTCTCAGATCTTTGTGTCCTCCTTCTACAGCCCTGTGGAAAATGCTGATTTTCTGCTTGTTCTCTTCAATCTATCAGATTTCTACTCTTCCATTTTTCCATCTTCCCATTCTTCAACCTTGGATTTGCTTTGCTCCTCTCACTTATGTGGCTTCCTCCCGTAGCTGCTTGTGAAGAAAGTTCTGGATTTACCCTTACTGGGAGTCTGGGGTTTTCTGACCCTGTGCTGCTTGGGATATGCTGGAGCTCAGTATTTAAGGACAAAATGCCACTACCTCTTTTGCAAAGAGGTTAACAAATGGCATTGGCTCCAGGGATTTTGCTCTTCTGACCCCTTAATCTCCCATCACCTGCCCCACCATCTACCCAAACCCAGATGGGTTTCCTTACAGGCTGTGCAGTTTTCTCTCCTCTGGTTTGAATGATCCAGGGCTCTTGATGCTGGTTCATGCATCTTTGCTCTGCCAGGGAGATGCAGCCTGGAAGCTGTCAAGGAGGCTCTTTCAAGAGCACTTTAAAGCAGAAATGAAGCTGGTGCCTAAAGAGTAGATAGGACTAATGAAGCTGTTTTATCTTTGCTGGCTGCATCTATATGGGGTGGGGGTAAGGGGAATCCTACTGTGTGTAGCAAACACATGTAGGGCAAAGCAGTTAATAGGATGAAAATGAAATCAATACCCAGGACTTAATTAAGAAGCTGTTTTTATTCATGTCCCAGGAGAAAGAACCCCCAGATCAGAGATGCCGAACAATTACCAGGTCGCTGTCATACACAGGCTGTGTTCTGCAGGCCACTGACAGCCCAGCAGCCTTACTGAATGTAATTTTCCACGGTCTTCAGTAGATAACGAAAGGAGAAAGCAGTGAGGGAGGAAACAAGGATGCAGTCTGGTGGGGCACCCAGCTCTGGGAGCTGCTGTTCTGAGTTACAGAGAGATTTGGGTTTAGTCTGTGCCCCCCAAGCCCTATCCGTGATGTCTGCAGGATTCCTGCAGGGAGAACATCGCCCTGGGTGAGGGGAGCGTTCGGAGGGCTTCAAGGTGGGATAAGGAGGGAACAGCAAGAGTGCATAATGCTTCTCTTGGAAGCTATGAGCTCTCTTGCAAAGGAAAATGAGCCTGATGTTTATTTCTCAGTGAAGTGAAAAATGAAGCCGTGCCTGAGAACTAATCCTCTATTAAACTGTCTGAAATAGGAACTGTAAAGACCTCAGTGAAGAGAAATATTCTAAACAGTGAATTGAGCTGCTCGGTTTTTGCGTGTTATTGGCTGTTGTAGAATCAAGAAAACAACAAATTTTTGATCAAAATAAATATGTTTTTGAGGGGGTTCTACTTGGTTATAAACAAGTGAGGCAGTTGGAATGGTTGGGAACAGGGATAGATGGAAAGTGTGCCCAGCAGTGGGAGCGTGGTGCTGGACCTGGTATTTGCAGGCTGACTTGGCAGGGGCAGGCTGGCAGTGAAACCAAGAGGAGCCGAGCTGGACACTTCCCTGCTGGTCTTTTCTACCCTTCTGGCTGGGGGCAGGGAGGTGAGAACTTAAGAGTGGGCAAAATGATTGTGCTTCTTCCAGATATTCTCCCTTGTTCAAGTGTGAATCAGTCAGAGCAAGGCTTGCGATCTTGCACGTGGATTGTTTTGCGTGCAACTCGTCCCCCACTTGTGCCCTCTGCTGCTGTTGGTATCTGAGCACAAGGTCAGGCCCTCATTAACACTTTCAGGACCCACACTTTCTACAAGGCTCGTCTGAGTGTTTTGGGGTAGAACTACCAACCTGTGTGGCTACGGCTCCCTGCCCAAGTCCTCTTCCTCCCCAGGTGCTGGGGAGCCTGTCCCTGTGGTGTCTGGGGGTGGTTGGATGGGGCTCACTGGGGCTGCTGCTCCCTCCATCCCTGCTGCCCGTGGTGGCTAGGGAGGTGTTTAGAGAAGGTCATGGTCCTGGCAGCACCGAGAGCACATGGATGTGCCATTGCCCTCTGCTTCTGCTCAGCTCAGGCTGCTAACCCAAGTGGTGATCCCACCAAGGATGCTTTGAAGCCACTGCCAGACCTCATCTCACTGCACAGGAGGTGCCACCAACCTCACTGGGCTCAAACACCCGGTGAGTCAAGTCCTGCTCCCACAGCAGCTCCCTTTTGACCCCTTCCCAGTCAAAAAGAGCGAGCTGGCTGCTGCGCACTGAGCCCTTCTGGCCCCCAGACAGCTCCTGGTCCTGCTGGTCTCAGCTCAGCTCTTGGGGGCTTTGGAAAATGGCCTCGTTGGGAGGCAAGGTGACAGCAGTGCTGGTGGCCGAGCTGACTGCCCTGCACGTTTCTGTTCCACCCCAGTGATGAGCCTTCAAGTTTTTGCTTCCTGGGAGATGTCAAGTGGGCACTGAGTCCCCATTCCCTGGCAGAGCAGCGTACCCTCCCCTGAATGCTAGCGCGCCGTAATTACTGTGTTTAACTTGTAGAGATGCCAGTACCGAGGAAGCTGGCTGTACATTTGTATTTCACAGTGGATAAATTTGAACAGTGGACACCCTCATGTGACAGGAACGTGGGGCCTCGCCTCCTCCCCATGGAAGGAGCAGAGCCTGCAGCGGTGCCGTGCTCGTGGAGGAGCGCTGAGCAGCCCCTGCTGCATCTGGTCCAAAGGTCCTGGGTCAGGTAACTGCTGAGAAGCTCTTGGGATGTTAAAGGAAACATCAAGCAGCTGGACATGAAAGGCTTATGCTGGATGCCCTGCCTCCGCTCAGCCTGCCTTCCTCAGCTGGGCATTGAGCCCCACTTGCTCCTCAGTTTTCTTTCTCCAGGAAAAGTCCAAGTTCCACAGCACATTGAGATATGGGGTACCTCCCAATGAGAGTAGGACAGTGGGGTTTGCATTTTTTTTTTTTTTCCAAATCATGAAAGATTTTCTGTAAATCTTAAAACCCTGGCCAATTTCTCTGCTTCCAGAAAGCCAAGTGATGGCCCAGGAGTGTTTTCCAGCAAGGAGCAAAAAAGCCATGAGCTCAGACCTAACTTTTTGAAATACATCTGACCTCCTTTTGAATTCCCATGGGTTTTCTTAATGACATTTTTTTTTCCCAGTCTTGCAAAGAATTTAACTTTAGTCAGGGAAAAAAGATGCAGAGCTCTGCGTTAGTCCAAGCAGTGACCTCCCAGGGAAGGAAGCAAACCAAAGCATTTGAGGGGTCATTGTCATCCTTGGTCTTGTGTGGGGCATCGCCTTCCTGCCTGCCCCTAGCTTGGAAACAGCAAATATGGGCCCTGGGTGGGTTGGATGATGCTCATCACCACGTCCTTGGTGTCACTGTCACCTCTGGGAGCTACAGCAGTGTCAGCAGGGTGGCCCCACAGCTCTCCCAGAGATGCGGAGCGCTGCAGTAAGCAGGGGCTGACGTCTCAGCAACAGGCACACAGCTCCTGAAGGTGTTCATGAGAATTCAAGGACCCTTTTTACCACCGGCATCCATTTGCTGCCAAAACTCAGGCAAGAAAAGGGGCCTCCTCGTCCTAACTCTGATTTACTTTTTTTTTTTTAACTTTATTTTTATTATTTTTTATCTGCTATTCTTGCCAGTTCTTGTGATGAGAAATTGTTAGCAGCAGTTTTTCCTCTAATTACTTTTTTTTTTTTTTGGCAATGCTGGGCCTTTTCTGCAGCACTACCCACTGAAAAGCTCGATCAGCTTTGCTACAATTAGGCACTTTCCCTCATTTATGGGTCAGTCTGTGCAGTTCAGGCACATGCAGCTGTATACAGCAGGGTTTGGAAATACCAACTCTTCAGACATCTGACTTTCCTTGTGATAAATGTTTGGTTGTGGCATGTGCTCTGTTTGCTGATTGAAATTATTTTCTCTGTAATAGAAGCTCTCAGTGTCTCTTCTAATGTGAGGAGGAATAATTAAGTCCTCTTGGTAATGCAAATAAATAATGCCATTGGAGAGTCTTGAGTGCATCATAAATCATCAGCGCTGTGTTCCTGAGATGCCACATCCTCGTGTCCTGGTGCTGAATGATTGCAGCGGGGTTTTATCATGCGTCGTGTACCGATCACCTGCCGGCCTAATGCCACCTCTAATGTCACTGCCTGAGGAGGTCGGTGATGCTGTGGTGTCCCCGAGGCAGCGGCAGTTTAAGTAACCCCTGTGTAACAGCGATGGAGCGTCTCAAAGGGTGCGACCACATTTCTTTTCCAAACAGGCCTGCGATGGAGAGATGCTGCCATTGCTCCATCTGCACTGAGGTGCAGGCACTGTAGGCCTAGTCCAGGAAAATCCAGTCCTATGTTATAATTATATGTTTATATACAAATCTATGAGCACGGGGATATTTCTAAAATATATAGCTCTTTTTTTTTTTTTTTTATTATTATTATTTGAGCCTTTGAAATCCATACTGAGCATCCGGGCATGGGATCTTTTTCCATTGTGCTTATTCCTCAAGTCATAGCCTACATGCTCTGCCCTCGGGGCAGGCCTTCTCTGGGGGTTGGAGGGGATGCTGCTGGGCCTCTGGGATGCAGCAACCCGGTGCTGAGAGCATCAGGAGCACCTTGTGGAGTGCGGTAAGGGGAAGTGCCTCATCTGCAAAGCTTCTTGCTTAGAAGTGAGCGTGTGGTTCCTTCCTGCAGCATTGTGCAGGCTTGGGTAAGTCCAGGCATGCCCGGAGATGTTCCAAACAGAGCTAGACACTTTCCTTACACCTCAAAACGTCTCTTTTTGCTTGTGTCTGTCTCCAACGACCTACAGCAGTTCTGTGGCTGGAAGCCAGCGCGTGGATGAAAACCTCGGCTCGTCCCTGTGGTTGATCATAAGGCAAAAACCTCTGCTCCCCCCTGCTGAGGGGAAACCTCTCCGTGCAAAGCACCAGTGACTTGTTGCTGCTCAGAAAAGCTGCAGGTTTTTCTGAATGAATGCTAGCAGCTTCCTTCTGCTGAGACAGCCTAGCTTGTTTAGTCTGGCCCTTCTACGGAGTCTGGCACGTGAGCGTGGAAAGCAGCTGCAGGAGCTGCTCAGTGCTGCAGGAGCACACGGGCACCCGTCTGGCATGCGGGCTGGCTTCTGCATCGCCCAGCCCTGGGAGGGATTTCCTGGGTTGTGGGGGGGAAGCTGGACCCGTCTGTGGGGATGGGAGCCCTGGTTTCCCTGAGGTCAGTGTCGCAGGAAGGAGAGTGCACAGGGGGCAGTGGGTGCTCTGCTCCTGCCTGCTCCTGGTGCTTGTGGGAATCAGCAAGGAGTGGCCAAATGTCTGGGTGTAACTCCTAAAGAGACGTCTGTTTGGTCTGAGGATGCAGAACTCAGCACCAGCCCTGAGGCCCTGCCTTGTGCTCCTGATGGAGCCATAACCAGAGCTCCCCGGAGATGTTCCCGATGCCCAGGAGAGCTGAGGTCCCTGCACTGGGCGTGTGGTTGCAAATATCCCCCAGCAATTTCCCTTGCAAATCATCCATGCCTTGAAGCATTGCATAAGCCAGAAACTGATGCTGTTCTGCAGGCTGCCATGCTGTGTGCTGGGGTTGTGCTGGCTGCTGAGCGCAGGGAGAGAGAGGAGGCAAACCCAACACTTCCCCATGAGGGATGGCCTCGCCCCTGGCTGCGGGATGGTGGCCCCAGTGGCCCTGTTGTGGCCACAGAGCAGGGCGAGAGGAGTTTCAGTTCTGTCCGTGCTGGAGCAGAGGGCGCTGGAGCCCGAGGAAAATCCCAGGACTGCAGCCAGCAGCCCTAAGGACAGATCCTGGGCTCTGTGGCAGCTTCTGCAGGATGTCTGCTTGTTGTGCTCATCGTGAGGGGCAGTTTTCCCCTCAGCGAGGCTGGTGGCTGTGGTATCAGGCTGGGCAGCGTTTTTCCTCCAAGACAGATTCCCGCCTGCTTCCCTGCAACTCTGGGTTTCCAGCCTCTTCCCGTAGCACCCTGCATCAGCTCAGAGCAGCTGGTGCTTCCTTGCCAAAGGGAACAGCACCTTAAATAAAACCCAACTGGCTGCCTGTTTGTTGTACTCAGGGCCGTCACTGGGTAGTCCTCTCAGCCCACGTGTCGGTTCTGTTACCTGAAGAAAATCTTTAGACTGCTTGTTCTTTTTTGGATGCAGTGATCTTGGCCTGCTGACTGTTTTTCTCCTGTTCTGTGACCTTTTGGGTTGGTTTTTAGGCTTTAACACGCTTCTGTTTGGCTGCAGGATGTCCCTGTTGCTCTAGCAGCAGGGGGGCTTCATCACGACAGTCCTGCACCAACAGCGTGCAGAAATGTGACCCCTGCGTGGGCCTTGGCCCTCTGCTGCTCCTGGCAAGGACACGGCCCTGCTGGGGATGGGGACAGGTCCTGCTGGTCCCCTGCTGCTGCCATGGGCACCAAGCCCTGGGGCTCAGCCTGGGTGGCTGCTTTATAGGCTCACAGTGAGCTCAGCCCCATTAGCTCAGCGATTCTCTGGCCAAAGGCACAGCAGCCCTCCCTTCCCAAAGGAGCAGTACCAGTGGGATTAGCTCTGTTCCCTGCCTGTAGCCTGGATGGGTCCCCTGGGAAAGGAGCCAATGTCCCAAGTGATTCTGTGGCCTCGTAACCCAAATGTGTCCCACCAGGGAAGAGAGGGAGCAGCCCACTGCCTCATGTAATGCTTGTGCGGTGGGGGTAAGTGATGCGTTTAAAGGATTAACTATTCCTTTCCCTTCCCTGGTCTTCTCTTTACCTTGACAGCCAACAGAGTGAGATAGAGATTGCTCTATCTTGTGTGTGACCACAAGAGATTAATTAAACGGTAAGCCCTAATTACCGAGGCTAAGGCTGGCCGATTTACCGTGCCTTGTAAAATAGCTGAATACTTAATTTACACTTGAATGTGGACATAACTTTGGCCATTAGCTGAATAAACAACGAGCACCCAAGCTAGACGGATGGGTCGGGGAAGAGGTGCCCGTTATAAATAGAGCCATCTCCTGGCACGGCGCTGCCTGCCAGCTGCCAGCAGGGTTTTCGTGGTGAGGGGGAGCTGCCCTGCAAAGCACCACCCTGCCTTGAGCCTGGGGGATTCCCTGCCTGTCAACCTTCTCCGGCTTTCAAAGCTGCTTATCAAAGTCGTTGCCATTTGCATTTCACTGCAGGTTGGGCGGAAAAAAAAAAAAAGGAAGATAGTGAAAGACATGAAACAAAAAATCCCAACTCCCAGTGCAAGGCAGTGGAAGTAGGGCATCTAGCTCCTCTTCTTTTTTTTTTTTTTTTTCTCCTGCCTTTCAATATCTGCCTTAATAACAATAATAGATTCTGAGAAGTGCAAGTTAATCTGTAGCTCCGGAGCTTTTTATTGTGTTTCTCCCTTTTTGTGTGCATTAACCTTTCAAGTCTTAGAAGGCTGCAGAGTGTACGGCTGCTTTTTTAATTCCTATTATTCTTGCTTGCTGCATGGTTCTCAATTTGGTCCTAGACAGAGTAACAGCACATCCACCCATTAACTGTGTCTCATTGAGCACTTCACCAAACCTTCGGTCTGTCTGTGAAATTTGTGTTTTATGTGTGTTGGAGGTCCCAAGTGAATTTAAGGCTTTGCTGAGCCTGAGCACTCTGCAAAGGAGGAGGGAGCATCACAGGACTCTGGAGATAACAGAAACAGGGAAAAGGTAAGCAAAGGACATCTTGATGCCTGTTTCCAGAAGGGAGAAATTCAGGGATTTGAAGGCCTTACGTGTGTTCATGTGCCCACAGTCACAGTGAGAGCCCAAAGCAAAGCCTCCCATGTCTCCTGGGTCTAGCCCAGCCACGCTGCCCATTAACCAAAGTAACTCCTGCAGCTGCTGGCTTTTCGGAAAGGGGGAGAACTGATTTCTGCCTGCATATCAGGCAACTATCTACCATCTCCTCTCAATGCTCAATTTTTAAGACAATTTCTGTCTTAAATTTCACATCTTCATATGCTTGCACTCTTTTATCTTGTGCCACATGATCTGAAGACCACATATAGGAAACTAACCCTTGTTTTTTGTTATCTGACCAGTTGTTACTAAAACCTGTTTAATTTCCTAGGTTAAAAGGTCCCTGAAAAATCACCCTGAAACTGGGAAGACCTACGATGTGAAAGGATTCAAAGATCCTCTGGGGAATGTTGAAGCAGCATTCTGCAAGGCGAAGTGATGCATGAGGTTAGTGACACTGGCGTGGTTCAGGCTTCACCTGGCTTTCCTAAATCTGTACCAAGGGATGAGGCTTAAATCCCACTTACTGCAGTTGCAGCTCTTTAGATACTGTCTCTACTCCATACTGCTTCATTCATGCATAGTGATGTCTTCTGGGAGATAAGCTTGCTCAGACAGCTGTTTCCAGCTGTTCCAGAGCAAAGGCTCTATATTAGCGTGTGAAAATACTGTAGAGGTTATCGGTTCCTCCTGCCTCTGTTCCTCCCTCAGACACACTGCACACACAAGTGCTCTGTTAAGGATAAGTGCAACTGTGGTAAGTGCAACTGGCAAATTTTTGCTGACATTAGGTGTAGAAACAGCTACTGAAGCTGCAAGTATCCGAAATCAAACTGTCATCCTCCTTGCTGTTACAATATGGACTGTCACCACAACTGCCATCCTGCATCTGGGGAAGAACAGGGTGTTCCCCTCCTTGTGCAATGTTGCATTTCAGTCCCCAAGCTCTTCAAAACCTCAGAAGACCTTGGGAGTCTGGGTTCTCCTCTGTCTTGTCCTTGGGCATCTCATGGCAAACCTGGAGCCATTTCCCTGTGTGGTCCTTATTTATTTTTCCATCTTTTCTCTTTATGCCTGAATAGTTCTGCTTCTCCATCATGGAGACGATGACAAACCCTTGGTCCTTGATCAATCTGTATGCAGTAAGAACACAGAAGATAATCCAGGCAAAGTGTGATTCATTTTGCAGTGTGATTTGACATGCACATGATGTGCTGGGAGCTTTACAAAATACACAGCAGGCATCTGTAGGGGCCAAATGCACCATGCTGCTTCCATGCAGAAAGGAACCTGGGAGCAGGTCTTCAACTTGTTCTGACCTTTGGGTAAGTGACTGATAAAATTCCTCCTTAGTAAATTTCTCTGACTTTTCTTTGCCAACCCACGTAGCTCCTGATCGGGACCAGAAGAGTCTTGGTTGCTCTTATAGTTCTTATGATGCTCCTGACTCTTGGATTTCAAGAGTGACTCTCACCCAGAGCTGGGCCTACACATTACTCTATGTCATCTGCAAAGTTGTTTTGACATCGAGATATATTGAGAAGCAACTGGGCAGATTTTCAGAAGAGCCTAAGCAGAGGCTAGACCTGAATCTTAATGAGGATTAGATGTCTAATCAGTTTTGTGCCACAGACATATATCTGCTGAAAGGCCAAGGCTCACCAAATCCTCCTCTCTGGTGACCAAGTCCTCATCTGAATTGGAGTCCATAGCCATGGAAGAGAAGGGGAGTGCTTGCTGCCTTTCCTTGCTGGCTGGTTGGTCTTGGAGACCAGTGGTGTAGAAACAGTCTTGGAAATGCCAAGGAGAATTCAAATAAGAAGCCTGATGTAAAAACAGATGAGCGCTTCCTATCCTTCATCTTGCTCAAGTCCCCCTGCTGTGAGCACCTGGGTGCCTGCAAGTGGGCTGCTTTGTTTTTTGACAAAGGAAGGAAAGTCTTGGTGGGACTTGGGCTTGGTGCAGGGACATTGTGGGCCACCGACACCAGAAGAATTCATGGACAGCCTTGTGTTACTGTGTCTTGTGATTTCAGAGCTAAGAGTTGCTACGAATTTTCTAATGTGAAGCTGACTTCCTGAGCTGCCTGCCTGGTTATCTGGCTGCTTGGGGCATGCAGCAAAGATGCCAGCAGACTTTGTTTCACTAACAGCTTCCACAGCCAAGGAATGGCTGCTGGGTTTTGTGCCATAGGTGCTAGCTTGGAGGTTTGTGCACCTTCATGCAGGGATGAGGTTACTGCCACCCAGCCACAGCCCAGGGGCTTTGCCTCATCTCCCAGCTCATGCCCTGAGCTCTGGGGGCTGGGTCTCTCTTACTCTGCATTTGTACAGCAACTAATGAACGGTAATTGGCCCCATGGCTCAGGGCGCTGTTTGTGTTGCAGACAATACCATGATGTGACACGTGCAGAAGAGGGGCTGTATCTTTGTGAGGCTTCTCTTTCCCTTTGTTCACTGTTTTATCCTGGTATTACTGATTAAAAAGTAACAATCTTTTCCACTGCCTTTCCCTTGCTGTGGTTTTTTTTTTTTTTTTTTTTTTTTTTTTTTTTGCATAGTGACATTTGGCTTCTTCTGGTAGAGTCAACTGCAACCTTTAATAATTTTCTCTACCTGCCTCACAGCAGGATCTTCCTCTAGCACAGCTGGTGCAAAATGCACATATGCAGGCAAGGAGAGAAGTCACTGACCAGGAACACCTTGGTAAGCTGCTTTTCTTGGCCTGGAGCTGCAGACCTTCCTGTGGTATGGAAGGCGATACGCAGTCTGTCATTTAACTATTTTGAGGAAATGTGCTCTTGGGAGCTGCACTATTTGGCAATGACTTGGGTCCAGGGCTCCAACATGCATGGGGTTGAAATGGCTGATCTGTTCCTCAGCCTTGCAAATTTGGAGAGGTAAATAAGAGCCCACTTACAGCTCTATGACCCCAAAGCTCACCTGCAGTTCCTACAAAATATCTCCCTTGTAGCTTGTTTGTTGGTGTGTGGCACCAGAGGGGATACTGGGGTTGTGTCCCTACTCCCCAGGACATCTATGCTCAGATCTCCGGGGCACCTCGAACTGGAAATACCCTGGAAACACCCCCGGTGATGGATCTGGACTGTCTGGGAGTCCCTGTCAGCCACTTTGCCAGGGCAGAGGGTTGTCTGAGTGTCCCAGGCCTCTGATGTGCAGGCACCTGGGCTATCCTTCCAGTGTCTTTGCCTGGTCCCAGCAAGGCAGGCTTTGCCTGGCCAGATGGAAGTGCTGCGCCGAAGCCCAGCCACCTGCCTCAGGCTCGCAGATCTGGGTGGAGGGGAAAGTCCAGGGAAATGCTTGGTTGCCTGGCAAAGCTGCTCAGGAGAGGAGGGGAGGAAGGCTCCTCGCTGAAGCCGAGGCAACCATGAGTGGTGTCATCTGCTCACCTTTGTCTTTAGGGCTTACTAGGAGGAGTTACTCATGACCGAATCCATTTTTAGAACTTGCTGTGAAATGCTCTTTGCCCTCCTGTAGTGGTAGATTATAGATGTCTGACCTGTTTTAGCGCTCCATTTTTTTTTCACTTTCTCTTAACTCCCCTGCTCTTTTCATAATCTTAAGAAGCCAAACTAAATCCAGATGCTTTCCCTTTTAAAGCTCAAATAATCCTTGCAATTGCAATCGCTTTCTTGTGTTTAAAGCTTTCAATGCTAAAGATCTGTGTGATCTCCACTATGGTGTGAATGGGGGGGCAGGGGGAAAGAAACAAACCCTGAGCATGCAGATTGAGGGAAAGGGCAAGTGGTGGTTTAACAGAACATCCCCACGCCATGCTGGCATCACTTTCTAGCTGTCACCAACACCCCCACCACTGTTGGATGACGCTGCTGCAGCACGGTGCTGGGGAGTTGGTTTGGGGGAGATGTAGAGGTTCGGTGGCTCGTGGGCTCTGGGTGGAGAGAAGGGGACAGGGAAGTCAGAGTTTTTATCTGTTTTACCTGTTTTTTGCCTGTTTTTATCTGTTGTTTACCAGACTTTTTACCAGTGCCATTTGATGCTGTGTGTTTTTATGTTTTGGACTTTTCAGTGCTGTCCCCCCCACTGCCTATCTTGTTGGACTCAGGCATAAAGAATTGTGTAAGCTGACGTGTTCAATTTTTCAGGTGCTGGTTTCTTTCAGAAGAGCTGGGGGATTATTGAAAGTGGCATTTCCCCTTCCAGTGGTTACTGACAAAAAGAGCCACATTTTTCTGCTGTGTAATGTGAGACCACAGCATATGCATGTACATGTGTTAGGTTTAGTGACCAGAAGCAGAGAAGCAAGAATTTAGACAACGAAATAGATCAGCTGGGAGGAACTTGCTTTTCAGATGAAAATATAAATCCATTAGAGCAAAACTGCAGTGAGGATGATGATGTTTTTAGGGAAAGCTGTAAGGGGGAAAGAGAAGGGCTGTGTGCTCCCTGCGTTCTCCCCTGTAAAATAAAGCAAGGGGTCCCCTGGTGGCCCAGCCATGGGGATCGGGTTGGGGTGATGCTCAGGGTGTGAAGGAGAAAATGAGAGGGAACACACCTTGGTCTGTGCCCAGGGACACTTAGGGTGCCCCAGAGATGCTGAACTGTTGGGCACTGGAACAACCTGTTGGCAGCTGGAGTGCGAGGCCTTGCTTCCCGCAGACATCAGCTTTTCCCAGTGACTCCAGCATTTGATTCAATCCACAAATCAGCAGTATTGGGCTTGGGGTAACTCCTGCTTTAAGTTCTCCAGCCCTGTGGCCTCCCAGACTGTGTGTGGAAAGGCACAGCTCGCTGACCTTGTCCCCAGGCCTGGCAGAAACCAGGTGGCCATGTCAGGGTGGCCGCTGTTGCTGTGCCCAGCCCTCGAGGCAGCAGCATGTGCTGCACCCTCCTCCCTTGCTGCTTCCTTCTACAGCTCCTTGAGTCAACGCTGCTCATGCCGGCTGCCGGTGCTGCCTCCGAGGGCATCTCCTGGCTGTGCTGCAGCACGAGGAAGCCCTTCGGATGCCAGAGGCCTGTGTAAGAAGTGGGTTTCTTCCGCAGAGTCACCCTTTTGGATGCTACCGGCCCTTATTTGTGAAAACCCTCTTGCTGTCTCCTGAAGCCAGCAGATGTTATTGCTACAGACTTGCCTCGTTGGTGGGTTGGTTTTGAACTGAGACAGCTTGGATGACTAAGGCAAAAACACATTAGCAGAGTCCAGGGTTTCCTTACTGTGGGGGAAGCGAAAATGTCCCCCTGTTGACAGCCCTGACTTCTCTTGAGGATCCTTTCTAAAAATTAATAGTTTTTATTGCTGATTTAGCCTATAAGTAGAGGAAGAGTATCCTCACCTGCTACTGCAATGACTGTTGGCGTGAGGCGCTCTGGAAGCAAGGCACAGCGAGCTCTGACTTGTGGTGGATGGGAGCAACAGAGGCTGTTGGAGTAAACAGGATTAAAGGATTTCACCCATAAATACAGGATTAAAGGTATCCAGAGCTCTGTAGGAGTCATTCAAACCAAGGGGGATGCAAAGTAAGTTGTCCAGAAGGTTCAAACCAGGCTGCGTGTGCCCAGCTCTGCACCACCTCACCTGCATGTCTGTGGACATCAGGGGGCTCGCACCTGCCTCCATCCATATCTGTCCCTGCTCCTGCGTTGGGTCTGGCTGATGAGACCCCCAGAATGAGACCCCCATTGCCCCAGACTTCTGTGGGGTACACTATTGGGGTTGGGGGGCACCCCTATTCCCCAGGGCGGGTGGGTGGGGGCATGGGTGCAGCATCCGGGCAGGGGCGCACAGGCGCAGGGGTCGCCTCCCCTGTTCCCCCCGCCTCTCCCTGTGGGTCGGGGGGCGGTGGGTTCGATTTCTCCCTCCCCCGCCGTCCCGGGGGGCGGCCGCGGTTCCGCCGTATTTAGCGGGGTGGGCGGCGGCGGCCGGGCTCCATCCTTCCCTCCCCGCCTCCCGGTGCCGGTGACTGGAGCGGGCGGAGCCGCGGCGAAGGATTGGCTCCGGGCATCACATGCGGCGGGGCCGGGCCGGGCTGAGCCGAGCCGAGCCGTGCTGTGCCGGGCTGGGCTGGGCTGGGCAGGGCACGGCGGAGCGCTCCGGCGGCGGGCACGGCAGCAGCGCGGCCCCTTTCCAGCCCCGAGCCCCGCCGGAGGCACCGCGCCCGGCCGGCACCAGCCCCGCGGCCCCGGCCATGAGGTCGGGCCGGAGACACGGCACCTGTGCGGGGAGGTGAGCGGAGCCTCGGAGCCTTTCCCTGCACCGGCAGCCCCCGGTGGCGAGAGAAGAGGAGGGGGTGTTGGAAGGGAAGGTTTTTTTTTTTTTTTTTTTTTTTTAAATCCAGCTCTATATTTTGGTGCGATCCATCCCGACCCCGCAACTGAAGCCCCCGGAGGGAGAAGTGCTGCGCGCTGTGATGCGTCTTCCTCTCGCTTCGGCTGCCAGTTTGGATTGTAGCGCCCGGCTCCGTGCACTGCGAGGATGGCTCGGTTCGGGGATGATCTGCCAACACGCTATGGAGGTGGAGGGCCAGCCGGGGCTGGAAGAGGGAGCAGCCGGCAAGGTGGCCCCCAGGCCGGCCAGAGGATGTATAAGCAGTCGATGGCTCAGAGAGCCAGGACTATGGCTCTCTACAACCCCATCCCTGTCAAACAGAACTGCTTCACAGTCAACAGATCCCTCTTCATCTTCAGTGAAGATAATGTTATACGGAAATACGCCAAGCGAATAACAGAATGGCCATATCCTTTCAGGGAGGGCGTGTGGGCATTGGGGGGGAAGGTGGGGAGGGGGTGACTGGGGGAAGAGACCCCTGTAGTCAGCTGAGGATGAGTGTCTGGTGCTAATATAGACGTGCATGTGTGATTCGGTGTGTGATGGGTGTGTGTGACATGGAGCCTGGTGTCCGACATAATGTACGGCCGTGTAGCTTGGTATTACAGAAAATTGCTTCTGTGGGAGCGGCAGAGCGTGCTTTTGACTATGCCAGGGGTGTAAGGCATACGTGAATTCTGGTGTGTATTTAGGTGTGAGATATACAGTTGCATAGATTTGCATTTCCTATGATTTCAACCAAATGCAAAGGGATCTGTGAGATTCCTGCTAATGAAACCTGATTGTTATTTCCATCTTAGAGCCTTACAACTCTTATTTCTCACTCTGAATAGAGGAAGAAACGTAAGATAAAAATGGTGACACCTTGGCATTGAAGCTGCACTGATAGTAGAGATATCGATAGCCAAGATACCTTGCAAAATCCGATTACAACCATTACAGCTGGGTTTTTAGTACATCACCTCCTGAATGCATTGGCACCAACATGAATCTTGTCAGTTTGAACTAGGTACCTCGCCTAAGCTTAGGGTGTTCTAAAACAAAAAATAAAAATAAAAAAAAAAAAAGCAAAGCTTCGTGACAGGAGGAGGCAGTAAGTGGAGAGAAGGCTCATCTGCTGTATTGTGAAAGGGGCAGATGCTTTCTGTCTCAGAACCAGCTTCTAGGCCAAGTGAGCTGCAGAGATCTTCCTTAGAAGGGGGCTCTGCTTGTAATGATGCACACGGTGGGGTTGTAAGCTGTGAGAAAGGGAAGCAGGCTCTTCTTCCAAGATTATTTGAGGTTACCAGGGAGTAGATATAGTACATGAGTGTGTGCGTGTGTGTGTGCATGTACGGGAGTGCATTACACTGGTGATCTCAAGGGAGCTGGTTGTTTGCTTTTCATTTAATATCACACACCTAATAATCCCAGCTAACATCAGCAAGGCCTCCTCCCAGCCTCCTAGCAACACTTTCAATTGCCACAGAGGCCGTTCCCTTCAGGCTTCCCCAGCTTTCACTTCCAGAGGGGCTAACAGGAAAAAAATATACCCCAGTAGAGTGAATGCACTTCCTTTCCTCCTGAACACACGCTCACACACGTATCGATCTCTCTGTCCCTGTTATAAAATCGCAGGCAGGGCTGTATTTCCTTATCCACGTCTCCTTCCCTGCGTTCAGCCTGAATAAACAAGCTCCAAAGCCCCAGTGGCAGTCGGAGCAGTGCATTTCCTGCAAGGCTGGATACGGTCTGCTCCCTGCCCAGCCCTTGGGTGCCCTCTTCATCGCTCGGCGTGGGGACGGCACCCACGGTGCTGCGGAGGCAGCCTCCTGGCAGAGCCCCCGGCCGCTCCCCGCACCGCCGTGTGCCCGGGGGGCCTGGGCAGGGGTGGCGCTGAGCGGTGCTGAGCAGGAGCTGACCATGGTGCTGAAAGGAGCTGCCCGTGGTGCTGAGCGGAGCTGTCCGTGGTGCTGAGCAGTGCCCAATGGAGCTGCCCATGGTGCCGAATTGAGCTGCCCGTGGTGCTGAGCAGTGCTGCCCGTGGTGCGGCTCCGCCCTGGGAGCTCAGGGACTTGCCACAAGCCAGGGCTGGAGGCGAGGGCAAAAGGCGCGGGGGTACCTGGTGCCGGGTTAGCTTCTGTCCTGTGGGCTCCCTTCCCTCGCACAGCTCGATGGGGTGCAGATTTGGTTCTCGTCAGGAGCAGGCGTTGTGATCTCACAGTAATTTGTGTTTTGGCCCAGCGTAGATGCTCTAAATTGAACTTTTCTAGCCCATTACTTGTTTACGCTATGCGGTCAAGTTAAACGGCAACGTTTAATGTTAATGTCTTTCTGAAAAATAATTTTTCGGGTGACATCCAGCTGTATTATTTATTCTGTGGCAGTTTAGTTTGTCATTCTCATTTAAAAATAATAATTAATAGCTTTTTGTTTCTTTTGGACCTTTTGCTTTTCTTCATCCCTGTTCCCGTACTCCTTGAGCGGCTCAGCTTTTGTGTAAGCCACTAACTCTCACAAAGAAGAGAGCCAGTTTCCTACTCTTCTTCCAGAGACACTCCAGAAAGAACTGAGGAAATCTAGGAGACTGAATGTCTTCAAAACAGATGAGAGATCTTTGAACGCTCAACTAATGTAACTGCTTAGGTAGAAATGGGATTTGGATGAGGTTCTTCCTATGTTGTCTAGTTTCTTCTTTAACTTCTGATTCCCACTCCATTTGAATACATGATTTTAGCTACAATCATAGCCAATTGTATTGTGCTGGCTCTGGAGCAACATTTGCCGGATGGAGACAAGACACCTATGTCAGAGAGATTGGTGAGTTCTATTTATTTATTTAGATTTTTTGTTTCTGGTCTAATACAAAAAGCAATCAGCCATCCAGTGTTGTGGGTGCTTGTATCTATTTTTAAGATCTGCATGCAAGCAAATGGCATTGAACTGACAATCAGAACAAATAAGCTAGTGACAACAACTATAACCTCCCAATCCCATCTCCACAAGAATGCTTCATCACTCTAGCCAGCCCTGCCCAGCTGCGAGAAGAGCGGGACTTTACGGTATATCAGAAGAGCAGCAAACTTGGGTTGTCTGTAGACCAGGACAGGAAGGGACTGCCAAATGCTCAGAATTATCTGTAGAATCAAATGAACCTCTGTGCTATTGTCCCAGAAAGTGGTAGAACAGAGTATCCTTTTAGGCTCGCGTGCCTTTCAGCTCTCTTCCTGCTACAGCTGTATATCAAGGACCTTACAATACAAACTTTGGGTTTAGATTGTAACACTTCTCTGCCAAAAAAGCAGGAATTTAGGAAAATAATTTACCAGCAGGCTTTATGGTAATGAGCTCAATTACCTTATTTCAAAGGAAATATAAAAATAGCTTCAGAATCATTCTTCCATTTACCACCACTATAGGAAAAAAAGGATAATATTTAGTTTGATTTTTTTTTCTCCTGCTGTTAATGATCTGGAACATCTTTTATGCCTAAATGCATTAGTCCTGGTTTATATTCAATGGATGAATAAATATGTATCCATATGTGTTTTACGTGTAGATATTAAATAATTGAAACAGAGATAATATTAGCCTTGCTGCCAAAAGTTAGAGCCTCTGTCTTCTGGCTGCTACAGTTTCCAACGCTGGTCCATAGCAGTGGGCAACTTTCACAATCTCATTCTTCAGAAACAAACAAACAAATATAGTGATAGATCTAGAAAGAGCTTCAGGCTCAGCTAGTTCATACTGCCTGTTTGGAAATGTATCCACTGATACCGGTGCCCACTTACATTGTATTTGCTAAGTCTCTTTTTATGTCTATGTTTTTAAGTCTCTTTTAATTTCTATATAAAAAATTATAAGGAAAACATGAAGAATATGTGTTGATCTTTTTGCCATTAGATGACAATATGTCTTTGCATGCTTTGGGATCCTTGCTATCGGATCCAGATTTACTGGGTTTGTGAGCAAAGCACAGATTTAGAGTCAGGACAATGTTTGAGCTGGAGAAATGCCAGGGTTCCATCTATGGTCCTTGAATGTACGGACTAGAGGAAAGGTAGTTTTGTGAATTTTCTGGCTTGGTAAATCTTTGGTGATATGTAATTTTAAGCAAGGGGGAATATAGTTACCATGTTTCTATGCACCTCTATATCCCTAGATTTATAAAGGGATCCTAGATGCTGTTTGCTGGTCCTGTTCCCCATTGCATTAATTCCATGCCTGGTACTTGCATGTACACTTTCAGTTTCTGTCCCAGTCATTACAAAGGGGGCAGTGTCATTACCAGCAAACAGCATAAGATCACTGAATGAGTTAAATGCACAGTCTTCACCATCGAGGTGAAGGCTTCATCTTCAAGGCTCTGCCTTGGCAGTGGAAGCAGAATTAACCCTTGATTTGTGTCCCAAGTACTGCTGTGTAGCATTGTCTTTGATCCAGATACTCCAGGGCCATTTTAACTAAAGCACATTTGTAACTGAAGTGTAAAGGGGTTTAGAATGACATAACATGACAGTAGAATGACATAGAATGACAGTGAGGATATTTACAAGTCATTAAATTTTCTATTTCAACATATGCTTTAAAAATTAAACATTGTGGATACAAAAAACTGTCTTTTGGTTTTCAAAGTGAAACTTCCTTAGAATGCTCCAGTCGCTTCCACAAACTGTAAGTTGTTTCACTGAAAATGTTATGAATCCCTGTTAAGCTATAATGGGTGAATATTCCCATATATTTTCAGGGTTGTTAAGCCAAATTATAAGTCCATATATAACAGCAGGTGCTTTATTACTGTCTTTGGCAGTAATGGAATTATATTTTTAAATTATTATTATTTTTTGGTTAATGATTTACAGATATATCTTCTTTCCTCCTGCGTTCATTGAATTGGAGTGAGGTCTCATCACTGAAGAGTTAATCACATCTTAAGGATGAGATGCACATCATCAATGTTTTACAACTGGGAGATGTAGGCAGACTTGTTGAAGAAAAAAAACACAGCTGCAGAGATACTTTGTGCCATAGGTAGAAAGACAAAATCTTAAGATTTTTGTCCATTTGTTAAAATTGAGAAAAAGACAAGGGAGGGCTCAATAGAAACATTTTCATTATTTTTCTCTGCTGACCAAGATATTCCTCTATGTTTCTCCCCAGAGACCCAAGATACGAACCTGCAATGCAATCTCACTTGGCTGTTATCTGTGCTCATGTTACCTGACAAGCAGGGTTAATTGAGCACATGGGAAGAGAAAGCGATGTCTCAGTATATGCAAGATTTCAAGAGTTGCAATGGCTGAGTTACAAGTAATCTTTCTCAGTCCATCTTCTGTATGTAGTGTGTTACACAGAAAAACTGCTCATACCTACCCTGTTCCAGGGCTTGGTTTGTTCCTAGCTCTTTTTGCCTAGAGCTTCTGCAGAACTGGAAGCATATACGCTTATTGTTCTACCAGATTAGGATGGGGGAGACAAGCCTGTTAATGAAATCCAGGAAAATTATATCCAAATGGTTGAAGACTTTGTCAAAACACAACCATTCAGGTAGAAATGTACCTTTGAGTGATTCTTTCACTTTGGAGGGATGCCAAGTGAAAAAGTATGGAGGGAATTGCACTGAGTGGCCCAGCACCTGGTGTTCAGAGCTCCAGATGTGGCAAGGTCTGAGGCATGAGTGGCCTCACAGGTGGATGCCTTGCTCATAGTGTTCTTGGCTGTCCAACCTGAGGCGTGCTAGTGCTCTCTTTGCCTCCCTCTGAAATTCTCTGTTTTTCGTGAGAAGCTGCAGTAGATCATAAATTTGTCCCAGCCTGACAGAGACAGTGTCAGAACTTACAGGACAAGAAATCTATTTTCTGCCCTGCTTTGGGGCACACCATGTTTGAAGACACCAGCGGGTCTGTAGGATGCTCGTCTGCGTGTCACTGTAGGCTCTGAGTATTTGGCTTCCCCGGATGGTTTTGGTGTGAGGGCAAAGCATAACTGTTTTCTCAGATATTCATCATGACAGCTCCCTCACTTGGCTAATGGATTTAATTCTTTATGCTATCCACAGGCACTTTGTGCAGTCATATGTGAGCTGTTCATATTAAGCTTTGCATGAACAAAGCCTTACACACCCAAACCTATCAAGGCTGTCACATCCAAGGGCCAAGGAAAGACATTAGGACATGGACTAGGAATAGTAATGACTTTCCAGACTCAGAAGTTGTTTCTGATCTGAAACATATTGATTGAATGTGTGTTTGGCCCAGTCTCAAGCTTTGCTGTGTCCACAGCAAACAACCTGCTGGCACAGCTCTGGCTGCTGCCCAAATTCTCCACCCTCCTTCCAAGCATGCACACTGATATTCATTAACACCTGCTTCCCCACACCCAGCCTCCTATCTGAAGGGGGCTGCAGGATGCCCTGGCAGCAGGATTTCTGAGCCGACAGCTCTGCCCTTTCGGTGCTGCTCAGGGCAAGTCACCCAGCTCCTCGCACTCTAGCTCCTTCCATCACACACAGTAATGCAAAAATCCTTTTCTTCAGCCACAGGCCCCCACTACCTAGTGGGGCATTGTTTTATTTTTCATCCCATCCTTGTTACTGCCCTAATTCTTAGGCTGTTAGTTTAAATTTAGACAGACTTTAGAAAAGACCCTCTTTCTAGCCCCTTTTATTTCCCCAGCTACTCACTCCCAACTCTATCGACGATAATTTTTCTTTGTAATAAATACCCAAGCCCATCTGTGATCCGTCCTGCTTTCTTAGAAGCTGACAATAACTTTTTTTTTGACCCACTTCTTAAAAGCTCTGCATAGTCTTAGCTTTGGGAAGAGCATATTCTATAAAATCCTTGAGTACCTGAATCGTGGTCCTTTAAAGCTGTGAGCTGTAATCACAAGGCACCTGACCTAGATTGAGCGAGCGGCTGGTGGCAGAGTAGGTGTAAGGCTTTCAGGAAGTGAGGGAGTAAGGTGGGAGAGTGTGTGTAGGTAAGGTGGTGGTTTCTTTTTTTAAAAATTTATTTTAAAGATGAGTAGTTTTTAGAGGTGTACTAGTAGATGTAGGAAGGATGCGAAGGTTGGGCTTGGTGGGGGGCTTTGTTTGCAAAGATTTTGTACGTTTGTTGAGCTAGAAGGGGTGGAGGAGCAGGTAGACTAAGGGAGCTGGAGTGCTCCTGTGTGCATAAGGGAAAGCCGAGGAGCAGGAGCAGTAAGGTAGCTTCTTCTGAAATCCCAAATGACAATTTCTGACCTCTCTTCTTGTTTCCTTCTTTTCTGTACTGGCTTGTAGTCCTGGGATACTTCCAGCTCTTGTTGTGGAGAAACTGCTAGAAGAAAGCTCTTATTGCATTGTGTTTGGGGAGGGTCAAAAAGCGTCTGATAGCTGTGCCTTATGCCTGTTTCTTTGTGGGTAAATAGCACTGGGCTGACTGGAGTTTCTCAGGCTGGCAGCTGACAGGCCCTGAATCCTCTGGGATCAGTGAGGTTCTGTGGAGGGGCAGAGAGCTTGGAGGCTGCTGTTTGTAGAAAAACCTTGGCTGAAGGAGAAGCCAATTTTTGTTTTCTCTATTTCAGTCGAAGGGCAACAGTGTGATCTCAACAGTCACCTGCTCTGTTTTGCTGTCTAGCCAGTTAGTGTGCGTGTGCGTGACCTGCAGGTAGCTGGCCCTCCTGCCTGGCCACAGCAGAAGGGGAATGGGGAGCCGTGAGGTTAAGAAAGGTGGAGGGGATTAGAGATGTTATAGGGTGAAGGATAGGGGGGAGCTGGGGTCACTGAAGTGTGTGTAGGGTGCTGATTTGTTGGAAACAAATCTTTTTAACTCAGCCACTGATGGAAAATCCTGTCCAGAGGTAGTCACTTCCAACAGCTTAGAGGTGCCGTCAGTGATTAGTGCTTCATGGTTGACTTGCTGAGTTGGGTACACATCGATGTGCTAAGTGCTTAAGCCTCTTTGGGAGGGGTGTGCTATTATGCTGCTCTTCTATGTGTGAAAACCTGGCTTTCTGTAACAAGTACCGTGCCTGAAGTATGGACTGTGTGCTGGTGCAGGGTCAAATTTGAGCAAGAGTTACTATGTTGTAAAAATAAATGCTTGTATCAAAGCTGTTCCTTTCTTTGTTCTGTGACCACAAACACTTGACATTCATGTTCTTTCTGCACAGGATAACTAAAATCACCTTTTGTCATTAGCAGAATTGCAAAATGTAAACAACTGCGCACCAAACAGCTGCTCAGCTCTTTGGCTGTAATGGTCAGAAATGCCAAAGCCCCTGGAACAAAGATTTCTAATTTCCTAATTTGTGAGTTTGCTTCCTTCTGGGTAGGGCTGCTGTACTTCCATTGCCGTCAGCAGAAATCATGGATCTAAGACACACTTGGAAATTGGATACAGAGGCCAAAGCTAATTAACATGTTCTTGAAACTGATGCCTGGTACTTTCACCTTTTACTTTGTTCTCATTTCTTGTCCACGTATTTCTTCCAACTTTGAATAATTGTATTTGGCACTGCATTTGTGTTTAAACTCTTATCAATATAATACTGAGGGATCTGGTGCCAAAGATGGAGAAGATGTTTAGTAAAGCCATGGAGACTAAGCCTGGTCTCCTCTCATGTGAGCTAGGGCATGGAGCTGTGGGCCTGAGACACAAATTTTACTGCTTCTACCATAACAGAAGGGAATGAGGTTTTCTCCCTGAATTGGTTACATAGCAAAAGAAAAATAAATGAATCTGCAGCTATGGAAATTAAGAACAGAGAGGGAAAAGAGTGAAGTAAGAACCGATGGAATAAATGATAAAGAAATAATTTCCTGCCTGTGTTTGCAAGCTTGCTGTGCTGACTGTTACTTCTGAAGATATTCTTTAGTTTCTGTTTCCGGGATGAATTGCAAAATGTGTGTTTTCTTCCATGTCAATAATTACAGAAATGTGATCTCAAGTTTATATTTACCCTTGGAGCAAGATTTCAGTGTTGAAAGTCCTTCCAGAATCTTGAGTAATGGTGCAAAGTGTGGGGTGAAACCGTTGGAATAAAGGCAAATAGTGTTTTCCATGCAAAAAGCCAAATCTACCTTCAGAGTGAATAATTTTGAAATCTTTCTCTGTGCTTAGTTCCAGTACACTTGAACCTTTTTGTTTCAACTCTGTCCAGAGGGCTGAAAAGGGCATGAAGTTGGTGCACATTGTTGCTTATATAATTGCTGATGCGAGTGCAGAAGCACAGGTATCTCCTTGACACCTCTGATTTTATTCTTTTCAGGATGACACTGAGCCGTACTTTATTGGAATATTTTGTTTTGAAGCTGGTATAAAGATCATCGCTCTGGGGTTTGTTTTTCACAAAGGCTCTTATCTCAGAAATGGCTGGAACGTGATGGATTTTGTTGTGGTCCTCACAGGGTAAGTGACCTCCTCTCGCCCCAAGTTTAAAGGGGAGTCTTGCTCTGATTTGTGGTGTTCTTAAACTACAGGTTGGGGTGGGAGTGGTTGTGGTGAAATAGTACTCTAAAACTGCATTTGTGACCTTGCTGTCTTTAAATAACGGTTATTGTGCTGAGTGAGTCACTTTCAAAGCATTGTTTGAACCAAGTAAAAAGAAGTTTTGAGGATATTTATTTGTACATATGCTGGCATGTTTCTCATCCAGATGCTCACTGACGTTTCTCAGGCTTTGCAGGTTCTAATTGCCACTAGGTACTTGAACCTGATTTAAATCAATCTTTCTCCTGACATTACAGGCTGACTTCAAAAGTCAATGTGGAGTGAGCTAGCAAATTAAATGCATCCCATCTTTAAGCTATTATAAGTCAGAAATCAGTGAAGTTTATGCAGGAATGCATTTGGTTTACTACAAAATAACTTTGCTGAAAATAATTCAAGGAGGGCGCATGTCTTGTAAGGTTGCAGCTGAAAACATTATTTGTGTTTTGTACCCTGGTTGAAATGATACTACTAATTTGTTTCTTGGAAATGCTCACAGTTTTGTTATGCATTGCAACGGTTTCTATTTTTATATCCATGTACATGTAATGTACAGCTAGTGGATAATGAAAATGCAAGCATTAAGTAACTCTTAAAGTCTACAAATTGTGCTTTAAAGCTCCAAATGAAATGTTAGGGTTTCCAAAGGTCTGCGTGAGGTCCTGGAATGATCTTGGTTAGTTTTTCCCCACGAAGATGAACCCTGGTTCTTGTTATTAATAGGCGCTCATTTCACACACCTGTGTGTGACGGACATATATATTCTTTGGTCTGCTTAGTGGTGTACAGTAGGATGCTGTTCGGAAAACGCTTGCATACATATACAAATATATTCATTAGATGCATTAGCACTGTAATTCTATTTGCATTCAGTGTATCATGTGATACAGCAATTGAGAGGCCAAAGGGAGTTCTTTATGTATTGAGGAAGAAAATAAATATGCAGGGCTTGATCCTCCTGCTGCTGGGGCTGGGTATTTAATCAATAGAAACTTCAGTGGAGCCACAAGCAGAATCAGATTTACATACTTGGAAACATAGGGGGTACTAGGATGAAAAGAGAATTAATACAGATGTTACAAATATTTGCACTGATGGTCTGTTCTGATTCCTAGTTTGCACTATACCCTTTTGTGTGTTTAAAAAAAAACAAACAACACACACACAAAAAAACAAACAAACATTAAAAAATAAATAAATCACTAAATCAAGGCCCTAGTTCTGGAAAGGACTTTGGCACATGTTTTAATCTACCCTTCAGCAAAACATTCAAGTACATGTTTGAATTCAGCTGACTCAAACGGTTCTGTACTTTAGGTTCTACGTAAAAGCTGTCCTGAATTAAAGCCATATAGGTATTTGTTTGGACATGTTTTTTTCTGTTTTTTTTAATGAACAAAGGCCAAGAGTCTAAAAATGTAGATTTAAAAACTGCCTAGATGTGATGCAGGCGTTCAAAGTTTTGCAACAGCATCTGAAACTCTGTGTGCCATGCTTGTGGAGTCACAAACAACTGTGCAATGCTATAGGCGTGACACGGGCATCTTACTGGTGCCAGTTTTATTGTGAGCACTGTTTGCAGCGCTGTTTGATCTCTGAGCATAATTGCGGAATATCGGCTTGATTAGACAGCTGTAATAAGGAACCCTGTTGCCATCTGCAAACACGCGTATTCTTTTGAAGTACAATCCTGTTAACGTCAAAGCTTCTGGTTTCCAATGGTGATGCTAGCTGGGCTGCATTGAAACTGTCTTGTACATGGACTTCCCGCCAGGCAGGCCGTGCAGGGAAAGCAATGTGGAAACCAGTCAACATCCAGCCCAGGAGTTAGCTCTAGTGAGGAAACCCACAGCCTGCTAATCTGCTAAATTGAGGCCTGGATTTAGCGAGGTTCTTAAGCTTGTGCCCAACTTTTGGTGTCTGAGGGGCCCTACTGCAAACACCAAGTGTGCTTGGTTAGGTAAATGCTTCATTAGGTAAATGTCGGGGGCTGTAATTGCAAACCCACTGTTAATGTGGAGGCACCTATGGTAGAGAAATAGCATTGAGAGGGGAGCTGCAGATTCACACGGGGGGTTAAATTAGTATTTCCTCCGTAGCTGGCTGTGTTTTGCTCTGAATTTCCCTAGATCCTTGTGTTTTACCTTATTCCTGTGTTGCCATTGGTCTGTGCTAGAAAGCAGAAGCTCCTCTTCCTCAGGCTTCCTTCAGAGGCTAGAAATGCTTTCAGCCACCCATTGCCTTCCTCGGCTTGGCTAGCTGATGCTCGAGAGGAGCCTGAGCATGGCCTCTTCCTGGAGTGAATATTGCTTGGCATTTCTGCATCGAGACACTGAAGGCAGGTTGCTGCGTAGAGATGCTTACTGCTAACAGCCCCGGGTGTTTCTCCAGGGAGCTGGTGGCACAAATGAAGCTTTCATTTTCCTTTCTGGGGAAGGTGATCACAGATCTGTTTCAAAACAAAAGGCAAAAAGGCAGAGAATAATAACATAAAAGGACAGTGCTGAACTTGTACTTTATGCATTCTTATAAATATGGATATGCAGGACATCAGTTTTTGAAATATACTTTTATTACTCATAATCAAAAGCTTTCCTTTGCCGTATGTGCAAGATTTCCACCTAAAAATGTTGCTTCATGTTTCCCAGGCAGTGATCAGTGTTCAGTTCCCAAGCTCAGTTTCACGCTGATCTTCAATATTGTAGAAGGATTTTGATTTTTCTTTTTTTTTTTTTTCCACGTAAGCAGGAGAGATCGTGAAATGCATTTTCATGATATCACATGCAGAGCTGTATACCTGTTAATGCTGGTGGGTGTACATTTTTAAGGTAAATGGTGAACATCAGAAAATCCGATCTCACTTTCAGCATTTAGCTAAAGCCCATAAAAGCAAAGAGCAGCTCTGCTCTCGTTGGCTGTTTCCATAGGAAGAGGGCCAGCCAGTGTCTGGGTGTGTTTTGGAGGAGGCTGTGGGGGAAGGCACTGCATTGATTGAATTTACCCTTATGTAAATGTTAGCAATCGTGCAGTAACCCTTCCCACTTGCTTCTTTTTTGTCACCACCCCTTCCATCGCCACTCAAGGCCTGCGTACTGTTATTACTGATAAATATGTATTTTTTTATTTGCCTGCAATGACGGACATTTTGCTTGTCAAAATCAGAGAGTCACACTTGTTAATCAGAAAATAAATCAGGGTGCTGTTATACGCAGCCAGGATCAATATCCTATTGAGCTAAACTGAACGCTAATAGACAGTGGCCCCAAACGGCTTGGTTTGCTGTTCCAGAAAACACTCCCCCGGTTCTTTCCACAGCAGTGCCGCGGTGCCTTTTTCTCATTTACTTTCAAGGAAGCCTGCTGATCTGCTGTTAATAAAGGCCTGGGAAAATAATAGATTGCTGCTCCCTGGAAGATCTTTTCCTCTGTAATTTTTTTAGTTATTTCTTGTAAACTCCTATAGCTGTAGATGAGTATCGAGGAAAGCTGCCCTACTGCGATGTGCTTTTTGCTGTTGTGGAGACACACATTTTATAGCGCCTGCTCATTTTATTTTCACGTTTTTATGGGCTTGCATTTGCTCCAGTGATGACATCACCCGTTAGCAGCTCTAAATCACACAAGAATGCAATTGCCCAGTTGGCCTGGGACTATATGATCTTAACGTGTTTTTCCCAAGGGAGGAGAAATGGGATCTTTTACTCTGCTGCTGCAACCTGTCTTCGGGTGGAAAACTCAGAAATCCACAGCTGTCTTGGGAACCAAGTCCTCCCCACACCCAGTGCCCTCAGTTACATGGCAGCAAATGGAGGGAGCCTGCATTCAGGACCTCTACAGTTGACCTGTTTCTGTTGGAATTATTTATAAGATTTCTCCTGGTGTCCTGAGCTTTGGATAAAATGGCCTGAAGAATTGCTGTGCTGGGTTAAACTACGAGCTCCTCTCTCACTGGAGCTTGTATAATAGTGTGGGTTCTAGGGGAAGAATGAGAACAAAACATGAATCCTTATCTTCCTATTATCTTCCTGATTCCCAAATTTCATAGGTATAGGGATTTTTGAAGAAAAGATGGGTGTGATGACTTTTAAACTAGATAATCCAAGTGGACTCTCCTTCTAGGCTATATTTTGGAATCTGTTTATAATTTTGACTGCATCATATCCTGGATAAAAGGTTTCATGATCTAACTGTGGACCAGAAGAGAAGCTACCACTTATCCCCTTTTTCCCGTCACTAGTTACCTGGGGTTTCCCTTAGAGTCTTCTGGATTTTGTTTCTGTATGCTTTTGGTTTTATGAGTTTCCAGCTTTTCCCCTGTCAGAGTCCTATGCTGCCTGACCTCCCTTGACCTGAGAGCTGCTCTGTGCACCACTGACCTGTGCTGCTGTTCTGCTCCTTCCCTAGTTCTAGAGTATCCTCTTGGACCAGTGACCGTGACCATGTGCAGTGTTTGTCCAATACTGAGAGCTGCTAAGACTGGTATAAATAAATGTAGCACTTAACAAGCTCATGCTCTGTCCTTTATGAGCAGAGTTAGTTTTTTTTTTTTCTTTTCTTTTTTTTTTTTTTTTTTTTTTCTTCATTTAATCAGCCTGCGTTGAACACTCTTGAAGAGTCCTGGTTGTGCCCTGAGCCAGTTGGATCAGCTGCCTGGATCTCTGGGTGGGACTGGCAGAGACAGCGTGTGCCAGGCCGGGAGCTGCCAAATGATGTGCACAAAGTATCTGTGCAATTACTGATGTCTCAGGCTGTTGGGAACAAATTACAAAGGCTAGAATTATCTTGATTGTCTGGATGACAGAAATGTGCTCCTAGCCTCACTGGTGATGCTAATAATCTGGAAGGTAACTCTTTTAATAATAAGGACCTGTTCATCCTTGATATTAGCTTTGCTAGTTACCAGGATCATCTTCGTATGTGGGCAGTCTGAGATGCTATTCCTGGCGCAGTGCATGAGGAGCAGCAGCAGTCTTGGTTGCGGTGATGACTATCAAAGGGGGAAGCGTAGGTACAATCGAGGCTGGTCTGTACGGCAGGCTGCAGATCTCTGATCTTTCAGCTTGAGATGGATGTAGGTCCCAGACAGGGTGTGGGGTGTGATGTGACTAGGAAAGCACTAGGAAAGTGAATGTCTGGATGAGGGCTGGGATTTCTAAAGCTGTCAAATACACGTAGCTGCCTGGAGTCTCTAGCATTTTTTCTTCACACACAAATTTCTGTGCATTCAAAAGCCTGTAGAGTAGGATGGCTGAATTACAGGGCCTGTGACTGGCATTTGTGTACTCCCCAGAACAGTTCAATCCCCACCCCCAAATAACCATAGAATGTAATAATCTGAATGCCTAAAAAAAAAAAAAAGTAAAAACCCTTGAAAGTACTTCCAGCAATGCTTTAGACAGTATGCTCAGCGCTTTCTTTATACTTTCTTTATAAAGCCTTAGATCTAGACACCTAGGGAATAAAGGAGGCAGGAGCAGGGGCATGCAGATTTCCCTCTGCCTTTCCTACGTGGACCTTCTGGCATGTCTGTGCTAGAAAGCAAAGCCGAGCAGCAACAGGAGTATGGAAAATGGATGCTTTATGAGGGACAAGCTTCATCTTGATAAATTATCACATGGAATACAAGTAAGTCTCTTTGCATGGTTATACAGTATGGGTGGTGATGGACGAGGGCTGTGATTGCTATTAGCATTGTGCACATGAGTCATGCTAAAAGCAAAACCTCTAGATTTTAATGGAGTTGATCACTATTTCCAATTTATTTTATGCTCCAATGATGAATGAATACTTGCTGGCTCAGCAAAGCTAAGGGTACCTTCTGAAATTAAATCAGATTAAAAAAATGTGACAAGGGAAATGGAATTTACCTGCTTTCCTGAATGCAAGGTGTTAAGTGGAGGTTTGGCAGGTGTATGGGAGCTGTGATGGAAGAAGGCAAGAAACCAATTTTTTTTTTTTCAAGGCAGAGAAAACAAGTGGCTGGAAACTGGAAGAGAAGAGGGCATGTGAGGGCTCAGTGAACAGTCTGAAATAGTTTGAAGTTGTCCTGTTGTCTGTCACTTGACCATCTGGGCTTTTGGGAAGCTGAAGCCACACTGGGGAGCTTAGGAAACAGCTTCCATCAAAGGAGAAGACACTGGAGAAGGAGAGATGATTTATGGTCTCTAAACTTATTTTGGCAAATGTTTCTGCTTCCTTTTATCCACTCTTATGACCAGTTCTACCCAGTGGGGCAGCAGCTTACTTGGGGACTGGTGCTTGCTTTCTATATGGGTTTGTCTCGCAACAACCAAAGGGGGTCCCAGGCTGTACTGTGCCCATTGGGTTGTTAATTAGGGCTTGTGTTTCTCCTGTTACTTACAGTGGCTTTTGTGCATTGATTTTGTTGGGGTGGGTAGGGGAGTTTGAGCAGGTAGGTGTGTAATTGTGTGTCTGGCTGCTAAATTGGAAGGAGACTTTCCTGAGCAGAGGAGGACTCAGGGCTGTGCTCAGAGGAAGGCTGCAGATGGTCACGGACCCTCAGAGGACCTGCAGGTGGGTGCAGCCCCTCCCTGGCAGATGTCAGCTCGAAGCAAGGCTCTGCTCTCCCTGTTGTGGCACACTGAACACTCCAGGTCAGTGTATTTCTCAAGGGCAATAAGTAATGAGATTGACATGCTTATTTCTTACTGTATTAGAAGTGACTGCAAGGTATTGAATACCTGGTATGTAAACTGATAACTGATGGGTACTGTGCAACAAGCCAGAAAGATGAGACACCGACAAATAGCTTTTCTCCAAATGGAGAGGAAACACACACATTTCTTTAGTTTCCCATTTTTGTGCTGATTTCCATGCTTTGTGACTGTTTATGCTTCTCTGAAGCTTTTTGCCCATGAAGAGGGGAGTGTTGGATGTGATCTGAAGGTGCCTCTGCCTCCCTGACCTGCAGGCTCTGAAGCTGGACTGCAGTGTGATAAAAATGGCCATAGCAAGTGAAAAGGAAGTCTGCTTTCTCATCACAGCCAGAGCTTAATCAAAGCCAGCCAGGATAATTAGTCCAGAGTCCAGACACTGTTTTTAGCTTTTTTATGGCTCTTGAAGGGAGGAAGGTGGCAGGGAAATGTTGTCTCTTCTGAGTGGACCAGCTGTACTACGCAAAGGCAATCACAGAGACTGCAGGTGTGGAGAGGACTTTGGACCTTGTGATCTGTCCCTAATGTCTGATCCTGCCCTGGCAGTCATGTAGTGTGGGCATCTGCTTAACTGCCTGCTCTTCTCTATAGGTGGAAAGCATTGCACATCTGGCTGCTGTTACAGCTGGGTATAAATGGTAGGATTACAAAATCAAAACAATGAATAAAACTGCAGATCTGAAGTGCTCTAATGTTTATTTTCTTACTCCTTCCCAGTTAAAAGGGAAAAAAAGCAATACAAATCACCCAAGCCCTCTATGTGGTGTTGAGTGCTGTCTCATGATTAGATGTGGAGGAGTGCAGGATTTTCTCAGGCTCGTGTTTCTCAACTGCTGTTCTTGCTGTTGTGTCCCAGTTCCCAAGTGGCCAGCTTTTGATGGCAAAGTGCCTCCTCATCTGAGATGATAAGAACCTGGCTGTGATTGTTGAAAAGAAGGAAGATTTAGAAAATCAGTCTAATTTTAATTTTAATCTAATCCTATGTGCCAGGAGCAACAGCATCACGTTTGCACAACCACCCTTGAGTCCACCACTCACCCCCAAGGGATTTGGTGTGTTGGGACCACCGTTTTCCCCAGGGCTCTCTGAAAGCATCCAGGAAATTTAGTAGAGGTGGAAAACTGGTCTTCTGCTTTTTTCTTGCTGAATCACTAACAAGGTGTTTGGGATGTCCTGACCAGGGCAAGGCTTCAGTGCTGGAAACTGGAAGCAAGAGAATGGGTGGATCCAGATTTCTTTGTAAGTAACCCAAGCTCTGTGGTCAGTGCCTGGCATTTGGGTACCTGGAGATGGTCTTTGCCCAATTCCAACTATCCTGGATATTTTCTGTGTTGAAGAATCTGACAGAACTAGGATCAAGGAAAGGGTTCCTCTGTAAATGAGTTCAGTGACAGCAGGGTGTCACTGCATGACACTGCATGAGCTCCTGGCTATATGGGAAGGCTGCTTTCATGCAGTGGGGAAGCCTGGCAGCTTGAGCTGAGAAATAAGTTCTGCTTCCTACTTGTGGCACGTGTCAAACCTGTAGTGTGAGCTAGAGGGTTTGGAAAGCTGCCTGATGCTTGCAAAGGAGCCTGGCCAGCTAAATATTTCCTTCCTGACTTGGTCAGGCTAAACGGCTGACAATAAATGGCTTTGTCTCCTTCTCCCACCTCCATTTCTATGTATGCAGGTGGTTAGGTCTTCAACTTACTTTCCAGTTCTGAAAGAAAAAGGGAAGATTAAACTGTCTTTTGTCTGTTTCCCATCTTGAACATCCTGAACCAACATCCTTGAATAAAGCTTTTCTTAAGTTTGGGTATGGGAGCTTAGGAGGAAAGCTGTGAAAATGATTAAAGGGTTGGGAAAGAATCTCTATTTAGGGAGAAATGAAAAGGCTCAGAGTTAAAATTAAGAGGAAAGTCTCATAAGGGTAAGATAGTTCAAAAAAAAAAAAAAAGAAAAGAAAAAAAGAAAAGAGGAAATTGTGTTTCTCTATCTATTTTGGCAGGATGCAAAAAGAATCGGCAAAGAAATTGAAGTTTTAGAACTCCTTTACTAATGGAAATATAATTAACTCATGGAACTTGCTGTCACAAGAATTTGCTTCAGCTGGTCTGTTTTGGTTCTTGAGACCTAAAGAGCCTCAAGATCATCAAGATTCACCAGAAAGGAAATGGATTTTTGAAGGAGGATGATTAGGCCCTTTTACTTCCTGCTACTCCCTGAAAGGAGATAGGTGGAATTCTGAACAGGCTGTTTCATAATTGTCCTTTTCTTTATCTTGTAACTTCTTCTGAATTATGCTGGAGAAATGATTCCAGAGCAGCAATCCAGTCTGTTACAGCATGACCTGTGAAATGCAGCAGAGTGTGTCAAGGGCTAAACTTCGTCTCTTTATACATGAAACAATATCAATAAGAGTAGTGGTATTCCATCACTTAATGTCTGATTTAAAGATCAAACATCTTTTTGCAAGCTGTGCTATAGCTTAGAGGAAAAACTTCAATGCTTCAGTACTGTGTTAAGTGTGCCCTCAAAACCTGCGGGGCCAAGATTCAGGGAAAGATCTGGGTTTGAAAACTGTCACTCATTGAAAATGAATCCAAGGTAATTTCTAATAATGTCAATGGCACTTTGATAAAGGTGCTCTGGTTTTTGGAGAGGAGCGTGGATCAGGCTATACGCTGTAGAAGTGTTCCTGCTCTCTTTCCATGATGGAACATCACCTTGACCTTGTGCTGGGAGGAGAGGGCTCCCCTTGGCTGCAGTCCCTAAACTTTGCAGGACTTGGAACATAGAAGCAAGTATTGGAACATCTGGCAGATGAAATTAGCTTGTCAGACGGGGGACCTTATCCTGAATGAAGCACTGAGCAGGAATGACAACACACCCAACTGCCAGAAACCAGGCACCAAAGCTTTCATGCTGGGTAGTATTGTTAATGTACCTCCATCTCAATACCAGGACAAATCTGACTTTTTTCTGGCCCTCCAAATTGGGTTAAGAGTGGTAGCCAAAGGCTGTGTAAAGTGGCATTGACCTACTTCTGCACTGTGCAGAAATAAGTAGTTTTGTCCCATGTGTTTGGTAGATGGGTAACACCTCTCTTGATGGGCATCAGAAGTAGGTCTGGGGAAAAGATGGATGAAAGCCTGAAGTCTCAGTTTGATAGGTGTGTATCATTGCATCCTGGCTGCTATGGCTAAAGGTTCTGTCTTCTCATGGAGATGATGCTAGGAACAAAGACTGAAGTCCAGCAAACTCCTTAAATGTCTTTTTTTTTTTTTTTTTTTTCTTTTCTTTTTAAATCACGTTATCTTTGAAAGCTAATAAACACGTGCTCCAAGTAAGTGATGCTGTATCAGCCCCAAAGCATTTAGCTGATAACATCTGTATCTTCATCACTTATCTATGCAGATTATTGCTGCCCTGAGAGATGTGTTGAAATGAAAAAGTTTGCCTTTCTTGTCTCTTGATGCCAAATCCAAGCCTTGTTTACAAGCTTCCTGGGCAGGAGCAGTACATTCCAGAAGTTCTGGCCTGGACTGTCTGGGTGAATCCTGAGCTTGTTGCATAGTTCAAGTTTATTTTGCAATAGAAAGGAATAAAATACTTAAATTGGTTATGTAAAATCCAAGAGGATTTGGAAAGAATAAACTTAGCTATCAGTTGTGGAAAAGATGATAAAAAACCTCTCTATGATCCCCTAAGTCTATTATTAAAAGAACACTATTCTTTTCCTCCTGAGTTACAACATTAAAGCTAATTATAACAGGTATAAAATCATGGTAACCCCTGACTTTCACGAGAGGTGAAAAGGACAAAGGAAGTTGTCTGATCTAATTTTCTTGCTTTAATTGGGAGACATGAAAGAACATGAGACTATAGCTGCAGATAATGCTGTGTCTGAGACAGATCCAGGATAATACAGTTTCAGTTCCCTTGCCTAGCAGATTGAGCAATGGAGTGGGATTTTTGGGTGTCTTTTTTTTTTTTTTTTCCTTCTTTTTTTCTGCTTATTCCATTGGCTAATGAAGATTTGCAGCCATTGCTTTCCTCTTTTGTGTCCATATTTCCATCCCTTTAAAAATGAAGATAATGATGGTACCTGAATTCATAATATACTAGTGAAAAAGACTGTTTGACAGTATTGAAAAGAAGTGAGTTAAAAATCTCTCAAAAGAAGTAAAAATAAGTCTTCAAAAACGTTGAAATCAAGTGAGGAAAATTTGAATCAGAAGTAAAATAAATGGCAACAGCATAATCTTCTAGAAATGCAGATGCTCACTCACAGTGAGTGGGAGAATCTTGCATGGAGCTCAGTGTTCATGTACCACGGGGAATGTGTTAAAACGATGGTGTGCCACACAGGGGAAATTGCAAATGTGGGTGTCTGTCAGATTTTAACCTGAGAAAAGATTGGACCTTTGGGGGAGGTGACATGCTCTGAGTCAAAATGTCCAGAAGTATTGTCACTGATTTGCCAGAGAACAAAAAAGGAGTGGCTCAACTCTTGCTGGAGCAGAAGTGACTGAGTTGAGAAAGATGAATGCCAGCTATGGCAAAGTCAGTCTTTCAGGGTAATGTCCTGGCCTTGTGAAACCATGGATAGAGTTTGAAAAGTTATGGTGACTATAGGTAATTAATAAAAAAGAGAAGTTGGAAGTTCTTGCCCAATATCTCTTTCCCCAGGAAAAGGATGGAGGCTGCAATGGTTTATAGCAGGATGAACATCTCTGGGAAAGCAGCACTGTCGAAGCCATTGGCTATAACCACTGGCAGGGTTCAGCTGTTTGGGTCTCGAAGGCCTGATCTGAGAAATCAGCCAATGTCTAGGACTTCTCTGGGAACCCACAGAACAAAAGCAAACAGGGCATGTATTTTATTTTATTTTATTTTTATCCTGGAAGTCTTCCAGTTTATCAAATTCTGTTTCAGATCCTCTAGAGTTGCTTTCTGATCTTGTTTGTGTGGGAAGCAGGAGAAAACCTTCCCTTGTACCAGGGAACTCCACTTTTGTAATTACAAACCTCTGATCTTCAGCAGTGATTGGATCAATATTATGTGGAGTGGAATACGGGGAATTAGTGTCCCTCTTCCAGGTCAGCAACTCCTAGTCCATTAGCAGGAATGGAATAACACCCTACATGTTTGGAAACCTTTGTTTTTAGGGAAGAAATTTTAGGTGAGGCTTAATTTCAACCTAATAGCCCGTTAAAATCTTCACATTTGTTTTTGAGAATGCCATTAAAAATCAATTACATTAATGGGGCTCAGTTGGAGATGTTCTGAAATATGGATAGGATCAAGGAAAGTGACTTTGAAACAGGGCTTGTGGTGCAGCAGCCATTTGCTTGGTCCTCCCAATCACATCTGTATGGAACAAACCTGATCCTTGCTTTTGGCAGCTCTGCAGAAGCCAACCTAGCTCTTCAGGAACAAGTGACAAGTGTCATGTACTTTGGTGTAAACCTATTACCAGTGCGTTTTGAGGGAGCAATCCTTCTGCCCTACTATAAATGTTAACCCCCAAGTTACAGATGGTTTGCTTGCATAAAGTTATCACATCGCTATCAGCTCCAGAGGTAGTAGAGACTCCTTCCTTTGGAGGCCTTCAGAAGGTGCCTGGACATGGCCCTGGGCATACTGCTGTAGGAATCCTGGCGTGTGTGCTGGAGTTGGACAAGGTGCCCAGATGTCCCTTCCAGGCTTATCCGTTCTCTGATTTTGAGCTCCATCAGGCCTTGATCATCCAGCTCCGTGCAGCAGGTATCTGAAACCCTAGAGATATCTGGTACTCCTTGCAGTATGACCATGGGCTTGCCACTTCACCATGTGATAAATGGTCCTTGTTCTCAAACCAGTCCCAAACAGAAGGACAGTCCAGTGGTTGGAAACCAGCCTGGGTGAGTGGAGACCAACATTTACTGCACAAAGGCCAGTGCAAACTGGTCCATTTGGCATCTCTGGTCCTCATCTGTGAAATAACCGCATTGCCCAAGTACCTAAGTGTGTTGAGAGGAGGAATGTTTTGGAGTGTGATTTCTCCAATAATCACACCCTCTAGTAAGGAAGGATGCCTGGCTTTCTGAAATGGCCAGGTAAATAATGCTGTCCCCAGCCTGCCTCCACTGAACAATGTTTTTACCTCCAGTTCCCAGAGAACAATTCACCATGCTCTCATCTCATTTCATGCACGACTGTAGCTGAGCTACCATTTTTCACACGGGAAGCATGTAAAACAGAGGCTGCACACCTGTTCTTCCTTTACAAACTGGATTTCTTAGTGGTCAGTGGATCTCTTTGTTCAAAACCAGAAAACAACTTCTGAGAGCTAAGAATGGTTTGTGGGAAGTTACGAATCTTTGGCATTGTGTGATTTCCAGACTAGAAGTTCATCACTGTGTTTTGGGGGGGGGGGGAGGGGGGGAGGGGGATATGCTGGAGATAGTCACCCCTTCTGGCTCCTTTGGGCAGCAGCTGATGTAGAGATGAAGATGCAGAGATGATGATGATGCAGACCTGCTATGGGAAGGGCAAAGAAGTGGGGGCAATGTAAGGAGGGGAATAGTACCACTACTGGGGAGGAGTGTGCTTGGTTCTTGTATCTGAGTCAAGTTTGCTCCTAGTTCCTAAATGGGGCTTGTGAGACAGTTGCATTGATGTGTCCCTTCAGGTTTCAGATTAAAAAAGCTCTTTCAGGCATTGGAAACTGATCTCTCTTTTGCCTGCTGCTCTGGATGTATGAGAGGATTGGGAGAAGTCATCTTCTGCCCATGGCTAGGTTGTTCAAATCACCTTCATATGCTTTGTAAGGGGATCCTTACATATGGGGGGAAGACCACTTATAGCATGAGGCTTGATGTCCTTGCAGGCGTTGTGTAGGCAGTGCATGTGACACAAAGATGAAACGTGGGCACTTCCATGTAAGGCTGATCATGACCTTGTAAAATAGAGGTGATGGAGGATCCCCTCTACTGCTGCTTCCATGGGGCCCGACTTAATGAGTGCCCATGCTGTGCTCCCCATGTAGCTTGTTTCTGGAAGTGGTTAACATTGCATTCACCCTGCTGCTGGCATGGGAATCATGACTGAAGCTGGGATCGCAGTGACTGTGCTTGGAAAGACTCTCCACCTGGAGCCTTGTGGCACCAGGATGGATGGATCGAAGGGGACTGGGCAAGAGACTGCAGTAGCCAAAGCAATTTGGTATGAAGAGAGCATAGAGTCGTAGAATGGCTTGGGTTGGAAGGGACCTTAAAGATCATCTAACTCCAACCCCCCTGCCATACCACTAGATCAGGTTGGTCAAGGCCCCATCCAGACTGGTCTTGAACACCTACAGGGATGGGGCATCCATGGCTTCTGTGGGCAACCTGTTCCAGTGCCTCGCTACAGTGCTTCATAGTGAAGAATTTCCTCCTAATGTCTAATGTCAGACTGTCTTCAGGGCAGAGACAAGGCCTTGGTGTACGTCCCAGTGCTTCTTCTTGCAGGGAAGTTTGTAGGAAGGGAGGAGATCAGTGAAATCCAGCTGCCTTGTGCCAGTGTTCCCCAAATGGCGTGTGGGCAGCTCAGCTGCAGGCAAATGGTTTGAGGGACTCAACAAAGAGACAGAGCCCCATGGTGTTTGCAGCCAAGTGCTGGGCAGTGTGTGAGTGTCTGAGGTACAGAGAATTTGTCTGCTGAGTGCTAATCTTCACCAGACACCTTGGGTCGCACTCATGTCTACACTCTGTTAAGGATCAAACACAGAATAACAATAAAACCTTTAAATCTCATAGAAATGGGATAAGACTACCTGGATTGCTCTGCATGACTTGAATGAAACTCCACAAGGTGTGTCTAAATATCTGCTCAGTGCCTTACCTAAAGCATCAGCGTGGGGCAGCAGGTACAAAACTGACCTGGTGCCCTTCCAAAGAGCTGCCTCCTGTGCAAGGGCATTACCACTGAACCCAGAAGTAATGCAAAAAGGTGTAAGCTCGTAGGGGAGAGATGGGTTTGACTGGAAAGGGCATTGCTGCAGACCAGCCCCAGCCAGACTAATGGTGCGACGTTCTTGGAAGCAAGCTGTGTTTCAGCAAATATCCGGAACCAGGGATTTTTTTGTATTTATTTTTTATTTTTTTAGCTTGCCACTTGCTGTTCATTTTCTCCCTGGCACTGGGGCTGTGATTCCTGGAACCCTGGATATATTCGAGAGTGCCTCTCAAACACGGATAAAAGTAATTAAACCTCTCAGCTTTCTCCTTTTTAGATTTGCTGTAGTTCTTCAAGCGTAGATTTTAAGATTGGACAAAATGTGCAACCTGAGATCTGACATCCTGTTCCTGCATTGAGCAGGGGAATGAAAGGATGAAGTGGAGACTATTCAGGCAGCCCCAGTGCTGCTCCCGAAGCAAAGAGAGATAGTTGTTTGCTGCCAGGTGCAGCCTTTCTTGCTGTTCCCCTCTTTGCCCCCTGCAATTAAGCAGTTAAATTTAGCTGTCTGATAGGTATTGGAATGGATGTGGCGCAACCACTTTAGTTGTGCAAATAACTGTTATTTTGGCTCACTTGTAGCTCTGAAAAATCAAGGAAATTGTTTCATGCCATACATAAGCACTGAAAGAACTGACTTTCAGATGGAAAGTAGATTCAAGAGGCAAGACAATTGAGTGAAATGAGGAGTAACTCTTGTCTAATCTGGATTAAGAAATTTTTTTGGGCTTTTAGTGTTTTCAATAGTTTTGGCTTTGTGACATGAAAATGTAACAACCTTCCACAGAGGAAAGATCAAATTTCAAATGTTTCAGTTCAATGATGTTGACATAAAAAATAAAAAAATAAAAAATCATCTCCATATTCCCTTCAAGGGGATGTTTTGGCAAGCTTGGCAAGAGTTACTGAAGTAATGCCATTAATCTAAATCTATGGAGGGAAAAAAAAATCCAACCAAAATAAGCTGGCAAAAGACTTTTATCATGTCGCTGTGATACCCAGCTCCTGTGCGGATGGGGCCAGCAGTCAATCAGAGCATCCTTAAAGATGCCACCTCTTGCAGCAATGTCTTGTCCCTTAATAAGTCTCCGTGATGGCCTGCTACTGAAGTGATGGCCCACTCTGTAAAAGCTGAACTTCGACCTTGTGCTTGCCAATGGAGGAGAACGAGGTGCCCACGGTGGAGTGGTTGAGCACCAGCCCGGTGGGAAGGTACATGCTGTGCTGATGGGCTGCAGATGTTCTCGCTCAGTCGAATATTAACTTGCACACCTGCTCCTGGAGCCTTTTACAACCCATAAGTGCAGTGTGCATGTGACAGGTGCCATCGCAGCTCAATCTGATCTCAGTGCTTTGCTCCTGTGGGGTGCAGCACAACGGGAAGAGAGCTCCTGGTCTGCCTCAGCCCAGCTGCACCCCTGTGGTGCACAGAACTGCTCTGTGAACAGTGTTGTCTGCTTTGTGCCAGGCTTTGATCATCCCCATGCTTCTCCGCTAGGGTCCAGCTTTGAGGCTGCACTAATCTGGGACTGCACTAATCTCATTTGCCGTCTTTATTGTTCAATGCACAGCCCTGGGTCTTATTTACAGCTCTCCATTCAAACTGGGGGCTGAAGAAGGGAATCCTAATTTCCTTCTGGGCTTCTTTTTATGGACCTCATTGCTATAGTATGAGTGCTTCGTGCAAACAATAATTCACTTTCATGACACCCCTGTGAGATAGAAAGATGTTTCTTATTTTACGGTGGAAAGGGAGGTATAGGAATCTGAAAGACAAAAGTAACCATTAATTTTCACTTAATACTTTCAAAGCATGTTTTTGGGAACAGCAATAGCGTCGTTTCTCCTGTATAGACTCCTTTTCTATCAAGCTTCAGAGCAACAATACAAAGCAAAAGATTTCTAAGGCTTCACATAAAGCCATGGGAGTTTCCTCACAGTCCTTGATTTAGGAAGGGGCTCTGCCACTTCATCAGTTCCTGAAGATCACTCAGACACCTAGAAAACTTCACCCAGAAGTGTAAAACTATATACAATAAGAAGAGGTGGTATTCTGGCTTTGTCTTTTTTTTTTTTTTTGTATGTACCCCATGATGCATAGATGCACACGGGAAGAAAAAAATTCACGTAGGTGATGGTGATAAGGGACATCTTAGTGGACATTTCAGCTTGAAGATGACAGTTTATGCAACTTGTACTGAATGCTCATCTGAAACCTTTTACCACTCATCCCATCATTTAGCCCCGTTTGCCATCTGTTAGTGAAAAGTGGCTTTTAAACTTGGTGATATAGCTGTACTGAGGAGGGAAAAAAACCCTTGTGGTATTATTTCTTTATTTGGTATATATGTACTTTAGGAAGAAAATGTCCAAGAATAATTGAGATGAATCAGTTCTCTATATGTGGATTGCTTGAATATTTAACATCTGAGATCTTGTGAAGCAAAAGGGGCAAGGAACAAACACTGTTTATTTTTAGGATTAGAAAGTGGATGAAGCTGCTGGCCTAGATAGTGTACTCCTTCCAGGAGGAGCAAGGGAGAAAACAACCTCAAATGGAGTGCATCTGTGTCATGGGGAAGATTTTGTGTTTGTTTGAGTTGACAAAAACAGTTTGAGTTCACTTTAAGTTGTTTCTAGTGATGGGGAGGGAAAACAACAACAACAAAAACCCACAACCAACAACAGAAACCTAAATCATGTCTGGTAACTCTGAAATAAAATCTTCTTTGCATCTGGTTTCATTTCAAGTGTCTGAATCAAAGCTTGTCTGGAAGAAAAAAAAAAAAAAAAGTAAATGAAGTCCTGCTCCCCATCTTTTGGGCCTGCTTGGGCCAGAACTGTTGTAGATGGGCTCTGCAAAGGGCGATTCAAAGGCTGCTGTGGGCTTTTTGGTTTCAACAGGACAAAACCTGATATGTTGCATGGCATGGCATGGAGCTTGGATGGTTCCCACCTGGGAGAGGGGATGGGGTGCTCTGGCATGGACATGTCCCTGCTGATGTTACCTACTGCTTGCAAGCCTGCACTGAGCAATGCTGATCTTCACCACTGTTAACTGTTGTAGTGTTCTGGGGAGTCCACAGCCCTATTGATGCCAGGGTGGTCCCATTTGTGTTTGAGACAGCTGCTCTGCAAAATATTTGTACCCCACAGATGAGTTTAGCACACTAGTGGTTGTAGTGGCTGCCCTTGAAAATGATCCTTTTGACTGACAACAAGGAGAAGACAACAACTGACAACAATTGACCCATGAGTGGATGGCTGAAAATTAACCCTGCCTGCTACCCTCTGCCCCACATTAATTTGGAGAAACAAGGTCTTCCAAACCCAAATGTGACATCTGCTTCCCTGGGCACTAATTGCTGCCTTGCTTTCTCGGCTGCACTGATAAAGGAATTGGTAGTTTTCTGGGCACTTTCCTCTGCCCTTCTCTCTGTTTTTATGTTTCTGGTGCTTTGCACTGTTTTCAGTGAATGGTGCACCTTAATGTTACTGACCTGCTCACAAACATTCAAATGACTGTTAAATGGATTATAAACAGTTTCCAAATTAAGCCTTAGATGTTGTTCAGGGAGATGTCTGGACTTCTCGTGCGTTTCTTTCTTGCTGAGAAATATTACCATTGCTTTAAAATTAAAAATAAGAGCAAGATATGCTGAAAAGATGGAAATAAGTGGGGAGAAAAATTACCTTTCAGCTGAGAATGAGAATGGAAAATTTCTACTCAAAAGAAGATTATTTTGGGGAATGACAACTCAATGGAAATATTGTTTGCTAAACTAATGCGTTCACTGTTAAGTGAACATTATTTATATTAGAGGGAAGAAACACAATGTGGCATGGGGTATTTGGCTGCATATTTGGAAAAAAAAAAATCTGTGAGCAGATATTCAGTTTGCAAGTATGGAGAATTGAGACACAGGCAAGATAAAGAATGAAGACTCCAGACTATTGCTCTGTTAATTTGCATTTTGTTGGTATATATAAAATTATACTGAAATCAAATTTGTTTCAGGCAGAAGTGCTTAGCAGGCATAGGAAAAGCTGTTTGAAACATTAAATGTATATTCAAACTAGTTTTCTTGGAATTACATCATTTGGAGTTAATATCTCCTCTTCTTGCTGAGGTGGGTTTATATTCTCCAGGTTGAGAATTCTCCAGTAACAGATTTAATGCAGTTTTTGAGACTCAGTTATTTATTTATTTTGGAAAAGCAACACGTTCTTAGCCATGTGATCCTGCAGACTGTGTGTGTTTTATGTCAGTGCTTGATACTTCTTGCTCCAAAGGGGAGATGCAAACCCCAGCTGACTTGGGCTGATTCGTGTACTTGACAGATGAACTTGATTCTGGTGCAAATTCAGGCAGAGGTTTTGGATTTCTTTCCCTTTATTCAGCCTTTCTAAAGGTGGTATAATGGTTTGTACCCTAACATTGTGTGGTGCTGTTCCTGTAGCATGGGCTCTGTGTAGGCATTACCAGGACATATAGCTCCAAATGTTTTGGCGTGCTGGGTTCTGTACCAAGGCAAGAGAGTGATGGGATGGTGAACGAGCTCCCAGTGAGCCTCGTCTTTTCCAGTTTAGAAATGTTCCTCTCTGGTGTTACGTGCCAAGAGGGGCTTTTCAACACGTTCATTCCTACTGAAGACATGTTGGCTGAGACCCTCCTCTAACCTGTGGCACAGACGTTGCTTCGGGTGGGCTGTACACCTCTTTGGAAAGGGCCTTTCTTTGTGCCAGCAGAAAGGCAGAGGTTTTGCATCCACGACTGAGCAGGTTGCTCTAGTTGGTAGGGCCTCGACACTCATGTTACTGACTTCAGCGGGTTTCAAATCAGCCCCCGCATCTTTTGACCACATTGTGGTGTTGAATTCCTTCCTTATGAATGCTGGCACCTGCCTGCAGGGCTGCTGTACCCTGCCGAATTAGTCCCTCAGCAATAGAGGGAGTCAGATTGACAGCTAAAATATTTTTTCTCTTTGTAATGACTTCTTTCGCTCAAAATTTATGGATCTCTTCATGCTCATAAAACATAGAAAGTATATTCTCTGTCCTATTCCAGCATCACTTGCGTAAATTTGAATCCATCACTTTGAAATGATATCATTGTAAATGGGGTGCAGAACGAATAATGAAATATCTTGAACCCTTGTAACTTCAGATTAATGTCCGTTACTGCAGAGTAATTACTGTCCCATAAACTAATCCTTTGTACCTCAGAATAAGTCTTTCCAGCCCCTCATGCCACAAAGTCCTTCAAATTGTCCCTTTCAAGTTGGTCTGAACCAAAAATATGCATAATCTCCGGGTCCTGATAATTTTCCAGCTGTTTTAATTGGTTTTGTAGAACTGCTTGAGGCTGGGAGTGTGGCTGGAGCACATCTCTAGATGACTTTGTCCTGGACACCAGCATGATTTGCAGTCACCCTGTTGCTTGTTAGGTCTTCAGAACAGCATGCCAATTTTGCATCTCATTCTTGATCCTTTTGGAGCAAATAACAAATTGTTGCCATCGTCCTTTGTTGCAAATGTGTTCTACTCTGTTCTTGTGCTTGTGAATAGATGCTTCTAGGAACATCTCATGATGGGATTTTGCTGATGAAAGGAGAGGGGAAAGTCTAACCAATGTACAGGCTAACATAACTCGTATCTTCCTGTGTGTCAAGTTAGCTTCTGCTTCTCAGTGCTTGAGGCACCGTGAGTAAGAATCTGGCCCCTGTAATTTTATGTGCAACTGAGAAAAACAACTGGTGTCACCGAGCATCTGGAAATTTCAGTCCACTCTCTTCCAGGAAAGTAATTTCTTCCATTTTGCCAATGCTCTATGATTGATCTTACTGAATTCTGAAACTGCTGTCTTGGTTATAGATGAGGAACTGACTCCGGCATCTGAAAGAAGCCTTAGCAATGTGAATATAGATCCCAGCTCCACAATTTCCGAGGTGATCACTCAATCTTACAGACTACCACTCAGATTTGTGTTTCTTCTGTGGTTTGTTCTCTGAAGTTTACAATTTGTCAATTTTTATAGTACTATTCCATCTATTATTTATAAATCCAAACCCTAAGATTGTCTTTTCACATCTTCTCATTTAAATAGATCATGAACAGAAAGCCATGCGGGCAAGTTCTCTCTGTCCACCCCAGAGCCTCTAGGGATGTGAAAGGCTGGGCAACGTATGGCTGAGACCCGAACCTGTCTGCAGGCTAATGAATTGGCTCTGTAATTACCTCATTTCATAATGACTAGTTGGTGCCCAAAGCTTCAGGAAAAATCAACCCCAACCTGAATGACCATCAGTCTGTGTCATTAAGCAGGGAATGACCCAATGAACCAGAGCTATTTAAAAATTAAAATATAATCTCTTGGGCGCCTGTGTCTGCATGAATCTCTCGAGACTGCAGATCTGCATTGGGCCTTCTAAAGAGAAGTTTTCAGAAAAGATTTCACTTCTCTCTTATGCTTAGGATCACAAGCGAGATGGCCCTGATGATCTAAGAAAATGAATGTGCGGCTGTTGAGCCATTCCATTTTCATAAGGGCTATTTAGCACTATTCTATTTTTCTCCTGGTTTGAGGGAGCCTTTCAAAGTAAGGGTCAAGGAACCTGATGCAGACAATTGATGCCATCCTCCCAGATGTCCTTGCAAGCCACCCAGCTTTAAATATCTCAGATGACACTGTGAAAGGCTCCCCGCAGGGCTGAGAGACTCCAGAATGAATGAGTATCCTTGGATTAAATGATGATTAAGTGGCTGACGAAATAGGATGAATGAGGTGCTGCAAGGCAAGAACTCCTCCATTATAGCAGCTGACCTCAGGCCAAATTTCCTCTATTTCCCCATCTGTAAAAATGGAAATCTGTTACATCACGACTAAATGTTGAAATCAGTGTCTCTTATGGACCCGCCTGCTGTGGAGGACAGGGACCACCTTTCTGTTCATTGCATCTGCCCCTACAGTTCTGCACTACTGATGATCATTAGTAGAAACTTTCATGAAACAGGAGCTAAGACATGAGACAAATTTTTGCTCTGGAATGAAATCTTTATTGAGACATACGGCAAGTCAAAGTGGCTCCACAAAGACATCCGCCAAGCAATCCATCATGAAGGCTGATGGAGATGGTCAGCCTCTCTGCACCTTCCAGCCTCTGTGCACCTTTCGCCGAAGAGCTTGAGGCTAGCTGGCAAGTAGATGATTCCTGAATATCTCAGGCAAGATGTGAGAGCAACATCACTGTTACCCATCTTCTAGGAGAGGAAATGAAGGAGGGATGCAATAGAATAGTAAGAGAGCAACATAGAACAAAAATGCAGTCATCTTCATGTTTGATTTAGGCAGCTGCCTGCTTTTTTAAGACTAGGAAAGGGAGCAGGCTGCAGAGCATGCTAAATTCTTCCTCCTCTGGAGCTCAGTGTGAAGTTCATTGCAGATCTTCCTCATGCAGATATAAAAGTGAGGCCCCAACCCAGCGAGGTCACTGAGCCCACACAACACTTCTAGCTGAACTGTTTCTTTTTTTCCCCGTCCCAGAGTCTTGGCAATGACACATCTTAGCATCTGTCTTCCTTGCACCTTTAATTGCGTATGGTTTCTTCTTAGCTTCCTGGCTGGAGCTGCAGGGCACTGTTGTAGGCTGTGCAGTAGCTCCCTGCCGTCTGTCCCAGTGGCCACACCAGTGAATTGTGTGAGCAAAGCATTGCACCTCATAAAACAACCTGGTCAGAGAGGTGCTGTGCACATCTAGGATCATGACTGTTAATTACAGGGTGTCTTACTTGTGGAGCTGAGTTTTGCATAAAATCAGTCACTATCTGAATGATGAGAAAATAACCCATTGCAGGCTGGGTGAAGAACCCTTGGCTCTTATAAAAACTCAGCACTACCACTGGGACCTCCTTGTTACGTAAGTTTGGAAATCTGAGAGAGAATGAAATGAAAATGTGGTTTCTGGTGGAAACCTATTTTTGTTTTTCTTTACTGTCATTGTGTATTTGAACAACAGTGTTATCTGGGGACCTCAAATTCAGCAGAAAGCATCTCTGGTAGTTTTTGAATGAGCTTGCTGAACCCCTCCCAGCTAGTAAAAAAAAAAGAAGAAAAAAGAAAAAGAAAAAAAAATCTTTAAAATGATGGATGACAATGGTAAATACCAATGGTGCTATTTTGTTTCAACATTGGAGATTTTATGGTTGTCTTCCTGGAAATGACTGCTTCTTCCATAATCAGTTGATTCACTTATTCCTCTTGGATAATGTTATTTTTCTTTAGTCTTGAAAATACTCCTAGTCAGGCAGAAATACCAGGTCTGATTCTCATCTTGTTCCCTGGCTGTAAATCATCGTGGTCAGGAGTATCTATTCACCCACCTGGGTAGAGGCGCAGAATGACTAATTTTTCAGTTGTACAGTTTATTTCAGCTAATTTGGACCAAATACTTCATGATCTTTTTCTTCAAAGGAAAAGAGAAGGAAGTCTGGGATTGTTCTAAATGAGCTCTGCAAGCTTCTTCTCTGGGTTTTAGGCTGCAAACAGTTTTCCGCACAGCCTAGTTGATACTTTCTGCCTCTTTGCATGGAGCAGACTGTCCAACAAACCTTCGGAAATTCCTGGTGAGCTGAAGCAGGAAAATGTAGCCCTGGAGCAATAAATGGACACAAGAACTTGGTGTGTGGGACAAAGAGAGGTGTGGAGAGGTGCTTGGGGCTTGCTGTGAAGGGCTCAGCATGGCTGGGACCAACATGTTTGCTTTGATGCTGAGACAGTGCCTGGGAGCCTGCTGGGGGGATCTGTAGCCTGGTCCATCCAGACAGCCTGGAAAAGAAGGGATAAAAACTGGGCATGAGACTTGCATTTGATGTCAGAGACATTATTCAGATGGTTCTGGTGTCTGGAGACCACACAACTGAAAAATAACAAGGCCTCTGCTTATGGACAGTTACCACCCTTTCATGTGTTCACAGTTGCTCAGCTGCCTCAAATATCATGTAAAAACAGGAGTTGCATGGAGAAAGAGGTTATTGCCTTACTCACCTTTAAATGAGTCTGGTAGGGAAAAAAGATGTTTTTATTTTATTTTTTCCCCAAGAAATGATGTGTTTTATATGTTTTGGTGCTGGGTGAGGTTGCTAATGGGTTGTTATAACACTGTTGGCCACCTGGATTGCTGCCAAGGAAAGGCAGCATGAAGTCTCTCAGCTCTGGTTTAACCTTGTTCTGGGGGCTGGGACAGACCAGTTCTCCTTCACCCCCATTTTCTAACCTCTGATTCGACACGTTTGTTGAGCTGTTTCAAAGTTATTCAAAGTGTCCTTGCTTTACCTGCATTTCTGAACAAAGGGCTCTCCAGAAAAGAGCTGCTTAAGACCATACATAGGGAAAGAAGCAATACTGTAAGGGAGAGGAAGATAAGAGATTTATTTTTTTTCAATCAATTAATACATTTGTTGATTTCATTCCACAAAAATGTGGAAGGAAGGAAGTTTGAGAAGTATTTCATCTTGGATACTCTTTAATACATTGTTTTTATGTATTTGAAATTATACTCCTTGTGCTTTGAAATAACACCAATCCAAGCTGTAAATGAAAATTAGAGTTAAAGAATTTATGATGTCTGAGTCATTTGATTTCTGGTCAAACTAAGTATTTATTTGACCTAACATGGCTTCTCTGAAATGCTTTTTTCCCCTAGGAAAGCACTTGAAACATTCTCACAAAAGTTTTAAGTTCTTCATTTGGATCATCAAACTGAAAAGATCTCTTGTTCAACTCCAGGTGGCAATAATTGTTTTTTTTTTCATTGTTTCCACACTCAGAAATATGATTTTCTTCCCCACCCCAGGGAAGTGTCTGCAATCAGGAATTTCCATTGCTAGCCTCCTTTGAAATGCATTCCTCTTGAATTAAAAGGGTCTGTGCCTGCTGGCATGGGAAGTACTCAAACCTGACAGGGAAACAGAACAAAGTAGATGCAGAAGAACGAGGAAACGAGGTTAAGTGCAAGTGTTTGATTGCTTCCTTGCACCAAGCCCTGAAAGGATATTCTATAGAAAGATGTAGTCTGGCATGAGGTGAAAAAGAAGAGCTTTTATTCTGTTTGTCTGGATGGTTTTGAAACCTCTGTTGAAGAAGCATGTTGATAGGAAGAATATTGTTACACAAAGAAGCAGCATGTCTCTTTTGCTGGAGTCTGTAATGCCAGAAGAAATACATGTAAGACACGATTTGTCCATGTGGCATCTGGGTATTGCTGGCTGCAGGTCTTGGCTGTTAAATTCAGTTTAACATCTGAAGAGTCTACTGAAACAGTTCAGACCTTAGAAGCAAACAAAAAAAGAAATGTGGAAAGGTTAAGAATCTCCTACCAGCATTTTCCTGGAAAACACAGGGAACTACAGATGCTTTTGCATAACAAAGGGAAGGTTGGGCAGCCTTCAGACACTGGTGGTCAGAAGGGGTTCTGGCAGAAGACATACTTGAGCCAGGCAAGAGCCAGAAAGATTTCTGTCTGTGCAGCGCTCCTTGGAGATGAAAGCATAGGTGGCTTTTGCCCCATAAGAACCAAAGCCTATTTTTTTTTTGTGTGTTTGTGTTTTCACTGGGAAAGTATTAAAAAAAAGATGAATTTCTGAAGAGGCACTTGAAGATTTAATTCTCCCCTCCTTTATACCCACATCGTTGCCTCTGCACTGACAGGAGTGGCCACAGAGGGGTCCCTCGTTTTCTGTAGATCTCAGTAAAGCCATGAGAAAGCAGCCTTCACTTCATTTTATTTTTCATTAAATGCTTTAAAGATTTAATGATCTTTGTGAAAAGAGCTGTGTGCTTATAAAATGGGGCTCTGGTTAGGAAGGGGAGGAATGAGCTTCAAGGCGAAAAACACTCAATAACCACCCCCTCTCTCAAATTAAGGACTCCTGTGTCCCCTCTGCTTCTCCCTGAGAGGAAAAAGGAACTGGAGCTGAGTGAAAAATGATCACACAGTTTTCAAAACAAATTCCTGGATCGAGTGTGTCGCCTGCCAATCACCGCCCCGAATGCGCCGTACGCTTGTCTCCTTTTGTCTGGGCTTTTTTCGGAGCTGAGCTGTGCAGTGATGGGGTTGTCTTACAGCCTGTTTGTACACTTGTCTGTAAAGCAATTTGCCTGAGATGGCCCCGGTCCAGTTGTGGTCCTGTCCTGGAAGCCCTCAGGCAGGAGAGGTGCAGCCAGGCCACTCATCTGTTTCCAACTGCTTCCAAATGTGGGATTTCTTCTGTTCCTAAATGTGTGTGCATACACATATTTATGTACACTTAAATTTATTTTGAGCTGGACGGTTTGACAAACTTGTATCCTTATCCATTAGGGTCTCATATCTGCTGGTGCTTGTCCCACCATCCAGCCCAGACAGAACCAGGCAGGTTTCACCTCACTTAGGAGGAGGAACCAAAATCTGGTCAAGGATTTTTTTTTTTTTTTTCGGAATTCTTTTTGCAGTGTTTATATAGCTGTTTGCCCCATTGGGACCAAGTGCTCCTTTAATATTTCACATTGGATCTTCCAAACAGGAACCATTTTTAGAGCTGTTAAGGTTGAAAAGTACATTTTTCCCCCCATATATATTTTTATCTACAGATCTACATGTGCACATATAATAACTTCCCTCCCCCATGCACACATATAGATAACTTTGGGCTGGTGTCAATGTATTTTTTTCAAGAACTTCTAAATTCATAGCATCTGAAAAGAAGAGCTTTTAATTTAAGCAAATTCCTTGATACTGTTTTTGAACAGAAATGTGGCTCGACTGTAGATAATCTTAGCGCCCAATCACCATGTTGAAATTATTTTAATTCCAGAAATTATCACATACCTTTTCATTTTGTTAACCTATTTATCTACATTTGCAAGAAGCCCACAGATGATCCAAGCACTCCATTATACTAGGACCTATAGAAATATGAATCAGATCTGAAGCCAATTAGAGGCTCAATTTAAACATGTAGGTCAATTATTAATCTCTGGTTTGTTAGACAGGATAGCTACTTTCTCAAGCACAACAGCTACACATCTATGTTTTGGGAATGGGATTCAGAAGAAATCAAGCTTAAATGTAAGACTATAATTGTTGCATCACTGCTAGCAGGAAGCGCTAGCAGCATCTGTTTTAGCACTGATCTATAATGTATTTGTTAATGGTCCAGAAAAGTGGGTTGTGAAGATGCAGGGGTCAAAGGCTCATGTAATTAGTGAGATTAGCCAAGACTGAAGGATTGCAGGAGGCAGGAACCAAGCTAGCAGGACGGGCAGCAAGATAGCAGGTGGATATCGGTGCTGACAGCCACAGCTCCCACCATAGGTGGGGACAATTGGAGCTTCTGGTATAGGCACTGCACCCAGAGGGGGTGGTAACTGCAGGGAGGGGGCTGAGGTAGATCTGGCTGATGTTGTTGAGAGTGAGTGGAAAATATGCTTTATGCATAGCAATGGTGAAAACAGTAATGAACATGCTAGGATTAGAGTGGGATAGAAAAACAAGCTTACCATTATATCGGTGAAAGACCCTTTCTTGAGTTACTCTGATCCTTGTGTCTAATGGTGCATATGGAGCAGAAATAGAACTTGTCAAGATGAAAAACAGTAGAAGTAATATTAATGAAAAGCCTGGGGTCATTTAATGTAAAGAGATGACTAAATGGGGACATAAGAAATATGAAAAATAAGAAATGGTAGGCCAGTGAATCAATGGCTCCTCTTCCTTATGAAACACAGGTAGGAATTGCATTTAACTATTAAAAATAGCAATAAAGTACATACAAGGAAAGCATGATGTTTGTACTTTTTACAAACAACATGACCTGGGGAGCTTATTCTCTCTATATTATAGAGGCTGAGGACCTGTGTACATGACATCTCAAGACAGCCCAGCATTGTTGGTGCTGCATAAAAGACATGGTGATGTGGTTGTTCTGTGGCACCTGAAAACCTGGGAGGAAGGGAAGGGGTGAGCAAGGAACACTCCTGGGATTCCTGCTTTTCTCCAAAGCATTTTTTCCAGTCTGTAGTTGAAGAAGGATTCTCTGAGGTCTCTCTCTCCAGGAAAGGCTGAGTTGCGCACAAGATTGTCTCCAGGCTAGGGATGGATTTAAATTTGTGTTGTGGGAACTAGGTTCGGCGGCTCTGCAATGTGTTCCCAGATCACTCCCTTCCTCCACTGCTGAAATATGCAGGTGAAAAAGAAAAGGGAGCTTTGTCCCTGCCACGCACCCGTGACTGCGGCTGGTGCGTGCGCTCGTAGCGGAGGCGCGGGACGAGGCAGCGCGGCACAACGGCAGCACCGTGGGGGATGCAGAGCAGTGGTGGGCGGCGGGAGAGGGAGCCTGCCCGTGGCTGCAAATAAAGCCCAGGGGTGGGCGGGGGGTGTCCCCACCAGCATGTATCCACCCTCGGGCCAGTGCAGTACCGAGCATCCTTCTCGCCCACCCTGCCTCGGTCCAAAGTGGTTGGCCTTCTCTGGTTGCTGTCATGTTGAAATTAGCTGGGGAGAGACACTTCACCCATTTCCTTGCCTAGTTTCTATGGTGATATTCCACTCAACTGTTTTCAGCAGGTCTGAGTTTATTTCCCTGCAGATAAGGCAGCCTATGCTAATATACCGCAGCCTGGGCTCTATATCTTGGCAACAAGCCGAGGGTTCGTACCACTGAAATTAAACGGCTCTGGGATGAGCGTATTTCTTGCTGGCTTTGGCAATAGCTGGCATTATCTCGTAAACTAATATTTTGATTGTTTATTGCTGCTGTTTGCCACCCTAAGCTGGAAGGCTGGGGAGGCATGTGGAAATGTGCAGTCTCATGTTCTTCCTCCGTGCTCCGTGGTGCAGGAAGCTCAGGGACCGCCAGCTCTGGCTTGGTGAAGGCTGAAATACAGCACAAGATGTAGGAGGAAAGAGGTGTGAGAGAAGGGTGTTGGAAGCAGTGGGAAAGGGGTTTTGCTAGAGATGTTCAGGCTGGTTAGATCCGTGTTGACTCCAGGTGAGTAATTCACACCCTTTCTCTCCACGTTGGGGTGGCTGCAGTCCCCATCCCTGGTACACCTTGAAGGTTTTTGGAGTAGGTCCACCTGCTGTTTTCTCCAAGATGCCTTGAATGCTTTGGCTGCTGGCAAGAGAAGGTGATGACTGTCTCCCCATATGTGAGGGGGATGATGGAGATTGCTTTCTTGCTGCTCTTGGGGCTGGTGCAGTCCCAATCCTGGCTGCTTGCTGCACACCTACCCTTATGCTGGCCAAAGGGGCTACAGCTCATCCATCCCCTTAGAAAACATCAGTTGTTGAGATCCCTGTGGACCCCATCTTTCGATCACATCCCAGAAAATAAGGCTTGGTCCCACTGCTTGGTGCAGCAGGTGCTGCAGAGGTTTGTGCAGCAGCTGGCTTTGACTTGGTGCTGTTTGGGAAGGGAGATGATGCTGTCTTCTGACTTCTCCAGAGAAAACGTGATTCAAAGCTTGTCTTTGCCCCAGCAGCTTGCTGTGTGGTTGTAGTCCCTCCCTTTTGCTGTGTGCAGTGGTTTACTCCTGCTAGATGATGCATGGGTACTGGGCTCACCTACCTGGGTCAAGCCAGTGCGTATGCTCAGCAGAAAGACAAACTTGGGTGGAAAACAGAAACCCCCAACCCTGCAAGCCAGGCTGTGACCCTTTGTAAGGACCTGAGAAGTACAGACAGCTATATTAATGGCTGAATAAAATTTCTTGCAGGTGAGTGCCCTGAGGAGAAGAGGGAGACTGGGAAAATTGCAGCAGAGCTCATGGCAAAGAAGGATGCTAGTAATTATGGTTTTGCTCTGAGCAGGAATATGCCTGCCAGGCAGTCCCAAATTCTGGGGTCACTCTGGTGGGGACGAGGGACCCTGTAGCACATCATGGAGCTGTGAAGTGACAACATCTTGATCATGGGGGCAAAGCATGGTTATTCTCCTTGGACTCTTGGCTCACCTCTTTCTCATTCTCACTTCACCTCCCTGTCCCCAGGCTAAAGCCTGCTTTGAGGGCTGCCATCTTCAGAAAAGCCTTAGTCTCAGTAATGCTGACTCCTCCTGCGGGTGCTGTGTGAGCAGGCAAGAAAGCAGGTCTGCTGTGGGCTCAGACGGCATCTGTGCCTTCACAGGAAATGTGGTGGCACCGTCAAGTCTCCTGCAATGTGACGCAGGTAGTTGGCTGCTTCCCTGATACACTTCACACCTCTCAGAAGTATGACTGATCTCACTTACCAGTGGCATTTTAACATACCCACCACCAAAGCTCCGGGCTGACGTTTCCAGCAAATTCTGTTCCATTTTCAAAGGGCCGTAGTTTAGAGCAGACCTGCGAAAACGCACGAAGGTTTCTTTTAGCAAGTGGCAAACTTCAGCTGATGCAGGCTCCCCCTGAGGATGCTGCCCCACTCCCGAGGTTGGGGTGGCTGAGGGAGGAACAAAAACCCAACCACGGGCTCTGCTCCCACCCCTGTGCTCAGCCCCTGGCTCCTTGGCCAACTTTGGCAGCCAGGGCCCTGTCTGTGGGCAGGAGGAGGTAATTCTGCTGTGGAGAAAGGATTTGGGGGAAATCATTACCATTTCTGACGGGATCAGAGCCCACTTTCAATGAATGCTATGGAAAAAACACTGCATATCTCAAGGAAGCGCTTGGCTCCAGGGCAGCTCCCTGAATATCCTGACTCCACAAGGAGTGCAGGCATGACCTGGTTCCTCTGTATTTTTAAGACATGGAAAATATTTTCTTGGTCCCAAATAGAGGTTACCAATGGAGCTGTTAGGGCTGGGCAGTTCAGGAAACCACCTAAATGTACTCCAAGCCTCCAGGACACTCACGGATCCAGAGCACTGTCCAACTCCCTGTTCCATAAGGGAAGTTTTGTGCGGTTATTGTTCTAGCCACTGAACAACTACAGACAACTGACCTGTGCTGCAGCTAATTGTGCTGCTTTGGTTTATTTTTGTCCATCTCAGACTAACAGCTTGTATGTCTGACAGAAGCTTGCTTTTTCTTTTCCCCTTCCCGTGAAGGATTATTAATAGATGAGGCATCAACAAAGAAAAGACCATTTGAGAAATAAGATGGGACACTTGCTCTACAGTGGAAAAAAACAACAGCACACACCCACATGAAACATTCTTTTCTTTTTAAAGAACATTGACAAGAAAGCCCTCTTTCCTTTGGGAGGCATTCATATTCCCTGGAGTTCATGATTCAGCCAGCATTTCTGCCCTCTGCAAATAGATTAAAATCTGAAGGACTTTTTTCCCTATTGTGCTTGAATGATTTTAACTTAGGTCAGATGCTGACTTGCAGAAGGCTGGACTTGAGCATCATCTCCTTTTATCACTCCTATCTGAGACTTCATGGTCTCTCTTCAGGCTCTAAATAAAATGGGACTAAACATAATCAAATCTTATGCTTCAGGGCAAAATATAATTACCTGGAGGGATCAGGAAGAAATTGCTTTTCTTCTGTGAATAGCACTGATTAACACAATGTGTGTTGACGGTGTTTTTTCTGACAAGCAGTTACGGGCTGCTGCTGCAAACAGACTCCATGGGCCAAAAGGTCTTTGCTTGCAATGAGCCATGGTAAGCTGGTGGCTTGTTTTGTGGGGCTTGGAAGGGGGTTCTGAGAAGTGAAGAAACTTCATCTTCTGGCTCTGGGAGACTTCTGGAATCAGATCTGAAGCAGGACTTCCCAGAAGAGTTGTGTGGAGGAGGTGGAAGTGTCTGCAGGGAGGAACCTGCTGCAGTGCCCAGGCACCGAGCCATTGCTGGGGGGCTGCTGTCAGTGGGATGCTGCTGTCCTGGCCGTGCTTTCAGTTTGGCCTCCTATGAAGACCAACTGATAGGTTTGTCCTGAAAACTTGGCTTCTCTGGTGCTGTAACGCAACTTCCCTCAGCTCAACAAGCAGGCTCCGAATGCAGAAATGGTTTCAGAGAAAAATATTTCATCAATGCATTGCTTGCCCTATTTCCTTGGAGATCCCAGTGAAAGATCTCCTTCATAGGTATGTGCTTGAGGGAGCACCGATGGGAAAAATGAAATATCACTGAGTTCAGCAGGCAAAGTTTTGTTTGGAGGCCTTGAGTCCCCCTCAACCCAGCTCCCAGGTGGTTGTAGCCTTGAGCAGATCTCTGCCAGGTGGCTCAAACCCTTATTGTAGTCCTGGGACCAGGTGAGCAAAGGGAAGGTTTAAAGGGCAGAGGATGACCAGCAGCTCACCTGGTGCCAAAGGGGAAGGCTAAGGCTGGGTGCAGGAAGGGGCTGAGCTGAGGTCTCGGCGCTGGCTTCTCCTGTGGGGCTGTGAGGTCCTTGCTGCTGAATTTCTCCATGCCGAAAGGAGGATAACGGCATCTATCCAGTCTGGATCTTAGACTGTCGAGTCTCTGGAGAATGCAGCTTTCCTGGTGCTAGGTATGTGTCTTTTGTATAGAAAGTGTTTGAGGTGAGTGGGGTGTCGGCCAGGTCAGGTTTGCTGGGGCTGTTGTGGTGGTTATGATGGGTTGTTGGGAGGTGGCTGCTTTCTGGACCATAGCTTGCTGCTCCCTTGGAGTAGCATCGCTTTAAAGAAGCCTGTAATTTTTATATTAGGCTGATGCTGCATTAAGGTCTACCACAGCACGAGAGATATGACTATTCACTTAGTAGATAAAGCTTATGAAGCCTCTTTGTGTAGAGAACAAAGGCTCTGCTGTTATCCTGAGTAGTGGGCAATGACAGCTGTCTGCTACGTGGTACAGGGAGGGCACAAGTGCCAGACCTGCCTGCTAAAGAAGGTGGCTGCACTCAGACTGCACTGTTAAAGGCTGTGCTGTCTGGGTATTAATTAAACACCAATATTAAACCAATGGATATTGCCTTATAGACCCAGAATTTCACTTGCACAGGGCCTCAATTCCCTTCTAATTTGGAAATGCATGTTGGAGAGGGGGAGCTCTGAGATCCATGTTTAGTGCTTTATGATTTACCCTATGGCTGTATTTGTAACGATAGCTTAGTGACCTACAGACATCTAGCCTAGTCCTCACAATTTCTCTATGTGCTGCACTTCAAAGTAAAATAGCCACAGGAGCTTAAAAGCACACTTATATGTCCCAGGACCCTCTGGCATGATGGGCTGTGTTTCTTCTGTGTCCTACTGGCTGCAGATAACTGGTGGCTCATGTACCATTACGTTTTAAAAATCCTTTAAGAAGGATATATATATATAACAAAACAAACAAACAAAAAAACCACAAAATAGCATAACTCTGGAACTCAGATCTGAATTGCACAGAAATCAAGAAAACTTTTAAATATTTTCAAGAGCCCTGTTAATTATGTATCCAAAATGCTGAGATCTGCTGTGACTCCAGCTGCTTTGCCAGAAGTGCAGGCACCAGAACTGATTACCTGCTGGCTACAGCAGGACCCACACGTGTGAGAAGGGCACATAACAGTGGTCATGGGATTCATAACTTTGCAAACTGTGTTCTTTCTTGAAGTTAAATCCTTAATCTTATTAATAACTTTATTTATAAAGTACCTTCTTGGAGGCATTTAAGATGTTGCACAAGCTATTAAGATGTGCTAGTAAAGAAAATAGCCTCATAAAAATGTAGAGAAGCGAGAGGAGCTACTAAAAAGGCAGTATCATGAAGACTGTCAGTAGATGTTACAAGCCATATATTGATGTGAAAATGGGCCCTTCCTCTGCTGTAAAGAATAATACTCTGCCACTGGGAGCTCAGATGCCATGGTGACAGGCCCAGGGTAAGATTTTGGGTAAAACAGGATGGATGGGAAGTGTGAAGTCAAAGCAAAGATGCCTTGTTGATCTTGTATCATGAGAAATATCACCTCCATGTTCACCTGGGCCAGATAGTGTCGTGTGGCCCCAAAGTGGGTCAATGCCCCCAGGGCTGGGCACAGCTTTTTGCTAGGTACCTGCGGTCCTCCCTGTGCTGCCTGGGGCTGAAGGAATGAGATGATAACTGGCTGATAGCCTGAGGTAATAATGAACTGATGGCAGTTGCTTATGCATGCATCTGTGTGCACACAAGCTCAGCCCAGTGAATGTGAAGGTGTCCTCTTGGTATTTGTCTTCAGCTGGGCATCTTGTGGCATTGCACCTAGTAAAAGGCAGGAAATCTGCGCCGTCCATTCATCCCTCCTTGTTCCCAGCCACTTCTATCTGGTGAAGTTTCTTGTCCTAGGATTTCCAGAGCCATGGCTCCTGAGCATCGATGATAAAGGCTGTGTTGTCCTCGCTGCGTGTTCAGGGATGTGCGATGATGGCAGGGATGTACAGGGTCCTGAAACTGTGCCTGGCTTACAGTGGTGCCAAAGCCTGGGGATTGTGGATGTGCATTAGAGTGGCCTGTTCAGTTCCCTCTGCTGTGCACGGAGATGGCCTCAGCTATTGCACAACATCGGTGGCACAGCAAATTGTGCCTGTTGTAAGAAAGCGGGTTTTTAATCAGTGGCAATTGCTACGTGATTTCTCAGAAAGAGGAGCAAAACATACCCCCGCTTCTATCCCCACCTCCGTTTTCAGCCCCCAGTTTATTCTGCCTGCTCTATTTTTGACTTGTCAGAGTTACTGGGAGAACAAGATTAGCAACTGATCATTTATGCTGATTTTCTAAGCACCAAAATGCCTTTCATTAAAACTGTCATTCAAGGAAAAATGTTAAATTGTGCGTTCAGTTTCACTGCGTGCTGCAACTACGGATGCAGCTCATATCCATGTCCCCAGGATGGAGAGATTGAGATGGCTGCAAAATCCCCACCTCGAAGGAAAGAGAGAGGCCAGCAGAAGCAGCTGGAGAGGCTGTTGGTCCAAACTGAGCATAATTGCATCCCTGGTGCTCCCTGAAAAGCTGTTGCATCATAAACTTGGCTGCATGGAGCAGGGTGTGATGTGCATGGTCCCAGCTTTCATGCAGCCACAGGTGAAGATGCTTGTGGAGAGGGAAAGCAAGGGCTTGTTTATTGGCAGTGTTGACCAGAGGACTCTTCTTTTGTCTCCCAGGGCTGCGGGAAATGCTTCCCAGTGTCTGATTTAGAGGCATTTACGGTCTGAAGATGGGGGTGTGCCTCTCTTCAGGACGGAGGTGGTGTGGAAACATGCCAGCCCAGTAAAAGCTTTCAGCAGGGCTCCCTGGAGGTGCTGCAGCAGCCTCTGTTTCTGTGCCCTGGGTGGAGGCTGGGGCGCAGCTGGCCTCCAGCTCGTCCCGCTGTTAACCCCTCCGTGCCGTCCTGTTCCTTCTCCCCGACCCCTTGCCGTTTCCCTCTGCTTGCCCCCATGTGGCTTTGCTGACATCCTGCTGAGCCTTCCCTGCCCTTCCAGGCTCCAGCAAGGGTGGTGGGGCTGTACACAGCGGATAATTGAGGCCAGCCTGTGATCACCTGCTTTATTCTCTTTGTAACCGCAGGCAGCATCTGCAGTGTTGAAAGGCTGATGCAATTACCCACCTTGCCACCTATTGCTTCTCTCCACAAGTTCCATTTTGATCCACGCTCCTCCTGGCAACTTGTAGCATTACCTACCCGTGCTTTGATGTTCAGAGACTGAAGCATGTCAGAGGCAGCATAAAAATTGCATGCAATTATCCTTGGTCTGGGTCTGTGGGAGCAAGCAAACATCAATATTGATGCATGATGGCATTTATGTTTTATGTGTGAGCATATATCTCTTCTCCTCCATATTCAGCAGGAGTTTTTGATCGCTGCCTGTGTGCTGCAACATTAGAGAGTCGCTCTTGTGCTGTTCCCTTTCCTCCTGGGGCTGGAGGCTGCCGTAGCCTCTTGAGCTCGCTGCAGCAGAAGGAGCCCGGGCCTGGGAGACTGACAGAGGCTGGGACAGCTTCCCCAGTCTCTCAGAGCCAGGTTTCTTCTCTGTCTGTGTTTCTGCGCCATCGCTGACACCAATCAATAATTCAGGCTGGAAGATGGAAGCGGGAGGATGAGTGGTGGCTGGGAGGAGGTGGGGAGGAGGGAGGGGTGGTAGCCCTGCAGCAGCTGTGGGGCAGGGAGGGGAGGGGGCCAACAGCAGCCTGTGGTGCTGGGGGGCACGTCTTTGGGTGCGGAGGTAAAAGAGAGGGCAGTGTTGTCTGTGGAGGGATCTGGATCACATCTCCTCAGCCTGAGGATCCAGAGGATGTGTTATAGGGGAAGGAGTAGGTGATGTGGAGAGGAGCTGGTTGTGCTGGGCGCTGTTTGGACACCCACCATGGGAGAAAATTCTCATCGGCATCAGTTCCTCCTGTGTTGGCCTTAAACTGCAGCTAGGTCCAAGCTTTTCTCACCTCATCTTCCCTCCAGCACCCAGCCTGCCACCCCTGCCCTGTCTTTTCTTCCCAATGTTGTTGCGTTAGGACCATGTTGGAGTTGGACACCAACAGGAGCTTGTGTCCTGGATGCCTTCCGAAGCCTGGCCCCTTGCAGAGCAGGATGGATGGGGCAGTGCTGGGTAGTGCTGGTGCAGAAGAGGTAATTTGTGGGGCGAGTGGGTGTAATGGGAGCTTGGGGGGCAGCAGCAGGGCTGTGCTGCTGCAGCACACGTCACTGCCCAGGACCGTGTGTGCTGGGATGGGCTGGGGAAAGTCCCTAGGCCATGCAGGGTGGGTTTCCAGTGGGAACTTCACAGGTCCAGGTGGGGCTTGCTCTGAACCAGGGTGAACAAATGAGGGTTAGGAAAGAGTCCAAGCCTTCTGGGAGTGTTAAATAATGATGAGCCACTCAACAGAGGGAATCTGCAGGTCATCATCCCCTTTGGGACAGAGTATGTATGCACAAGGCAGGAAGCGTCAGAGATGGTGGGCTCCGGAAATGAGCTTGCTAGACACCTCTCCAGCACATGGAAAATAATTTTGTGTTCCTGGATGGGACAAGGCTGATAGAAGAGGCTGGCGAGTTGCCTGTGCCACAGGGCAAACAGTCTCTGATGGCCTCATGAGGCTATGGGTTGGGTTCCTGCTGGCATTTCACGATGCCTTGGGATGATGAAAACATTGAAGCTGTGCCGTGTGTGGGTATGTACCCAGGTGTAGGTCATGCTTATGCCATGCTTCTAACCCCTGGGTATATGGGGATTAAAGATTTGCCCTGATCCCAGGGAGCTGGGAACAGAGCCTGGCCTGCTGAGTGTGCTCCGTGCACAGGCTTTCACCAGCTCCTTCCTACTGCAACTCGTTATTCCTCTGCTCAGCTCTCAGAGGAGTGATTTGATGAGAAATGCCACTGCTCTGGTATTTGTAACTGTGAATGGCTTCTCCCAGGGGAAGCTGCCATTTTGCTAATACCACATCAAAATGGATTTCTTTCCCAGATATGGAGTAAACCAGAGAAGTAAGAAAAAAATAGAAAAAGTCTCCTACCTAGTCACTGTGAAATTTATGCTTCTCCATACATTCAGGAGGGGAATGACATTTCCTGGGCATTTTTCCCTCCTGCGGTCACTTAAAATGCTCTTTACTGGAGACATCTATATGACTTTGGACCTTTTAGTAAATACAGAATAGCATCTATTTGACTAGAGCAGATGTGGCCATGGTACTGCATCAGGTTGTCAGTGGCAGCTTCTTTATTTTAAAAATTTTCCTAATTACAACTGAGACACCCAGAAACTGTTTTTTTCTTTTTGTTGGTGTGTTGTTGTTTTTTTTTTTTTTTTTTAATTTTTATTTTAACAGCTTTCTACCCCTTGTTGAAATTAGCTGCTTTGATGAGCATCATCTATTATGCTTCAAAGTGACGCTGGGTTCTTGTAAGTAATCCTGTAAATTGAGTACCATGGGGGCCTCTTCGTGTCGAATGAGAACTGAGTGACTCAAAGTAGATAGAAACCATACTCTAAAGTTAAACACTAGTACAACTTCATTGGGCAATGCTGGCAGATTTTCTGGAGCATGTTGGATTACCATGACGTTTTCAAGGGAAATCCAATAATTCACAGTTGACTTGAAAATATGAAATTTTTAATGTTGGGCTTCATGGGTTGAATGTCCCCAGTTATCTCATGGGGGTACAGTGGAGCTGTTGGTAGATGATGTCCAGAGTTTCTCCCTGCAGTCGCTGGTTTGATGGACTTACTCCTGCACTCCTTAGTCTAATCCGATTATAAAAAGACTGACAATGTATAAGTATTTTTTTTTGTTTTTAAAAAAGCATTTATTTCTTAAAACACATGGTTTTAAAGAAGATTACAGTTGATTTTTTTAAAAATCTTTAATAAAGCAATAACTTTTTGACTCAGAAACTGAGAAACAGCTACAAACAGATTTCCAACATATTGTAACCTACATCTCAGTGCAGTTAGAAGCAGCTTCTTGCAAAGCACTCACTGAAACTATGACCTGGGGCTGAGATTAAACAATCATTTTACAGGTTTGTCCATGTGTTGACATATTTGATGTATTGCCGATCCAATTAAGTTTTCGCACACTAGTTGCATTGTTATTGCAGGACTTCTTTATTTATTAACCTTTCTTAGTGAGAAATTCCTCCCATAACCCTCAACAGATTGGACATATGTTAATCTCACACAATAGAGAGGAAGAAGTGTCAGATGGAGGTGAGCAAGCTGCAGATCTGCTGGAGGAGGTAACCGTGACAGAACGGCTCTGCTGGGGCTCGGGTTGGGGAATTCAGCAGTTTGTAGGCTCGTGGCTGCTGTTACAAAATTAGGCATTCCTGATGGCAATCCACATATCCTTTTCCCATCTATCCTTCCGTTAAAGCTTTCCACATTAGGCAGTTTGCAACCTCAAATCATCTATGTTTTGGGGGGAAATAGATTTTGCTCTCCATCTTATCGCAGTTGGCTTTTCAAGCCAATTATGCTTGTTCCCTATTACTGCACATTAATACTTCATTAAAGACCTGTGATGTTGTTTCTGCTCCCTGACTGTCTTGTGCCTAATATGCTGTAGAAACATGACTGTGGGTGGGCACCTTGTCTCCCCCCTCCAGGGAGAACCCACACGCCAAGCTGTGTATGAAGCAGTAGGGATTTTATTCCCTCAAGAGGGGTTGTAACACCCTGGCTGCAGAGGGATGGGCGTTGTGTTTCCTTTTGTGCCGACTGCACACTAGCTTACAGAGCCAGGAAATTGATTTTGACTTGCAGGTGTCTGCTTTGTGTCATTCATCAGGTGTGTGTGCTTAATGCCATGTCTGAGTTTTGTCTCCCTGGAGCCTGCATCTAGAACCCCGGGCTGTGACAGCACAAAGGGCTGTGGCTCAGGCTGCTGGGCCAGAGGCATTCGTAGAGGGGAAAATCCGCTGAGTTCCTGTGTTTTTTTTTTTTTTTTTACAGTACTACAAGGAGGGAATTTCCCCATGGGGTCCAGCTATCATCCAAGCATGGATCATCTGTTCTCCCTCCTCCTCCCCCCTACTGTATTACCAGGCCCTTGGCTGTGAGTTTGCAGAATCACTGCGTGTGTGTTCCTGCTTTTAGTATCAGCACACTGTTAAAATGGGCTCTCTAAGTGCACTGGTCAACGGCTCTGTTTTTTGTCTCCTGACACCATTTTTCCCGTGCAGAATCTGGCAGAATAAGTAACCCTGCTATAAAACCCAAGTGATGCCAACCTTCCTCTTCAGATACCGCATAGTTCAACAGAAACTGCAAGAGGAGGGACTGCAGGCAGCTGGGGTCCTCCTGGCCACAGCTCCCTATACATCGTGCAGGGTCTCTGTGTCAAGTACAAAGCACATGCTTGAATCCATCCCTGATCAGTGAAACATTAGTACCACGCTTAAGCCAGCAGGATTAACCATGCATTCCTGTGGTTAAATGCGTGCTTACAGGCTCTGCTACACAAGTAGGGCCTACACGACTAGTACCAGTGAAAAGGAAAGTTGTTGATGCAGGTTGCTTTCCATAACTTTTAAATAAAACCCAGACTTACTTCCTTCTGGTTTTGTCTTGTAGCCAAAATTTCCTGGCCCTCTTTCTTTGTTCTTTTGTGTCTACCCTCAAGCAACTCGCAACAGCCCAGACTTTGCAGCTGATTTCCCTGCTTGGATATTTACTACCCTGCAACAGCCCCTGTAGGAATTCTTTAAGTAGCAGCCTGACTCTTAGCAATCTGTGAAGAGGGGGTGAAGGATATTTGACTCACCAGGTGCTGTCTCTGAGAAGGAACAAAAGTAAACAGCTTCTTTAGGCTTTGCTCCAGGGTTTGTTCTGCCTAGACTGCTCTGGTTTTGAAACTGTACCTATATTGCCTATAGCATTCTTTGTGAGCAAACCAAGCTTCTGAAAGAAGGGAACTGTTGATAGGACCAGAAAAGAATGAGGCTGGCTACCAAACTCAACACGTGGATCTGCTGCATCATTTTTAGAGAATTTTCTTTCCTCTAGATACCCCTAAATGTATGGGTTATTAGTTCCAGCATACCAACTACATTGTTCCCCAGTTTGGGAAGCTGAGTATGAGGAATAATGCTTCAGAAGCCTCTTAGGCATGCTTGGCAACTCAGTGCTCTGAATGGCAGGTGCATAGCAGCATCACATTTCCTTCCCTTTGGCTGTTCATCATCAGCATCTTTTCTGTAGCATCCCAGTCCCATGGGCTGTGTGACAACATGGGCAGCTCTTGGGGCACAATGAACCCCACGAAGGCTTGGAGGTGCTTTGTGCCTCCTAAGGACCTACAGTTCTCCCAGCACTGCCCTATTTTTTTTTAATGCCTCAGATATTTTTAGATCTTGAGCGACAAATATAGTTAATGCATTCAGCACTGACGTCAAACCCAGAGCCAGTGGGTAGCTGGAATAGCTAACATTTTATTTAATCATCTTGGTAAGCAATTTTTTTCCTTCCTTCCCTTTTCAGTTAGAGAAAGAGGATCGAGGAAGGCAGTTTGAGCAGCCCAGGCTGGGAGTATAGGGGAAGGCAATGTTTGTTTTGTCTCCAAGAGAAACCTATTCTCCACCTTGTTGCTCCTCAGACAACCATTTAGTTTGGAAAAGTGATGCATCATATAACATGATGCACATGGAGGGCTGTTGTTCAAGGTACATCTGTGCAAAAAGACAACCTTCATGTGCACCAAAAGCAGCTGAATTTGGCCTCAACCTTGGCCCAACCATGTGGTCCTCAGCATCCATAGTTCCAAATGCTTGGATGGTGAGAAAGTGTTTCAAAGTGCTTTTATAGCTTAGTTTTTGCATGAGATAACCATGCTTGAAAGATTGGTGGGAGGAAAGCAGAAATGAGTGGCCAGGGAGGGCCAAGGGCTGTGCTGGAGGAGATGGGTAACCCCTTGAGTGCCTTCTCCCCACCACCCCAGGGCAATAACCACAGACCCCGCGTCTTACAGAGAGGCCTGTGAGGGAGTTGAACATCCAAGAAATGTGGCCTCTTGCTCCTTTTCTGCGAATGGCTTCATTGTGCCCTGCATTCACACACTGTAAGGATCAATTTGTTGAGGCTTGCCCTAAGGGGGACAAATATCTGTGCACCCAGGGTGGCTAGGATGAGAAGCCAAAATGTGCCCAGAAAAATTCAAGTTAGGCATCAGGGAAGGCTTTACAGAGGTGAGGGTAGGGCAGATGTGGTGTGGGCGGTGAGATCTTCCTCTAGTGAGGATCTCTGAGAAAATGCTGGCAAGCATCCTTTGTGGGGCAGCTGGGTGGACCTGGACCATGTCTGGAGCCTCTCTCCAGGTTTGTGGGTCTGTCTGTCCCCTGGAAGCCCCCAGGGCCCCAGGTCTTTTGGCTTCCATCTGTGTGCTGACACCATCCAGCTCATGCACGTCACATCTCTTGGTTATTTGACTCTTCTGGCAAGCTCCTGCCTCCACAACTGCTCTGGCAGCACCAGCAGAGAGGTGTTCGCACACAGAGTGCCAGGTCCCAGCTTCGATGGGAACATCTCACCACAGAGTAATGTGTTTAATGGTGCTCAGCCCCGGGGTCAGAGCCTGGTAATTAGTATAATCCTGTTTTGTACAGACAGGAGTGCGATATTTGAGTCCCATGTCTCTGTGACACAGAGCAGAGAGGGAAAATCAAACAACTTAGAGCTGGGTTTAAGCTGCTAGATGGTTCCAGCTCTGGTTTATTTTTCATCTGTTAAGTGTTTGATCATTGTGAGAGCTGGAGCTGGTCTCCCTGTGCTAGAACTGTGTGAGCTAGACCTCTGCCTCCTCCTGGAAAGCATGTTCTTTGGAAAAGATGTGGAAAAACATTTTTGGGTGTTATTATTTTGTCTGTACGCAAAGAAGTTTGCTGAAGTAACATTTCTGATAAAAGAGGCTGAGTATCAGGAATAAAGCTTTCCAGTATTACAGCAAGATTGTAAGCAGCATCTTGCTTAATGCTGGGAAATTTCATGTACAATGTCTCTTTTCAAGAAGTTCTGCCCTATTCAACTCCTTCTTGGAAGGATGCTTTAGAAGGAGCAGCATATTCTGTTCAACTCTTCTGTGGACTTGCTGGGATCAACCTGTGCTTTGGCACTTGGCACCACTGTTGCCTTGGTAAAGTGCTTGCTTTCCCTTTTCAAACATATCCACTGAGAAAAGGGGAACATGAGCTTTCCTTTGTTGGAGCCTGGAGGATTGAACAGCTGTGATTGCAAGGCGCATTTGTGCTCAGAAAAGACTAAATCACAAGTTACATCCCATTAGTGCTCAACAGTAAGCGAAAGTGTGCGAGCATCTTAATACCACATGGTTAAAACTTGGAGATAATGCAGACGAGATGTCTCTACAGGTAGCTCTGGAGCTATTTAGTTGTTTCCCCTAAAGCTCTGGCTGCAGTGAGCCTATAAGCCCGTAAGTAGGGTTCTTAAAGTCACGTAATACCATGAATACCTGGTTTACAGAGTGCCAGGATGGTTCTGTGGGGCTCCCAGCACCAGCTCTTACCATTGAACCAGGTACTGGGAAAGGTTCTCTGGTGGCTTCAGGTGCTGGTTTGGGGCTCAGCACCTCCCCGTGTTCCCCTGCCCCCTGTCCAGCCTTTACTTTTGGCTGTGCCCCGGAGAACCAGTTCGTTCTGCTTGGAAACTTGAGGTTGATTGATGTTATCAGCCAGATAAGCTGTGCCCTTTTGCACTTTTGGGACCCCCTTGGGTTAAATGTGAGGCTGATGAACACCCCCGTGCCCTGCTGGCAGATGGGCTGCGTTTCCTTGCTCCCTCTGTCTGCTTTGCTGCTGCAGGGCAAAGCCCAAGCTGGCTGCACACAGCCACCACCATGGCTGAGTCCACATGGCCTTGTTTATTACTTATGTTTTTTGGTAAAAATGACTCCAGGGCCCCTTTCAAGCAGGTTCTGCCTGTGCCCAGCACTTCTTTGCCTGCTGCGAGCCATCCTGTGTGCTCTTCCCCTCCCTCTGCCAGCATCTCCTGTTATTTCAGCTTTTCCTCTAGGATCATTCTCCAGGTAACAATGTTCTTTCTCCACAACCGTAAAACCAAGCACTTTTCTTAACAGACAGGTCTCTTTGTGCCATTATGTGATTTTATTTTATTTTTTCTTGCAGGCTTTGTAAACAAAAGTTGCAGCAATCTGAATTTTAGGAGGCTTTTAGGGGGGCCGTTGAGCAGGAAGGACTGGGGGTCTGATCGCTGTTATATGGGATGTGCCAGTCTAGAAAGGAGCTGCTCTTGTCATTTATGTGCGGCTCAGCCCAGGTTTGGAGCCTGACTGACATTGATTTGGCCACAAAGCAATAACTTTGTACACTAAATTGATTCCTAGGAAGGGTTATGCTGGGATTCCTCATTTCTCTATAGCCTAGCGAGTACATCAGGTAGGTGATCTCAGATGGACCTTGCCAAATATTTTAATTTTGTCCTCCTCTGGCTGTTGCAAAGCTCAGCATGTTGCACACTGCGATGAAGGTCAGCATCTAGCTGCACCAACTTTCTTCAGCTCAGCTTAAGCAACAAATGCTTGAGGCTGGCTTTGGGATGTCACGTTTTTGTTCAGGATCTTACAAGCAGAGTTTATACTCTTACAAAAACCCTTTCTGCTGCAAAGTCTCTCCGGGGTTGGGATGCCCGTAGGTGCCCCTGTAGTATAAATGTGGCTATTTGCCTGTTTTCTAGGAAAGGTGACTGAGCACGGTCATTGTTTCCCTGCTCTGCCGTGGGCTGCGTGGCCGTAGCAGAGCAGCCAGACCTTTTCTGTTTGCTCAGACCTCCACAGCACAGCTGAACGTCTTCAGCAAAGTGCTCTACATGGTAATTAAGTCGCATATGCGGCTCTGTAAGTACGCCATGAAGTCAATACCTCCAGTTCCTCTGCAGACACCCCCTGCCACGGTATTTATAGCATACCTGCTAGTGGGTGGTGTGATTCTTTCTTGTATTTTTTTTTTTTTTTAATTTTCATTCATGAAGGATGAGGCTGCGCTACCCACTCAGGAGCGATGCTGTCATCCTGTGCTGCTGCAAAGCTCAAATTCCTGCGCAGAGGTGTCTGCCCCGAGGCTCCCTGTGGCCAGGCTGCTGGGGCTTTCTGCTGGGCATGGGCAAAGCCCCAGCACCCCACATCGCCTCGGCGCCCATTGGGACTCTGGCTCTTGTTTGGGCTGGGAGCAGAGCTGCTTTTTGCTTTGTTAGACCCATTCACCTTTCCTGTGAATCTTTCCTTCTCAATGGGGTTCTGAGACAAATCTAAGCTCCCTCAGTAAGCCCTGTCCTAGGCAGACTGGGATTTTTGTGCCAAGCATTGTTTGACTGAAGGTGTTTACCCCCTTTCCTTCTGATGATCAGGCCTGCATTGCCAAGTCCCAGACTCTATACCCAGAATTCCTTGATTTTTTTTGACAGTTTTCCACCTCTTCAGCTTCCCAGGCATCTCCAGCACCCACCCCTGCTCTCCCGTGGTCTCTCTCACTGGCATGCTCATCGCCCCCTTCTCAACAGCTTCTCTTCACTTTCTGATGAACTCTGATGCTTTCCTTGGTGCTTCAGACCCACGCCACCTTCTTTTCTATGCTGAGGCCTCCATGGGCAAAAAGTCCTTGCTAAAAAAAACAACAAACCACAAATTGTGTTAATTCCACTGCTTGCTTTGCTTGTGAGCCCTTCACCACCTTTCTGGATCGTGCTTGGGAGGGGAGCTGGGATGGTTGTGGCTTCAGAGGCTCTTTGCTGCGTGGCTCAGAGGTCTTATGGGCCTTGTGGGCATGAGGAACGGCTGTGATGTAGAAACAGGGGTGAGAAACTGCAGTACCCAACAGGGACAGAAAGCTGTGCCTTCTGCAATGCAAGGTGCTGGGCTCAGAGCCAGCATCTGACCACAGGGCAGGTGCCCACGTGCCTCCCACCAGCAGACCTCAGGGGTCCCCATCCCATGGACACCTGGCCCAAACCCACATGCTTTGCACCAGCCTCTGCCCAGCCATCAGATGGGTGTTCTGCATCCCTGCTGCTCTGTGCTGGGCCCACGCCAGCAGCCTGAAGTCCAGGCAAATGCTCCCATTGTCACCTAGGGTGCTGGGGACACATAGGTAGGTGCATGTCAGAGTGCTGCACTAGGGCCTGCATGGCACCAAAGCATCAAGGTGGTATTTTTGGCCTTGCCCTTCCTTAGGGGTAGGGAATGTCAATACAATAAAATTCACTTAAATGCCTAATGTGAGACTAAACATCCTTGGAGGGCAGAATTATTTCTTAGGCTTTCTAGACAGCTGCTGGAGGTCTCAGTGCAGTTTGGAGGAATAGAGGAAATCTGTTATAAGGATGCAGCTTGCAGGGAGGGGGCAGTGAGTGCATGGGTCAGGCAGGACACTGCTGGCAGGGCTGTGGTGAGCTGGAAGCACCAGGACCTCCAGACTTCAGAGCTGTTCCTGGCCTCCGCGCCTTTGGGACGCAGAATCACAGAATCATTAAGGCTGGAAAAGCCCTCCAAGATCATCTAGTCCAACCATCACCTTACTACCAATGCCACCCACTAAACCATGTCCCCACGTCCAACCTTTCCTTAAACATCCCCAGGGATGGTGACTCCACCACCGCCCTGGGCTTGGGGAGTGAAAGGCCTGTGTCAGGAAAGCAGATTGGGTGAGGTTTGGCTGCTCCAGTGCTCTGCTGAACCAGATGAGTGGGTAAGATGTATGGATGCTGTGAGTTTTTTCTTTGCCCTGCATCTCGCCAAACCAGCCTCAAAGCGCTGCCAGCAGATTTTTGAGAGAAAGTGAGTTTTCTGTCTGATTAGTGGTGGCTTTCTGGGTCCCACTGACTGCAGCCAAGGAAGATTTGTTCACTTGAAGTATCTTCAGGTTATGCCCAGCAGCCTGTTTTGTCTACTCCCATGATGTGGTCATCTAGTTCAAATAGTTCAAAGGATGGGAAAATGTTACAGCATCAGATGGGGCTTACTTTGCAATGGGGCTTAACTCCATGAGGTGTACAGCAGTGATGGATTGAGCCAGCCATGGGTTGTGTATGATCTGATGCTTGATGTCCCAAGATCCTGGCTGTTTTTCAGCCTAGCACTGATTTGGTTTGTCAAATTGTGCTGCAACAAGGGCCAGATCAGAGCAAGATGAGGCTGGTTCCCAGCCCTGACCCACCTGAGTTGGAGCCTGGCTGGGTCTGGCTATGGGGACAAGGCACGCAAAAAAAAATCTGTGCCTACCCCATTCCCCCTCTTTCAGAGCTTGAGAGGAGAATCATTGCTATAGGTCACTGCTGAGAGAGCAAACTATTTTTCTTGGTCCAGCGGCTCAGAACTGCTCCTGGGAAAGGAGACCCCAGGGCTGGCAGCACGGGCAGGGAGGAGACGCTGCTGCGAGCTGTGCTTGAAGCTTCTGAAGATCTGGACCCAGATCTCGGTGTAGGCACTGGCACACAGGTCAGCCAGGCTCTGTGGCTGCAATGTTGCCAGCTCTTGTGGCAGTGGCTGCTCAAACTTTCTGTGGTTTTCCCTTTCCGTTGTTTAGTTTGGACTTGCAAAACTACTTGCATGAGATGTTTGTCTGGCTTTCCTTTCTACTTAAATAAATGCCTTTTCTCTCTTACTGTTTTTGACTGCAGAGTAGAGTTTCAAAGCAGGACTGTACAGGCTCAAAATCTAGATAAATCATTTTTGGAAGGCTTTTGGAAAACTCCACTTTCTCAGACAGTCTCTGCCTTGTGAAGGGGCCTGGTTGTGGAGGTGTAAGCACATGGGAATGTAACAGGGTCATGAGGGCAGACCCCAGCTGTGGAATTTCACTTCTCATTTGTTGTCTTGAATGTAAGCTGTGGATTTCTGCCTGGAAGTGGCAGGCTTCCTCCTGTATCAATATCAGTTGGATCTGGTATTACATATTCCATGCTATAAAAACATGATTAGAACAGAGACAATAAACAGAACAGCCATCACTGATGCCACATAATGCATTGTGTCCTTACAATATAAATTTTTCCATTTCCTTTTCTAATTTCTAGTAATTGAGCTCAATGAGCCTGCTTGTAGCTGATTTCTTGATACAGTTTTCTTTACATCTTTTTCTGATATCTGGCCTCACTCCAGCTGCTTGCTTGATGGTGCATTTTATTTTAGCTTCTTAATTTGCTGTTAGAGTTGTCAACACCACGGGGCCCCCTTGCTGCTTTTCTTTGCTTAAGTAAAGTGGATATATTTCTTAGATTAGTTAACCACTTGGCTGCTGCTAATATAATAAAGCTTACAGGTGTTATTGGAAGGCACCTGCTGTGTTAGTGGCAGGTGGGGTTTAGGCAGGCAGAGCTGGCCTGAGGGCTGTGCCAATGAACGTGTCAGGTATGCTCAGGTCAGGAGCACGCCGAGGACGTGGAGGTGAATTTACTGGATTCATCCTCACTTGCCTTCAGTTCTAGTGATGCTCTTGCACAGCTCGCAGCTGCCCAGCAACAGTCTCAGAGGACCAGCTGCAGATGCAGCCTTTGTTTTTTCCCCCATCCACATACAGGTAATCGCATTTGAAAGAATATTATGGGCTTGCAAGCTAGCTGCTTTTGTGCAGATCGCTCTGATCGCAGATCTGAGGAGGTCAAAATCTCAGTCTTTGCAAGTCCATGCAGTTCTGTTGACTGCTGCAGAATGGCGCTGACCTCCAGCTACCTCGGATCTGGCTCGCTGCCTTCGCAGCTATCTTTCATGCTGGCTTTTGTTGATGCAACAGAAAGCATTTCCATCTTCTCGTTATCCAAGTAACAGACGTGAACAAATCAGGGTTGTGATGAGGCAAAATAAAAATACGAGGCATAAAACAGAAGCACAAATGCTTTCCTTCATGACTTCTTTGTTCCCCTTTGTGGCTAAGGGTTATATGGTTTTATAGGAGAGCTTTCCCCAGTGTGTTTTTCTTGCATTACCCATTTACATTTTGCAGAGCTCAGTTATGCGAGTAAGCAGTAGCTTTTTTGCAGGTGTCCTTTTGCATTTTCCCTTTTCCAGAAGCTTTTTTTTTTTTTTTTTTTTTTGACACAGTGTGTTCTAGGCACTGCCATGCTATTGCTAGATGAAATGTCCCAGCTGGTCTGTGTTTTCTGTTGCCTGGATTTAAAAAAATAGAACATACGATACCCTGTGGAGCTGATTTTTCTTTTTAGTTTTCGTGTGGGTCTTTCAGGTTGATGGTCACACGATTCTCCTGACACTGCGACCACACTGTTGCCTGGTGGCTGTATAAGACATCTTGTTCCATTGCTCACAGGAGAATCATCATTGAGAAAATAAAGCACATGTTTGTAGCCTGTTACTCAAATGCTGATCTGCTTCTTTGGCTGAATCATTACCCCATGCACATAATCACTGTTTATTGTTTACCTTGCCTCTGAATTAATCAGCAAGTTGCTTTATAGAGGAGAAAGGAAGAAGCACTTTTTTTTTTTTTTTTTTTTTTTTAACCTTGCTTATGGCAAAATCTCTTTGGATCCCTCATTGCTGCAGAATCACTTCTGCATCATGGGCAAAATAACTTTCCTTACATCTCATATGTGGGGCTCATAGTCTAGCACACAGTTGTGACTACTGCTGCATTGGAGAATGTCTAATTATGCTTATTTTTGTGTTATGTGGTGACTAGGAATTAGATTTCAAAACCAAAACAAAAACAAAAAAACTTGATCTCATTGTGTTGTGTGATATGCTATGGAATGGGAAAGAATAATAATCCCTGCCATGAAGGGAGTGCATTGCCTCCTTGTTGGGTGGACAAAACAGATGACCAAGGGAGATGTGGTTACACTGTGGGTAGGGTTTAGCAGGAGACTGTAAAGCTAATGATACAAGCTGCTGATACAAATTAGGCACGCTCAGCCAATGCCATCAATAGCACAGTTCCTTTTGCAGTAAAGAAACTGCAATTACTTTCTGTTTATTAGCCAAAAGAGGGTTTCGTTGCTGTTGTTTTTTTCCCTTGAACACAGACATCTGCAGAAGATATACATCAGCCCACTTGTAGCTTGAATAGAAGACAATTTTGAGCTTGATGGTGATGGAAAAAAACCAACAATGGTTAATAGTTTCTAGCTTTAATTCTCTGCTGGGTACTTGTATTGGCAAAGGCTGTCCACCCTTGGAGACAAGTGGGTGGTGATTTGCATGGAAAGGAAGAAGGAAGATAAAGTTGGGATGTAAAGTAGAAAAAGAAATTGCCATTAATTGGAGAAAAGCCTGGTTTCATCCTAGTTAACTTTAGGTACTTGAATCAGGTGCCTGCGGCAGGAGATTAGGCACTGTGGAGAGAAGCAGCTCTATGGGGCTTCTCCAGGTGGTAGAATTGCCCCAGGGGACACCTGAGTGCAGTTGGGAGAGAGAAATGAGAGTGTCCCTGGGCAGCTGGTGTGCTGCTGGATGCTCTGCCCCCATCTGCCCTTTGTGTCAATCCTCTGAGGCGCTGCTCTGCTTTGCTTTCCCCCAGTCCTCGAAGTGGGGAAATGAAACTGGACATGTCAGTCAGAGGGTGAGAGTTGGGTTAGATGGAGGTTGTGAAGCTAAATTCATTAATCTTTGAAAATCAGCTGGCTCATTCAGGTGGATTTTGTGATTTGCAATGGAGCCAGGAGGTCTCCAGCCATGTGCAGGGATCATTTTTATGTTGCAGGCTGGTAATGTTGGGGCTTCAGTTACTATCCCTACATTTATCCATCCTGGTTTCCGAAATCTGAGACTGCAGTGTGAAGCTCTGTGGCATGCTGCCACTCAGCACGTGAGACAAGTGTGTATTTACATTGTTTATGCAGAGCACATACACCAGTTTTTACAGCCTGAGGTAAAACTTTAATAGTTGTTTGATGGTAAATTTCCATGTCAGCTGCTCTGGAATTTGGTTTCAGGGCCGAGCCAGGAGAAGCATATTGTAGCTGGGGGATTCCTGGTTATGTGAGAGCCACAAATGTGACCCGGGAAGGCAGAGATCCAAGAGGAGAATGCAGAGTTTGAATGATAACAGTTGCCTCATTCCAAGATGCAAATGAAACACCAAATGTTCAAGTTCAAGCTGGGGTGGCAGTTTTTTTTTTGTTTTTTTTTTTTTCCCCTCTTGAAGGATCTGGCCACCCCCAGACTGGGTCTGATGCAGTTCTTTCTTGAACATATTGAAGGCAGAATTCATCATCTTGGTAACTTTTTCCATATGGCTGTTATTCCTCCTGGAAATAGTTCTGTTTGGCTTCCTGTTCCCTGGTCCTCATTTTCCATGTCTGATTCCTTTCTTCTCCCTTTCTTCTCCCTTTCTTCTCCCTTTCTTCTCCCTTTCTTCTCCCTTTCTTCTCCCTTTCTTCTCCCTTTCTTCTCCCTTTCTTCTCCCTTTCTTCTCCCTTTCTTCTCCCTTTCTTCTCCCTTTCTTCTCCCTTTCTTCTCCCTTTCTTCTCCCTTTCTTCTCCCTTTCTTCTCCCTTTCTTCTCCCTTTCTTCTCCCTTTCTTCTCCCTTTCTTCTCCCGCCAGAGTATAATTGTGGGTCCTTTGCAATTCATAACTTTAAAACGAGCCTGTATTGAATTTTGGATGAAAGATTGTCACAGAGCAGTTAGGTATGCGTAGTGCTGCTGCTCTGCGTAGCATGCACGTCTCTAGCCCACTTGTTCACTCAGACGTACTCGCTCCTCCACGTGGTTACAGGCTCTGGGCTCACTCATCCCAGCTTGCATGCACACACTCATTCACATCCTTTGCCAAGTCCTCAGCTCCACCTCGGTGTCGAAAAGAAGGAGAATTAACTTCTGTGCTGCTCTGGATGGTCTTTATATTAGTGCACCTTTGTATGGATGCATGTTGTCACTGGTCTGCTACTGACATGGAAAGAGTTTAGTGGGACTCTGTGCTTCTCTAGGAGCTAATAAAATCAAATCAGCATGTTTTGTGCTCCTTTATTAAAGCAGTGCTTCTGCCTCTGTTTGCTGGGCTGGGGTAGTTCAGGTTCAGTCCTGCTTCTTCACAGTGAATCCTGATGGAGATCTCACAGGTGTGACTTCAGCCACCGAAGGAGGGTTTGTTGACAACAGTGTTTTCACAGCCATCTCCTTGCCCTGATATTCTCAGTGACTTGCACCTGGTGCTGAGGGGGGTTTGTTCTTTGCTGGAACAGCCCTGAGGTGCTCCACTGCTGGTGACAATCCTGAGTGACTGCCAAGGACCAACTCCCAGAGAACTGCTCAGGGCCAAGAGTTCAGGGCTCCGAGCCTGCATCATTAACAGCCTGCATCATTGCAAAATGATGTTTAACAGTGTAAATTGGTTGCCCATTAAAGTTAGGAGCTGGTGATAACTCTAGAGAGACAGGAACAGAATATAGGCTGCCTCCCACGCTTTGCTTTGCCCGACACCTGTATCTCAAATTACATTCATTTCAAAGGAAAGAGGATGAGCATTTGCTAAGCAGACCCAGAATATCCACCTGAAAGCTCTAATGCTCATTTGGTTTGTGCTGTCATGCTCAACAGCATCCACTTCTCCAGTGGTACCAGGCTGTGGTACCACCCTGTGCTACCACGTGCACCCTGTGCCAAACACTGACTTCACTGGGATGTCTGGCATATTGCAGGTCAAGCTCTGAATGTCCAGATGGCAGCAAATTACCCATTAGGTGAATAATTAGGTTTTCTGGAAGAGAACAGGACCTGTGGCTGACCAGTGTTCCCAAGAGACACTGCTTAGTAACCTTAGATCTTGGTCCTGCAGTTGATGGCCTTGGGGACATGGAGTCCTCTTGGCTCTCCTGGATGCTGGATAAGCACTGTCCTTTCTGTATATGCAACCCATGGCAGAAGGGGCACAAAATGTGTTTCTTTCTCTGCTGGACAACATTAGATGGTATATGGAGACCAAGGAAAGCTATGCCTTTTGGAGCTGAAGCTTTTCTGAGCTCAGAAAACAGCTTCTGAGATACGCCAGAAGGCTGTGCTGCCATTCAGCGAGACCTGGACAGGCTGGAGAGTTGGGCAGGAAGAAAACAGTTGGGGTTTAATAAGAGCAAGTGTAGAGTCCTGCACCTGGGAAGGAACAACCGCACGGATCAGTACAGGCTGGGGGATGACCTGCTGGAGAGGAGCTCTGCAGAGAAGGACCTGGTGGATGACAGGTTGACCATGAGCCAGCAGTGTGCCCTTGTGGCCAAGAGGGCCAATGGGATCCTGGCGTGCATTAAAAGGAGCATGGCCAGCAGGTCAAGGGAGGTGATCCTCCCCCTCTACTCTGCCCTGGTCAGGCCTCACCTGGAGTACTGTGTCCAGTTCTGGGCTCCCCGGTACAAAAAAGACAGGGATCTCCTGGAAAGAGTCCAGCGGAGGGCCACAAAGATGATATGGGGCCTGGAGCATCTTCCCCGTGAGGAAAGGCTGAGAGACCTGGGTCTGTTCAGCCTGGAGAAAATAAGACAGAGAGGATCTTATTAATGTTCACAAATATCTTAAGTGTGGCAGATGGAGGGATGTGGCCAACCTCTTTTCAGTGGTCTGTGGGGACAGGACAAGGGGTAATTACCACAAAACGGAGCACAGGAAGTTCTGCACCAACATGTGAAAGAACTTCTTCACGGTGAGGGTGACGGAGCACTGGGACAGGCTGCCCAAGGAGGTTGTGAACTCTCCTTCTCTGGAGATATTCAAGGCCTGTCTGGATGCCTACCTGGGCAACCTGCTCTAGGGAACCTGCTTTGGCAGGAAGGTTGGACCCGATGATCTCTTGAGGTCCCTTCCAACTCATATGATTCTGTCATCTCCTGGCTGATGGAGCCCTGAGGTTGGTAGGGGTAGCAGGAATGCCCAAGGATATTGGCCTCACCACGGGTGATGCTGAGCTCATTTGCACCACCTAGCAAATGACAGAGAGTAAAGTCCCTAGGAGCAGGCTGGAAGTGATTTATAGCAGCTTAGAACCCCTGAAATGAGGAGGGAATTGCAAACTGGGTGTCTTGGCCAGAAGCTGGTTTGTATGGTAACACCCAGAGCTTGTGAGGAACAGCCCAGTTATTGGCACAGGGTTGCTTCCAAATGCTCTCCTTCAAGCCCTCCAGGCGTGTGCTGCCAGCAGACACACCAGGACAGAGCTGGTGTGCAGGTACCACCTGGCTGGCCTGCAAGAATTGGACTTGGTGGGTCTCAGAGGGATCCTCTCTTTCAACACCTGATAGGAATCAAATGCATTGAGAGCTTTTGGGAAGCTGATGCTCTCACCCAAAACAAACTTTTTTGTTCTCTTAAAGATGTGGTTTCTTTTGCTTTTTGACTTGCTCTATTGGCAGTCCATTCAGTCTGTACCATGGGCTCACCAGACTCTCCCGAAGTAGCCCTGAGCAACCAGTGCAGCCCCCATTTTTGTGGGGACATTTGTGGCTCTCCCAGCTGAGACGTGAAACGTGAGCAAGCCTAGGAAGGGGACAAGGGGATGGATGGAGAAGGCTTTCCCTGGGCTGTCAGCTGACCTGTGCTCAGCTTTCCAGATGGAGGTGGCCATTTCACCACCTGCCACCCAAGGAGTGTTTAATCCATGGCAGGACAGTGCTGGTGCAGTGGTAATCTGGACGTTTCTTGTTTGAGCTGCTGAGAAGGCAGACGCATTGCCAGCATCTTACAGACAGTGTACCTGGCGTTACCCTTGATATTCAGCATTGTCCTGTTAATTTCTCACATGAAAAGCCATCGCCCTTGTGTGGGGAGGAGGAGAGGTAAGGACAGATGCTGGCACCTCTGCTTTTCCACCCACCAGCAGAGGGTCACCTCTCTGTAGACGTGGAGGACGGCTCGTTTCCTACAGAATAGCTGTGCTTGGTGAAATATGCTCTCTGACACAGTGCACTGTAGCAGATATACGCCGAATATATTCAGGTGTTAAGTGAACAATGCTGAATGTTTTTAACCTCCTTTGCTGAAATATTAGGTCAGTCTTGCAAGAATCCCTGGAAGCCAGATGGACGCTCCCTTAATCCCTCTTTGTATGCTGGGGAAACTGAGGCAAGCACTGGCTACGTGCCTTTGAGAGCATGTGCTTGGTGGTCCATGCTCCCAGATTTCCCTCCTCCTCTCCACCCTGAAGTCAGCAGTGGATTTTGCACTCCAGGGTATGGTAAATAATGACTGGTTGTCACTTGGTGTCATCTCCGCATGAAGACTGATGCCATATTCATTGTGTTGCCGTGAGCCTAACACAAACAGAGGCAGAGAACTGTCAAATATTAAAATTTGACCCATGACTCTCATCCTGGCATGCAGGCATGTTTACGGTCTTGGGCCCTCATTCCCTTTTCAGTCTTTACTTTAAATACCTTAGAACTTTCCCTGACTCTGCCGGCACTCTTATTAGGAGATTTTGTTTTAGGGTACACTCAGCTCTCACCAACATTTTGTCAGACAGACAAAGGTAATATTTCAGGAACCTGCCAAGATCCCACGTTCCTCCCTGAAGTGCCAGTCTCAGCCATCTGCACCCCTTCCCACACCTAAACCCGATGCTCGTGCTTTTGTTTCCTTTCTGTTTCCCACCCCAAGGCCAGAGCAGAAGCAGCAGGGCTCCAGCTGGACTTCTCAGTGCTTTGAGCATGAACAGTTCCCAGGTGTCTTCCACGACATATTGCATGCACCAGCCTACTTTTGGCATGCAACTTGGGTCTGAAGCATCCTGGTAGACCCCAGACTTCTGTTCCCCACTGGGCAGTGCAAAATACCAGCCTGACACATACTTCAACCATTTTTTGGCCTTCAGCGAGGGCTAGAAGGCCAATTGCTTTGCTGTCTCTAGTAACCAATGTGTGATTTGCATAATAATGAAGGGTGAGTGTTAATTGCTGCATCCTTGCAGCTTGGGACTGTCCCTTGGTGACTTGGGTTTCTTGTGCTTGGTCTGGCTCTTCCCTGTGCTGCAGCCTCTCCTCTCGCCCTGCATCAGACCAGCTAATGGCAGGGAGTCTCCTGCAGAGCTCTGATATTTCTCTCTTGGTGTTCCTGTAGTGAGCAGCAGCGCAGCACACTTCCTCCTTTAATTAGCCTAACGACATGTAGGAGGCTGCGGGGCTGTTTGTTTAGCTGGAGGGTCTGGAGGCACAGCCCGAGGCACTGGTGAGGGGAAGTTTTGACGTTTTGGGATGCGATGCTGTGCCAGAGGGACCCAAGCTGGCACAGAGTGAGCTGTGTAGAGCCATGTTGCTGTGATGGCATCCATAGGCAACAACCCATGTGCCACTGGCAGGGACCCTTCTGCCCTGGATGAGATGCCCCTGCTCCCAGCAAGGTTACATGGCTCAGGGAGGGGGCTGTGCTCATGTACCAGTGTGGTTTCAGCTCTGGAGCTAGGCTGGATGTTGCAGCATGGTGCCGTGTTGCATGGGGAAGCATTGAGCCCTAGCAGGCACAGCTGCTCCCTTGCATCTTGGCAGCCCACACTGTGTTCATGTCAGAGAAACTGAGCTGCTCTCAGCTGTTACACCCGGCTGGGGCCATGTCTAGAAGGTAAATTTTAGTGCTTCTGCAGGTGTTATGAGCTACTGCATGCCATGCAGCTGCCTGGAGGGTCACTGGAGTGAAACTGCTTGCTGTAGCCCTCCAACTCCTTGCAGCTCCTTGCAGCTATGAGTTTTGCTCCATTCTTGCTGAAGGCTGAGGTTAACAACAAGCTCCTGAATTCCGTGCTTCTAATTGTCCCCTCAGGGCCAAGGATTATGCTTATTGCAGGATGAACCCTTGTGATGTTTGGATTTGCAGGGTTAACTAGTTTCTCAGAGGTTAATATTAAGCAAGTACGATAAATAAATAATGAGGCATGCTGGTGGGGTGATGTGAGCAGTCCAGGAAATGTCTGGGTCTTGTGAATTATCCTTAGAAAGCATTATACTGTATTATTTAGCAGGCCCAGCTCTAACCACTGCTTGGTGCGTTAAGTGCCCCTGTCTCTGCAGGGATTGACTCGGCTGGTAATGTCCCATTGAGATTTCTATGTTTTTCTCTGGTGACCTTAATTCAGGACCTTGTGCTGGTCAAGGTTGTCCTAGAGACCAACATTTCCATTATTGTGAATTTCTCTCTTTGTTACCCTTACTAATAGCCAAAGTAGGTGACATTTAAAATTCATTAGAAGCTTAAAGTTGCTCTGGAAAGATTAGGAGAAGGAAGAGGAAGGAGACTTAACTTGGCTGCATCATGATGGCTACATGCATTTGAAGTCAGCCTTGTGTGGAAAATGGTGTCTCATGACCAAAGTGACTGTTTTGGTCCCGAAAGCACGGAAACCTTTTTGAAGGCCAAAGTCCTGCTTGCAGCATCCCCTGCACCTCTTGCTAGAGGTCAGGTACCAGGGAGCAGGAGGTGGCCCCATCCTGACCCTGAGCAGCCTCGTGACAAAAGCCAGCTCTTGGTATTTGGGCCTGAGACCAGACTTTGCCATTCCCTGTATTCCCTGCATTCCCTGTATACAATTCCTGTACTGATACAGGAGTTTTCAAATCAATATTCTGCTTTCCTTTGCTTGTAGTGCTCTGGGTCTCCTTATCCTTGGCACTGTATTGCTGATCAAGGATATTTCTGAGCCCAGTTTATGGCAATGGAGAAGACAGGCACCAGGTTGTTGTACTTCAGTTTGGTCCTTTCCTTCCTTGCTGTCATCCCCGTGAGCTGGATGGGTGCTCCTGCCCGGGACAGGACATCTCCCTGGGCTCCTGATAGCCACCCATGAGGAGACCAGTGGTTCTGGAGCACTTGCATAATGGGCAGAGCATCCAAGCGGGCTCTGCTGAGCTGCAGCAGGGCTAAAATGCTTCCTTTTGTCTATAAATAGAGTGAGTAGGCCAGTTTGCCTTGAGATACGAATCCTTCCTCTCCCAAGAGCATCCTAAACTTTCTTTTCATGCCTGATGGAGCTGGGATTGTGAAAAAACTAATTCCTCCCTGTTCTTTGATCCCTGGGCTTTCCTCTGCCTGTGGTTGGATCTTTAACCTCAGCTGCAGGCTGAGTGCTCCTGTCCCACCCTGCTGCTGGGCATGGGGGTGCTCCACTGGGGGAAGCTTGGTGGCAGATATCAGAGGACTTTCTGCAGGTGGCTTCCTAGGATAAGGGAAAATGTGAAGAGAGATTTTGCGTAGTGGTGGTCAGTTTCCTCCTGATAAAAGCATACAGACAGGCAGCTGAAGGACTTGGACTGGTACAGAGAGCTGCTGGAGGTGTTTCCCAAATGAATTCTAGCTTTGCACATTGCCATGCGCACAGGACCATTGTGGTGTTGCAAGAGAAAGCCATGTTCTGCTTATGTCTGACATCCCTCACCTTCATGATCTCTGGGGTTATGAGGTTTGGTACATCTGGTCCCACTGAGGAAGGTTGAGTGAGCGAGGTATGGCCCCTCTCGATCCCTGCTCAGCACTGTCTATCTCTCCTTGCCTCCAGCCATGGCCCAGCCACCATCTGTCTCCATTCTGAGCCACCCTGCCTAGCTGCAACCTTGTGGGTTATTTTTCATCTGAGGCCAAAAGCAATAACCCCCCTACAATGCCCATTGCTGGAAGTAAAACCGAGCAGAGCCTCCAAAAAAAAAAAAAAAAAAAAAAATCCCCATAAATTCCCCTGATTTGGTGTTCTGAGTTCAATCATTTTTTTAATAGCCTCTTATTCCAGCTCTGAAAACTTGTGTTAAATTTGCAGCTCTGTTTCCCTTACCAACTTGAAAACGTCGCTGTGCTGAAGGCTCCAAGTTGCTGGTTAGGTACAGATTCATTTTAACTCACTCCTGCTGCAAGGGATAAACGAAATATGCCAAGGAGCTAATTAGCTGGGATGTTTGAGGCCATTTCTCTAGCCAGGTGCTCTGGTTCTTATTTCTGGGTTGGCCCCAGCTCTGCCTGCTGCCAGCTTCTCCCACCAGAGCTCTGCTCTTACGGACCATGGCAAACAGCTCGCAACATCAACGCGGTGCTGGCGTGGTTCCCCCGAGAGCGTGCCCTTGCTGGCTGAGCCTGGCCTGTCCCTGCCTTTCTGATAACTGTGGTTCTCTCTCTGTGACCTCAAATTTCCTTTCCCTGTAGCAAACGGATCTTTTTAGGAATTTCTAAATGGGTTTTCAGGAGGAGGAGGAGGAGGCCTTTGCAAAGGAAGCGCTTTCTGTGTGCAGCTCAGCCCATCCGGCTCTTGCTGAGCTCCGTGCTCTTGCTGAAGGCAGGGATGACTCAACAGAGCAAACCTCCTGCTTCCCCCAGGTGCCAACTGACAACGGGCTGATGCAAAAAAGCGCTGTCTGTGTGCATATGCATGCATCTATATATACATAACATCTGAGGAATAACATCTGAGAAACTGGGAGATTTGCCTCTCAGGCTGAAAAACAATCCTGGGGGTTTGTTCCTCTCTTTTCCTCCTTGCCCCAGGTTTGTGGCCATGCCACAGTGGGTCGGGAGGCAGAGGCTGGCCTCTCGGAGGCTGTGGGAGGACAGGGATGGTTTTATTCATTGTCACAGCTGCAGTGGGATGTTGTCTTCAGTGTCAGAGCTGGCCAAAAGGGAGACAAGTTTTGGCAGGGGGGTGGCAGCCGCTGCCCTTTCCCTCATGCACAGATGTGGGTTGCTTCAGGTGGGGGCTGCCCGGTAACGTGCCCCCATCGTCCTTCGGGAGTCACTGCCTTTAGTTCTCAGCACTGTGCTTGGTGTCCTCCAGACAAAGGAGCTGGGGATTAGAAGGAACGTGCATTTATTTCATGCTTTTTTCTCTCTGGCTTACTGACTTTAACACCTTTGAATCCTACTGAGGCCTGTTTCTTGTCCTAAGACTTGGAATTGATTCTGCTTCCTTCTCTTTTGGTGGCTCTCCTTGCTGGATCATAAGTTTCACCAATAAATCCATGGGCATCAACCCATGGTGGCTGAACATTGGTCTACAGAAAATTGTTTAAAAAAAAATTCGCTCTCTCTCTGTTTATTTTTTTATCCTTTTTTTTTTTTTTTTTTTTTGGTAGAAAAAAACAATAGAAACGATGAGATTGGTTTTCTTCTCATGTTGCTCTGTCATCCCAAGGTGGATCTGCAGCAGTTACCAGAAGAATCCTCCAGAGATTGAGATGAATCAGCTACCAGTTCAGGCAGATGCTGGCAGAAGCCCGCGTGGTGGGGAGCACTGTGCAGCAGGGGTTTGCTGCCTTTGGTCTCCCCCATGATAGGAGCTTGTGCCTTCTTTTCATGCCTTCCTTTTGTGCCTCTTCATGTACGAAGATGCAGTTGCAACCCACTCAGGAGACAACCGACCCAAGTGAACAGTTATTTGTATTTAGGCTATGCTAGCTGCATTCTTTCCTTTGCTCTAAAAACAAACTGAATTTTATGAGACTGGTCCAAGCGTGTGGTGGATTGCAAACCGGTTCGGGATAATGTGTACCATTTGGGTCAAGCTTGGGTGAATTAAACTCTAGTCTGGAGAAATGCAGGAATTCAGGATATTCTGTTATACTTTATTTTCTGCTGAGTCTTTGCTGAAGGCTGCAGTGGACATTGGAGAGTTATTGCTGCTTCTGCTGTTAGTCAGGGTGGTCGCTACGAGCCATGGAGATGGGTTAAGGCCAAGGACCACTGGGAGAAGAACTAGGGCTCATGCTAACCCTGAGCATTTGCTGGAGGGTTTTGCAGATGGCAATATTACTGTAAGAGGACGAGAAAGGATGGGCTGTGCCCTGGGAGAAGCAGAGAGGAACCAGAGGTGGGACAGCCACCTGCAGCTCAGGCACTTAATTAATGCAGCTGCTTTTCCTGGTTTGGAGCTTAAGGTCTGAGCCCTTTGCAGGCAGGGTGGTGACCCCCTCCTCCCATTTGATTCCAGGTGTTGTTGCTTTTTCTCATTTTATCACCTGCATTGTAGAGAACATCCCCAAAGCTAGTTGGTGCTCGGTTTTCTTCTGGTGCAGCTGTGTCTGATCTCACTGATGGACCCACCTAGCCGGGAGGATTCTGGTGGCAGTAGGACAACATTTCTGCCGTGGGCTTGCTGTGGATGGAAAAGTGAGTAACAGGAATGAGGGACTGTAACATGCGCTTGGGAACAGCAGAGGGAGCTTGGAGATGGGTGCAGGATCCAGGCTGGGGGATTCTGATTTTTGTCTGGTTCGAAGGCTCCAGTTGGAGCTGGTGAGCTCTGCCTTGTCTGGGCAGCTTCACCGTGTGTCCAGGGAGGGAAGGGATGCAGGAGCTGAGCAGATCCATCTTGCTCTCAGGCTGTGCGAGACCTTGCAGTGGTTAAATAATGCATTAACCTTTATCTCTGTATTATTCTGGGAAGCCTTTGCACTTGAACAACTCCTTTGGTGGCTCCCTGTTGAGTGCAAGCCCAGCTCCAGGCACGTGCTTCGGCGGTTTGCAGAGCAGGGCTGCATCCCCGCATCCATCCCAGGGAGGAGACCGAGCTGGGGGGGCTGGAGTGGATGCAGCACGGGCTGGGAGGAACTGAGGTAGCCTGATCCTGTGGGAGAAATGCAGGGAAAGGAGCCAAGTGTCCTCTGGCTCCTTCTATCAGCTTTCCACTGGCTTCATTACGTGACCCTGGGCAAGGCAATTAATGTCTCTCCAGGTTGCCTGCCTGCTTGGGGGAGAGGAGCTAATGCTGGTCCCCGGGTACTGCTGCAAAGTGCTGCAGGTGAAGTGGGGGGGCTGGCAGTGAAACCCTACCTGTGCGCCCAGGTCCTCCCCTGGGGGAGGTGTGGGCATCACCCACAGCCTCCAGCATCTTCTGCTGCTCTGTTCAGATCACACAGATAGCAGATTATCCTGCTTTATTTTCAATCCTAAAAGTTTGGTTGCTAGTGGAAATAGACCTTACACCAGGGTGTTCTGTGTGTCAGAAAAAGGAGGTGATATATCAGAGGAATGGCGCGATGCCATGCTGAAGCTGGTGAAAAGCTTTCTTTACAACAAAGAGCTCCCCTATATTGTTCCTGGCTCGTGTGTTTTGGGAGTTCATTTGTTTCTCTCATTGTTAATCACTACTGATAGCTCTCAGTCTAATGATTTTTTTATTTTAGTGTTTTTTTTTTTTTTCTTTTTTTTTTTTTTCTTTTGGTTGGGTGCATTTTCACTTTAGGATAAAAGCTAAAATCTACTGAAATCCTAATCAACCCACAAAGCTGCTGGGATAAACGAGGCACAAAGGGCCTCACAGCTCATGTGTGTTAGTGCGTGCACGGGGGAAATACCAGTGCTGAGCAATCTGAATGGCAAAGCCTGCAAAAGCCGGCGGGGTTTATTGTATATATAACATAGGTGCTGTCTGCTTCCCCATGCTAATTCAGGTCTTACTCATGCTGCTGCTGGCATTAACGAAGAATTTGCGCTCAGCACTGGTGGAACAATGCTGGCAGTGCTCTGTGGGGTTAGCGTGGGGCTGCTTACATTGCCCAGATCAGGAACTGCTGGGGATGCTCAGCCTGTGGGTCTCTGGAGGATCTTTCATCAGCCCCAGCATGGCTCTGTGGGGTTCCCCATACAGAGCCTGGCTTTCTGGCTGAGATGTTGGTGGGTGCGTTTGTGCTGCAGGGCAGGGTGAGCTGCCGAGGCTGTGTGTGCACAGCGCGATGCCCCGTGCAAAGTGCCGATGGGGATGGGATGGGATGGCAGGAGAACCTCCATGCAGGCTCCTTTCCTGCTGAGGAGGTGATGTTAGGGAGAGTTGTAGGAAAATGCACCATGTCATTAGGGGGAAAGGAGGGAGGTGAGGTAAGGTCACCCAGGTCCTTAGCAGGCTGTCGGCTCGCTGCGGGCAAGGCAGGGTGGGTTGGCTGCATCCTGCCCCAAGGGTGCTTTGAGCTGAGCTGAGCTGTGTCCCCGAGGTGGGATGAGTGCCTCCAGCCCCCTACCTGCCACAGCGATGTTCGTGTGAGGGAGGAGAGGTGGTGGCCCTGGGGCTCTGCTGCTCTGGAGGCCCATCTCCATCCCTGCTGGTCATTCCACAGCCACTTCTAAACTACAGTGCTATCAGCACCCAAGCAAAAGGCAGTGCAGACCCCACCACTGCTTGCCATCCCTGAGACCAGACTGCAGGAGGACACAGTGCAAGCAGCAGGGTATGGACCTGATGGCACGTCCTCCACATCCAGCTTTTGAACCTGGAGCGTGGAGAATGAGCAGGGTGATTTGAGAGCCGGCGAGGTTCCCTCCCTGCCTTAATCCTGCAGGATGAACGGGTGTATAACGAGATCAGGCTGGTGTTTTCGGAGCGCAGCTGAGGCTGATTTACATGCTGAAGGCACCGGAATTCAAAATAAATGCTTTTAATGTCTGAAAAATGGAAATGAAAGGAATGCCTTCAGAGTACCAGAGGGAACGAGGCAAAGGCGATGGTGAATGGAATAAACGGCGTGATGACAGGAGTGAGGGGAAAATGAAGGAGGGCAGAGCAGGTGTGAGAAATAATATCACCGGCCTGGATCCACGAAGGATTTGCTTTCTGGCTTGCTTTGAAATCAGTAGGAGTGAGATGCAAAAATGCTATTGTGACTCTGGTCCTTGGGTATTTTGCTTAATTTTTGTTGCTATGAACCCTGCGATTTTTTGCTCTACTTTTGGCAACGCTGACCCAGAGCCTGATGCCCCCATGGCACGTTCCTGACTTGTCACCACCCATCCACGGGGCAGGTCATGCTCTGCATTCCCAGCTGAGTCTTCTGGATTTTCCCAGTGTATTTCCAGGCTTCTGGAGTGGGATTTAGCCCTGAGTTGTAGCTAATGACTTAAAAAGAAAAAAGGTGTGGGGGGGAAATTATCAGATGAGAGTTTCTGTAAAAGCACACGAGCTAGCCTCAGCCTCACTCATTCTCATTGAGACAGGTGTATGATTACAGATTATATCAGTTTAAGAATTAAGACAAGTATTGCAAGTAATCTATAGAAATAAGCTTTTTATTAATCCTTTTGGGTAAAAAGGATTCACAAAAATATTCAAAAATGATATTCAGGATCAGGGCAGAACCTGGAGTTTCCACCATGCAAAAGCATTTTGCGATGCTAAAATCTGTGTTTGGAAAGCTGAAATGTGAAACTACCACAAGAAAATAGTTCATTTTGGGGTAGATCAAAATATTTTTGTTTTTAGAATTTATTTTTGGTGAAAATCTTAATGAAAGTAAATATGGTTTCAAAAATAAGAACAAACATGTTCAACTCAATGAGAAGACAGATTGTGGCTGTTTTCCTAAATGCAATTTTTAAGAGTTTGACCCATTCTAGCAGGATATTTTGATATGATCAAGTTGGCATTTTCTGTCAAAAAACTGTTCTCCCAGAAAATCTGCAGCCGGTTCTAATCAATATTTTCCTTTCTTGCCGCTTGGGCACCCTTGGAAATGAATATTTTGGTGCACTTCATTGTGATATTTTTTTCCTTCTCCTGGTGACATAATTGAACTCAATTGTACCTGAAGACAGAGGCAGTTTTTTAACCCCTTCCCTGATGCTGAGCCGCCTCTTCCACAGGCTGCTGAGCTTGGCAGAGTTTGTCTCTGTGGTGTGAAGCTGGGCATGAAGCTGGACCCTGCCTGTCTCAGTGAATACCTCCTGGTGCCCCATGCAAAGCCCTGTGGAGCCTGGAGCAGCCACGCTGTGTGTGGGCAGGGGGTTTGCAGGATTGGGTTTGTCCTGGAGATGACAGCAGCCAGCGGGGTGAGGAAGGTTTGTGTCGGGGCTTCTCTGCATGGGGAAGCAGTGAGGAGCTGCAGCCTTGCTAAGAGGATTCAGGTGGGAGCTGGGCTTGGGTCTTTATACATGGAAGCTGTTGCAGGAGTCAGCGGGAACATTTGTGCTCCCTGAATTCCTTTCCTGCCTTTGATCCTTAACGCAAGAGCATTTTCCATGCTGGTCTCAACACCCTGGCTTAGTTACAGGCATCTGGAGTCCAGCTCTGCTGGAAACCAAGCTGGGAAGTCCCGGGAGAAAATGCACATCGGGAGGGGTCGTGCTGCACGGCACATAGACAGTCTGAGCATCCCTGCAGCACACGTGGAAGATGTTTGGTCCCCAGCCCCTCCTGCAGGGAGCAGCCACCTGTGCACATCATGGTGTGGAAGCAGTATGTGAAGGGTCGGTAGGAAGTGAGCCCCAAAGCATCACCAGCACCATCAGGTGCAGTGGGGCTGGTGGGGAACCACCCTGTGGGGTGGTGATAGGAAGGGGGTGAGATTTTAGTAATTCTGCCATTTTGCCTTAAATATTGAGGCTGAGCCTGGTGATCTCCCAAGCTAAAAGCAGAGATTTGAAGGGCTGGAGCTCAGCAGTGGGGGCTACTTAAGCAGTGCAGGTGTTTTGAGAGACATAATCTCACAGAATCATCTAGGTTGGAAGAGACCTCCAAGATCACCAAGTCCAACCTCTGACCTAACACTAACAAGTCCTCCACTAAACCGTATCCCTAAGCTCTACATCTAAATGTCTTTTAAAGACCTCCAGGGATGGTGACTCAACCACTTCCCTGGGCAGCCCCTTCCAATGCCTCACAACCCTTTTGGTAAAGAAGTTCTTCTTAATATGCAACCTAAATCTCCCCTGGTGCAACTTTAGCCCATTCCGTCTTGTCCTGTCACCAGGCACGTGGGAGAATAGACCAACCTGTTAGACCAAATGATACAGCTGCAAGGAACACTATTATTATTATTATTATTAAGCAATCATCTAATGGCAAAAGAAATCCTGAAAGGGTCTCTGTTTTCCCAGAGGGCCTAAGAGGAAACATCACCTCTCCTACCAGCCCTGCTGCTCTGACCTGTCATCTATTGGGAATTTACAAATTCTTACATAACATGAAATATACCCAAATTTGTGCATTTAAACTGGGGCCTTGGCAGATTCATGTCCCCTGATTTAGGCACTGAGGGAAGGTATAAAACACGCCCTGGGGAGATATGCGTGTACCAGAGAGAACCAAACTGCCTGAGGGCTGCAATGACTTCACCAAGAGCAGTGTGTGCTCTGCGCTGGTTGTGTGGCAGCATTGCCTTTACCTTGCACAAACGGAACTTCCAACAGGCATGAAATCGCCTTTCCTGGGATGTGTCAGTCCAACAGCAGCACATCCTGATCTGCACGTGTTCACCAGCCACCAGCTAATGAGAAAATATGTCATTGCTATGTTGATACTCAACCCATTTCCCTTTTATAAGTGATCTTTGTGTAGCTGATGGGCACCAGTTTGCAACTGGGCAGCTACTGGGGAGATCCGCTTGTGTGCTGTAGCGTCTCTCCATGATATACCTCCTATGTATCTCCAGGGTTGTTGCTGATGGGAAGTGATGGAGCAGAATGCCTTTTCCCTGCCCTGGGACCAGCTTGGAGATGAGGGGTAGTTATTGTTTTGGGTGACCAGAATAGGCATATGAAGGTTTTTAGTATTAGGACAAAATGTTCTTATTTTGTTACTCTGTTGTAAGTGCTCTTCTTCACCTGATTGAACTTGGTGTTTAGCTGAGTGGTACATCTGATAAACAGGAGCATGGATGTCCTGCTGTAGGCATGAAACCATAACTGCTTGGTTTGGTAGCCTCCCTGATGCCATCCACGGGTGTTTAAGGGTGTTTAATGAAGTGGAACAGCTCCAAGTGAAGAGGCACAACTTGTCCAAGAGCTCCTTGCTGCATCACGCTCAAGAGCTTTTGGATTTAGCAGAGCAGGCTTCAGAGCTAAGCCTTGGTTGATTTCAGGACGGGAATCAAAAGCAGTGTTGTATTTTTAATGAGCACCCTAATCACTGGGCTGCCAGGCATTTTGAATCCCTTGGGTGGAGCAGCTCTCCTCCTTCCATACAAATTCTGGCAGCAGCTGTTGAGCAGGGAGCAGGCAGGGTCCCTCACCAGCATTATGGGCACCTGCCCTCTGTGTCCTCCTCGGCACACATTCACCTGCAACGCGTGATGCAGCTCCAAGAGCAGTAATTGAGAGCCATGTGTCCCCACTCTGGTGTGCTGGGAGCAAGGACCCTGTTCTGGCAGAAATGAGCCCAGGTCTGCTTGCTTTGGAGGGACTGTGGCCTTCTGTGCCTGCAGGAGCACGTCAGTGCTTAGATCTTGGGGGAAGGAGGGTGCTTTGTCCTTCTCTGAATTTAGCCCACCTCTTCCCAGTCCCATCTTTTCCCCTAGCACTGAAATATGACCTTGAGAATCACCAAACACAACCTAATTAAGGGGGTTCAGGGGTGCATTCCTCTTGGCAGAGGGACAGCAAAAAACATTACTCAAATCTGCTGTAGATTTCTATACTTGTGTTTTTCCTGTGGAAGCATTAGCTCCTGAGGAACTGTGGCCATACAGCAAGTGAGAGGAATGGGCCTATGAAGAAGTGTAAGTGCATGGACAAGGTGTGTCTAGGAAGTCCTAAAACATCCTGTCCTCTGAGCCTTTGCAGCTCTGCTCATCCCTGGGAAGAGGAGAAGCACCGGGACAGGCTTACCTCCCGCGTGGTGCAAGCCCTTGCTTTTGGGACAGATGGGGAGGTTGATGGCTGTGGAGCAAGGAGCGACTTTGCAGCCTGGTCCCACTGCTTTGGCCATGGGGAAATTGCAGTGTGAGGCTCCTAATCTTGTTGTCAGCATGGGCACCTCACTCAGGGTGTCCTTTCCTGGGAGCCTGGGTCACCGTGGTGCAGCTCACCAGGCTGCAAAGGTCCTGGGGCAGGGGCTGGTACGGGGACGGGTGGTGTGCTCTGGGGGCCTCAAGGCATCCTCTTCTCTAGTGCTTCGAATTTTCAATTTCTGGTGAACAGTCTGGAAAAAAAACAAGCTCCAGCACAGTCGGTGGACCCCAGGTACATTTCTCATTGTTACTTTTTCCCAAGATATGAAAATAAGATGTGTTGCTACATTTTACTGTTTATATATATTTTTTTAATGCTCATTTACGCTGACATATGGAGAATTGCTGAAGTTAAAACACCATTTCGAACCACCTAATTTAGCAAACACCGAGAGGAAATGTTTGATTACTCTTTCAGCTCTTCACTTTTCCTGGCTGAGGCTATTTACTGTATTCAGCCCAAATTAGCCAACACTTTTGGTTTCACTCCACACACATTTTCCTTTGATAAAGTATCTTCCAGAAAGTTAGCTCTTTTAACACATTCCCGCTGTTAGAAATGAGAATGAAAATAATATTTTTCAACCTCAGAGGATGTTGGATGGGAAACTCATGTTACTTAGGATGCACACCAGTGCTTTTGTAAGGGAGAAACTGGTGTGTGGACTGGAGATGTATTATGTGCAGATTTTATTTTCCTCAAGCGACAGCTGTGTTTGTACAGAAGCTGGGAATTTTTCCTGTGTGCTGGCAATGTATTATTGTGTGTGCCCCAAATGTGTCTTTGTGGGATGGAGACCTGTCCGGGGGTCTGGGTATCAGTCACTGACTACAGATTTTTCCTTGTGCAGCTGTAGAAGACAAGTTTCTCGTGTAGTTAATATTGAGGCTAAAACCTACTGAGTTGGCTTATGTGTGTTTAAATTTTTATTAGGGTAATTACTGTAGAATAATTGAGAGGCTTGCTCTGGTTTGACCTGCATCAATTAATTTGTTTTCCCCCTCCATGTAAGCGGATGCTGCTCTCCACCATCTGAGGTATATTGCTTAAAAATACATTTTCTGCTCCTTCTGATGTGCGGCTGTGATTTAGACAGAAAGAGGGGCCCTCTCTCTTTATAGATGGCTTTAATTGAAATCCACTTACTGCACAAACGCTGCAAATCTCTGAAGATGCTAGCAGTTACTAACATCTGTGCAGATTTTATATACTTTTTTTTTTTTTTTTTTTTTTGTGTGTGCAAGATAGCAAACCATGTGTTAAGCCATTAGCTTTTTCCAGGGGTGAGAAGGGTTGGGCATGGGTTTTGGCCTTGGCAGCGATATCTCAGGGCTTCAGGCAGCTTAACCTGCTCTGCTGTCTGAATATTCAGCAGAAATCCTCATGTGTCACCTTGATTAGCCCTGGTGAGCAATTGATTTGTCTGAGCCTTGCTGTTTGGCAGTGCTCATGCATAGCTGCCTCCCAAAGGCACCTGGGGTTCCCAGTGCAGGGTGCATCCCCCCAGCTGTGCATCGGGGTGTGCAGCAGCCCTGTCCCCTTGTGCCCTGTACCTCCTCAGTCCCTTGGACAGTCCATGGGGTTTCTTTGTATGGCAGGCACTGGTCCTGGATGTTGTCCGTAAATCCAGCTGCTCCTGGCACACCCTGGCTTGTTTAGGGGTAAAAAATTACAAAGCAACTTCAGCAGTGCTCTGCTGGCTGGCAAGGAGCTGGAGTTCTGCTAGCCCTGTGATGTAGGCCTGGGCCTGGCAAGGTGAAAGGTGGGCTGTGGCTGATATCATGTACAGGTCTGAGGGCATATCTGGAAAGCCTTCATCCTATTGCGTTATGCTTCCCTTTTGTGAGGGAATTTGGAGAGGGCCTGGCTGGTAATGGGATTTGGGTGAAGCTGGGCTGTGCCTGGGGATGGTGCAGGTCTCTGAGTGCTGGCATCAGATGTGCAATGGGAAGAGCAGTGTATCCTGGAGATTAGGGGGAACAACAGACTGAGGGGACACATTTAGGGATTTCCCCTGACAAAGAAGGGAGAAATGGCAGCTATGGGGCAGTCTTTGAAATGCTTGTGGTCATTTCAAAGACTGCAATGAAGAGACGGCAATGCCCATCTGCCTTTCCTCAAATTGCTTTTTACAAGTTCAGGTGAAGTTGAAAGGGCATGGAGGATCCCATGTCTGTGCTTCAGAGGGGAAAGGACATGTGGTGGCTGGGGAGGGCAGTGGGCTCGGCTCCTCGTGGTGAGCAGGTCCCTGCCAAGGCCTCCTGCTACGTATGGTGTGGAAGTGAAATGTGCTCAGGCATCAGCTGCTCCTCGTTAAACTCCATCAATATCTGGAGCTGGAAGCTGTGCACAGCCATGTATCAAAGGAAATGGCTAAAACTGGACTAATATAACAAATAAGGGGCATTGGCACTTGTGGCCCTGAGCTGGGGAGACCAGCACGTGTGTCCTGATGGAGATGCCTGCCGTGGGACACGGAGCTACCTTGTTCAGAGTAAGGCCCTCTGCATTGCAAGTCTGAGCAAAACCCTGAGCCCAGCTGTCCTCAGCTCTTCTGCGGCATAAATTACTGCTGTTTGTCACTGCTGGTGCTGTGTTGGTAGTGGGAGGCCACCATGAGGTGCTGTTTGGGTATGGGGGCAGGGAGCAGGTTTCTCATTTCCCAGTCTGCTGCTGTGGGCTGGGGCAGGCATCCATGATCCAGGGGGCTTCTCTCCACTGTGAGACAGGACGGGGAGCCTGAAGGACTGGCTTAAACGGTGAGTTTGAGGGTCTGGAAGGACAGGGGAAATGAGTCCTGGGAATGACGGTCCCTGCCCCGAGGAGCCCTGGTGCTGTGAAGTGTCTGAGCTCGGGGCCTTCCCTGTGCCAGAGACTGGATTTTGCTGCCTGCCCCTCAAGCTCCAGCAGCCCCTCCACACCCACTCCGTGCCAGTGCTGTCCTTCAGACCCACAAGGAAGTATGTGAGTGGTCTGAAGGCAGTGGGGAAGGTGGGAATATCCCGAGGGCCAGCACTGGTACATTAGGGCATGGGAAGAGCACATTTTTCAGTCAAGGGAGTGAGGCTGCAGGTTGTCTCATGAGTTCTGAGCGTCCCAATGTCTTCACTAAGCTGGGAATCGCCTGCTGACAGCTCACAGGCTGAAACATCCAGGCACTGCTCGTGTTCATAAAAGGCTGACATTCAGATCTTCCAGCAGGAAAAGCACCCACCTTAATCCCCATGTCTGCTCTGCTCGTGGAACAGGGATGTGAGATCAACAGGGGCTGAGAAATCTGCCTTTCCCACCCTCCGTCCTCCTGGCACTTGCTAGCAGAAAGCTGCCTCTGCTTCCATAGCCCACACCTCCTCCTCTGCCAGCGGTGTTGGTGGGGAGGTAAAAGGTTTCAGTGATTTCTTTTTGGCAGGGGGAGAAGAGAAGGACAAGGCAAAGCTCTAATTATAAAGCTGCTCTTGCCAGATACTTCATGCTCCTAATTGCTGACACAGGCTAGTCTGGGATGTTTTTCTCCCTCTCCTGCGTGAATAAATAAGTAACGGCAGGTTAAAGGATGCTCATGTTTCAGAGCAAGCTGTGTGACAGATGAGAGGGACGTTTCCACAAGTGCTTTGGCCTGATCTTTTCATTGCTGTGCTGAAAACCACAGGGTGAGGGTGGTAGGGATTTATTGACTGGCAAGGGTGGCAAGAGGCAGCTTGAATTTTGAAGGTGCAATTTGACTTAATCTTCCCAGCCCAGGGAGGAGATGAAAGCCTACAGATGAGTCAATTATCCAGGCTGCAGGCAAACGCTGGAGCCCGGTGACCTGCAGGCTGAGCTGCGGAGGAGGATTTGCTGACCTTGCACCCTACGGAGAGGTTGGATGCTGCAAGGAAAACCGATCCGTCATTGGGGTGGGACCATGGAGAGCAGCATCCTTCAGGGCCAGTGGTGGGCTCAGAGGGAGGGGAGTAGGTACAGAGAGTGGCTGCCACTTGTTTGCTCTTCCAAAATTGCTCGTTGTGTGGTTGTGGTTGAGGTACCGACACTGGCTGTGCTGCAGAGAGGTGCTGCCTCTGTTGTGGCTTTTCCCCTGGTATTGATTGGGGGATAAGGATTCGCACAGGAACAATTTAATGCATGCAGTTGTAACCTGATGCAGTCACATCAGCTCCGTAGCCCTGGGCCTTTCCCATGTCTGGCCCTGGCTCTGGTGTCAGTGCAGAGCTCGATGAGCTTGTGCTGGCGGGGAGGCTGGAGCTGGCAGGGGCCGGGGGGCTGCATTGCCTAGATGAGAAGGAAATCAATTCTGCTGTTCTGCTATTCCTGCACCACTGCTGGTGCCCCCTGGAAATGATGAGTGGGACAGACCCCTAGATAAATGAGGGATTAGAGAGGTATTTCTGTAAGCACATGGGGTCTCTAAACTGCTGCGTTGGAAGAACATGGCATTGGATTGCACAAGTGATTTTATCTGCTTTTACTTCTTCCTCTCTGCTGCATCCAGATTCATCCAGCTGCACCCAGCAACTACCTGGGAAGAGCTGTTTACAGGCTGGAAGTTTTAAACCTAATAAAAAAAAAACTATCTCCAGCCAAATCTCCTCTCCCAGTTGCCCCATTTCTATGAATAGCTGGTGGCAGGCTCCTTTTGAGGCAGTTTCTAGAATTGGCTGGCTGGGTTTTGGGAAGCACATCCTGCAAAGCTGTAAAATGTCGCTGGAGCTGTGCGCTGTCAGGAGATGCTGCAGGAAGGGCAGGTGTGGAACGCGGCAGGTGCTCGTTCCCTGCCGCATCCTCCTGTGATGTGATCATCCTCCATCCCCTGCCCTGCTCTGGTGATGCTGCTTCAAACCAGCAGTTTTCACACAATGGCGCACCGGGGAGCAGAAACTCCTCCGTGTGTCCCTTTGCTGCATGAGGACTCCTGGGGAGGGTTGTTGGTGCGTAGGGAGGATGCTATGAACTATTTGGGATGTCACATCCTTGCAGAGGTCAGGGGATTTTTTGATGTCCGGCACAGAAAATCTCTGACACTGTGACACCTCTGGGTATCACTGCGATGCATGGACGCTGTGGTCTGAGTGTTTAACAACACCAGGGAAAAATGAAACCCTGTGCTGCTGGGTAGGTCATGACTGCTATCGAGGGGGATGAGATGGAGGAAGGTGGTCTGCTGGTGGAGCTGGAGACCAGTGGCCGTGCTGGTTCTTCTGCTGCATCCGGAGGTGTTGTGCGGTTCCTGAGGGCTGGGAACAAAGTCCTTGGGGTAGTTTAGGTCCACCTTAAAAATGGAAGCACTGGAAGTGGGGAGCAGTGGCCCAAAGACACAAAACTTTTAGTCCTAGCAAAATCAATGCAAATTTTGCCGTTGAGAAACTTTAGCTGAAAAGTGGTTTGACTTTTGACTTTTTTGGATACTTTTCCAAGTCATAAGGATATCATTTATCATTTAGGGAATAAAGATCCTCTTCTGCATTGGCATCAGATAAACAACCCAAGCTGCTGTGTTGGGTGGGAACTGATCCTGCTGGGAGTTTTGCAAAGATCTACAAGTCCTACCTTGTAATTTGGAAAGCCAGAAGAAAAGCTGGTGGCAATACCATAGAGGGCAGCATATGGTCAGTTACGTATTGGTACAAAACAGTAATTTTTCAAAATGTTCCCCAAAAGATTATAATTAGTACAATTAAACATCTTAAACGGCAATTTTATTCTGCTCAGTAATAGTACATAGCACAAAGAAACCTCTGCGAAACAATAGCTCCAACACATGTCAGCCAACATCTCCATGTTGTGATCCGCACAGTGTGTGCTTGTGCAGAATTATATTTAGCTCGCTCGGTCCCAGAAAACTTCTTGTCTGCTGGAGAAGAGTCCTCGTGTCGCTTCCATGCTTAGAAACAGGAGTGAGGACAGAGGCAGCTGCAGCCCAAATTGACGCAGAGAGCACATTTGGGTGGAGTTGCACGTGGGTTGGGGGCTTGGGGCACCTGCAGGATGCCCTGAAGTCCCTCTCCATGACTCAGTTTCCCTTTTCGCTGGTAACCTGCCCACTACAGCCAGCACCATAGTGAGCTGGTTTTGGATGGGAGAGCAGCTGCTCTCCTTAGTGAGCACGTAAATCAGTAGAACTGAAAGGTGGAAATGTCTTTTTTAAAATATGCTCCTCGCATATTTTATGGCAGGGCATCAACAGCAGTTGGGAGCTCTGGTGTGCGCCCAGCGCAGGGCTCCCCTGCTCCTTTCTTTTCTCCGCAGCTGTGATCCGCTGTTTCTCATGCTCTGAACAGTCAATTAGCTTTTACATCTCCCTGTGATATCGTGGTGGCTGGCCCTGTCGCTGCAAACATTAGCTGGAAAGTTCGTTACAGAAAGAAAGCACAAAGTCGGGTGGAAGAGGAGATAATTACCTTTTTAATATAATTATGGTTGGGCTGGTGAGCCTTTTATCTCAATCCGTGTACTTCTAGTGGTAATACAATAACAGGCAAAGATTAAAATTTACTAGGTTATTGCTTGCCTGTGGCAGCCAGAGCTGTTTTCTCCCCGCAGTGGAGAGGAGTTTGTTAGAGGGGATTTCAGGTTCAGTGCTTGGGGAAGAGGGTGATTTTGGAAGAGGAAGGAGCAGGAGGAGGAGCCTTTTGGGCTGTGTTGAGGCAGCTTGAAGGAAGATATGCTGTCCTGTGTAGGAGTTTGTGCTTGGAGATGGTCCCATCCGTGGCCGGTGTGAATCAGAGCACAGAGGGGCTGCTCTGGCTGCCATCAGCACTTTCCCCACCGAGGCCGTTGTCTGCTGGTGCTGCTGTTGGGGCAGCTCCTTCTGTGACTGCTGGAGCTGCAAGGACAGGGAGAAGGAGCAAATCCCCCTGGGAGGGCAGGAGGCAGGGCTCCATGTCCCCCTCCTGGCCAGGTGACAGCACCGTGCTTGGGAAACAGCCTGGAGTGATGGGTCGGGGACATTGATGGTGTTTGTGGTGCTGAGTAAGGTGCAGGGCTCCACTGCATCTTCGTTCCCTGGCTGGTGAGACCAAGAAAATCTGTTTTCTGTGCTCAGGAAGAGCTAGCTGCCCTCTTCCCACAGCATTGAAGTGCTTTTTCCATAACCTTATTCCATAAAGCTGCTCTGCTGCCCACCCTGATGCTGTGCTGATGTGCCCACCAGCCTGATATTGGGACATGCGTTAGGGGCTGGTGGCAGCTCCTGCTTCCCATCCTCTGCCCCTTGGGCAGCTGGGCTCTTCCTATAGAAGGGGCTGACCCTATGGAAAGGGTGTTTTTTTCAATCCTTCCCATTGCTATTTTACTCTGAGTGCGGTGGTGCCCTCAGCAGCTGCCCCACTCCTCGTGATGGGCACGAGAGGGCAGAGCGGTCCTGGACAGCCGCACGTGGAAGTGCTGGAAAGGTCAGAGCGGTACCATTTGCTGTTATCTTTCACAGAACATAAGAGGCATTAAAATTCTGCTGTCTCATTCATTTAACAAGGGAGAGAACTGGAACAAGAGGAGAATGGAAAGGGGAAAGAAGTCTTCTGTCCTGCAGCTGGGCAGGGAAAGGGGAACGGCACAAGCCAAGCTCTGGCACTGAGCTGTGCCTTCCAGAGGCTTGCTGTGGCTGCATGCACAGGCCTGGCCTCTGTCTTCTGTGTAGGGGAGTTAAAAACTTGCTTCTGCGCCAGCCAGTGTAATGAATTTGATGGCCTCAGCTTTCTCCTGGTTTTCGGTTCACCACTGTAATCCGTGGCAGAGCTTGAGCTCAAATCTGGGATGCGTTAGGGGTGGGGTGGGGATGGATCCTGGTAGATGAGATCAGAGCAATACAGGATGGGATATGGGGATGTGAGGATGAGTGCCTGGCTCAGGAGGAGGTGTGTGAGGTGCTGAGGGCCAGGACAGCAGTGCCCAGGCTACGTGTGCATCAGTGCTGCTTCTAACGGGGGTCACAGGGCTGCATGAAGCGTGGTGGGACAGCACAGCTCCACCTTGACTGTGACCTGCTGCCCTGCAACGGCTGCAGTGGAAGGGGTGACCAAACCACGCTTGTCTCAGGCTGTACAAGAGCTACAGAAGATGCGATCAAAACTTACAGGCTTGGTTAGAGATGTACAAACTTTGTTATATGCAAGCTTTATTGCTCCAGCTCCACCTGTGCTCTTGCAAAGCCATTCAATGGATGTTGCTTGGCATCCTCAGCCTCGCCTGTCCTCTTTGATTGGAAACTTTGGAGACCTGCATCCTGCACGGTCCCAGGACTTGCCCTCCAGGGGGAGGATGCGTCTTGCCTTGTCTGGTCCTTCTGAAGCACCTCTTGCTCACCCCCAGTGTTGTGTTCACATCCCACCTTGATCCCATGGTGCAAAGCCCACTTTGAATCCGTGCTGTCCTCTGCAACCTGGATTTGTGTTTGAGCCTTCCTGCCCTTGCCTCCATGCTGTGTCAGGCTGCTGGGGACTATGACAACAAAAGGAAAGGCAACGTAAATCCAGTGCTTCCCTGTGAGCTGCAGGGAACTGAAAGAGTTCCCTTGCCTGTCCAGAGTGTGGTCTACTGAAGACAGCTGTGGCAAGTATATTATAAAATATAAAATTGTATTATACTACTGTATAAATATCAAAGCACAATCAGTTCTGAGCCACCAGCAGCTGGAAAGGTGGGTGGCTTTCCCTGAGCCCTCCTTCTTAGCCCTGAGAAATTGAGCCAGGATGGTGGCAATACATGAAGGCTTTGGGCACATGGGGCATGCACAGCTCTGAAGGCAAAATCAGCGCTGGGGAGAAAAAGCCAAACCTCTAATTCCATCTCAGATGCTCAACACCCACAATGTCCCAATTGGAAGGTTTGATTTGACCCAGGTGTGAGGGCAGACTCTCTCCAGGGGCACAGGATGGCTGCTCAGAAATCTGGATTTCTCCCCAATGAGAAAAAGCAGAGAGAAATTCCTGGTTCCCAAAGTTTTGTTTCAAAAGGTAGAGCTTCCCCTGGGAGGTTTCAACCTGATTTTAAGTGAAGATGTCTGCTTTCAGCCAGCTTTACAATATCATTGCACTTAAAGACAACCAAATAAAAATAAAATCTGAAGTCGTATTTGAAGTAAAAATGAAACCAAAATGTTTTGTTATTTCCCACTGGAAAACTGAAATTGACGTTTCTCTAAAAACAAACACACCTTTTTTGATGGAAAAAAGGTATTTTTCATCTCAAGAACCTTCTTTGCTGAGTGCCTTTTCTAAGAACTAGCAATACCTCTTGATTTGCTTGAATTATTGCCACTAAGATGCCACCTATTTGCATTTTGCTGGGGCTGGTTTTAGTGTAGGAGTTACACAATGCAGTGTTTTGTGCTTTCTTCTGCTGTTTCTTAACCGAGGTAGCGCTGAGAGCCTGGAAACAAGGTGGTGATGCTGTTGTGCTGGGCGCTGGAGCTCTGCAGAGCTGCTGGCAGCACCTGGGCAGGGCCCTGGGCTGGGCCATTGAAGCTGGAGAAAACAGAATTGGGGCAGGAGGAATGCAAATCAAGTTGCTGATGTTCCCAGAACAAGTTGAGACATTGATTCAAGTAGGACTTGAGTTGTTTTTCGGGTGCTCCTCACTGCTGGTGTCTCCCCAGGCATGCCATGGATGTGTTTCTTCCCCAGCTCTCAGCATCCCACTGCCCTGGTTGTGCAGGGCTCTGAGGCACGGTGGGGTTTGTGATAACACACAGCAATGCTCCCTCCTATTGCACAGCCCAGAAATTGTTGCGTCTTCAGAGAGGCTGGTGTAGGAGGAGGAAAGAAAAAATAGCCAGGGGAAACAAATCTTGAAACCTCACAGGAGGCTGCTTTCTCCTCCGAGGCTCCAAGCCCTGAGCTGTGCCTGTCCTCTGCCCCTTCCCAAGTCCCATTTCTGCTCGCACACTGGTGGGCAGCCCCCCCTGAGGATCACTTGCCAGGGGCTCTGAGGTGGAGCTGGTGAAGGATGGTTTGGGGTGTGGACCTGACACCCTGCAGGAGGTCCGAGGGGGTTTGTTGCTCTCTGGCAGCAAGCAGAATGACCGACCCTGCCCTCATCCTCGCTGGCTTTCCTGGAGCCGATGCTCCAGCTTCATCCCTGAGATCTGATGCAGGAATTACCAAACAAAATCATTCCTTGCTTGCTGTGGGAAGACGGACTGTCAGCAGTCCCAGGGGCCCTTTTTGCTTTATTGGCGTGCCAGTTTTCCTCCTCTCCTATTCATCCTCACTACTAGCTCGCAGAATGGGCTTTCACTGTTGATGCACTGTGTAGTAAGGAGACCTTGTGTTGGGTTATCTCATCTTGTATGGGCTGACCTGGCTGATGTATGAGGCTTAGGGACATGTTGGACTGTCTCCTTCTGTGGTTTCAATTATTCATAATAATTAAAAAATTATTCTGAAACGCTGTGTAGAGTCTAAAACAGTAAATGACCCCTTGAAGTCCTTCAGCAGTGATGTGGGGAGGTTTCTGATAGTTATTTCCACCCAGATTTTAGCTGAAACCTCTCAATTATAGTTTCTTTGCTGGCGCTGGGGAGCACTACAGCTCTCAGCCCTGGCTGTGGTGTCACCTTCCTGAGCTAAAAGATGGAGAAAAGTTTCCAGAGCTTTTTCAGGTTGCCCCTGGCCCTACCCAAAACTCTTTCCTGGGGTCCCCTCATTGGCAGCGAGGACCTGGTCAGGGGTGACACATCCCAGGTCCCCCCCCCCCGACACCTCTCGGTGACAGCCCACGCCTGCAGCTGCCACGTACACATCTGGAGCTGCCTCCTCCCGCGGTTTCCAGGGCTACAGGAGGCAGGAATCACTCGTACCAGGCAGGAGGGAAGGCGATGACTAAGCAAGTGTCAGAAACGCTTGCTCTGGAACCATGCTGTGTCCTCCCCACACCTTCCTGCTCAGAGCTTAGTGCTGTCTGGACGCCGATCTGCTCCCTGCAAGCTGGGTGCAGCCTCAGAGCTGCATTTCTGGGGCTTTTCTCCTGCTCAGCAGTGAGCTGGGTGATTTAACGGAGATGGGAGTTGTGAGCTGAAGAGGAGCTGGGGCTAGGTCCCAGAGAGAGAGCTGGGTCCTATGGGTGCCCTGAGATTGAAATCTCAGTCAAATGAAAAGCACCCCTTTCCTAAAAATCCTAGTTAAGCAAGAGAGGTGTATGATAAAGGGAAAAGAGAAGCACAGCATAAAGCAGTGACTTGTCTTGTTGGTGATTAAACTCGGGTCAGATGTTAAAGCCACTCTTGCTGCTCCTTGGTGAACCTGAGCCACGCGTTTCAAGTGCCAGAGATCTCCAGTGCTGCTTTTGATTTCTTTTTCTCTGCTTGTGCTCTTCTCCATTGGCTGTGGAGGTGATTTAGCTCCTAACTGGCCGCTTAACTCTGGTGCTGAAGAGCTAGGAGGGATTTCTGGATCATTTCACAGCAATAGGCTGGATCAACAAAAAGCATCTGATGCCGTTGGCCTACATCCCAAAGCCCTCTGTGCTCTATTCTCATGTGCTGCCTTGTCAGAAAGCTGCTGTGGATTGCAGGATGCTTCTTGCCTCTTCTGCAGCTGAGAAATCCCCCACAGACCTCTCTCTCTCCTACCCCATAATTCAGGTCTGCCTTCGTGTCACAGGGGAACTCGCTGCAGCAAAACAGCAGCACTGACGAACACCCAGTCTTCCCCGCCAGATGCTCCTTCCGCTTTTGTTTCACGGAGCTGCAGCATGCAGACAAAGTTGCCTGTGTGGCCACTGCAATGAAACAAAACCCCCAAACCCGCAAAGACTTGTGCAAGCACAGCCTCGCCTGGAAAACTGCAACTTCCATCTCTGCTCTGCCGGCTTGTAACTCCCCAGCGGGCCCAGGGAGACTGCTCTGGAAATTTGGAAAACACAAACATTTGCTGCTGCGCTGGGACCTTCTATGTCAAGTTTCAGCCCAGAGCATATATTATTTAATGGCTGGATTATACAGCCCAGAGACATTGAGCTTATGATGAAAATGCTGCCAGACTTTTATCTGCAGCAATTCCCGCATTCTTAACAGCCCAGTGGAGAGCGAAAGCCTCCGTTATCTGAACTGCCAATTAATTTAAGCACATTCCCCTCTCCTGATATAAAGATGTCACTTCTTTGCATCAGTGACATTGCTCTGGCCTCTGAGGTCTTGCTGTCTCTGCTCAGCGCAGCCTGGCCATGCTGCTGCTGGTGTCGCTGGCTGGTAGCCCTCAGGGGGATTGTGCTGGTCCTGCGATGGGGTGGGGAAAATGGGCAGAGAGCGGGCGACCGCAGTGTGGAGTGGAGGAGGTGGAAAGCAGGACTGGCAAATGAATGCTCATAGAGAGGCACGGCACGTATTGGCACTGATGGGGATTCCTGCAGTCATTAAGTGTTGCCTCCTGAGCACACAGGGCATGGCAGAAGCTCTGCTCTCTTCTCTTCTGCCAGACCATTGCATACCTGGGTGCCTCTGGCTGATTAGATTTCCCTGGCAGCAGGTTGTCTTTTCTCCAGTTCTTCCTATCCAAGGATCTTGGGGTTTTTGACTCTTGAGCAAATATATGAGCATGCCTCTCTTACAGAAGCCTTCAGTTATGGCCTACAGGGGTTAAAATAAATCAGATGTCCTCCTCTCACTGTCCGTGGCAGGGGTCAGACCTGCTGACGAGATCTCTCCCCAGCCATAGTCAGGTGGGAGAGGTGATGGAGTTGGGATGCTTGATATAGAAGAGAATACAGCCAAAATAGTAGTGTGGCTCCTGCTTCCCAGTGCCTTGTTCAACATCCAGAAAAAGCTGATGGGATTTCATGTCCATTGTCCCTCTGTATAAGAACCTGGGGCCTGGCTTTGAGTGTTGCTTGTCCAGCTGTTGGTGTGGGACTGTGTGCACCCCGAGGGAGCTCAGCAATTGAGTGAATGTGGCTGCAGCATCCCCAAGGCTGGGACCTGCCACGAGCCCCCGTGGTGACTCCTGCTCTGCCACGTGGCCCTGTACCCTGCAGCCTGATCCAGTGTTGCTCTTGCCAGGAAATCCCTATTTCTGCAGCTTCACCAGCGAGGAGCTGGTGTGGTAGCTCCTATAGATGCAGCAGCAGAAGGTTAAAAAAAGACTCGTCTGATCTCCTCAATTGCTGCGGGCTCAGTTTGAGTGGGGATGATCACATTGGTAATTCCCCAGCAAATTTGGGTGATGGTGACTTGCACGCAGTGATGCAAGCAGCCGGGTGCAGCCAGAAGGGACTTCCTAATTAAGAACAAATGTTTCTGGGGCACTCTCCTTGGGACTGGTCCCTCCCAGCAGGGCTCAGGCGGAGTCAGAGTACTGGTGTTGTGTGGTTGCTGCTGGAACGTATCGCGTTGTGCTTGCACCAAGCTGGGCAGAAATTGCTCTTCAAGGCTGCTGGGCTGCAAACTGCTCACCTGGGACCACTCTGAACCTTGTCAGCTGCAAAACTTGAGCTTATCTATGCAAGATAGGGAAAAGAGGGGATTTATCTGTCACAGCTGTGAAATACCACTCCCCAAGCACCAAGCATATGAGCTGATATAGCTAAATTATCCAAAAAAACAGAAGGGGGGAAGTTACGGTTTCTGTTTGCAGTATGGAAGGAATAAATTCTGACTTTCTCGTGTCCACAGCCCAGCTTGCAACAGGTTTAAAGCACGGTACAGATGGCTATGCAATTATTGCCAACATCTACTCATTATATTAGATAAGGCCCTGGGTTTATTTAGGAGAAGCAGATGGAGGGAATACACAATATTTTAGATGTCTTGGCAAACTGTGTTTTCCTTAGAACAACACTACATGTTTGCTGTGATAGTTCTGGCCAAAAATAAATAAATAAATAAATTCTAAGAAAGACGGAGATTCGTATCTTTTAGGAGTGGCAAAGAGGTGTGCATTAAGGAAGAGCTATTATGTTACAAGTCTTTTGATCTCTGTTGCCTTCTATTAAGCCCCATCTTACAGAGACCTGTGACAAAGGAATTTCAGCTTTCATTTGGAAGCGCATATTTTTTCATGGCTCTTAGATTAAAGCTTGAAAACGTGACCCTAGCTGCTCACAAAGAAATCAAGGCAAATAGCCCTATTATTATTACTTTTTTAAATGGTCTTATGACTTTTAATCGAGCCCTGTGAATTTTGGGCCTGACTACTTATTTCCATAGCATGACTGCTGGCAGTGCTGCGGCTCTGAGCAAGGGGCATCTGCTGCAGGGTGGAAAAATGCTTGGGTCCTTTGAGGCAGCAGGTTTGGGTGGGAGGTGTATGAGGAACACATGCAGCTGTGCTTGTTCAGAGCATTCATAGGCAAAACCTCCCTGAGAGACCAGAGGCTTGGGTGGCGAAGGGCATCGCGACCATCTGTGACACCCTCGTGGGAGAGCGGCTGGGGACAGGCTGTCCAGCCAGCCCCCAGGGAGAAGAAACCTTGCAGCCCTGTCCCCTCTTGCAGCAAACCTTACAGCTCTGTCCTTCAAGCAATGGGTTTTCAGAGGTCCCTGTGAATTTGACCAGAGATGGATGGGGTGCAGTTTTCTTGTAGTCTGGCTGAATTCAGCTCTGCTATCACACAGCTTGATTCAAGCTAAGTCACCTTGTAAGGTGCAGGGCAGCAGGCACAGGCGAGGAAGGAGCCAGTGCTGTCCCTAAGGGTGTAACGTGGTGACAGTTGCTTGTAGCCTGCAGCCCTGAGCAGAGGTCTGGGACATTCAACATACACCTGGGGAATAATCGTACACCCGGGTCCTGCCCTGACCCCCCTGGAGTTTGGTGTCAGCTCCCATCCACTGTTCCAGTAGTTAGCTGAGAACTCAAAGCTCAGTGTCTCATTGCTAGCAATCATCTTAAACTGGATGTCATGAGCACTGTGCCAAAGCCGAGTCATGAAGTCAGCTGCCCCGGGCAGGCAGATGGAGCCAGGCTGTGCCTCCATGGCATGGGATTTTCCTGGCTGTAGGAGCAGGTTGGGGAGTGAGTGTCTGGATGTGTCCATAGGGAAGCACCAGTGAGCAGTGGGCACTCATACACCCCCTGCCTCCAGCTGATGTTTCAGTGGTTTATCAGGTTCGTCTTTTACACCATACAAAGAGCAGCATGGCCTGAGTGCTTCTGCTTGGACGTAGTATGCATGTACAGGGAGGATGAAGGCAATTAGAGCACGGGCATGCAAGGTGCAATGACGCGCTGGTGGCAGCAGGGACCTGCTGTTTGTCAGCATTTTGTTATGTCGTGGGGGAAAAAATACAAACAGTTGAAATTCTGGTCAGGCTTTCTTGCTAGAATGGTTTGGTGAATCATGGGGTGTTTTGGGCCTTGGATTGGCCAAGTGCATGAGTATACCCAGGTGTGAATGATGCTGCTGATGCCTTTCTGCTGGTTCTCATCCATATGGCTCTGCCAGCGAGGCTTCGCTGGCTGCGTGCTGGAGGGAAAGCACGAAATGTGTGCAAATCTGGAAGCAACTACTTAACTCTCTGCTTTCTAACCCCTCATTTTATTATATGAATAATCTTGGCTATCACTTTGCATGGCCTGTTTATCTTTGCTCATTATCTGCCCATCTCTAGACTATCACAGCAGAGTGGCACAGTGACGTGCCGTGCTATGACTTGTGGTACAGCAGCACCGAGGACTGCAGCCAGGGGCAGGACCTCACCGTGGCAGAGCAGAGAAACATGGCTCTCTCTTCAAAGAGCATCAAAGATCACCCAACTCCTTGTGCTGGGACGTGGTGTTCAGAAGTGGAAGGGTTCAGGGAGGTGACGATGCCTGGCGGTAAGAGGTGGAGGGGTTGGACACAGAGGAGGGTCTCCCCTCCGGCCTGAGGTGCAAAAAGGTCCAGAAGACACCCTGATATGAGGATCTCTTTCCCATCCTGACTGGTGGGCACAGTGCTGCTGAATGTTTTTCCTTCCTTCTTACACTTGCTTCTCATCATCTGCTGCTCCCCATCCTTCTGCTGCCAGCTCAGGCAGCACCAGTTCAGCACTCCAGGAGGACAGGCTGAGCTCTATTCTGAACCTTAGATTTCCTTTCTTTTTTTTTAATTTATTTTTTTTCTCCTTTGCATTTTAGACACCAGTGTAACTTAACAGTGATGCCATTTTCTGCTCAGCTCACGAACAAACTACCCCCACTGGGGACTGGCCAGATGCAGAGGGTGGTGCAGTTCTGGTCCCTCATAATGCCAATTTTGTCCCCGCTCCCAGGGCAGCCTGGCAAGGAGGCTCAGGTTGGGTGGGCCCTGTAACGAAGCAGGGCTGAGACGTGCTTTTAGTGACTCAGACCTCTCACCTCCTGCAGTGTCTGTGCTGCCCTGCTAGCCCACCTGGCAGAAAAATCACATCCCTCATCCACCTACCTGCTGTCCTCTGCCCTTTGCCCAGTTTTGATCCGGCAGCTAGTGAAGAGCATGGTCACGCTCCTCCTGACGTTCTGGCAGAGCACAGAGACGTGGCGTCTAGTTTGGGTGATGTTTTTCATGCACACAGTATTTGAGGTTTTTGTATTTTTCAGGAAAATGGCAGCTTTAAATCAAGTCTAAAATATTTTCAGACTTGACATGAATTGCTTTTGCTAAAAAGGAAAACACATTAAAAGTCAGAATAGGTCATTTTAGAGTGTGACAAATGGAACAAATGATCCCAAACAATGTTTCATGTCGTGTGTTTTTTTTTTCCCTCTGCCATGAAGTAAAAATACTTGGAACATTTTGTAGAACCCAATTTTCCTCTCTGCTCTTAAAGAGTCCCGTTTGCTCCTGATGCCAACCCCTCTGTCAGTTGCCCGTATGCAAGAGGCTGTAGGGTGGGATGTGTGGCACTGGGCAGCTCCAGGAAAGTGCTCTGGGCTCCCGGCTGCTGCTCCCCACATCTTCTGGTACCAGGAATGAAAATTTTGATGCCCACTTCCAAGGACAGAAAGCAGCCATCTCTCCTTTGTGATGTTAATGTGGCAGACTCAAGGTGTGACCTACTTTCCATCCAGGATGAAGTGCGGGATGGTTTTAACTCCTCTGTGCTCAGTTTTCCCAGTGTGAACTCAGTAAAATGGTTTGGACATGTGCATTTTCCTGCCAGCTGTCATGGCTTATTGCGAATGAGCTTCCTTTTATACTACATGCTGTGGTATGTTGATGTCTTTCCTGCTTAGAGGCAGCAAGGGCTTATTTGAGCAATTGCCTGGTTGTAACCCGAATATATTCCTTTGTCCTGGGCAGATGCCAACCCTCAGCTCTCCCTGCTCCACAAAACCTCATTTTTGTTTGAGCGGTGCACGCTGCTCAGCTGCTGATGTTTCCCTGTAGCAGAGGAGCGCGTGTCTACAGATGCTCCTCTCCCTGTCTTCTCCCTGGAGCCTGGCTCAGGGATTGCAGACAGGAAAGTAGGTTGCAGGTGGGTTGGGGGGGTGGAATCCTGCTCTCGTTTTGCTGTGCCTACTCCTAGGACTCTGCAGCGTTTCTGCCATGCAAAGAGTAGACAGTTGGCAGTAAGCTGAGGGCTGGCGGTAAATTTAATGGTACAAAAAGCTCAGAAATGCACCTGTGAGATGCGAGAGCAAGGGATGAATTGGCTGGCTGTGGCTCTGAAGCAGAGTATTGCCTTACTGTTCAATATTGTTATTTCTTCCACATATTTTTGATTTGGACTCTGCTCTCTTTATTACAGCTAAAGAGAGGTTCATGTGAGGTTATTTTGATGGATGCGGTTTTGGGACAAACATTTATCTGAACAAGCCGACCAGTCTGAGTTGCTCTGAATAGGCTGGTGGTAAGGAAAGGGTTGGGATGCTTTACGTAGCGTTGTGCGTGTGTTTTGAAGGGAAGGAGCAGGCTGAGACAGGCAGATACTTGGTTAGGTGCTGAGACTTGGTGTTGGCCATCCAAAGAAGAGGCAGAGGGCTGGCAAGCAGGAGGGCCTCTCATACAGGAGGGCCTGGGGACAGCTGGTGGGGATGTCACCGATGTGGAGTGCTGGAGCCAACAGAAGAACCTGTTCCTGCCATAAATTAAACAGCGCAATTAGCATGCCAGATCTACTTATCGGCTCCGACCTGGTGTCGACTGTGTGTCTTCGGTAGTCAGATAAAGCTCACACACCATGAAATCAAACTGAGTGAAAGAGGGCATCTTTCCAAGAGCTCCAGTGCCTGTTCGCATGCAGATTTGTGCGGCAGCTGGGGGAGGAGGCGGTGGGGCTGATGGCCACATCGCTGCACCCCAAGCACGGGGCCAGCTCCCTGCGCTGGGCAAAGCAGCTGCCCCTGTCTGAGGACCCCGATCTCATTTTGTCTGCACCGAGGCTGGGGACATGAAATCCAAAGGAGGGCTGCTGTGGGTGCTGGGGAGAAAGGTGCTGCTCAGGTGTTTGGCTTGCTGGTGGAGATGTTCCATCTCCCTCCAAAATTGTGGGCATCTGCCCTTTGTGGGGTCAGGGTAACCCCTCTGATATCTGCCCTTTGTGGGGTCAGGGTAACTGGTCTGGCAGCAAGCCCAGAGGTGCAGAGGCTGTGCAGTCTGGAGACCAACACGGCAGGATCTCGCCTGTCCTGCCACCGAGCAGGAGCGTGTCACAGAGCCGATGAGATTATAACCCCTTAATGTCATGCGAAATATGATAAGGATCAGATTTGCTGGATAATAAGCTTTTACAGTGGCTGTAGATGTTACAGTTAGTTTCAATCAGTCTTCTTAGCTTCCCATTTTCATGGGGATGAAACTCATGTTAATTTTTTTGACACACAGAAAAGCTCGGTTGGCAGCTCTTTCATTTCCATGCTTGGGCTGGTGTATGTATGCCAGTGGTCTTCCTTTGATGCTTCCCACAGAAATGTGTTCCTTCTGGTCAGAAACCCAACAGCCATTTGGCCTGATTCTGACTCAAAATAAGGCTGATTCCCTTTAAAGTTACTACTACAACATCTGAAAAAAAAGCAGTCCAGGAATCTGCTGGTCGTGGGCTGAGGTCTGAGTCAGTGCCGAGCAATTCGTTGTGCAGGGCAGACACGAGAGCAGTTTGTGATTCCAAATAAAGATCATTAATTCAAAGGCTTAGCACGTGTGTGGTGAGGCTGGTGGTTATCCTACGCTGTTTGGTGTGCTGCTAGCATTCCCAATCCTTGAAAGTCTTGCCAGCTCCAGCCAGCAATGTGCTTTGTGCTGGTTTGGGGTTAAAATGCTTCAGTCACTGAGGATAGAGGCAATCAGAGCAGCCTCCTGTGGCAAACATGATCAGGGGAAAAAAGAAATGGAGAATATATTTTTTTGTAAATTTTTAATGCTCTGCTTATATTTCTGAAGGAAACACACCAGTTAAAAAGCCTATCTACATAATATGAATTTTGCTAATGTTTTTAGATAGAAATGAAGCTTTTTGATAGAACCTTTCATTTCAATAGAAAATTTCTCCCAATATTTCCTGTGAATTTCCCAAGCATTTAGATGATGGCATGGGATGGAGAGAAGCTTGTGAGTTCTGCAGCTGGGGTCCCCAGCTGCCACGCATGACGAGCGATCCTGGTGGTGGTGCCCACTGCCTTGGGCTGGGGTTAGGGTCTTTTCTACCCCCTGGAGGAGAAATCAGACAGGAGCGTGCAGGAGAGGATCACAGCTAGTAGGGGACACAGAGAGAAGTGAAAATCAACCCACGGACCTCCCAGACCAGGGAAACATTGCTGAAGTGGTTGCCTGGTGTTTATGAAGACCTACCACAGCTGGCAGCCATCAGGAAAGGCTCCTTCAAGTCACAGGCAGGGAGGACAGCCTGCCCTTCCTTTCCCCCTTGGTTTCTATTTCAAAGCAGGACCTGCCGGTCACTAGGGCTTGTTAAATGTCAGCAGCCTGGGCCCAAAGCCTGGTTCTGGATGTGGGAGTGGTTTACTGGAGTTTTCTGTGCTCCCCCTTCTGCCACAGATTTTGGGGTCAGTGCTGACACAGTGCCTGGATTAGGTGGGGCTGAGTCTATGGGTGTGAAGTGGTGGTTGCTATTTCCACCAGACAGCTGCCGTGCTGTTGGCTAGTTTTATCTTATTATTTTTTTCCCAGGGAAGCTGTCTCATGGGTATTTAGTCTCTCTCCTAATCCTGCTGAAAAGATTGATTCAGTTCTTAGAAATGGGTGTTTGGGATAAGAAGTCTGAAAAAAAAATAAAATTGCTCTTTCCCCTACTTTCTAGGACTAGAGTTCATAGTAAATGAAAAGGTTACATTAAAAAATGCCTACAATTTCTGCCAGTGATTTCTCCTCTAGCAGAACCTGCCCTGGCACCGGCGTTGTCCAGCAGAGATATCAGCTTGGAAGTGTTAATAATTCTCAGTTATTCATCTCGCTGCCTTTTGCTGTAGCTTTGTGTTATCTGCTTGCAAGCAGGGATGCCAAAGCTGCTGGACTTGCAGCCAGTCACAGCTCTGTGGTGCACGGCTCAGATGTGATTTATGGACAGCGATACCAGCAGATACCGATGGTATCAGGCAGCTCGGAAACGTGCAGCATCGTGTGACAATGCGTGCCTTGTTGAACCTGTACGTAGAAGTACTGAGCTCCTAGGTACTTCAAGAAATGGATTGCTAATTATTTATGTTAGCATAATGTTCAGGAAGGACACTTTCACTCTGTTCTTTGCATTCTTTTATACCCAAGGGAATAAGCTCTTCTTATGATATATTCCAGGCATTCTTAGAACAAAAGGTATCAGGTATTTATCACAAACCTGCCCTTTGTCTGGGGGAACAGAAGTCAGAGCTTGTTAGTGGAGGTGGTGGTACAGAAAGCAGTGCCTAGCCAAGTTGTCATCCAAGTGAGGGACAGTGTGCAGTGGTCCTGAGCACCACTGAGCTAGCAGGATGTGTGCCCAGATCTCCAGACCCATAGCAGCACGTGAGCAAGAAGGGTCTGGATGGCCAGCCACCCCTGTGCCAGCCACCCCGCCTGTGCCAAAGGCGAGGTATGCACTGAACTGATTTACCAAGATTTTGTTGCACTCGCTGCAGTGTTTGAATTTCTGTTTGTGCTTTGGCAGGGATGCGAATCCTAATGTTTGGTATGGGGCAGACCCTGACTACTGAGGTGAGGCCACGATGAGTCCTGCTCTGTGCTCACGCAGGATGGGTCTGGGGGAGTTTGAGCCTCATGGCCAGCAGCAGTTTGCATCATGGTGGTGAAGGGGATGTCTCTGATGCTTTGGCCAGGCCCTGTGCTGGTGTTGCTGTGTCAGTCCTGTGCTTGGTTGCTCCTTTTGATGCTAATTTCGGTCATTGCACTTCCATGATTCATCCAATTTTTCATTTTGTATGAGACTCCTTCCTGTAAGCCTCCCAAATCTCAAAGTTTCTGTACAACCCGTTAGGAAACAAAAAGGGCTGCACATCAATCCATTTATCTTTGTGCAGTTATCTGCTTAAACCTTGTCTGAGCTATTTTCTGCTTTCCATAGCTGATCCCTGCTCCCGGCCCTGGCTCGTCCGGCACCTCTGCTTTGTTCTCAGCTCTTTGCTGCACAGCCGGGACAGCTTCGGCAGGATTGTCAGGACGTGCTTGCCAGCTGGCTCCCTTCATCTCTCGGTTTCCCATATTTTTAATGACCATTTCCGACTCGTTCTGGCCCAACTCACAGTGGCTTCTGTGAGCTTTCAGCTGGACTGTGGAAGAGGGGGGAAAAATGAAGCAGAAAGCTGGCACTTGGGCAAATGTCACGGAGCTGATTGCAGCCTTCCCTCACTGGGGCACTGAGGCTGTTTTCCACACACATCTGCAAACAGTTTAGAGGCACAGGCTGCAGTGCAGCTGTAAATTAGCACTGTTTTTGCAGGCTTTGATGAAGATGCACCTCTGTTCTTCCCTGGTCCTCCAAGCACTTCCAGCTTTCTGCCAGCGCTCCTTCGGAGCTGTAAGACCCCATGGCTCCTAGGCTGGACACTAACCCCTAACACTTCTAAAATCTGCAGGGCCCTCTTTTCCTCATGCCACTGCTTGGACGGCCTGCCTGGGCTGCTGGCAATGGTCACTGCCTGCAGCATCCAGCCCTCCTTGTGAGACACACGGTGCTTAAGGCTGGGCACCCACCACCTGCATCATTTACCCAAAAGTCTCAAATGTGGATTTCTAGATCCAGAGCCACCACGTCATCCCATTGCTCTTCCATTTCTCTCAATGCAAGTGGCTTTGTTTAGGATGCTGCTGTATTTTTTTCTCACTAGGTAAAATCTGTCTGGGGTTTTATAATTTTCCTATTGTGGCTGATTCATGGGCAGACCTGGCAGTGACAGCTTAGCCATGTGGGCATGGGCAGTTCCCATGATTTTTTTTGTATGATTAGACTGAAATTCCATGGGGCAACTCTCCATGGAAAGTGGTGAGCTGTAGGATTTCCTATATAAATTAGCTAGGTGATTAAAACATAAAAGATGTGAGAATTTATGAATAATTAGGGTTTTTGACTAGGGGGCTTTGCTACAGGTTGAGCAGACTGTTTTTAACATCAAGCCTATTAAGGAAGACAGGACTGGAACAAAGACCTTCAGCCACTGAGCATTTACTGGTGCCATGGGACTATTTGATTCCCCCCTCACTCCTGTTTCCTCCTTGATGAGCTCTGAAACAAACCAATGAACGTATCGAGCACCCCTCCTCTCAGCTTGTAGCACAAACGTGCCTGATGACAGCACAAATCCATCTTAGCTTGCTAAAGACTGATGGTGCCTTTCGCAGCAACATCCCAGGTGGATGTTCAAGATTATCTGTTGGTTTGAAGCGTGTGCTGCTCCCGGGCTGCTGGGGTTTATAAGGGAGCAATTACCTTGTGAGGATGGAGGGAAGGGAAAAGAGGAGTGAGGTCATTGGCATGGGTGCAGAAGTTAAAATTAGAAGTCTCTGAATGTGATAGGCCTTGGTTTAAATTTGTTTCGTGTTGCTTCTGCTCAAATGGCATCAACAGAGCTGACGTAACGTGAATTTTCTGGTTGAGGAAAGGTAGGAACAGGTGTCCTATAGAATAGATACTCTGCTCCTCGGGTCCTGGCTTGCTGCTGCCTCTGTTGCCATCCAACATCTCAGCATGGTTTTTCCTGACCTCCAGCACCTCCTGCTGCTTGAGTCTGGCCCCTTCCGCACAGCAATGCTGAGCCTGCTCTTCCCTGGCCCACGCTGGGCAGCAGCATTAAGTCAGTCAGTAAGTCAAGGACAGGGCTTTAAGTCGTGGAGCTGCTCTGTGAGCACAGCCACATCCTCCCAGTTTGCCGGACGTCCTGCTTAGTACTTGCCATGCAGTAACATTGCAGAGTTTGAAAAACTCTGATTTTCCTGTTCTCTTTATGGTAGATGGCCACTTCCCTGAGAGCTCAGCAGCAAGTTATAAGGAACTGAGGAAAAACTGGCTTCTGGGCAGGTGGAGATCAGTCTTGGGTGCTGCATGCTGTGGGTGCTCTGTGCCTCCTGGAGCATCACTGCATGGGACCTGGCGCTGCGGTGCCGTGGTGCTGTATCCCCAGGGGATGCCCGTGTCTGACAACCTCCTTCCAGCTCTCCCATGCTCCACAGGAGAGGTCCTTCACTGCTCCCAATGGCAGCTCTGGGATATCACATTTTGACCAGTTTTTCTAGTCTTTCTGCTGCTGTAGCTCTTGGGGAAGGTTTGGCAAAGAGTCAGGTCGCAGTAAAGGTTGGGTCCGCATGAGCACGCTTTTGTTGGTTTGGTTGTAACAGTGGTGGCTCCAAGTGTGTTTACTGCAGGTGGCTGGGTGCTTGCACATCCCACTGTGGGCTGGCTGCTCGGCACCCCCTGCCTTGATACAGCAGCCTGGGAACAAACCTGGCAAAAACTAGTGGAGATCACCCATCAGCACTTTAAATTAGGCAGTGAAGAAGGAGTTGGTGAGAGGGTTTTGACTAACTGCATGCTTGGCTTGTGTCTTAAATCAAGAATTTTTTTGTTGAAACGTTGAAGGAAGAACTACACTAATTAGTGAATGAAGCTTTGCCATGCTCTCTGTGGGTAATGTGTGTCTTGCAGCTCTTCAATCAAGGAGTTCATGTCTTTGTGGATTGTGGATACTGTGACAATATTTCTTCCTTTACTGTGTCCCAAAGCGCCAAAGCTCTTTCATCTTTTGAAGAAATTTCATTTTTAAAGAATCACTTGGGTTTGGGATCTGTACTTCTTACCAAGGTTACAACAGCATACCATAGGAAATGCACCCTGCTCTCTGGATGGTCTCCATGAATAAGGTGCTCAGTGTGAAATTAATTTTTGTTCAGATAAAGTATATAACCAGACCCTACTTCAGATATTAAGAAACACCACGCATTGGTACCTAAGAAATCCCTGAATTTATTGTGGCAAAAAGCCCTGGCAGGTAATTTCTGGCGTAACTGAGGGGGTTATTTTCTTTTCACTGTCTCATTCTTAAAATGGTGTATTCTTTCCTGTAAGTACAGGGTGCTGTTCTCTAAGGGCCAGAGCCAGGCCTGCTCGCTGTGTGTAAGCAGCCTCTTAAACAAGCCGATACTGTGGATTTTCTTACAGCCTGATTAAAGCTCAGCAGCTCTGCAAATTATTGGTTTCCAGCAGATACAATTTTCAATATAATGACAGGTATAAAATCTGAAGCAGCCTGAATATGTCTATTCACGCTTTGGAAACGGGAATTTGCATTTAATCCCATTTTTCCCCTCTCTTTCTCTTCTCTTTTTTGACATTAGGATTCTGGCAACTGCTGGGACTGACTTTGACCTGCGGACCCTGCGAGCTGTCCGAGTGCTGCGGCCCCTGAAGCTGGTGTCAGGAATCCCAAGTGAGTGCCATGATAATGTCACCTTCACAGCCAAAGGGCTCTAGAGCTTTTGGGGTGTAGTATGCTTTTCTGAGCAATATGTTCTTCCTCTGCTTCTTTGTGGTCTGTGGCTCCTTGTTTTTGCTAGCTCCTGGTTTTGTTCCCCCAGGCTGTGGATAGCGCCTGATTTCAGCAATGCGGGTGGGTGGCAGGGAGTTGTCCTGGGACGCCTGTGCCGTTGGGGTTGGATTGTTTCAATTCAGATACAAAGCCATGAGACCAAAATTTTGCAGCTTTCAGGCCCCTAGCCCTGAGCTTGGATCTTCCAACAATTTCAGCTGAGCATCTCACGCCCTGCTGGGGGGTTTGTTGCTTCTGTAGCACCAGGGAAAAAACTAAGGCATGGAATGGATAGGACTTACTCTTGCCTTCTCATTGGCAACTTGATCTTTTTTACATGCCAAAGTGAAGGGTCTGATGGGGAGGTGCATATTGTCTTGCTTATGCCCTGAGACTGCCCAAGCCCTGGCACCATTGCTTATTGCGTTTTTGCCTGTCGTTGCTCACCAGCTCTCTGCCTGCTAGAGGGGATGGCTGTCAGGAGCATATTTCATTTCTGAGCATGGAACAGGGAGGTTTTCCCTGCAGCAAACCCCTCAGCTCTGTGGGATGCTCCTCATTAACCCCTGGGCAGCCCCTCTCCTCTCAGGCTGTGGGCTGCGGTGTCAGCTCTGCTACCTTGGGGCTGAAATGCCAGTGCCATAGAGATCTAGCAAGGGGTTATGCCAGATACTAACAGCATCCAAAAAAACCTGAAATCAGCATCCTTTTGCAGGCAGGGCTTCAGTCTGAATCCCCACATAGCACAGGTCCTTGGCTAGGCTTTGGAAAAATGTTATTTATTTATAGGGTCTCTAATAAGGAGGTGCTGCTGGCTCTTTCTTATGTTTGTCTTGCCCATGTCTAAGGATGTCAGGGAAGTAAGGTTTGTGGAAGTACCAATATGTTTTTTTATAATAGGGTAGCTCAGAATGGGCTTTGTGTGTCTGAAATATTTTCTTCTTTCTCTACATAAGGCAGTTCTTCCAGTGAAAGATATTGCTTCTGCTGATGAGTGTTATGGGGGGGGAAAAGGCCTCAAGCTGGGGAATTTTGACACAAACTGTTTCCAGCCGACACAAGTATCTGCTCACTGATTTCGGTATTGAGGAAGAGGGACTAAAGTAATTGTATAAGTGTTTCCATAAGCACTGGGCTCCAGTGTCCCTGCATGGGGCTGTGGTCCCACAGGAGTGTCCCCGTCCTGGGGGGATACATGCTCTCCAGCCTGGTGACATGCCCTGGACCAGCACAGCGTTTTTCCATACAGCATCCTTTGCTCTCATGTTTTAGTGATGCTGCAAATGCTGTGTGCCCTGTGCTTTTCCCACCCCGTTTTAAAAATGTACGGCCTTGAGGTTCATTCATTTACGAGCATCCTATACTCTTTTTTCTTCTACACTCCAGGTATTTTTTCCTCTCCAACGGATATTAATGCTTTTTTTTTGTGTGCCCCACGTTGACCTCGGTAGAGCTGCACAGAACAAGGTGGCAAGGCACTGATGACCCTTCCTTCTCAGCACCTCCGAGCGGGCCACCAAGGTGGCTCTCAGCTGCCAGTTATCGCTGAATTTATTTTGTTATGTGCGTCTGCGTGACGCTATCTGACACCTCCATCTCGCCAGCCTCTCTAGCCTTATCTCTTCTGGTTTTAATTGAAAATGAGTTTCAGAGCCGGTGAAAAAGCTGTAGATGGAGAGCCCTGGAAGACGGCGTTTGGGTCTCTTTTCCTTTTGCTTCTGCATTGCTCTGCTGGAAGCAGGCCTAAGGCCACCCCCACAGTCACAGGATCTGCCTTAAGGGCCTGGTTCAGCTCCCAGCTGAGTCCTCGGACTTTACTGGCAGCAGGAAAAGTCCTTTTTGTGTCTCTGAAGCTTAGGAGGGCTTTGAGTCTGTGATCTGAAGTAAGAGGGTCAGAAAAAGGTAACTCCTGACTGTGTGTCTGACATCCTCAGAGTGTGATGCGTGTAGTGTTGTCTTTACAGCCCCCCCGGGAAACACAGCACTGCATGACATTGCCAGTCCTAATCTTGCCCTTAGACAACCCCTTACCTCCTGCCCCAACCCTTGTTTTCCATCCCTTGCTGACTACCTGTTTCTCCCCGCCCCACAGGTTTGCAGGTTGTCCTCAAGTCCATCATGAAGGCGATGGTGCCCCTGCTTCAGATCGGGCTGCTCCTCTTCTTCGCCATCGTGATGTTTGCCATCATCGGGCTGGAGTTCTACATGGGGAAGTTTCACAAAACCTGCTTCTCCAACGAGACAGGTGAGACTGGGGCTTTGCTGCCATCCCAGTGGATTGTCTTGATGTTTCCAGGCCCCATCACCTCATCGGGTTGCTTTCCATCTCCATAAGATGCTTTTCTCCATCCTGCTCTTACGTTGCTTTTCCTTCTCAGTGTTTGCTGTATTCCCTCTGTCTTTACCCCCCTACTCTAAGAGTTGACAGACTTTTTCCCCCCTACAAGCACTGGGACAGATCCTTCTGTCACTTTTACACCCATCTTGATGCTGCTGGGTTGCTGTCAGTCTACACAAGAGTGAGATGAAGGTGCTTAGGACCTCCTGGTATGGGAGACTTCTTTTTCATAAGAGACATGCAGAAACAAATTCCGGTGGTTCCAGCTTGTTGAAGGGTTGGTTTTTGTTTCAGTTTGTTGGTCTCTGTTCACATTTTCAGTGGGTTTCGCTCTCTGAACAGTTTTCTGACTGGGGAATTTCTTTGGAAGGTTTCTGGGGTATGAGAACATCAGTGAGATCAGGAAGGGTGAAAAGACTGGGAGCAAGGAAAGGAAAAAAAAAAAAAAGAAAAAGAAAAAGAAAAAAAATGTAAATAAATGGAAGGCAAGGGACCCTCTGATGGAGAAGGGATAAAAATGTCCTTCAAACAGGGCAGGGCAGGGAGTGGTCATGAAGGTGAATAGGAAGAGGGTCTGGTGAGGGGCACCGTGCAGCCTTGGCAGCACAGCAGGTGCTCAGGCTCAGCGAATTTGTTTCAATTTAAAAGCACACAGACAAACAAAAGCCATTTTTTCCCCATGTAATTTTTTAATATTCCTGTTAGAGTAGTGCTAATATGTGCTGATTATCTGGACTATCCACAGATGGAAATATTGTTCCTGTCTCCAAAAGATTGCAATTTAAGGTATAATTGACTGTCTTTAAAGCACAGTCTTGTATTTTCAGTGATTATCACTAATAGGTCTTCATATTGATTTATTTATATGCATTCAAATGGTAATAAAAGAACATCCCAGCCAAATCTCTGGGCATCCTTCGCAAGGCTTTATAACAAACAACAACATGGAAATAGTTTAATATATTCAGTTTACACAGAGCTTTGCAAAAGCAGGGAGAAATTGTTCTCTTGCTTATGTTCATTAGCAAAACAGAACACAACTTGTAAAGGACAGTCAGGTGTTTAGAGATTGCTTGCAAGCAAAACATGGTGCTTCCTGGAAGAAGTGAATTTTCAGGCTGGATTTGTAGGAGAGGAAAATCTTGTTGCTGTGCGTGTGTTTGGTGCCAAGCAGAAGAGGCCTCAGCTCACTGCGACGTCTCAGGCTACTGCAGCGGTCACAGAGGAAAAACACCGGCGACAGCGTCGGTGTGTAGGATGTAGCAACGTTCTTGCTGAGGTGGGGAAGGAGGAAGCACTTCTGAAGAGGTTTGCATTTTCAAGGGGTGTTGTCACATCTGTTGAATTGCATCCCTGGAATGAGATGGGTGAGTTCTTGCAGCCCTGGTTTGCAGGTGGTGGCTGCAGGCTGGGAGCGCTGGGCTCTGCGCCTCGTTCTCTGCTATGGTGGCTGTCGCCAGTGGGCAAAAGAAGAATTCATTTATTTATTTGCCCCTTCAGAAACTGGTTAACTTGATATGGAAAGATAAACCCCAGTGCTGTTCCTGTTCTCTGCAAACAGCTCTCTGACCTCGGTGAAGGCTGAGAGGTCTCCATGCCAAGCTGGGGGCTGAGGACAGAATTGCCACATGTACAAATTGGGTGTAAGTGGCTGCTGCTTGCTGGGGGGGCCCAGATAGGAGTTGGGAGCACAGCCAAAAGATGCTGCTGTGCACCTTGCATCGTGGCATCGCGGTACCTGGAGGCTCGGCGGCAGCACAGGCTGGCGGTGCAGAAGGCACCTGCGCTTACGGGCACTGCCCCTGCTTTTCTTGAGGGGAAATGCGTCCATTGTTGGGCGAATTACGGGGATCGATTCGAGCTGCTGCGCAGGAAACGGCGCGGTGGTGTTTCTGGAAGGGCAGGGCAGCGAGGCTTCCTGGCCCTGCGGTCCCCTGTGAGCGGAGCAGCCGCGCATCCCGCGGTGCCGTCAGCCCAGCCGTTCGCTCCTAAGTGCTCGTCGGCTCCGAAGAGGTGCATTAACGAGCCCAGGCCTGATACCACGGGCTCCAAAGGCTGACTTCAGCGTGGAAATGTGAACCTCATTAAAGAGATGCCTCTGTCAAAGGGTGGCAGATTAGCGAATGAGGGCTTGCTCACGCTGGTTTCTGTTCTAAATCCCCAAAGTGAGCAAATTCCGGAGATTTTCCCTGGAATTGGGAGCCAGATGAGTGGTACCAGCCATGACTTCAGCTCACTGTGGAGGTGTCAGCAGTAAATGTTGCTGCAGCCCTGACAGCCCGGCAGCCCTGGGTAGGTCAGTAATAGTCTGCACCAGAGGGATGCTGGGGACCAAAATACGGCAAATGGGTCATTCAGGGCTGCTGCCACTCAGACGGACAGACTGTTCTGAGCCAGTGAAAACACCTCTTAATTTTGATGAAAAATGGATAAAAAAAAAATAATTTTCTTTTTCCAGTGCCTGACTTGCTTTCCTCTCCCTGCATCATCTATGCAGCCTACTCTGCTGACACAGGGGTTTTAAGCGACTGCCCTCTGTGGCTCCTCACCCAGCCCAAGTGCCCTGAAGCTGAAGGAGAAAAGAGGAAAGGAGAACATCATGTTTATTAACCCCCTTTTTTCCTTGGCACTCCCATTTCTTCCCGTTTCTTCCCCAGCCGTGGGAGCAGGGACTGGTTCTGGTCCGTCAGCATCTCTCTCTCAAAAAGAACAAGGATGTGCGTCGCATTTTCAGAGCACCACCTGGTAACAAAAGGCCAAACAGAGAGAAAACTGGATCCTTTGTTAAGGCACGCTCACGAACGGTCTGCAAGAGCCAGATTTGATATTTTCTTTGTGCAGCCCTGTCTCACCAAGCCCTTACGAAAGCCTGTGGTGACCCATATGGGAGCTGGGGAGAGATGCCCTGCTTTAAGGTGTTGAGTCAACAGGAAAATGTCGCACACGCACACACACACACGTCCTGCAGCCAGTGACGGTCTTGTTTTCCTCCTGCAGGCTTTGCTCTATGGAATGATTACTCCTAATTATTGTTAGCGCTGATTTTGTTTCCCCCCTGGTGAATTTGATTTTGTGGAGTTTGTTGCTCCATTACCATAACATGTCACTTTTAAAACCATTTAATATTTCCAGAATTGCATCTCTGTGTAAATAGGAACATTGCTTAGTGTATTTATTTGCTTTAGAAAAATAAAGTGCTGGGTTTTCCAACTGCTCTCTGTTGGTGCTGACGATGTCTCTGGAGGGCTGCAATGCGTCACAGCTGGCCCTGGAAGACATGGGCCACTCTTTTGGCCGTCTCTGGAGGTCCTTAACTACAACAGACTTTTTCTTCCTTGCTTCCCTGGGTCTGTGGAGTGACCCCTGCTGCAGTCAAGCTGGTAGCAGGATGCTTCCTCTGCCAGCATTGCCCTTTGGGCAGAAACACAAAGCTTACAGTGGGGCTGGAGCTGTTGGTGTACTGCCTTGTAATGCAGCCAGAGGCTCCCCATGCAGCTGTGGTCCAGCGTCTGGACAGCTCTGGGGCCATCTGCAAGCAGCTCTTGTGTAAGGCACGAGTGCAGAACCTGCCCTTGTGTTATAATGTTATAGTGCCAATATTTAGCACTTTAATACACCTTTATGCAGCATAGCTGTGTCTCAGTGTCTCTTTGTTTGCACCATTCCCATGCCTTTGTTTTTACTTCACTGTGCTTTTTGTGTGTGTGTGTTTTTCTCATTTGTGGCACTAACAGTCGTGGTTTAGAGATGGAACTCGATAGGTCAGGTTGGACAAGCTGATCTTGAAAGTCTTTTCCAACCCATGTTATCATGGCTCTGAGATTCTACATATGACATGGCTGAAGAATTAATTGCAAATTGTGAGCACTTTGGGGTTAGCTCTGCTCCACCCTGCCATTAAACTGCCACCTTATAGCACGGCAGGATATACATGTAAATGCTCACGAGTGTAACATCTTGTACATGCCCAGAGTGGCACAAGGAAGCCTGAAATATAACCCAGTCTCATGTGATGGCACAAGGAGGACACGGCAGCACCAGCTGCCTTGCCTGGCTTTGGTCGGTGACTTTTTCTCCCCTCTGCTCTCCCCTGCAGGCGACGAGGTGGGAGATTTTCCTTGCGGAGAGGAGCCCCCTGCCAGGCAGTGTGAGGTTGGGACGACCTGCAGGGAGTACTGGCAAGGGCCCAACTACGGCATCACCAACTTCGACAACATCCTCTTTGCTGTGCTCACCGTCTTCCAGTGCATCACCATGGAGGGATGGACCGACATCCTCTACAACGTGAGTCTGCTGATGGGGCTGTACGACTGTGGGGGTGCTGGTACGGCTTGCACTAGTTTAAGAATGGTTTGCAGGACAAAGAAGTCAGTTTGTGCTTGTGCTTTTTTTTTTTTTTTCTTATTGATTAGCAGCTGAAGGTTTCCTCTCTCAGTTGGGTCCAGCCTTTGTGATAGGCTTTGTAATCTGCAGCAATGAACGGTGAGGGCTGGATTTTTGCATAGAGATTCAGTACTGATTTTGACAACATCAGTACAATTTTGCAAAGCCCTATCCATCACCTTCATGCCTGGCATGACCCTGGCTAAAGAGAAGATACGCCAGGCTGAATTGTGTCAGTAGGGCCTCTGCTGCCTCCAGCTCTGCCAGCCAGAACCATGACTGTTGCAACCACTCAAGGTCAAAACCTCTCGGTCAGTTTTATTGCTCTCCTTCTTAAAAAGGTGGAACAACCCCACACAAACAACTGAATGACTTTGTATTTCTGGTAGTGTAATGCTGTCGCTTGTGTCTGTAATTTATACTTAGGCTTTTGAGGTGTCCTGTACTGAGGCAAGCTCCTAATCTTTGCCTTCTTTGTGGACCAGGAGGTGATTTACACAGGCTGGGAATAGATCCCTCCGGCTGGTTTCCAGCGACTGTATTCTATTTTCTTGTGAAGTGTGCCCAGCCTCTCTATGGGAGTCAGCAGGGACTTGTGTGCCTGTCGCAGACCTGTTGTCCCCAGCTTCATGCTTTGCTTGGATCTTCCCATATTTCCAGTATTTCCACAGTGGGTGTAACAGGTTGGGGGATGGTCTGTCCGGTTTGTACTCTCATTTTCGGTGGTAGTAAAGGGCTTTGTCAAGTCCAGGGGCATGAAGGAGAGAGCACTTTCCAACTCACTTTAGGAATGATGATAATTTAGCAATGATGATGATTTAGCAATGTATGCCTGCAGCAGCTGCTGCTTTCTGTTGACTGCATGGGGACAGGCGGTGAGACAGCTACGTGTGGAAGATCTGAATTACCCCACCCTGTCTTAGACAAAAGTGCTAATGTGGAAAAATAACTGGAGTAGGCATTAATAGATCATTTCAGTGTCTGGTAGGACGACAAAATATTCAGTCTACTACATTATAGACTCTGGACCCATGCTGGGCTCGTTTGCAGACCTTCCTGTGAGGGTTTCTGTAGCAACAGGAGAGTATTATTAATATCAACCACAGTAAATTGCAAGGTACAATTCTGCTGTGTTTGAAGCCAATATATCTGATTTATTACCTTTACCGTTTGTTGCTCAGTTCCTTCATTTCTTCCAAGTCTTTGCCTTAGAGTGATCTCAAGAAGGGCTCATTTCCCCATTGCATGCCCTCCCCTTGCCCTGAAACTTCATCACACAACCGGTTTCTCCTACTCTCATTCAACAATCCCACTGCCTCCTTCTACTGCCAACTGTTGTAAGAAAAGCCCATTAGCATCCTGGCTGGAATTGATTAATCAATATGTGGTGTATTAGATCATCTTCTCCCAAACTGCCTTTTGTACCATACGCAAAAAAAAAAAAAAGAAAAAAAAAGAGAGAGAGCTTAGTATTGGGATATTGATTTTGGGGGTTGCTTTGAAAATTATTATAGTATCATTTTAGATGTCCATTAATCTAATTGGAAACAGATGCCTGGATGAGATGCAGTACATATTTGCTGTACAATGCCAGGCTTTGTACAGCTCTTGCCTCAGACCCCGGGTTAGGTTGTAATGGTTGGTGGGTTCACATCTCTGATAGATATGAGGATCTCTGGATGGTCTTGCAGGGTGGAGGATGAGCAGTGTGTGTAGTGTTACTGGGCCACTTGGCAGGCTGCACACAGCCGACACCAGCAGCCAGCTCTGCCCCCTTCTTTGGCCCTCCCCTCCACGCTGTCACCCCGTCCTGTGCTGCTCTGCTTGCTGAAGAGCTGGCTGTGCTTTTGCAGGTTAGCAGCCAAGGAAAGGTGTGGGTGGAGAGAAGATCCACTTTGTACAGTCCTTAACTTTTTCACGGCTTCAGTCATCTGCTGTTTTCTGGCTGCTTGGCTTTTATCTTGGTTTATTCTGTGCCCACTCTAGGTTTGTCAAATGTAAAAATGAAACAAAAGCCCAAAGCTTGCTGCAGCAATGACTGCAAGCCTGGTGTGGCGAGTGTCTGTGGATGCAGAGGTAGCAGCAGTGCAAAATCCAGTCCTTCCAGCACTGCTCAGCCCTGCCTGTGCTTGTCAGTAATGCTGTTGGAATTAGCTGGGTTCCTATGGGACCCATACTGGATTATCATAAGACGTTGCCACATGCATTCAGAATAATTTTGCAGAGATTAAATGAATTTTCCTGCTAGCCTCAGCCTCTGGTCTCCTTAAGGAAACCTGCGTTCCCCAGGTGTCAGAGCTGAGCTATGAACCTCCTTTCAATGTGTTGCTTAAGATTCGCAAAAGGCAGTGGGACTGCAAGATGCAGTCTATGTAAACTGTGACTATGCATTAATAAGGAGAAAAGCTGGGGTTTCTTGTCCTGCTAACTAGACACCTGACTACATCCTCCTCAGGCTCAGCCTTAACCCAGCCATTGTATGACCACTGCCACAGGCTGGGCTTGCTTGGCTGGGGTAGGTTTGTGGCCTTGTCTTTGCAAGCCCTTTCCCTTCCTGCTGTTAAAGCAGATGGCCCTGCACGGGGTCCATTCTTAGAGCTGAAATCCCTTCGATGCCAGGCAGTCTAGGATGGAGACCCATTATGGGGAAGTTGAGGTTACAGACTGCTTCCTTAATGGGCCATTCATTTCCTTCTGCAAAACAGTGATAGATTGATGGCCCTGCATCAATGGGGCTTTGCTGTTGCTCCTCTTTTCCTGCTATGGCCTTTTATGTGGGGTGCTAAGAGCAGCTAGGTTTTTCTTTTTCTTTGCAGTCATGATGGCTGGGGTGGGTCGCAGGGTGAGACATGCTTCACCAGTACTGCAGTAACTTAACCAAGGGACAGAGCTGGCTCTGTCCTGAAAGCAGCTCTGAGACAGAAAAATAAGCCTGCTAGATGCTGGCTCTGTGGTGGCAACAGGCAAGCTGAGGAGTTCTGTGTAAACTGATGCTCACAAAAGAGGGAGCTTGGGCTTGAGTTGGATGGTTTGGCTCAGGTTTTTCCAAAGGTTCCAGTGGGAGGTTCTTTGCGAGGACTATTTAGTCATTTCCAAAGGATTGAGATGACTTCACAGGTGGTACAGATACAGCCTTCATGCAGATTTAGAGAAAAATACCATCAAAGGCAAGGCTTTGCAGTAAGTAATCTACCTCGTGAATATTCGCTCCTTCTCCTGTGATAAATTGAGGAATTAGGAGGTCAGGGAGAATACTAGTTCACAAATCTCAGCCCAATTTTTCCTTGCCGATCCACTGTTTAGACTTTCATGGAGTTACATTTTAATTGGGGCCAATGAAAGCTTTCTAGCAAGCCTTTATCTGGAAGGTGATTTATGCTCGAAGCAAAAAGACTGAATCATCAATCAGGTGAAATGCTTTGAGAGTAAGCTGGGGAAAACTCCCTCCTGAATCAGCAGTGCAATAGCATCAGAGCAATATCTCCAAATAAGCACTTCTGTGAGCTGCAGACTTGTCAGCTGTGGCCTGTTCCTACTCAAAAAGGTCCAAGGAGCAACAGGTGATTTAGGGAAGCTGCTGTGTCCTGAGGACGGGAGACAAGGAAGCACCTTTTCTCTTGCAAATGAAGTGCATTCTAGGCTTTCAGCATGATCTGGAAATACATTAAAACAGAATAAATTGTCATTATTTTTCTCCACGGTGAGAGGACTAAATGTCACAGTCTGGTGTTGTGAACAGTGTTTTTTGTTTTTTTTTTTTTTTTTTTTTTTGGTGTAGTCCAGTGCAGGCAGATCAGAGATCCCTTAAGTACAGGCAGAGCATCTTCTAGATTGGGAAAGTAGGGAAAGTCTGCCTAGAGCACCAGTCCCTGTGGGCAGCAATGCTGTTCAAGTACAAGGTGCTCTGGAGTAGCAACCCCTTTTATTTTATTTTTTTTTTTGGTGCAACTGGGACTAGTTTAGTCCCACAGCAGTCTAGAGACAGGTGTGCCTCTCAGCAACATGGAGCAGCCCAGCTCCTGCACCGGGCTGATGCATCCCACTTTGGTGGTGCTGATGCGGGGCTCTGCATGCCTCTGCTGCTCAGGATAGGCGCTTCCCATGGTAAGTAAAGCTCACCTAGAGCATCACACTAGGGCTGGGAGTGATGTAAAACAGCAGGGGTTGTGGTGTCTGCTTCACTTGTGCCTCAGAGCACCGTTATTGTGATAAGTAGTAATTGGTGAGCAGACTGTCTCTTGGGACTGTTATGTAAATGTATTAATTAGTGCTCATAAAGTTCTTTAATATGCTAACTATTACCACGCTGCACTTGTTCTCATGCTGTAAGCATAGCTGTCAATGTTGGCACTGCTGAGGGAGGAGAACACCTCCAGTGATGGATTCCAAGTTGCTGGCAAACCAAGGTGCAGGGACAAGGTAAAGAAAACCGAAGCGAAGTACTGGGGACACGTATGGAGGTGGGATAAAATAATGCATATGGTCAGCAAGAGAAAACGTGGTGCCCCTGGCATGCGAGCCCTTTAAAAACAGGGCAGATAAAGCTCTCAAGAAGATTTTGCTTGAGGCAAATCTGTCCCAACCTTCCTCCACACATAGTTTTCTAATTAAATAATGGTATTTTGGATCATCTTGATTGTGCTCAGCATTTGTGAATAGTCATGATTCTTCTCTTGCATACTGCTGATATAGGCTGTGTTAGGAGGTATACGATTTTTAAAGAGATGATAGTGTAATTCCTGGTTTTCTCTCTATAGCAATGATTCTCAGCTTTTGCCATGCAAGGACCTTGAATCCATCATTCTCTTCCCTTTGATCCCGATTACTGTGGGAACCTCACCTTGTTTAACGAAGTGAGAAAACCTAGGAAGTGTTGTGCCTGCCTACAAACTCCCCCATGTAAAACACCGCTTTGCTACCCTATGTAACAGCATCAATTACTCTGCTGAGCCTGTAACTGGATGGGAGAGAGACATTGGTAACCTTAAATGGGATTGCTACACCAGACATAACACCGTAGCTGTGGTTAGCTGGGGCTCAATGCTTTCTGTTATATACTCAGGGGTTTGGAAAAGTTTTTGAGCTCTGCTCTGTGGTCGTTACACAGCCAGCCCTGCTCACGCTACCCATACGTACCCCTCTGTGGGTGCAGTCGTGCCTTCGCAGTGAAGGTGTGGGTTGAGTTTCCAAGGAGCTGAGGAGCGAGGTTTGGAGCTTTGTGGTCCCAGCTCTCCTACAGAAAATCATGGGTCAGACCTCAAGCTGGTAGAAGTCTTGATGTTGACTTTCAAAGAGCTGGGTTTTCACCTTTTATCTTTCCTCTGCAGGAGCTCAAAGATACATGGTGGAATTTGCTTTGCAAAATAGGGACTCCTTGCAGGAAAGGAAAAATGTCAAAGAGTACACTCACTCTCTTTTGATCTTAATGGCAAGAGATTTTCCTGTTTCTTCTATTTCCTACTGTCAAATATTAGTGTCCAGTGGGTATTTCAAGACTGTGGACTGGGCCTAACCTAATATGCTTGTAAGTAGGAATGAGCAGTTCAAATAAAATGTAAGTTTACCCTAAATTGGATCCCAACTAGAACTATACCCTCACTGAATTTAGAATAGCTCATGATTCACTTGGTATTTTTCATTCTCTTTTGTGTCTTTCAATTTCCTGATTCCTATAAAGATACAGAAAGGGAAGGTCAGGATGTAATTATTGTTCTACCTCCAGCCCAACCATAGGTGGTGGATGTGTTGGAAATGTAGAGGTTGAAGGGTATCTGTTTTACCCAAATATCATAAAGCAGCATCCCCTCACCTTGGAGACTTGGTGCTAAGGTTCCTCTTGGCTTGTTGCCTGCTTGTGAAATTCTTCCTGGCCTGGAGAGCCTCTGCACTTTCAGGCACCTCTTAAACCTGTCAGTTAAGGCTTACAAGTGGCTTTTTGCTGGCCATTCGCTCACGATTGTGGTTTCCTGTGAGGTTATGCACTTGCCTTTGCTAATGCGTGACTGTCATGCCTGCTTTGGTGTAGCAGCAAGAGCAACAGCAAACCCTGTGGGACTCGGTGGAGGTGGCTTTGAAACTGCTCCTCTCTGCTAAATCACCTAATGTGCTGCTGGCTGTTAGCAGTGACCTGCAGCCAGTCTGCAAAGCACAAATCTGTAATAGCTAGATACTGAGCTGGATGAGGATAAATGAGGCTTTGTTTACGGTGCTGTTTGTGTGGCCTGGGGCTGGCAGCCTGCTCTGGCTGAGGGGGTTTGTGATGGTTCAGCCTCCTGTGCTCATGCTTTGTGTGTGTGCATCAGCTCTCCTTGTTCTGAATTAACGTTTCAAGGGATAAAACTGTTTAGCCAGCAAAAGCATGGCCAGCCAGGAAAAGGGAAAAAAATATTGGTTAAAATGCTTTTTTTTATGTTTTCAGCAGGAAGACTAAGGATAACGGAAGGTTTTGTTTTGCCATGTTGAATCATACAACACCTTTCTGACAAGGTTTCTTTTTCATTCTGCACTCAGTGTTGTGTCTGAGGGGCAAGATCTGCTCTGCCTAAATCTGGGATGCCAGGACCTGGGGCTGGGAAAAGCAGTGCCCCCAAAACCAAAGAGCTTGGCTTTAGCACCTGCACCACAGCAACAAGACCACAGTGCAGCATTTAAAAAAAAGGATGCTCTGCCTTTACTTTGGCTTTCTGAAATGTGTTGCATGAACTGAAATGCTGTCTGTGAATGCAGCATTTGCCTAAAAGCTGGAATGTGAGTGCAGGGAGTATGTATGGATATGGCATAAAACTGTCTAGGGGACAGATCACCTCTGGGACTTGGTGTTTTCCAATGCTAAACTTTTACCATCACTGTGAAGTTGCTCTGGGAAATGTGCTGAGAGCCGAGGGAGATGCCCAGGTCCAAGCAGTGGTGGCAGAGCTGGCAGTGCACATGTAACATGTGCTGGAGTCAGGCACTGAATGGATGTGGGAGCTGAGCTCCTGTGCCAGGCTTAGGTGCTGTGTGGATGTGCTCGTGCTCTTTTCCTCCCTGCAGTCTCATGGAGAAGGGAAAATCCCCTAATGTTGTTAGTGTTAAATTGTATTTACTATTCAGTTAGGATGACTGTAATCTGCTAATAGGAGTCAGCCATTTTCTATGTGCTCACAAGGGTGATGGATAACTCCCAGCCTCTCACTGCTGCTGTGGGGGAAGTGTTGATTTCTGGTGCTTTGGTATAACCGATCACTGGCAGGAATATTTGGCAGCAATGGCAGAATGAGGAGCAGCGAGCCAAGAGTCTGGCAGCAACTCTAAGCGCAGGATTGGTGCGATAGTGAAATAGCTGGGAGAGAAGAAGGGAGAAAGCCTTTCTTGTTCCCTACTGCTCAGTGGGGGCTGCAGATTGGTGCTGGTGCTGGAAGTCTGCTAGAGGACCTACCTAGGAATGACCAAGCCCATGTAAGAAAGGTACAGAGCAGAGCAGCTAAGCCTTTAATTCAAGCACAAAACCACGCTGGAAGTTCTAGCTGCAGTTTTGCCACGTGTGAAACTCATCCTGATGGAAGGGGCAGGTGGTCAGGGCAATGTCCGTGCCCCATTTATACCTCTTCTGGGGTCTTGGGTGGGTCAGTGTGTAAGACCTTCTTCCCACTGGTTATAGAGGTCTGGATTTCACCCATGCTTCCTGCTCGACTTAAGCCTGTTCCATCCTCATTGTGTAGTTGCAATATATGTTTGGTTTGAGTAGTGGGGAGGATTGTTATTGTGTAGGAAAATGAATCTTTTAGGTCAATGTTCATTCATTTAGATTGTTATCATCATTTGATTGCGACAGTCACATAGTCCTCAGCATCTTTCCCAGATTTCAAAAATTCTTTTATAAACAGAACCACCTACTGTTTGTGTCCTGCTGCCAAGCAGCAGCCTAACGGCAATGTGAAAATAACTAAATTCTTCATGTCTTAAAACCCTCCATGGAGCTCCATGTCCAAACCATCCCAAGCATCTTGCTCATGAGCAGAAGGTGGATTGGGTTTCTCCCTTGCATTTCCCACAGAGCAAAATCCAACACCAGGTTTTGGGGTAGCATGTTTATTACTAAAGAGACCTAGTTGGATGCGTGTAATATATAGCAGTATAATAAATTGGTGTGTTCATCAGCAGGCTTGTAGCTCAGCTGAAAATCCTGCGGAGAGCACAGAATGAGCAGCACAACCTTTACCTGCTCAGTTGAATTTCTCTGCTGGCTCCTGAGATGAACCTTTGTGGTAGATGGAGGAATCTGCACGCCTGGTGGGTCCTTGGGGGATGATGACCTGTCTGTACAACAGACTTCTGCTCTCAGTTCTGCCTTGGCTGATATCCATTTATTCATGCTTTCCTCCCCCTCCCACTAGATTTTGGAGGGCTGTAGGGCCTGTTTGCCAAAGGGCTGAAGTCCTAGATCTTTTAGAGATGTAGTATTACTGTATGGCATGCTTTGCATGCTTCCTCATCCAGAAAGTTTTGTTTAAATCCAAAGTTATTATAACAGAAAACGGGGAGATTGTCTAAGGCTAGAATGGCTTTGAAATGTCTAGATGCCAAGACAGGTTTGATGTATTTCTCTGACCGTGCCCGGGTCTCCATCTGTCTGGAAAAACAGACTGTCTGACCCCGTGCCACATGGAAGTTCTCTCTAAGGCTAAAAGGATTGGACATTTCAGCCCTGATTCAGCAGATTACCCTGCTCAGAAAACCACTTGAACAAATGTGTAAAGTTGAGACAGGGTTTAAGTGCCTCGCTGAATTTTCAGCATTTTCTTTAACGTCTCAATGAAGATATGTTCCAAATGACTGTGGGGCAGCCACCCCCAGGCTTTAATGGGAGACGTTTAACATACAGAGCAGGAGAGTGACATACATCATACAAACTTAAAGAGCCCTTTCAACGGAGCAATTGCTCTCTGAAAAGAAATGAAAATCTCTCCAAACAACAGCTTAATCATCTGTGCTTGCCAAGAAGTGAAAACTCCAGCTGAAGAAATTCACTTGCAGCTTGACAACATTACAGCAGCGAGGGTACAAGCAGCTCTCTTACATGCCCAACAATTGGTTTCCTACAAAGGGAAATAAAGGCAGCTGGGTGCTTTCAGAAGCATGCCAGCCTGTTTATGCCATGGCTGATACATCTGTGGTTGAAGTAGAAGAGAATAACAGAACACTTCTTTAAAAGAAGAAAAAGGAGTTAAAAAAAAAAAAAAAAAAAGTGGGGACTTTTTTGCTCCTGTAGACCCTACAGCAACTCAAAATTATCTGCAGCTAGGAGCTACTGCAGAAGAGGCTGGATGTGCACGGGCTTCAGGAGAATGTGTCTTTGTTCTTTGACCTGCAGACAACATGCTCGGGGGCACAGGAGATGAACAGAAGCAGCCCCAAGCCAGGCTGCAGTAATGGGTCCAATGTTGGTGTCCTGGGGTCATGGTGTTGTCTCCAGGCAGCTTGGCAGTGGGGTGAGCAGGATACTCAGTGTGTGGGTGCAAGACAGGCTGGAGGTGCTAGGCAGAGAAAACTGCACAAAGGGTGAGTTTGGGGCTTTTTCCTGCGTTGTGTCAGTGGTAGAGAGGCAGGGAACAGCCTGGTGCTCTATTGGCATGTTTCACAAGGGTGCTGCAACCAGGTGCAAGCCGAAGCTGCTCTTTGGCAGAAGGCGTCATCGTTCTCCTTTGCCTTCCTTCAACTGAGAGATGCCAGCCTCCCTCCTCCTTTCTCCTCCAACAGATAACATTCCCAGGGCTATAGGGACTTTGAAGTGGGGTTTTCATCCAGATGCTTTTTCCAACAACATTGTGCCAAAGTCCAGCAAACACTCTGCAGCTCTCTTTCAGGAGGAAATTGCCCAGTAAGTGTGGAAAGCAACATGCTCATGAAACAAGAGAAACTCTACATCCACCTTACCTGGTGTCCAGATGTGGTGGTTTTACCATGCTAGGCAGCTAAACACCACAACTGCTCTCTCACTCCCCCTCCTTAGATGAGGAGGGGAAGAAGTAAAGTAAAGAACAACTCACAGGTTGAGATAAGGATAATTTGCTTTCCATGCTGCTGCAGGGAAAGTTGACATCCCAGCCAGACCCAGTACACCAGACTGAAAAGTCACGGGTGAGAGTGTCTGCATGGGTATAGCCCATTGAATTGGCTGTTATGCTGCCATTTAGCAGGATTAAACCAGTTATCATTTAGCTGGATTAAAAACATATGCTTATTTGTTTCCCAACAGTGAAGCAGGTAAATTTGGAGCAATTATGCCATGCAGGGCTTGTGGTGCCGTAGCCAGGCATTGAGCTCGCTGGCCAGAGGTCGGTCAGCTCCTCACAGGACCAAGGAGTAATTATTGGGACAGCCTAAAGTGTGGCGAGACCTTCTGGCAGAGACCAGGCTTGCACAGCTGCTCTATACGGCATGGGAGGAAGCCAAGACCAAAAAAAATAAAAGGATATTTCCAGCTTTCTTGACAAGATGCTTCCCAGCAGGACAGGTGTAAGCATTTGAACTCATCTGGCTTTTAATAAGTTATCTGCTGATCAACACAGCCAAAAAGCTGGGCATGTGTTCGTTTTAGGGTTGATTTGTTTATGAGCATAGTCTGTGGCAAAATCTTTGGCTGGTTGTCCCATGAGTGCCCCTCCCAGTGAACGCTGTTGGAATATGGAGAACGGCTTTGGGCTGGTTTCATAATTTTCTGCATATTTAATGATTTATACCATAGTAAATAATTTCACACTTAAGATTTGGAATCTCACAGTTTTCATTCAAATATGGAACAATCTGTCAAGTCTCATGGTTAAGAAAATATATATATTCTTCCTTTAGCAGACAATCCTTCCCCTTTTACAGTCTACATAAAACCTTGTAAAACATCTTTAGGTGGAGAAAAAAGGATCTTGACCAGCTACCACTTTTTTTTTTTTTTTTTTTTTTTTTTGTCTGAAACAGGATAAAGGTGGTGATAAAACAGTTTTGGACTCCTGCCCTGAGCAGTAGGGTTTGCATTAACAAAGAATTGTTGGACTTGAAGATTTTGCTGTGTTTTGAAGTTTGTGTGGCCAAACTCTCAGCTCTAGCTCTTTCTGTGGGCTGTAGAGAGATCTTCAAGTACATTTTTTGCTTATAATGGACTAGAGGAGAAGCTGTATAGCTAAAGGTATTCTCATTAGAAGACAAAATGAGAAGGTGGCCTGACCCAAATAGATCCATGCTCTGCACAAACCCAATTCTCTGCTGAGGAATGCACATGTACAATAGTCTATTGTTCATATTTTATGCAATAGAATCAAGAATTTAATTCATTTCAACAGTTTTCTGGTATTGAAAATTTCTCGGGAAGGTTTTGCCTGCGATGTTTGGAGGGAAAATCAGTGCTTGAGGTATAAAGGCTTTATTCTTCCAGGAAGACTCTAGATCTACATTGACGACGACAAGCAAGCCTGTACACTATTCTGAGGACTGTCGTTATATGCAGTGATTTTGGGACATTGATCCACAATTTCCCATGGTTATTGTCAGAAAATGATTGAGTATTGGTTTCTTTGTTAAGTGTTCTGGGAATCAGTCCGTGTGACCAGCTCTGTCCTGCTGACTTAGGGGTACAGGCCACAGGGGCTGCTGAGCGAAAGCTTATTCTGCATCAACTCACCACACCAACAGAATTCATATTGTGGTCTGAATGAATCTTTATGTAAATATCGCACATATCCTTGAGAAACTAGACTCTAAATATGTGTGTCATGTCTGAGCATGCATAATTGTGTGCATTCTGCCCTCCTTGTGACTTTAAGAGTGCTTTTTGGATCAAATTTGGCTATTTGATGAAAGATAGAAAGTACCTGAAGCCAACCTGATGGTTGGTTTCTCAGCAAAAGAAAAAGCTTCAAGGGAACCCTGGATTTATTCTGAGAGTAACTTTACTTATGCATGAGTCTTTTCAAGCAATGAGTGAGATACAAAGCACTCTTGCTTTCCAAGAATCCCCAACTCAAAAGCAGTGCCTGTTTTCCAAGGAGCAGCCACTCCTCAAACTCTCCCCAGCCGAACTCCAGCAGCCTCAGTGCTCTCCTTCTGTGGGCACCTGGTGACACAAGGCCTCCTCCTTCCCAGAAAGCAGGACTTGGCTGTGTGCTCGGAGAAAAGACTTGAAGACAATGATGTGAGGCTTCTGCAGTGCTGGTTTTGATAACAGATTGCTCTGAAGTTTTGCTGGAAGAATTTACTGCCCGTTAGCATTTCTGTTTGAGTCACGTGTAGGTGAAACTATTTGAATTACTTGATTTTTACCAATAATTTGCATTTAAACTTACAGAGAATATTGAGTGCAGGTGGGGGAGGCTTGTTATTTGCTAGACGTTGCTTTTGAGGGCTTTGAGATAAATGGGTCTGGCTTGGTGCAGATTCCCCATGATAGTTCTGGGCTGACCATGGATCATTGGCGATGGGTCTGGTCTGCTGTCGCAGCTAAGGACCCACAGCCAAATGGGAGCTGCAGGATTTGGAGGTGGCAAGTAGCCTGTGAGCTGCATTTGGGTGACTCTGATTACAGCTTCAGACATCCTGGGCTCTGTTCATCTTTGTGCTGCTAGCTTGCTGTGTGACCATGAAGAAGATGCTCACACACATAAAATGCACGTTCCTGACAAGTTCTGTGCTGTGACAGCCCAGGGTGGTTCAAAGGGTAGGTGGTTGCATGACTGCTAGGGTAGAGCTTTGTCCTGGGTACTCCACCATAGGTCTGACCTTCCTTAGCACGAACACACATTGCCTGTTTTCGATGGGAGCTGCTTAGACCTAGTTTACATTCATCATTAAAGTCCAAAGATGATTTTTTTTTTTAAAAAAAAGAAAAGAGACAGAGATTAGTAAAAGTAAGTGGGTAGAGTCCCTTGGCCTGTCTGTAATTTCTGACAGTGAATGAGGCTTTCACAGCACTGGGCAGGCAGGCACACTCATGAATAAAGCAACCAAGTGAGTCCACACTATCAGAGGATAGAATGAATTTTTTATCAAGAAATCCTGTTAGCATATTTATGTATTGATTTATTGGTGCCATAAGCCTTCAGATCAAGGCATAAACCATCAACATTTTTGCTTTTTCAGTCTCTCCATCTGTGCGCCTTTAGAAAGGGTAGGGGGAGAAACAAAGAGAAGAATTTGGCTGCTATTTTAATTTGGTTGAATTAACGTTATTACCACGTGCAACAACTGTACTTAGTACATGCTTGTATGTGGCTAGCAATATCCTAGCAAAATTTAAATGCTGCAAGCTTTGAGGATTTTACCAATGGTCATCTTCTGTTATTTGAGTTGATTTTGTGCATTTGGATGCTTTCCTCTGAAAGCCCAGTTCCTGGAATTATGTGCTTGAGAGAATCATAACTCACTTCCTCTCTATTTGGGACATTTTAGCTCTCGTCATTGGAAAGAAAAGCTAGAAAATTTGAATCCTAAAGCATCGAAACCCAAAGGGATAATTGTCTGTTGGTACGCTTCCACCACAACCTCTATAGGGATCCTTTAACTTTAACACCCCAACCTTGTTACAGGTTTGGCTGGGCTCTTGGGCCAAGAGGACAAGAGCTAATGCCAGGCCTGGTGTCTCACCATGGCTGGTGCTGCCAATGCTTTTAAATTCTGTAGTTGAGGCTGATTCTGTGTGGTTTCACGCCATGAGCAGTTTGACTTTGTATGCAGGTTTTGAAGTATTCTGGATTTTATTTTCATTCTAGTAGTGAATAACTGTTCTGCTCCTCTAAATATCAGGTGACTGCAGTGCTGGATGCAAAGCCCCCTTTTAGGGGGCAGAAGGATGATCTCCATGTCAAACCATCATTGTTTTTGCTGTGAGACTCAGAGGAGTTGTGGATATATATTTTTTTTTTCTGATGCCTGCTTGGGCACCAGGAGTTATGGATCGATCCAAGCAGTGGCGATAGGCTTTGAACAAGGTGGGTTGTTGTTTTCTTACAACAGTTTGGTGGGATGACCCATATCCTGCGGGGGAAAGGAGTAGAATAACTCAAACATCTTCTGTGAAGGAGAGGATATACACAGAAACGCTGATTTGGGTGTAAATCTGCCAGGAGTTTCGAACACCTCTTTCCAGAGAGTTCATTTTGAGCAGACAACGTATTCAGGATTTGATTGTTTTTGGCCAATGTTAAATGTAAAAAGAGCAGGTGGGCAGTGGGCTCTTTACATGGCTCTTTACATGCTGACTCTCAGGACAACAGCTATCCCATCCCAAAGGGCCCCCTAGAAAACATGTCCTCTGCCCCTAAAATCCAAAACCCACGTGGGAGCTGCTGTAGAGGCACAGAAGGCACAGTTGGAATGTGGTAGAGGAGGAGGCTGGCAGATCCTCCAACCTTTGGTTGTTAGCTGGACCTCAGATGGGCTTTAGGGCTTCCTGAGGTCCTGTCCAGCCCAGGGCACACATGGAGCCCTCCAGCTAGGGAGTTTGCCTCAAAACACACATAAGTGGACAAAACCACCAGTGTTAATTCCTGACTCCAGATTTCTCTGCAGCTTGCTGGCCTGGGGCTCTTCCATTTTTGAATCACTTCCTCTACATGCAGGGGCACCTGGATGGACCTGATCCCACTGTTCCCAAGCAGAAAGATGCTCAGGAAGATCATCTGAATCCCAGTCCAACTCTGTCTCAGTGTATGCAGCATGTGCAGGAGTGTGATTTGGGCCGACCACTAATTTCATTAACCAGCCCATTTTAGTTTTCTCCTTCACACAGATGAGCACACCAGGCAGGTGCTCTGTCATCTGCCTCCTGTGGGTAGTACAACCCCTGAGCATCAATCGGACGTGCACCTCTCTGCCAATTTAATTTTGCTCAGAAGGGTCAATCGCCAGCACTCCCTGGCTGTCGTGTCCCTGCAGAGCTAAATACCAGATGCTCTCTGCAAATGGACCGTAACATCTGAAAGTCAGTAACTAAAGTTAGTGGGCTGACATTGTGCCAAGATTGAATTTAAGCAGAAACTATCAAAAAAAAAAAAAAACAAGTACACGTCTATTTTGCAGATTCTGATATTTTATATGATAAACCAGAAAATGGGGTTAGAACTTCAGGTAGTTTTCTCTCCTGGGTCTCGTACTAGTCTACTGAGAAATGTGGAAGCAGCTTTCCTCTCACCTTCCTGTGACCCGATTTCACCTTCTGTAAAGCTGGGGATAGAAGTAAAGTTGTCCTCAGTGCAGGGGTTGTTGGTATTTCAGGGTGAAAAGAGATGTAAAAGATTTAAAAGATGAAAGCCTTTTAAAAAATTTATTTTTTTCTTTCTGTTTTCATTTGATGCAGAGAGATAGGGAAGGGAAGGTAGGAAAAAAAGGGAGAAAAATAAATGTTTGAAAATAAATTAATCTTAATAACTTTTCTGATAAATAAGTACATGGAATAGAGGGAAAAAATATTTCAAAGCTCTTCTGAAAGAGATGAGGCCATGTTTGCTTCTTCCTAGCCCCCTAAACTTATTTCTGAGGGTTGCAGTATTTTAAGAACTGTTTTGTGACCATCTTTGTTGAAAATGGAACGGTGTTGAACGTGGAATACAATAAAGCTGTTTCATATCCTGCTAGGTTTTAGGTTTGAGGGTTGTTATTGGTGTGTGTTTTTTTTTTGTTGTTCATTTGTTTTGTTTTGTTTTTAGGTTCTAAACCAAACCTCTCATGTTCTGGTGAATGCATGGGTCTGCAGTTGATTAGGCTGGATTTTGGTGCAGACCTGTTATCTCTAAAGATTTCAGTTGAACGCAGCCCAGACTTTCCACCAGGGATTCCAGTTAAAAATATAGTTTAAATAATAATGAATATTTCTTGCCTCGAGTAGATAAAGCTTATGCTTTCCCACAGGTATGTATTCAAGGACTTCAGATGAGTTAGATTTGGACTAGGACTTGTTAAGTTCACATGAAGCCTACATACCTCACTGTCCATCCGTGAAAGCACTTTTTTCTTTCTGTAACTGAAGACTGATGCTTTGGGATGCTATAGTAATGTGGGCCATGGGGCAACCTAGAGAAGTAACCACATTAAACCTGATTTGAGTCTGTAACGATGTTGTAAAAAGACTGGGTAGTCATTAATTCCACAGATTGAACTAAGAAAAGCCTTTCACAGCAAATTTGGGTTTGCTGCCTTAATGACGTCTTGTCCAAGGTCTTACTCTGCTGAAGAGCTCAGCAGGTGTAATTTGGTGCCTGGAGAAAATGTGCTGGATAGAGCAGGGCTCCATGTGCTGATTGTACATGCTTTACGTGGTTTTGATTCCACTTTGTTCCTGGAAATTTCTGTGTTCACCTAATCCTAAGAATGGAAACAGATAGAAATAAATCAAACATAAAGTGTTGCTAATTAACAGAAGCTGTGAAGAGAGAATTGTGAAAAATCAGATGAAAGGTAAATAAGGTTCATCTGTCAAAGACAGCTGAGAGTTTTCCCCTATGCTAAATAACTTATTTAAGGGAAGATTGCACTTTAATTGCCCCATATGTGTCAGGCACTGGTTAAATTAAAGAGTGAACTTTAGGCGTGCTACATGTTTTGGTTAAAATCATAGTAAATAGTTAAGGTCTGCATTGTTTCAGCTTTGGCTGTATCTGTCAAATTAGATCCCTTCTTATTGAACCCTGCTCTGGAAACATTTCCAAGGTTTGTATGTTAGTCTGCTAATTGCTTGTTTTTAGTATCGACAGAGAATATGCTGAAAGATGGGACAGAACAAAGACTTCCTTGGAGATGTGGGGCAATTACTTCAGGGTTGTGAATCTTGCCCAAAGAGGCTGAAAAAAGAAAGATGTAAACAGCGGAATGGCTCCATGTTTTCCATGTTTAGAAAAGGGTGGTGGTTTGCTTTTTTTTTTTTTATTTATTGTTTTAAGTGGAGTCATTCTAAAAGTAAACGGGTTTCTAGCAGCTCTCAAGCTGGTTTATGTAGCCAGGGAACCCTAGCTGGAAGTCTGCAGGCAGGACCAACCCACACTTTGTTCTGGGTCTGCCATCCAGGGTGGTGCTGGTGAATGGGTGATGGTCTGTGATGGTCTGTGATTTTCTGCCCCTGTAGACACTGCCATTAAGGTCTCATTTAAAGTCACAAAGCCAACAGATGAATACCTGTGACAGCATTTTGGCTGCCTTCAAGCACTGTCAGAGGGACTTGGTGAAGGCTGTGCAGCTCCTCTCTTCAGTGCTGCCTCCAGAGGTGCCTCCACATGCAGCAGAGGCAGAAGGGCGTTCATCTCCAAGCCGTGAAGCTTTGCAGCATTTCCTTAGCTCTGGCTGCAAGCAGGGAGTGCTCTTGCATCGTGGTGGCTGCACTCTAGGAGGTGCAGGCACAGAAGGGAGGATGCCACGGAGGGCTGGGCTCTGCTGCATGGGTGGTAGGAGGCAGCTGGCCTGCACTGACATCCCAACCTGCAGTGGCTTCCTCAGTGCAAGTCCAAGTCATTAGGTTTGTATAATTCATTAATTATAAGCTTACTATAAGGTCAGTGTGTTCCCATGAGGATCTTTGGTGACCGAGTTGGGCTGGTGGAGAACGTGTGGACATCCCTGAGCTCTCTTTCCCTCTCAGCACAGGGCTGCAAGTGGAGACAGTGATGATTCGGGGAGAGAGGCAATTAGAATGACTGTATTTTGATTAGAAACTGGAAAATGAGAAGCTGAAAAGTGAGAATTTTTTGCTTAGGTTCACTGTAGCATGACGGTCTACAAATAGGGTATTCAAAGTCCCTGTCTTGTGCCACCAGGCATTTTCCTATGGCAAAGGTCTTTGTTGTTCTGCTGCTTTTGTGTTGCCCAAGAGGATTTAATCAGGTACAGCAGCGTTTAATAGCTTATTTGAAGAGGTTGTTATTTAAACATGCGCTATCGCTGCTTGGCATGTGCTGAATGGGGCTGTGGGCAGTGCAAAGCGGTGGCAGGTCTTCTGCTCACACCAGCTCCAAGGAGCTGTCAGCTCCAGATTGCAGATCCCTTGGGACTCAGGTTCACCCCTGGGCTTTAGTGTTCGATTTGCTGGCTGCTGGGAGGTGGCACAAAAGCCTGGCTGTGTGGGAATCCCCCATCCGCCTCCCACGTGAAATACGGATTTAGGTTCTGTTGTAGAAGCTGGAGGAGTGTGGGAACGTGTGGGCAGCTGTGCTGTCTGCTTAGAGAAAAGAGGGGGATAGGATTTGGGGGATTATTCTTTGTTTGACTTGCTCTAATTTTCAGTCTGTAAATCTCCAGAAACCTCAGGTTTGCCACCCGCCGAACAGAGGCAGTAACTTGCCTGTTCACAAGGCTGCGTGTAAACCAAATTTCACTTAATGCACGTTCATCGTTTTGGGATTCCAGAACCAGGAGCTCATCACTGATGCAAACAGTGATTAAGCAACCCTGGTAGGAACCGCACAGACTTCCTTTCCTCGGGGCTGTGGGGTCCCTTTCTACAGAGGCTGTTGCGTTTTCCCACTTCTGGTGGGAGCCGTGCTGGCAAGGAAGCGCTGCAGTGTTTCCATGCTGCTTCCCCTGCCCGAGCACATCTGCTCCCTCTGATCAGCCCCCCATGGAGTCTGGATTAGGCTGCAAGGCCGATGGGCTGTGAGGGCCCTGGTGATGCCCCAGCCACAGGGAGCGCAGAGCTGGATTTAGGAAGGGTCCCTGGAGAGCTGGTGGTGCGCTACCAGGATGGCTGAGCAGGGAGGGCTTTGCTGACCTGTGCTGGCTGGAGAAGTCCCGTCCTATGGTGGTGATGGGCTGGGGCTGGCTGGGACAGAGCTGCTGCAGCAGCAAGAAGCTCCAGCAACATTAAAAACCCCTTCAGGGCAGCCAAACACAGGGCTTTGCCTCCCTGCCTGCCCCAGAGCCAGGGCCATGGCCAGGGCTGCAGACAGGAAGCCAAAAGGTAACACACAAACATTTCTGCTCTCTGCAGCACATTGCAAGCAGCAGTAGGCTGCTTTCAAGTTGGTTGCTTCAAAACATACCTTTAAATGAATTAATAATTAGATGCAGCTGCCATCTTGTTAGCATAATGAAGCAGTGGCTGAACTGCTCTCTGTGTCTGGGAGACAAAGCCAGCTTTAGCACCGGCCTTCCTCTGCTGTTGGACAGCCTGCACGGGGCTCCTCGTGCTTTGCTGGAGCACACTCTGTTCCCTTTGGCTTTATTGGGAGCTCAGGGCATTAATCTCCTTGTGTGACAGAAACCTTTTAGCTTCTGCATTTGTTACAGGTGACAGTATTCACCCGTTTATCTGCACAGATAGCCAGCCGTAGTGTTGCTGCTCGGGGATGTTGTCGGAGTGCTTGGTGCTGCATGAAGGAGAGGAGAGAGCCCCCAGGAGGCTAAAGCCAAGGTTGTCCTGGGGCGTCCTGCTGTGCCCTGGGCCATCCTGCTGCGTGGTGCAGCTGGGCTTGTTGAGAAGAGCACTGCAGTGGGTGGACAGTTTTTATGGGCTTTGGATGCAGAACAAACAGACCTCTGGGTCTTGGCTTTCACCGTGACCCCAAATTGTCTCTGAGACTTCCTGTGCCTCAGTTTTCCTCTATGCAGCCTGTGTCCTGTGGGAGTCGGATGTTGCCAAGTTTAATGGACACAAACTGCTCGGAGCCTGTGCCCGGGGTGCTCCTGGAGCAAGCCTTCAGCTTGCTTTGGGCACTGCTCAGGTGGTGCTTGTGAAGAGCCCTGTGGCTGCTATCAGCAGGTGAGCAGCGAGGGAGCTCTCCTGTGAGCCCTGCTGTTGCCCCATGTAAATCTGGTGCATCATTAGAAGTGTTTTGTTTCTGCTTCTTCCCTGGTGGCTTAGACCTGTGGTTAGGATCAAATGGCACTGACAGTCAGCCAGGCATTACTCTGGTGAAGTATTTCAGCTGGAACATAAAAATTGATTTGATCTCTTGGCTCATCCTGCTTAATGAGCAAGCCTTGAGCTGGGCCCTAGCCTGAGCCCTGGTTGCTCTGCACGGGGAAGTGCCTGCAGGACTTTTCCTGGAGGAGAGGAGTTTGGTTTTCCTGGCAGCTCCCAGCTTTGATTCATGAAATCACCTCACCATGGCAGAGCAGCTGCCGCAAACTCTGCTTGGGTTCAAGTGTGTTTGGGAGCACTGGGAAAGATGCTGCATGTCCATGAAGGCTCTGCTTTCTCGGGATGGGTTTTCTGCTCACCTTTGTGCCCAGCGTTTCGTCTTCTGGCTTGTCCTGGGTCCCTGTGTGAGACAGGACCAGCAGAGCAAGGCCCTGCCCTGCCCTGAGCATAAGGCAGTCTAGCAAGCACTCGGAGGAGGGCGGTTAATTAGTCGTATTTCAGCACATTTCATTTTAAGGGCTTTGATCGTGGCATGGAATTGTAGATCTGTCGCCAAGTTTGGGCTTCAAATGAATAAATAAATGATAAACGATCATTTGGCAGCAGTGAACCTACTGCACTCCCTTTGCATGTTTATGTGGTTTCCCTTCTCCCATCTGTTCCCTTCCTCCAGCTCTTCCTTTTGGGTTTTCCAGCCCCCCTTGCCTGGCTGATGGCAGTCCCTCGCTGAATTGGGAGCGTTTGCTCCAGCCGCTAGCATGAGCGCTGCCACCTTGGTCACCAGAATGAGAATCGGGGCTGGAGTGCAATGGCAAGTGTTGGTAAAGGCATATCAAAATCCCTAAAATGAGATAACGGGTGGGACAGAGTTTTCCTGTCCTTCTGCTCTCATTTTCCCAGCCTGTTTTCTCTTCAAATTCATTTGTCTGTCACACGGTGGTGTCACACGCGTCCCTTTCGGAGGGATGGTAGGTGGCTGGGTTAGTTAGTCCCTGTTCCTCCCGGTGAGTCACTGATCAACTGACACGGATATTTCTGAAGATTGTAGCTATTTGGAGAACTGCTTGTTGTTCGTGTGATCTGGAGAAGGTTCCCCAGGAAGGATTTGTGCAGATATGTACCATATTAAAAACAACTCGGAAGGTGTTGGCTTGCATCGGTGCCCTAAGTGCTATTACCTGCAGACAATGCTGTGACATCAGTCACCCAGGTCACAGGTGGCTTGTGCAGAGACACTTTGAGATGGCATTGAGCACACCCAGCTGGAATACCCATGGCTGCATTGAAAGCCCTTCCTCTTTCAGTGGCTCTTTTGGTCAGCAAAAGTTCACTTGCAAATATGATGGGGGATAGTGGCTAAAGAGCACCATGGATAACAAAGAAAAGGCACCGACATCAGATAGAATGATTGCATTTTCTGCAAGGTGATGTTTGTGAGAGCTTCTCTGTGGGCTCCACCATCTCAGGAGGGAGAGGTCAGCCCTGTGCCCATGTTTTCTCTACCTGCTGCAGGCGGAGGGAGGAGAGCAGGAACGTCTTTGGGTCTTTTCTCTTCCCCTTCCCCCTCCCTTACACCTGACGTCAGATTCTCAAGTTGCTGCATTCTTCACTCGCAAGAAAAGAATCTGCATTTTTTCTCTTGGCTCCGGTAAATGGCCATGTGGCATTTTACTTTTCAGCAGTTCCTTAAAGAGCTCCCTTGTGGTTGATGAATGCAGAAACTTTGTCATAAACTAAAACAGCCTTCCCTCCCCTTAATCTAGGCTGCTGCTTACTCAGGGAGCCTCAGATGGGGTTTTGATGACAGAATTCCTGAGTGCTGAGCAAGCAGATGTGGGATTGCAGCCGCTCTGAGGACGCCTCGGTTTCTTGCAGACTTCTCGTCTTCTCCTGTGCCGTGTGCGTGCACAGATTCTGGGCACGGCGCCACGCAGCCCGGATTAGGGGAAGGCTGTGGTTCCCTCCCGTCCTTGTGTGCCTCAGTTCGGATGTAAATACGGCACTGATGCTCAGCACATGGCAGCTCACAGCTTGGGGGAGGGAGGGAGGAGGCTGGTGCAAAAGGCCTACACAGAGGTGGGTCATTTGAAGTCATATTTTGTCCCCCTCTGCAATTAGAGGTGAATCTTTGTGCTGGAGCTGATGACGAATTGTGGGGTGGGTGGTGGGACAGTCAGCTTGGTTTGTTAGGTCTTTTGCTGGTGGTTAAAACTTACCAAATTTACATCATAACTGACCAGTACATCGGTGGTAGATGGCCCCAAGGAAATGTGAGGGGAATCACCAGTGCCCTCTGCCCTGCACGTTATGCTGCGGTGCTCCTGAGCCTGATTAATATTTGTTTTTCTCTCTCCCCTTCTCTTGGTTTCCAGACAAATGATGCTGCAGGAAATACCTGGAACTGGCTTTACTTCATCCCTCTCATCATCATTGGCTCTTTCTTCATGCTCAACTTGGTGCTGGGCGTCCTGTCAGGGTAAGACACCAATGACTTGCTTGTCTCCACCTGGATGTGAGAAGGGAAGGCGTGTTTGTGGGTTTTAGCTCTGTGGAGAGGATGGAGGTGACAAAGAGAAGCCGAAGTGATACATTGCACTGTACATCGCTCCTCTTCACATGCTTCCTATCCCGTTCTTCACTTGCTGTGGGCTATTCCTATAAGAATGCAGAGCTATAGGGCATGGGATAGGCTAAATTGAGATGATATGAATCCACACAGAAGGTAAGCGAATTTCTCTAATTATATTGGCTCCGGCCTGTTGAGCCACCGCTTACTCTTGTGTTGCCTTAAAAATCAAAGTGCTCATAATGGATTTGGTCTAGCTGTGCAGCATGGGGAAATTTGACGCTCCGACAAAAGGCAATTAAAAGATCTCGGCTTCATTTATTTATTTATTTTTAAATCTCTAGCCGTTGAAGCCAATGTCTGGAGTTTGGGGACGTACCGGTCTCTTGATGTTCAAAGCCCGGGGGTCAGCCAAGGATTCAGCGTTTGCTGGATATGAGTTCTGGGTTTGGGCCATTGTAGAGATGGAGCTGCCAAGTTTGAAGCCTAGCTGGAACGCCCCCAGCGTCTGTGGAAATTTGATCTACATTTAACAATCTGACTCATCTTAATGGTTTGTGAGCTCTTAGACTTTGGCACCTCATTTTGCACACAATTTCTTCCTTGCCCATCCAGGTGATCTCAATTATACAGATCTATAAAAATCTAGATTTATTTCTGGCTCTTGGCAGCTGGGGAAGAGAGAAAAGAGTTAATGTTGTTGACTGGTAAATGCCTTCCAGTGTTGCACGCTCGCTCTTTAAGTTACTAGAGAAAGAAAAGTGTTTTCCAAAGATGAGATTCATGCTCAGTGTTGTTATTTTGTTCGGGATCCTCCTCCTCAGAGCATGAGCTGGGGTAAGGAGCGGGAAGCAGAAGTGCAGTTGTGTTTGAAGACGGGGAGATGGGCTATTACAAGAGAGCCCTTGGAGAAGGCCAGGTGCTGCACTTTGCTGGTCCAGGAATAATGCCCGCGATCAATAACCGATGCAAGCCATTGAATCAAAGCCATTCCTCAGACATCCCACCATAACCAGATGCTTGGAATGGGAAGCTTTGTGACCATGCTTGTTTGACATACAATTTCAAATGAGCACCAGAGGCAGGACCACGTGTGGTTCGTTAGGTAGTTCATCTTCGTCGTTGCGCAGTGGGGTCAGCCCACGTTGGCTGAAATGATGCTTGTGATCTAAAATGAAGCTCAACAGCCTGCAGGCTCCTGTTCCTTTGTGATGGATTTACACATATTTGGTGACTGAAAGATGAGGGCCTCAGCCTGGCTCCCCTGAAAGCCTCTCATTGCTTGGGGCAAGCTATGAATATTATATAAATGTGTATCTTCTGTTGAAAACAAAACGAGAAGGCAGCTTTGTATGTCAAGTTTCCCTTTGTAAGTGGTAAGGATTATAATATTTTCTTCACAGAGGGAAGCTTTTAAATTCTACTCTATATAGTGGTTTGATTTCCTTGGCTGGAAGAGTTCCTGGGGAGAGGCTGAAGAAAATAAACATCGTAGCACAGGTGTTGACCACATTGCTCAGCAGGCTCCTGGTGGGCTTGCAGCTATTGAGCAATGTAGAAACCTGGGTATATGTGAACGGTCTGGTGATGGAAAGACACCACAAAGACAAAAAGACCCTCTGAAGGCAGAGATCGTTGTCATTACATTCTGTAACAGAAAGTCCCAGATAGCACTTCAGAAAAATAGTGGTTTTGCTGGAGGACATTCTTTGCATGAGTCTCCATGCATGGAGATTTTGACCACTGAAAGAACTACAGAGAAGGGCTCACTGATAAGTGCATGTGGACTTTCACAGGGCAGAGTTTCACCCGAGGACGTAATGCAATCCGCATTCCAGTGACTGCCTTCTCGTGGCTTCTGCAGTGGAGGATCCTCAGCAATATCCCACCTTCTGTTCTCTATAAAACAAAATTAATTTAGGGTTAGGGGTTCTACAAAGAACCCATGAACAGGGTTATCTCAGCATTCACTCACCTGCTTCTTATCTTCGTGATCTGAGCACCTTGCAGCCTTTAGTCTCCTGAGGGTGGCACAATGCTCTGCCACCTTCCCTCTCCACACATTAGAGAGGGAACAGTAGAGTAGAAAGAGGGGACATAATGTCCCCAGGCACAATGGCAAGCTGAGATTAGATCCCTGGTTTCCCAGGCTCGTGCATGGTCTTTGTTACAGCCCTTTTCCACAAAAATCCTGTTGGGAAGGTTGTGTTTTATTTTCCAATATTCTGCCATATTCATCACGAATATTAGTTAAGCTTCAGTGTGCCAGCCTGTGCTTTGGGAAGCCACAGAAAAGTCTTTTACCTGAGTATTTTTTATTGCTGTTTGTTTTGAACTATTTTCTCTCACGTATTTGTGCTCCTCGGTGGACAATAAGGAAGGCAGAGATTTCTGAAGTAGGTATGCAGACACTATCACTGATTATGGCAATATAAATAGTCTGAAATGACAACAAAGTTATTGAGCTTCCTACTGATATTAGATTATACAGAGTTTTTCCATAACTCCTAATGGAATTTTCTGCCTTTCTGTAGTTATTTGTGAACCTGTGTCAACACTGGGCAGCTGCCTCATAAGGTGGGTTTAGCTTTTATGTTTATCTGTTTGAGCAGTGGAGGTAGATTGATCTGGTTAGGATCCTGAGTCTCCTCTGCTAGGAAAATACGGCAGCATTTGCAATACAAATGCTACGGAAGAGATGCTACCTGTTTCAAAATAAAGAGCAAACAACCTGTCTCCTCTGCTGCTGCTGCTTCTGGAATTATAATAAAAGTGAAGACAGGAAAGTGGCAGGGAGATGTGGAAATACGTATATGCTGGTAAAAACTTGGTGTATAAAAATAACCCCAAATCTTGGGACACAGTTGATATGACATAATCCTCCAAGCGCATGGCTAAGGATGTGATTAAAAGCATGTTGACTCTGTCATCCAGACTAAATGAGACTCTTCCTGCTGTACAGCGTGTCCTCCTCTAGCATGCTGATCAAAGCACTGCCAGTGCTCTTGTCATCAGTTAATATTTAAATACCCTCCCGAAATGGTGCTCTCTGCCTTCTGTTCCTTTCCCTTCCCTGACACAAGCACTGTGGGCCAGATTGCCAGCAGAACTCTGCTCTCCTTGTGCCACCAAGTACTGAGATGAAGTTACCTGATGGAGATGTAGTAGATGTAGACCACCCAGTGGTCCTAGGACATGAGCCCATAACTGGGCTTCGATTCTAACCAGAAAATGCCCAGTGATGATCCTCATAAAATTTTTATTGAACTCTGTGCATGGTTCTGCAGTTTCCAGAGAGGAGAGAAGAAAATCTGCCATGCAGTGGAGATGTCCTGACCAATGCTCATTCATTTGTATGCCTTTGGAGTGATTTCTTGCTAGTAGGCTGCAGCCCTCTGCCATCCTGCTCTGCAGCTCTTGCCACCAGGACATGGGGCCCCGTCTCCATCAGCACCTTCAGCTCCCCGCTGTCCCTCCTTAGCAGTGATTTTCGATGCTGTGTTTCTCATCCTGATGCTGCTCCCCTCTCAGCCCAGCTAGCATCTTTCTTCTGTGGGCTGCTGGGATTATAGAGTTTCATACTGCCTGGGTGTTGAACTGGGCGTTAATTTTGCCTGGTAATGAGCTGGATGGTCCTGTACAATACACATGTGACTGTTCGGATGCTTTGGGTTACACGATGCAAAGAGGATAAACATGATCACGGGCGGCTGCGAGGAAGATGATTTGACTTATTTCAAGGCTAAGTGCTTTCTGGCACCATTTCACGCAGCGGTGAGGAGGGGTGAGGGTGGCGAGACAGCCGGAGCGTGGCCAGAGAGGGCAGCACACTGTGGATGATGCATCTGAGTCCTGGGTCTGTGCCTCTCGAGTGTGAAAAATGCTGTGTGTCACGTCCTCAAATATTTATGGTGAAGCCTGAGGGATCTCCAGACCAGCCAACGAAGAGTAATTATCTTTCCTGAGGTTTACTCATCTGGCTGCAATAACCAAGTGGGAAGAGGCACTGCGATGGCCAGTTTGCATCTTCCCTGTGCAAGTATTTCTGTAATGCTGCCCAGAGCTGCTCTGCCCGAGCTGTGCAATGCCTGCCCCTTGTTGTCTGAGACCACCTGGTGCAGGAGCAACAGGGAGACGTTTTCTATGGATGTAGCATCTTTGGAACAGCAGGAGCCTGGCAAGGGACACAGCCACGGACAGTGCTGGCACCTTGCAGGTGAACTGAGGGTTAGGGTAAATGGTGCTTTCACTCCTCACTGCAGCACGCTGTTCTGAGCAGTCTGCATTGTGGGGAGATGTTCTGTGGCCACATTAAACACTCCCTGCCCGGGGAATATCTGTTTCCACTGCTGACTGTGGTGCCTTGGGTCACTGAGACCTTGGGGCTGTTCGAGCAGCTTGCTAGGGGTAAGCATGGCCCCATTAGGACTTCACCGACCCGGCTGTCTCGGTGACTTGCTCTGCTGAGTTTCATGACATGTTTTCCCAGCCTGAGGATTTTTGCCAGATTGAGATCATAAAACTTCTGCCTGCAAGACATGCAGAGGCTGGAGAAGAATTAGGCTGATTAATTTGTCATAATGGCAAAGCGTTCTTCTGTCCTCCTTCTCCCTCATTACAGAGGCAATCATTCATTTTCCCTGAAAATTAGTTCCAAGTTCGCTGTTACCTGCTGTGATCTGACTTTGGCTGCTGTTAATTATTTGCATTAGAAGAGCTGCATCATGAAAAGATACGAAACTCTGCGTCCTCATTGTTTTTAGTCTTTCCTCAACCTGTGCTTAAAAACAAGGGGAAAGACACAACAAAAGGAATATTCTCTTTCCTGTTGTTCCTAGCTCTTCACCCTTTTTAATAAATCCACCATTGCACACAAATCTGGGAGAAGCACATGTGTTTCTTGCAGGAGCAATGACTTTTCATGTGAGCTTCCTCTCAGCAAACTAAATGTCTTACCAAGTGTAGATCCCTTGCTCTTTTTGTTTTGATTTTGTACAGGAGAGACGGACTACATTTATTTGACCTTCTGTTAAGCTGCAATGGAAATTAAAGCCTGCAAGATAGGAATGATGCATAGGAGACTGAAATTTAAATTGCCTGGGAATTCTGCTTTGACTCTGGGGTGGAGGCTTGAAGAACAGAGCCAGAGGTTTATCCAGCACATACACTGAGCTGAACTGGGCAATCAGTGCTGAGACAAACGATGTTCCTCTGCCCAGTCCCATTCCCTCACTGGGACCAGCTTTGCCCAGCTGGGGAACTTGCAGCAGTTCATATCAGATTAGGTGGAATCAAAGTGAAATTATCACAAGCTGGATGTAAAGACAAAAGGAAGAAAGATGCATTGAAGGCTTCACCTCTTCACTCTCTTTCTAGAAATACACGACATGTCCCATATCTAGCTTGCATTTGAAGCATCTTCCTGCTATGTTCAGTGATAAAAGTGACTGTGAAGCCCGGCTTGGTGCCGAGTGATCAATCCCACAGTGATACTTTCATCTTTTATCAGCTGGTTGAGGAGAAATTCTTTTTTTCCCTCTCTTAAGAGCAATGAGGAGGAAGCAGCAGCAGCTCTGGCTGTGCAGGATTGATGGAGTCGGTCCTTACTCCTACGTGGTGGACATTGGGATGGGTGAAGCTGCTCAGCCAGCTGGGTCTGTATGTCTGAGCTCAGGCTGGGGCAGATGGGAATGACCCCTTGGACCATGCCCAGGGTCATCTTGGTTGGCTGGATCTGCAGGTAGGACAGATAACAGTGGGTGTATTTGGGATTTCATGCAGCTGATGGGACAACCTGGGGCAGGTGAGGAGCCACAGAACTTTGTCATCTTCAGCACTAAGGAATCTCAGTCCTCCTCTGGGCTTCTTTGTTTAATACTAAGGTTCAAAACTCAGACTTTGCAGCAAAGCACTTTTTTTGGACAAGAAAATAGAATCTTAGAGGTAGCAAAAGTCACCAGCATGAAGAGATTCCTATTGATGGCTTTCCAGGTGAATTGCCTTCTTAGTTTCATCTCATTCCAGCACTTTTCCTGTGTGATCCCTTTGCACCCCTGGGAGGAGCTTTCTTCCACCTCCCTCAGGTTTTCTTCTTGCCCAAACTAAGTGCATTTCTATGCTTTTTCCCTTCTTGTTTCAGACAAGCTTTCTAATCGATACACTTTGTGTGTATTGATTGTGGTGACCTGGGCCCAAGCTTTAGAGGTATTTAAGACCACTGGGTTAATAATCTACATGCATTTCTGTTCATGGTTACAAATCAGTAAGGCAGAGGCATCAAATTATTTTAAGTTTTGCTTGCGGGTTTCTCTGCACTTGAAGTTTTTGCCTATGCACGAGGACAACCACACCCTGGTTAATCCTGGAGTCTTCTCGTGGCTGATTTTGGTGAAGATGTCTGATGCTATGGTAAAGAACCAGGCTCCTTGCTGGTCTCCTCCCACTTTGTTTGCAGCCCTCCAAGGTGCCAGCTATGCACAGCTCTGAGCCACGTGCTGCTGGCTTTGTGGGTTCCCAGCCCCAGGCCGTGACCCCTCACATGCAGGCTGCTGGAAATTGCACTTCTTGTCTTGCTCCCCAGAGTGCTGCAAACTCTGTAATTCTTGCTGCGCTGTCGTGCCCAGCTCTCTCTCAACCTTGATGCCTCCTGTATCTCTCTGCCAGGATAGATTGGCTCTGGATTTTATTTTTTTTTTTTGCTCCTGGATGTATTGGTTTTCATCTTTTTCTTTCCTAAGCCAAATTGGATTCTACCCGTTCAGCCTTCCACCTCTACAGGCATCCACACTGATTAATGCCCTGAAGGGAATACTGCGCTCTCTTCTCCTCATCCCTTCCCCTCGCTCCTTGCCTCCTCTTTGCTGCCATGAATAACTCGGTCCCTGCTGTGGCTGCCTTTGGTCCTCTCCTGGTGAAGCTCCTTTGAGAAACACCAAAGGCTGGGGCCTCTGAGGGGGCCAGGTGGAGGCTGCCGGCCCCCTGCAGGACTCCTGCTCCCCTGCTGCTGCCTCCCTGCCAGCCCTTTTCAGGTTCCTGGAGTCGTGCTGGGGCTGTGCTGGGCCTCTGCTTGGTTATTTAATCTCAGAGAGATTTCAAAGGGTCTCTGGTGCTGCAGTCAATGTTGGTTCCCTAGTGACAGTGCACCCTGCTGAAGCAAAATGCTTCAGGAATCAGGGGAAGATGGTGTCTGCTGCCCTGCTCGGACCCCCTCACTCCTTCCTGGCCATCCTGCCCACCTCTCTCTGTGCTGGTCTGAGTCACCACAGCACCCTCAGGAGGGGTATGGGGATGCTCAGCAGGTCCCCAGGCTCTTCCTGCATCTTCATCCAGGACCCCCAGCAGCTGCTTTTCTTTCTTTTTGTCTTGCTGCTGCTTATCCATCTTGCTGCTGCTGGTTCTCTGTGGGCTCCCTTTCTTCCAGGACTCGCTCTCTGCCTTTGCCTCTCAAAGTACAGGTTTGCACAAGGTAAGATAAATGTTTAGCACCGCCAAGGCTTTGTGTCCTTTGTTGTATAAACAGTTACAGTCATAAAGGTGTTGGGCTTTTTTTTGTTGCATCCAGCACACGCTTCCCCTTCTGAAGGATTTGCTGTTCTATCAGGAAGACAAAAGACAGAGATATGAACCTGCAGAACAAATTCTTTCCCTGCAGCAAGAATCTGCTTTTCTATGAACACTTGGATGCTGATGCGGTTAGTGAATGAAATGTTAGGCGTATTAACCAGATCAGACCCTGCCGAAGCAAGCTGCAGGGGTCTTTGCAGGACTGTGTGTTTGTGGCAGCAAACTCAGTCACGTAAGCCTTGTAAGAGCTGTAGGATGGCAGGAGTACGAGGAGGGCTCAGCAGGAATCTGCCCCCCACCAAGCTATCAAAACTGGCGTCACCCAAGCAGCAAGGATGTGGCTGAATTAGGATGAGGTGGCAAAGCTCTTCATCACAGGGACCTGAGAAAGAAAGAAAACAAAACAAAGAAGAAGGATCTTTTTCTAGTTCTTTCCCACAGATGGTTAACCAAAATAAATGTTAGGAAATGGACTTCCACTCTTAAATCCAATTAAGTGTTTCTGCCTGCATGTGGATGCTCTCAGGATGCCTGGAGATGTGTGTGGTCCCTGTGCACTAACACACCCTAGGGCACTCGGAAGGTCTGGTAAGTAATGTACAGCCCCTCAGCAAGCAGTTGCAGCTTGCCAGGAGCACAAGAGACCTGGCTTTACTATCAAAATGCGGGTAGTATCATGTCTATTTTACCTGTTTTATCACCCAGCATGTTCGTATGTTGGGGTCCTACCAGTGCACGTTCTTATCTCCAGGTTCCACTTGTAGCATCCTATGGATATTCCTAGTTCACTGTTGTTCTTTCTGAAGGTCTGTAGAAATATAGCCAGGTAATTGGCACTGAATCGTTTTTTGAGGTTCCTTCCTTGCTGGTTTTAAATGGGATGAACTGAAAGAGGAATTTTTAGTGCTTCACCTCATCCAAGCAGCCCCCTAGTAGCATGAAACGCGTGAATTTGTGCCACTGCTGATCCTCTGGCACGTGCTTCCTGCAGTGATGCTCCTCCAGCTTGCACGTCAGGCAACCAGAGGAGTTGGTGTATTCCATCAGCTACCCCCAGCCTGTCCCTCACTGCTCCCAAGTGATGTGGGCTGTTTAACAGGCTGCTGTCAAATATCAAGTCTGTACTTGGGCACTGCTCCATGTTCGAGCAACAAAGCTCACAAATTAAGCCTCCTGTCTTGGCCGATTTTGTTGCTCCACCAGGAGAATTCATTTTGGCCTGTGAGTAATTCAGGCAGTCAAACATCTGTAGGCCTGGCTAGTTCCTTAGCTAGCAGCTCACCCACTTAAATTTATCTGTCTCCTTTTGGCTCCTGGGGGCTGCATTTTTCCAGGCAGGGCTATGTCCCTCAATGCCATCCAGGTTCAGCCTTACTCATTTCTTTGAAATACTTGGGCTAGAGATGATACCAATCCTTAAACTGATTTTTGTTTTAGACATAAAATTTTGAAGTCCTTTTCAATTCCCTTCTGGGAGTCCTTAGCGAGGCCCTTCTGAGATCTGTGCTGTTTTTGCTTGCTCTGAACAGTGCTTTAGATTCAGTAGAAGGCTGTTCTCCCATTATAAGATCTGAGTTTTCATGAGATCATGTGTAGCTCAGTGGTACTGTTCTGAATGAGGAGCTAATTACCTATGTCATTATCATGAATTGCTAATCACCACCACTATTAGTGGTAGCAATGACAGTAATGCTATATCGTCTCTTTTTGCCTCTTTCCTTTGAGTGGGAAGCACTTGTGTCTGCTTTCTACTGGGAAAACCTGAATCGCAGAGGTTTGAATGGTGTGATTAGTCTTGCAGCAAGCCTGGGTGTGCACCATGAAACCCAAGACCAGGAGGCATGTTACTTGGTGCTCCATCTCTGCTCTTTTCTCTTATATAGAAAAATTGATCAGAGACTTGGAGAATGGAGATTAGGGCTTTTGTTTGTTTTCCTTTTTGTTTGGTCTGACTTTTTTTTTTTTTTTTCCCCACTTAAGACCAGCATAGGTAAAGTATTTGTAAGAATGTCATTGGATTATAATCTTCTCTGGCCCCTGATGCTTACTCATGAATTGACCTTGCCTCTCTCGTGGTTGGGGAGGCTCACGAGTTTCTCTGAAGTGGCCATTCCAGTGCATATTTACACCATGATATATTTTACTCTTCCTCCCCCTAATGTGATAAGAGACAATCATCCATTTTCCTCATGACTTTAAGCACTAACCAGTCTTGAGGAGGAAAAAAAAAAATGTGACACATTGAGCCTGACTGGTGTGGCGTATGGTTTCTATGATGAATGCCCTTCCGTTGATGTCTGTTCCTCTTGTCTCTGTAGGATCAGTTATTCACAACTGTCATGTTGTAACTAAAATATGCTGTAGTCATCTACCAAGGCAGAGCTTGTCTTCCTCCGAAGCAGTGTCTCCCGATGCTGTGCTGTGTGTAGGAGTACCAACCCTTCCAGCTTTCCTCCTCCTAATGCCTCACCAGGCAGTGCTGGAAGAGGAGCATTTGGGGGGCTTTTCTGGGGAAAAAGTGGTTGATGAAGGGCAACAACAAAGGAGCGTTATTTAATATTCTGCCATACAAAATTGGCCAAAGTATGGAGGACCAGCTGTGAAGAAAGTCCTAAAGGAAAAGCTGGTCAGGAGGCAGCATATTTCCTGCCTAAGTTTCCCAGAAGGTTTAGGAGATTTTTGCAAGTCAGTGGCATAAATAGCAATTATTCTGGATAAAACAGGAAACTTACTTACTGCTGCCAAACATTCCTATGGGGTTTTCCACAATTTCTTTTAGAACTGTCAGGAAAATTGCAGCTCAAGTATTTCTAGATATAACACAGCATTTTGATAGATTTTTTCAATTTGTCTTTGAAAATGGTCTGAAATTTTGCTGAAAAGCTCTCATGCAGGAATTCTGAGAGTTTTCCAGTTACTGCAAACAGGGAATATTTCAGTTCCTGAATGATGATAAATGTAGCGGAGGAGAGAGCAGCATGCTTATATTAATGCATTTCACATGGAAACCTTTTGTAAAACTCCAGCTTAATTGGGGAGAGCTGAGAGAGTGAGCAATGCTTTCTTCCCCTAGGAAGAGCACCCATCAGGGCACTCCAGTCCCCAGCCTGCTGTGCTCAGACGACAGTCAGTGAGCAGAGACCCACAGTACCTGGGTCATCTCCTGAAAGCTGCCTTCCCAGCCTCTCTGTCAGGACAAACAGGGCAGCTGCAGGGAGCAGGAGGCCTGGACTGGGGCTGTTAGGCCACGAGATGTTGCTTTGGTTGGCTCTGGCACAGGGCTGTGCCTCCCTGCAGTTTCTGGTGGGTGCAGGTAGCTTCAGGCTCAGTGATGTTTCCTTGCGAAATGAGTGCATGACTGCGCAGAAACTACTGGAGGCTTGCAACTTATGGTTTCTACCTCATTTTCTTACATGTTTAAAGTTGAGAATAAAGAGACAAGACCTAGTTAGCTTTCCCTGTCCCTAGGCCAGCTAGGAGCTGGCAGAGGATGAAAGGCTTTGCAGCAAAGCTCTCCCTCCCCTGCTCCTGAGGGGCGCGGGAACGGTGCCACGGCTCACCTGCTGCCCTTCCTGCCCGCTGCGGCCCTCGGCCAGGCTCCCCGCTGGGTATCGCCTCCTGCTGCCCCCCGGCACGGCCCTGCTCTGGAAATGCACGGGGACACACGCCAGCAGTGCAGGAAATCATCCCCCACCCCTCCGTGTCCAGCAGGTTAAATGCGTGTTGTCGCCTCGCACTGTCCGATCCCATTCTTCCCCATCCAGAGAGAAATGAAGAAGGAGAGGAGGTCCGTGGCACCAACCAGCAGGCACTGAAACAGAAATGAGCACATTAAAAAAGAAGAGGGAGGAAATGGGCAGCCCAGCTGACACGTGCAGGCTCATGAGCCACCAGGCAGACACATGCCAAGGAGGAGCTGTCAGAGCAGAGCGGTGTTTCGGCTTCCTCTGTTTCAAGGTGGGGGACAGAAGAGGGGAATCAGGAGACTGGGAGCACGCTGCCAAAATCAGGAGAGCAGCTCAGCTGATGGCAGCTCACATCCACGGCTGTGTGTGTCGCAGTGCTGAGCCAAGTCCTCCTGCACTCCCCTTCTCCACGGGTCAGGCAGTCCTGCCAAACTGAGCAAATTGTCAGCTTGGAGGGGCGAAATGGAGACTGTGAATACAAAGCTGGCTTTGGCCCTTGCAGCTCCTTTTTTCCCATTCTTCCTCCTCCTTCCCATCTCCTGCTCCTTGTTAGATTCTGACTGAGGAGCATGCATGGGTAATTAGCAGGTGATTAGTGAGGTTAACTAAGGCTTGCAAGAAAGGAGTCTGCGATGTTAAGATGTCGAGTGGGACAAAGACTGGGGCACTGGTGTATATGAGGGACAAAACCTCATCACACTTCTGACCACGCAGGTTAAGCTGTCACAGGATTCAGTCCTGTAACCACTCATTGGTGTGTGCTCAAAGCGAGGGGGTGCAGAGGCTGTTTTGGAGCCCTGCAAATGGTAGAGGACACGTACATCTGCAGAGGTCACTTCAGGTGGAGCACCAGGAGCTTCCTAGAGGTGACACAGGTCAGCCTGGGGAAAGCCTTAGTGTGGGTGTCTGCAGGTGGGGGCCGCACTGTTGTCTCAGCATCGTTTCAAGGTAGGCTGTAGGATGTACTTTGAAAAGGCTTTTGCAGTGGTTGGGTGAGTCTTTTTTTTTTTCCAGCCTGTGTTATTTGCTTCCTTTCTCATTCACTGCACCCCCACACACGCTATAGCCTTGTCATAATCTGATGACAATTTGCTTGCTTTCCATGTGATTTTATCAAATAGCAAGGTCGTTGTTACCCTAGATGCTCTGGGTTGAGGGTATTTCACCTTGCTGCAGAGTACCCAACCTCACCTACAGCTCTTGTTCAACTTGTGTTTGTCGAAGTTGGCTTAAGCCCTCAGAGGGAAAATTCTGAGGAGGGTGAACTGGGAAAAGTAAATCTCTTCCTGAACTGAAAGACTGCTGGTGCCTCTCTGACAAAATATTCTGCTTCTCGAGGGAATTATCTGGGGATAGTGATTTAGGAGGTAGAGAGGGATGGAGGAGAGCTTTTAGTGTTGTGGATAGTAATTTGTAGTGCCTGACTGGATGGGTGCAGCGCATCAGGATCTCATTGGCAAGGATGTTGTGTGGCCCCAGAACAGAACTGTGTGCATTTGGGACTTTGCAGTCCTCCTGCAGGATGAGGGGCAGAGAAAGAGCTGAGGTAGAATCAAAGTGGTACCTTGTTGGGCAGCAACGTGTAGCGTGCTGTGGTTCCTGCTGCTATCGACTTCACAGGCTTTGTGAAGACAATCTCAACGGCAAAAGAAGGGCTGCATGTTTTCCCTGACTTTATGTGATGTGCTTTCTTATTCTTCTCCCTCTATAGTGAATTTGCCAAAGAACGAGAGAGGGTAGAAAATCGCCGAGCTTTCCTGAAACTCCGTAGGCAGCAGCAAATAGAACGGGAGCTAAATGGATACCTGGAGTGGATCTTCAAAGCAGGTAAGGAGACACAGCTAATGTTGGACCAAGGTGCGTGGCACGTAGAGTCTGGTGATGGCAAGGACAAGGACCCCAGGACCAGTTCTTGGCATCCCTGGCCAGCAAAGCCTGGACAGGACCCAACTAGCACTTATTATTTTTGTTATGCTTGTTCCTGTGCAGTCACACTGAAGTTATTGCAGAAGATCCCAGTTTGGTTAAGCAAAAATAAAGGAGTCGGGCCAACCTGCTTTATTGCTGAGATCAAAGCAATTGTCTTAATATGATATAATACAAAAAGCGATACAGTGCACAGTCTCTGTGGTGGGGAAACTGTTGCCTGAGATGAGTCATTTATATTTTATTTACTTTCCACCACAGCTATTTTATAAGCCTCTCTTGCTATGATGGCAAAATACACTGGAGTGTCATTTTTATGAGCTACAAAGATCACTTTCATGAAACTTATCCTGGCGCATGTGAACAGTGCTTTATAACTATTATAACTGAACATTAGGCTTTATTGCAAGCAGTGATCAACTTTAAGAAAGACCTAAAATCTCTTTTTTTAACAAAAATAGCAGGTTTTTCTTTTTATTGGATGGTAAAGATTACCAATAACCCTTCTGTGTTATAGAGTAGCTAATATATATTGACATAACCGCAGTGCAATTCATTAAGCATTGAGAAAACTTCTGGGGCTGAATTGCTTCCTTGCTTGCATTTCTGCAAAGCTTAAACTGAAAATGCCTTTTGGAATAACGATGGGGAGAAAAGAAGCGGTGGCTTCACAAATAGGTTTTCAGCTGCCTTCCTAGGCAGGTCAGCTTCACCTCTGCCCATTACAAATGGGGAAACTGAGGTCCGACATTGTGTATTGATGTGGTGTGGGCATCAGCTGGCTGGCTGGTGGCAGGACTGGCGCTGTGTTGCTCTGAAGCTGTGGGACAAACCTTTGTTTCTGCTCTGCCTTGGTGCCCGCTGTGAGCCACTGGCCAGCAGAGAAGAGGACTGCAGCAGCTTCCTCAGACAGGAGTGGCCTGAACATGAGTTTTAACAACCTGGCCAGAGAGAAAGAGGTCTGAAATGTAAAATAGGAAGAGCTAGTGGCAGTTTATATGGTGGCTTGATCCCATTATTCCCCAGAGCACTATGCACAGTAACAATTGAGTGCCAGTTGTATTGACTTTTATTCACTGTGACTGTTCAATGGCTAGTGCCCTCAATTAGGCAACCACTCTTTATCTCCCCTTAATTCTGTGGTTCTGTAGGAAAACAGGGGCCATTTGCTTTCCTTTCCATTTAGAACTTGTCTTCTCGTTTGTTTACAGCTTTTTGCTACCTCAAAATCAAATTAATTAATGGCTTTTCGGTTAGCTGGAGCAGAGTGCTGTGATTCTGCCTTGGCTCTGCTGCCATCTTGCTTTTAAGGCTCCTGAGATTTCTTGGGCTCTAAAACCCAGTTTCTCCATTAATAAAATGAGAATTTCCTTGTAGGGATGTGGGTTGCTTTGTTTTATTTTGGGGACTGTTGTACCAATAAAAGCTACGAGGAGGTCATTAGCTGAACCTTGAGGTCTGAAAGTTGAGCTGGAGAAGTTATAAAATACACAGCCAGCCTCTGCTCCAAGCACTGAGTCCCTTTGGGAATGACTGTGGCTATTCTATTTCTGTGTTGCCAGTGCTGTATAAATGGCGCATGAATATACAGTGAAATTTCTCTAAAATGCTCATCTTTTTTTATTTTGTCTAATAACACAAGACCCAGAAGGTCTTACAGAACATGCAAGTGTATGCAAAAGAGCTGAATCAGGGAATAATAAAAATATCTTGTAAAGGCACTGTTGAAGATACAATAGGAATGTTTAAAACAAAAAAGCTTCTTAGTACAGCTGAATAATAACAATAATTAAAGTCAACTAATCAACTTAATGTTATTAAATCTTTAAATACAAAACAAACATATCATGAAGACTAGACAAAAGAGAGAATCAAGTGTTTGGAATTCAGGCATTGCAGTTGTGGGACTGTGCAACCGATGGGGATTTCCCATTTCTGTTTCTGAAGCCAGGATTTCAGCTATGCCCATGTGAATCATGGATTTTGCCACTCTTCCTTGCCTAGGACCGTGTGTGTGGCCATGGTCAAAGGAAAGTGCTTTGGAGAAAAACAAGCAGAATGGAGGTCAGAGGCTACCCAGCCTGCAACAGCCCCAGGCAGTGAGATGTTGTAAGCTCTTCGCATAAATTTTGCCAAAGCAAAAGCTCCTGGTGTTCTGCTCTAATGTAACTCTGGAGGGGTTTGGTTATTATTCATGTAACTATCTAATTGTTTTTAAATCCTTCTAGCATCCTTGACCTCAATGAATCCTGTAGCAAGGAGTTCCACATGTTAATAGTTGATTTGATTGAAGAAAAATGTTTTTTCCTTGATTTTAAGTATGATGTCTTTCTGCTGCAGTGGGAGGAAGAGCTCAGGAGTGTACTTGGTATTTCTTTTTATTAATTCTCACTCTCTGCTGCGTCTCTACCTTGTTTCACCTTATTTTATTCTGCTCAAAAGCGTGCAGAGCCAATCTACTCTTTTTCTGCTCTTCTCATGGAAGGCTCTCTAGGCTTCTAGTATTTATAGTATCCACCCCAGAGCATTTTGCTATTTCATTTATTTCTTATTTATTTTTGATGCAAGGTAGGAAGAGTGGAAAACTATGTTCCATTGGTTCATAAAGGGGCATCTTAATACTTAATGTTTAAGTATAATACTTAATCTGGTTGGTTTTGCTCTGTAGCACTTTACATATTCTGAGTAGTTGCTAGAGTTGGAAAGGAGATTTTCTTGTTCTCCAGAGTGCTCAAGTTCCTACCTCAAGGGCTGTAATGGGTGTAAAACCAAGGAAAGTATTTGAATGACTAAAATCTTTCCTTCATCTGTACACTACCTCCCATTTGTCAACTCTGATTTTAATTTAGCATTATACTCATTATTTATTGACCACTTTTGAGTGCCTTTAATGTTTCTTAGAGCCTTCTCTATTTGTGAAGTGAGTAACATTATCTCTTGATGTACGTGTTGCATTAAAAAGGTAGTTCTGAAAAAATTTGGAGGTTGTTTACTATTAACCCCTTCTTATACTGAAACTGGAGCTTGTTTAGTCATCCATAAGAAAACAGTGGGTCTTTGTTTTGTACTTCTTAAATGCTGTCTGACTCGATCATGTTCCAGGCCTGGTTTAATGACTTGTCTTAATAGACATTGGTGTTGTAAGAATGGAAATCTTTAGTAGCCTGGCCCTTAAGTATCTGACTACATTTTTCCTTTTTTTTCTAGGGGCACTTTTAATTTTTTCCAGTGGTGAAATAAGGCTATAAAGAGGAAGAAAATAGTAACAAAAAGTGCTTGTGAAGTTTTCAAGGAGGTACCTTGGCACAGCTAAAATATTTTGGTGCCAACTCACTACTGATAAATCACCAGAAGTGCAGCGACGGTTGTAACTGAAGCAAAGGTAGCTCAGGCTATTTTAAATGTGGATTGTTTAATACAGTCAGCAGCGTATCTGCTTGAGGAATCTATACCAAGGTGTTTTAAGCAATCATATCTTTAATGTGTAGCTACTTGTCTGAGCTATACTTAATACAGGAAGCCTTAATTGATGGAGTGCTTAACACAGGCTTTCCCTAGTGAAGGGTTGGGAACAAAGGAGAAAATTGGAACACAGCTGATGTACTGAAGTGTTGAATGTAGACATGCATGACTTATAACAAAAAAGTCACCCTCTGTCTAGTCAGTTTCCTTAGAGGTTGACTTCCTTGAAATAGGATCATACAAAGACCAGGTACGAAGGTTTTAAACCCATTTCTTGTGTGCATGTTAAAGAATGAAGACATGGGATAGTCAGAAGAGTTTACATATTTTTCAAATGAAATAACAGGAGATTTCATGTAAAATTGCCATATGAGTTTATCATGAAGCCAAGACTAAGCATGGAAAATTGTTACTCAGTGGAGTCTTTTTGATGGTGTTGTGAGCAGATGTCCTACACGTGATTTAGAAACCCAGAAGTGTTTTCAAAGCAGTAAGGTGTTCAGTGATGTGACTGTCAGGCCAGAAGCAATGATTAAATTACATAGCTTCTTGCTATAATTCTTATGGTAATTGCCATGCCAAACCTGTGAGTGTTGACTGTCTGTAACATTTAGAAGCAAATTCTATGGCTCATTTAGAAATGGACCAGTAATCCTAACTTTAATCTCAAAGAATGAAGTCATTTATCTGCTTTTAGCAAATTACTTAAAAACCCACTCTTCCCTCTGCTGAAAGCCAGCAGACAGAGGTGCAGAAAGCAATGTTTCACATCATGGTACTCTTCTAAGCATGAGTCAACTGTACTCACCAAACGCTGCTTCTTGAGCTCAACTAGTATCAAATAAAGTCTTGCTGGTGATCAGCAACCCCGTCCTGTCCCACCTGCTGTGTGTCAGAATAAGGTTGCTCTTTGCTTCATGTTTTTCTTTTCGCTCCATGCAAAAGTAGTAGCAAGTCAATCCAAAATTGTGCCTTTCAGAGGAGGTAGAAAGTGGTGAAGTCAAGCAATGTAATCCCTGTTAAACTCCTCAAAACTATAGCAATTGTTAGGCTGTCATACTGCATTTTGAATGGAGAGGGGAGAACTAGAAGTTCTCTGCACAGAGTAAAGAGTTTATAAGCCCACAAATATTCTTTCAAAGATATTTCTCTTATCTTACAAGGACATGCATCGATTTGAAAACACTGCTCAGAGACTGGAATTCTTTCTGCTCAGAGCTTATCGAGTTGCCGGTCTTCTGCATTTTCCTTCTTTCCCAATCCATCTCTTTCACACAGCACTGATTCTGAACATTTATTTTCTCCTGTAGTAAGCAGGCTTTGGGAATGGATTTAACCTCTCTCTTTCAGCTCACTGTAACATGAATGTCATTCCTTGACACAACAAAGCTTTATGCACCTCAGGCTTCACCTTTCTGTAGAAGAAGCACAGCAACAAGCCCTTGACACAGCTGGAAGAAGTAACCAGCATCCACAAAAAATGGCAACAACATGCATGAGATGGCCAGAGAGAATAATTGCTAGGAATTAGAGACCCCTGTGAGAGTGCGATGACTAGTTTGAAGCGTCAATGGTTAATTCCTTTTTTTTTAAAAAAAAACTTCTGTAGCCTGTTTAAAGTGAGTTATTTGCTGTAATACACTCTCCTTTAGAGTACATTATGTCCTATCTCCCCTCAAAGAGAAGGCGCACCATGTTTCTCTGCTGCTTTGCCTGTTTTGTTCTGCTGGCCGGTTCTTCAGTAGAAGACGACTGCCATTATTTCCAGTCTTGTATTGTGCTGAGGTTTGTCAGTACTTAATGACCAGCAATTAATCTTTCTGCTGAGACACCCCTCACTCTGCTATCCTAGCGAAGGGCCTGTGCCTTTGTTTGGAGGCTAGAAGTTGCTGATCTGATACTGTGTCTTTGTTGAATATCTCTTCTAATGTGGAGATACTATTGTTTGGAGGTTTTTCAGGCTTCCTAATTATCTTCTGCCCTTCTCTGTTAGTGATAACTAAAGGCAATGCAACTTCTGAGCCTCTGCTAAAGATGCTGCATGGTTTAAAAACGAAAAAAAGAAGGTAATGATGTGATTTCTTTCTGCTGAACTATCTTACAAGCAGGTTTTAAAAGCCTCATAAAGCCCCACTGGGGCAGATACATCTCTGCGGTTCCCTGGAGGATACAAGACAAATGGGAGTGACTGTCAAGGGAGAGGACTAAAGAGCAAGGGTGGAGGAGAGACAGGCTTGAGGCAATTGCATGGGTGAGATGTGTTTTTTGGTTATTTTAAAGAGACAGCAGAAGTGAACCATGGAAGAGGTATATCTGTGGAGGGAGATATATTTGGGACCCCGAATCTGGGGCAAAGGCTCAGCTGGTCCACAGAGTTGTCTCAAGACTGTACTTTGTAGGTGAAAATAGGTTGGTATCAAATTGTCACTTATAAATTCGGATGTCCCATTGGCATTTATCATCCTGTTTTCTGAAACCTCAATATGGCTAAACCTGTCATCAGTCTGGCCATGTGGGTACGGGTGACTCTGGAATATCAGATGGCATCAGTACACCATTGCAAATCATGATGTCCGTATAGGTCGCAGGACCCCGAGGTGATCTGGAGACTTGGGGTTGTTCTTCAGCTTCTGTGCAAAGGGTGGTAAAGAGGAATGGCAAACTATTACAAGAACATGCAATCTGAGGCCACTTAGAAACAGGGGAAAATAGTAATTTATTTTCCTACACAGTCAGAGATCTGTGAAGGGAACAAATACAGTGATTTTCCTCCCGCACTGGTACAAATCAAGCACAGAATTGAGTTGCCACCTAAGCAAATGAGCTTTCTTTACTGGAGTGTTTTAATTTTTAATATATTATTTTTTCTTTAAACAAGAAGTGATCGAAGCTGACAGCTCTCTGAGCGCTGACTAGTAAATGTGCTGGGTCTTCCTTAAGCAGACATCTCTCTTGCATTGTACTCAACTGGGTGTAGCTCCTAAAGAAAAGCTGCCTGCCTTCTGACCTCTGCTAGCTCATTACTTTCATTGCTCACCACCTGCCTGGCCATGTGTCTGCTCCCTGCAGTCCCACAGGGTAGCTTGTATTAGTCCATGTAATTACCAAATGCATTCTGAAATTCAGCTTCTCTCTGGGAGTGGCAGAAGAGCTCCTCTGGGATGTGTTTGCCTTCCTGGGCTTGTTTGTCACAAGACCTAAACATACATTCCAGCCCAAATGGTTGTGAATTTCCAGTGCAACTTGCTATCCTGTCGCATGGGTAAATAAAACCTACCTGTGTGGTGCAGAGGAGCCCATTTCAGATATAACATACAGCTCCTTAAATCACACTCCTTGAGCAATGCAGATTTTAAAAAAATCTATAGGAAATTGTCTACTGTATTAGCACCTTGAGCTCGTACTTCTGCCAGCACAGGGTTGCTTTGGGTATCACATTTGCAGGCCCTTTGTCCAGCTGCCTTTGGGAAGGGGCCAGCTTCTCTAACCATCCCTTCTGTTTTACAGCAGTCAAATTCATTATTAATTGTCATCAACCTTTTTTTAACTCCTTGTGTAATTTTAACCCCAGAATACCAGCATAGCTGGTATATACCAGTACACCCTAGGCAAGACTTCAGAAGTACATTTTTTGAAGTTTGAGATAGTTTTTGAACTAAAAAAAGCCTGTTTTAGTTGTCTGACCTGTGTTAATGAGCTTCAGAAAACACCTGAATTGTATTGTTTTCATGTTTGTGGGTGGTGGTTGTTTTTTTTCCCCTTCTTTTTGAAGGACTTCATGCCTATTAACAAGCAGATTGATAGCTCACTTGACATTTTTAACCCTCTCTCAGCACCATTGATTTCCTTCCCACCTTCTGAGTCTTTGGTACATTAGTTTTCATTTTCTTTTGTTTTCCTCTGCTTGGGTTCTGGTCTTCCTCAGTCCTGAATATTATTTTCCAGCCTTCTCAATTTGCTGTCTTATTAAAGTATCATTCACTCTCTCTCTCCCCAAGATGATTAATAAAGAGATTATGTAAGACTTGTGTGGTAGTACTGATCCCTCCAGTATTCCTCCAGACGGCTCTTTGATGTTTGGCTGTGGTTTGCTTTTATTTTTGTAGTTAGCCTTCTATCTAGGCTGGTTTAAATGGACTTTTAAGCAAAGTTTTATAGGAAGGCAGTATCAGACGTAATTTGGGATCTTATTAAAATATCTATGTCAAACATATGAAACAATTTGTCATTTTTAATAATACAAGGAAGTGTACAGTTCACCAGCTGCCAATTCAATATTTTGTAATCTTTGACTGTCTTTTAGAAGATCCTTACACAATTTTTACAGCAGCAAGCTAAAATCTGCAGTTCAGGCCATATGAACTGTAAGGTTTCAAGTTTTGGCACAGCATGGTGCGTGCTGCAAATTGACTTGGGTGATGACATTTGCATTGTGAAACCTCAGGAAATTTGGTCTCCTTTCACACAGAAATGAGTCAGTTTCGATTGGGGGTGTGTGTGGTTTTTTTCAGTGTTCTTTGAGTTCTTGTTCTGTAGGAAAGTATAAACTCATATTTTGAAGACAAGATATACAGCAATGGAAAACCAGTGGTGACATCTCACGTACATTGCAGTTTGAACTGTGCTAGCCTGAAGTCCACTATAGCAACTTTGCCATGGATTTTATTCAGACAAAGATTTGAGCTGATGGCTATTTGGTGACATTCTGTCCCTTGTGATGTGGCAGAGCTGATGTGTGCCACAGCCTCACTAGTGTTACTCTGTGCAATGAGACGGATCCTCTTTCCCTGGCTTAAATCCTGGTATTGTTGATGGAGACATAAGTGTGGCAATGGGCACCAAGCATCTTTCATTCCTTGGTGTCTCCAGTGGGGCTGGGCATGAGGGACCATCCGCTGCCTTGTGGAGACCTGTGGCCTCGCTTGGAGCTGAAGGAAGGTTCTTGCTCTACAGAACTTCCTTGTGGGTGGTATCTTGGTAAAGAAACTCAAGTGGATGGCTCATTGTGAAGAGGAGGAAGTGCTGCAGTCTTAAGGTGGTTCATTTAACCTCCTTCCCTGGTTCTGTGAACCATCCCTTTTTTGACAGGCTTGGTGTAACTGGGTGATACAGCTGGGACAGAGGTTTGCTGCACCCAGCTCTGCGGGTTTTAGAGTGGGGATGCGATAAACCTGAGGTTGAGCCTGGCTGTTTTTCCTCTTACAGAGGAGGTCATGCTGGCTGAGGAAGACAAGAACGCAGAAGAGAAATCTCCTCTGGACGGTAGGTCGTTTTGCTGTGTGGTTTTCCTCCTGCAACACACGAGAGGTTCACCTGCTGTACGCTGACGTGGCTTTCTGCTGCAACCAGGAGGGTGTGAGCAACACGCTCTTGCATGCACTTGGAATAAGTTGGGCTAAAGAGTCCCTTTTCCTGTACTGGGCCTTTTTGAGGTTGCAGGTGGATGATGAGCAGTTATGACACACCACTCTGGGATGGGGATCTGCCCGCGGGGTGGCAGGGGCACCCGCCGCAAGCAGAGGCGGCTGTGCCTGGGGGTAGGCCGCAGGGCAGATGCCAGAAGAGAAATGCGCTGAGCGAGAGAAGGCAGGGCTCTGAACCAAGGTTGCCAAATGGATTTGACAAAGAGACTAAGACCCCTGTTACTTGTAAGCAGTAAGACATAACAGGGTGTGGTGATCCTCTCTTCCGACGTGTGACCCTAGCGTGTCAGGCCTGCTGGAGCGTTGGACACAGTGCAGCGAGGACGCGGGGCCCGCTCTCCCTGTGCCTCGAGACCGATGAGCTCTTAGGATGCGACAGTCAAAGTTCAGTTAAAGATTCTTCCCTCTCCCTTTTCTGACCATCTTTCGTCCTCCCATGTCTCCTCCTTTCCCCTCCCCTCCCTTTCCCCCCTCTTTTTTTTTCTCCTCCCATTCACTGTCAGGGAGGGCCGCCTCGGAAGGGCCGATTCAACAAGGCACGGCACCGGCAGAGACTAGCAGCGGCAGCAGCTACAACAGTGAGTGGATTGCAAATCACCAGGGGCTCAGGCGGCACAGCGGGGCAGCGCTCCCCCCTCGCCCCGAGCGCCCAGGTCACCGGCGATGCTTCCCACCCGCTTTGGCTCCTTTTGCCCCGAGCTTGGTGGCTCCTGGGGCATCGCGCGCCCGGCCGCTGGCTTGGCTGGGTGACCTGCGCTCGGGGAGGGCTCGGGGATGGACGAGCTGGGGCTGCAGGAGGTCAGGGCTGAGGTGCACTTGGAAAATCTCCGTGGGTGTGTATGTGGGGGTGTGTGTGTGCATGGGTGTGTTGTCCAGCCTGTGGGTGTAGCCAGGGCTTGTAGTCTCGAGCTGCGATGAGTGCTAGAAGAGCAGGCTGAAGGGCTGAGTGCTGTAAGCAAACTGGAGGTGGGTGCAGGCCATGGAGCAAAGTCCCAGTTACGCTGAGGCTCCGTTCATCCAAGTAAGCTAAAGGAGCCTGGTGATGGTCCCAGCCTTGAAGCCAACTGGTACAGAGCAGCCCACGTCCCTGCTAGGAAACGGCCTCAGCCTCCTACACAGGGGTCATTGCATCCAAAGTGCCTGTAGGGATGGCATGCTCTAATTACTAAATTTAGGGTGTTTTGTTTTGTTTTTTTCTTTGGGGGGTATGGAAGGGAAGTGGGAATGAGGGAGAAGATAAAGGAGAAGGTGTTTGATTCATGTCAAGGAATGCAGTGAAACTTTGCTCCCAGGGTTGGTTAAGGTCCAGTGCTGGGTATGGCCCTGGGTGTGCTGGAGTTCACTGGGGCAGCTGCAACCTGGAGGGCCCCAGCACTGGTTGTTGCAGGGACTGAGGATCCAGCCCTGCTGCTGGGTGGGGAAAAAAAGAACAGAAGAGGTTATCTGCAAAAATTGGGTCCAGACCGCAGGTTGAGAGCATCCTGTCCTCTTCGAGCCTCTGAACCTGGGAGATGTTCTGGGAGCTTCCTTGAGGTGGCACAAACATGAACGCTTAGCTGGAGAGGAAGGAGTCCATCTGTTTCTCTGCCAAGGCAGGGAAGTTGGTGTAGGTGAGGGGGTCCTCTCGTACGAACACACATCCAGGTTAGCTGCTGCAGAGTGCGTGGGTTTGCTGTGTGTGCCTTCTGAACAGTTTGTATCACCACACCGTGGGGTGTCTTACTGCTGATAGCAAACGGTGCTTAGTTACTGTCTGTCTTGAAGCTGTTACAAAACTGTATCAACGTATTTTTTTCTGATAGTTCTCAAGGTTTGCAGGTAGGTGGTCGCGGGCCCAGCATCCACTCTGCTCCTGCGCTTCCCCGCGTGCACTGGGTGAGCAGTGCAGACCTCTCCGAGCCTTAGGCTGCAGTTCTCCTTCCCCGTCTTGTAAAACGGTGTAGCAGTGTTTATCCTCCCTGCTCTTGGACAAAGAGTGTTCTCAGAGAGATAGGACATCCCCAGAGGGAAGGAATTGTGCAGTGGGTGCTATTAAGAGTGCGTTTGCTGAGCTGTAGCAGTTGCTTTCAACGTAGCATTTTTTGCTGCTTAAGGCATCACTCTGCGGTAAACGGTATCCGAGCCCCATAAATGCTAACTTCTTAATGGTGCACGCTGTAAACAACATTAATGTTTTTAATGGATAGAAGCACTCGTCTCGTAACCCACAGGGGCTCAGAAAGGTTCAGTGACCCTGCCCAGCCTTTCTGTTGTGCTAAAAGGTCCAGCAGCTGCAGTGACCCCCCCCACCCTACTGCATCTGCCGTGGGGTGAAGTGTAAGCGTGCAGAACTGTGCCTGGCAAACCTTCAAGATCTAGAAGGTGAAATAACTAACCACCCTGGCATCGCAGCATGCAGAGACCCTGCAAAGTTGTAGGCTGACCGATTTGCTCCCGCTTACACCCTTGCGTGAGAGCTTTAAGCTGACATTGGGCAGTAAATGCTGGCCCTGGAGAGTGAGGGGTGGGGGAGAGAGAATCCACTCTGAAAGCTCACGGGGCATTTTCTCTTTAATTTGCACACAGTGTTGAAAAGAGCTGCAATAAAGAAGAGCAAAAATGACCTGATTCATGCTGAAGAAGGTGAGGACCATTTCACAGACATTTGCTCCGTTGGTGAGTACTGGCTTCGCATTCCGCCAGGTTTAGATCTTCGGCTAAACGCGTTCATGTCCTGTTTCCTCCGAGTGGCTCCTTTGCTCCAGAAACTGTAGTTTCAAGAAGGGGAACTATCACTGCTCCTACAGCAGCACTCAGCTTTCCAAAGCCAAAGGCATCATGGCTTAACCCACTCCCCTCGCTGCCCTGCTCAGCTCTCGCATGCTGCACCCTTTCAGAAAGCCCTGCTAAAACGCTTGGAGAAGCCATGCTGTGCTGGGCACACTGTGGTTCTGCTTGGAACATGCTCACATATGCTAACGAAACCCAAATATGTCAAATGATGCCGCTAAGCCTCATCTGTTGTGGGGAGGAGAGGAAGTGGACAGACATCTGGTCACATCTGCCACTACAGCACAGAGTATGGCTTAGGAGCCTTTGCCAAGTGAATGGGCATTGGCAAATGCTAGGCAGTGGCCCCAGCTCCCTCATCCTTGCCTTAGAAGGGGTTCTTGTTGAGTTTTCCACATGTCTAAAGCCAGATATAGAGATACGCATGCATATGCATGCAATTGCCCCTATGCAGGATGCAGTGTGGCATCCTACAAAGTCTGCTACTGCAGGTGCAAATTTGGCATCTTCTTTGGTTTGCATGGGAGGCAGGCTCGGAGCACCCAGCACCCCTCTGTGCACCCAGCTCAGTGGACATCAACAGAAAAACCTTTCAGTTGTGGTTTTTCCCTGCTGGCTGGAGAGACATCTTCCTGCCTGCTTTGGAGACAGTTATTTTGCTTATTCCTATCCCTGTTGTTCAAGTCTGTATTTTGTTTTGCTGCTGAAGCAGCAGATGTTCTCATTATCTCCCAAAGAAATGCCTTGGCACCCCGGTTACCACGAAGCAGCAAATCCTGGATGTGTAAGGGCAGCAGCACAAACAGTACACTTGAGAGTACATGTCCATGTATGCTTGCAAGCATGAGCGCCTCAAATGCTCTTTGGAAATTTGGCATTAACCTTTTAAGAGATTACAGCTGCTGCTGGATTTTTTTCCCCTTTAAATGAAGACCTACTTGCAGGAAATGAGCACTGCTCTGTGTGTTCCTGACACCATCACCCTCTGTTGCACTGCCACAGGCTGCAGGTTTTGTGGCTAAACTGCTGACACTCCTATGCAAGATTGGTTGCTGAAAGAAGGTGAAACTGCAGCAGCCGTGTGCATTTTTTTGTTTTGTTTCTGAGTAGCTCAGATCCCTGCGTGGATAACACGGAATCATCATTTCTGGAACATTTGTTTATGGCTGCAATAATTATGAGATCTTTGCATTCACATCCAAGTCCCTCTAGGCTCTGGGCACCCATGCCACGCAAACAGATCTTTCAATTCAGCATTTCAGGTGGCAACGGATGACGGAGCATCTGGGCTCGTGGATAATCTGATGCAGAGCTGGGAACTGTCTCAGGAGCATATGGCAGGGAAAATAACAGCAGTGCTTTCCACCTTCTGTGAGTGGTTCATCCACTGGGGAGAAGTGTTTGTGATTTTGATTCATGGAACAAGACTAAAAAGAAGAAATGGATAAAGCAAATACTTCTGCAGGCTCTTGAAAAGACTGAAGCTCTGCATAACATAAACAATCGGATCGTATGGGTGATTATGCATAAAGAGTATGGTTTTGAGAAAAGTTTTTTTGGATGGTTTCCTTGAGCTATCATGTTTTGTTGATGGCAGCGCAAGAACTGCGGAAGAACTAGAAATACAATTGCTGAACACAGAGAGAAGATGCAGACCAGAGGGGCAGAGACGTTGACAGGTCTCTTGCTGGCTGTTGCCTGAATACGTTGCACTTTAATTCAAACACAAGTACCTCAATGAGCCTTATAATTACATTATAAAGCTATATAGTGGTAAACACTTCCCACTGTGCTCTCTGGAGTTATTTTTAAAATTTATTCTTTTCTTTCCTCCTGACTCCGTGCCTTTTTTTCTGTGCTAACCAGCCTGCAGCTGTTGATGCTGACTCCTTTTGGCTTCCCACCCTCCATGCTGAACTGGAGACAGGGCACTGTCTTGATTTCCAGACAATGAAATCTAGAAAAGAGGATGTTTTCCAGGTTTAAATCAATTTAAATACAGAACGTGGCCTGCTGCTGCTGCTCTTTCCTGGAAGATCAGCAGAGCCAGCAGAGAGGGGGTAAAAGGGCTGCAGACCATTCCTGTGCAAGTCTGAAAGTATGGACTGGCTTGGATTTCTGAGAGGTCTTCTTCTGCTTAACGCTATTACAATACAGCTGTAGCCTATGTTTTTAACCTGTAGTTCATTTTATTACCTACAAACAGTAGATGAGCGCTATTACTTCTATTACTCTTTTTTAAACTGCCAAAGGAAGGATATCAAGCTAACAACAACAGAACACTGAGTTTTTCAGTGAGGCATTTGTTCAAAGCCTGGCCAGGAGCAGCTCTGCACATGGCATGCCAGCGGATGGCCAGAAATGTGGAATGAAGCACAGAGCTTGCTTTCTGTTAGGGATCTGGTGCAGCACGCTCCTGTGGGGCTGCGAGGCGTGGAGAACACACCTCTGTCACAGCTGGATGCTCCATCCCTCCGATGGGTGCGGTGTTTGGTGTTACTGCAAGATGAAACAGGGTGAGATTCGCACCCCTTCCGTGCTTGGAAGTGTTGAAATGTAAGCAAGTACACAGGAAAAAAAAATTGGCTGCTGCAGCCTGAACACTTTGTTCATGAAACTCAGCCATCTCCAAGGAGAGCTCGTGCGAGTCACCTGCTGTCACGGAGCTTGGTCCAAGATGGGATGGTGCGTGTCCTGGTCAGCCCTACCCGCTGGCAGGCAACATCTGATGATGGGGAAGGGCATCAGCGTGCTACCTTGCCACGAGCCGTCTTGCAACAAGGCTCGCTGACAATCAGAGGGGTGCCAGCATAGCGTGAAACAGGTAGTGGACAGCCTGTGGCCATCACGACCTGCCCTGCTTGCAACAGCGTCTGCGGCTGTTGCAGAGGAACTCCAGCGGGTGCTGATTTCGCCTGCCTCAGCACTGGCCTTTTCATCGCTCGTTTCAGCACTGCTCGTTTCAACAGTACCTCAGGGGGAGAGCTTACATTAGGAATCATTTCTTCCGTCAGCTTCCTATTATTAAAACATTTGACTCTCTTCCAAGGTTTCAGACCAGACTTGAAATGTAGCTGATATAAGCAGAATTGATACAAATGAGTAGCTGTGCCCAAAATATGATGCATGGAGACAGACTGAGCCCTCTGCTGCAGAGAGACATGAAGTCAGGAAGTAAAATAAGGAGACTTTGCTCAGTTTAGTAGTTAGGGCTGGGGCTTTGCCTGGTTCTTGGAGCAGGGGATAGAGGGACAAGGTGCCTGCTGCACAGCTCCAGGATGATGTGCTCCACACTGGGGACACAAACACCCCAGGTCTTGCCGTGACTGCAGTCAGCCAGGAGCCCGGTGGACATGAGTTAAACTGGGACATTCAAGATAACTTCGGGGAGCTTGAAGCCCAGTTCCTTCTGAATACGGAGCTGGGCACTAATCCATGAAGCTCTATAATCCCAGCCTTCATCCTTCGCAAAGTCATTGCAAGCAAGATGCCCTTGCTCTGCCCATTCTCAATGTGCCCAGCTTTCTGCTCAGCTGTGTTTCTGGTGCTTGGGAGTGGGTCTGCGCTCCCCAGAGCATCCTCTGGCCTTTTGCCTGCTGGGATGCGGTGTGGTGACTCTTGTTTCTTTGCCCCACTGCCCAGGGTCTCCTTTTGCCCGTGCCAGTCTGAAGAGTGGGAAGAACGAGAGCTCGTCCTACTTCCGGAGGAAAGAGAAAATGTTTCGGTTCTTCATCCGGCGCATGGTGAAAGCTCAGAGCTTCTACTGGATCGTGCTCTGCGTGGTCGCCCTCAACACGCTCTGCGTGGCAATGGTGCACTACGACCAGCCGGAGAAGCTCACCACTGCGCTGTGTGAGTACTGGGGGCTGCACCTCTCCTCTAAGCAGGTCTTGTGTTTTTGGCTGCTCACAGCATTTCTGAGGTCTGTTTTGGGGGCTTCTTGTCACTATGAAACATGGGGCTTCCCATGACCCTCAGAGTAGGGTCACAAATGCATTTATGAGTGCCTCTGGTAACTCAAGGGTTGTTGAGTCATATAATTCAGACCAAAAAAAAACCAACACATCAGGACACGATATCCATCTGAGATGACATGGGAACATGATCTTTAACTCTACCTGAAACCCCAAATTCAACCACATGTTAGTCTTGTACCACTGCAGGAGGATTTGTTCTGTAGGAAGCTTTGTGAAAGGAGGGGTGAAGAGTGCATGCTGGGGCAAATTGAAGTTGCTCTGTCTAATCATCAGCTGCTTAGAGAACCGCAGAATCCATGCCACTTTGCAGCTGATCTGCATCCATGGGTGATTTGTATTGCGGATATAGTTAAAGCTCTGTCTGTGTTGGTGTGCCTGGGATAACAAACAGCATGTGCCATGACCAGGGCTACTTGGGAGGAAAAAACAAGTCCATATGTGTTTACAGAATTGTATGCTAATTCATCACAGTTTTAGCAATTGTTTCTATATTCTTTAGAGGGTTGAAATTTTACAGATCTTTTTCTTGCTAATGGCATGTGATCAGATGGGATACGTGTCATGCTGTCTGTCTGTGAAAATATGTGCAGTAGTGATAGAAATTATATCAAATGTGCTGAAGCAAAAAAAAAAGTCTAGGGGAAAAATCAAACAGTCTGACTTAATAACTGTGGCTTAGATCATTAAAGTTACTTATCCACCTAATTTTCATTGATTTCTCTGAAATTACTTATTTAAATATTTCTAGACCCAGATCTTCAGGTCTAACATTATTATAAAGAAGATAACTTTTGAAGTTTTTCTTTTATAGACCTAAAAGGTCAAGAATACTAGCTGTTCTAACTTCAAAAAAGCTCCCTATTAATGTTTGCTAAAATATTTAATGCCACCAGGTAACTGAAGATGTAATGAGATGCATAAGGAGGACAGAAGCTCCTTTCAACTGCTTCTCTTACGAGATTTAGATAGAAAAGACAGGCCACACAGAGAAATCTGTCTTGCCTATTTGATTCCCAAATTTAACAGAGGAAAGCTAGACTGGCAGAGTAATTAGAAGTTTGAGGCTTAGGATTTTCTCTTGAATTAGGACTAAATGTCTAGGAGGAAAAAAATAAAATACTTTAAGTCTTTCAACTCAGAAAAGAAGAATTCAGATTTCCAAAGTAAGTTTTGGGAACACCTTACGCAGTAACTTTTCTAAGAGAACATTAAGAAAGCCGCGAGCCAGCAAATTCTGCTTAATATTCTCATGTGAGTAGGAAGGATTGCTTGTGCTGATTAGAATGAAAGGTGCACCTCCAGGTGGGAAATGTAGTTGGTACAGTCAGCATAAATTAGGCTCCCTACCTAGCTTAGCGGCAGACGGTAGGGAAGGTTGGAACTGTGCTCTGCCCAGTATCAGGGATTGGGGTGGGTTCATCTTTCAGATGCTCTGGACAAGTCCCTACCACCCAATTTGTGAAATACTTTCAGAAAAACATGGGTACCATACTTTAATCTCTCTATGCTAGAATACTACCTAGCCAAGAGCAAGTGATCCCAGTGAGTTATTCCCATCTTCTGGGGGCAAGTTATCATTTTCACAGAATAATATTTCGCACTAATCAAGAGTTTATTATAGGAAGCAGAGAATATTTTACGCCGTAAAGTACATGTGTGGGCTAGCTGGTTATTTATTTCAGTCATGGTAAGGACTGGACTTGGCTCCTCTCTCTCCTGCATACACCAACTGCAGCCAGCCTGGTTACCTTGGCACCAAACACATTTGTGAATGATCTATGGTTCAGTCCTCAAGAAATGCTTCTTGAAAGTCTTCCTATGCCCAAGATTCATTCAAAAATCCATCAGATAAGGGCAGGGCAAGATATTACAAAACAGGGAGATTTTATACAACTCCTGGAAATACTTGGCGAAATCTTTTAACTGTGCAGGTGACAGAGCTTAAAAGTGGCTTTAAAGTTAATCCATGATGAGTGAACTTCCCTGAGGAGGAGCAGGACTTGACTGGTCTGATGCAGAGCAAGAGAGAAGCAGCCAATGCTAATTAGGTTGTTTCATGGAAGGTGCTCGGAGCTGGGCTGGTGGGGAGTTGTATGAACTGTGACAGAGGGACAGGAGTGTGGTTGAAGTCTGCAAGGATCTGCTAAGCCACAAAATGCTACCCAGGCACGTCTAATTCAATTATACCTGTCCCTCTGGGGAACATTTAATTACTTTACAAATTAATTTTACCTAAAGAATGGCTGGTTAAAGCCTTACAGGTCTGCATTGATTTATTTTCCTCTGGTCTTTTCTTTTAACTTTTCTGCTGTTGAGTTGTTCTGATTAGCTTTCTCTGCTTGATATTCCGTGTTGCTGCAACTGCTTTGAAAAGGAACAGTGGGAGCTTTACAAAGGGACTTGGAGTTTGTTTAGTCTCATTGAAAGAGCTGGCTATTCACCCTGATGGGAAACTCCTGGAATTCTTGGGGTATGGTGCATGACAGGACACACTTCATGCTTCCACAGTTATGCTCAAATTAGATGGGAAAATTTCCTTCTCAGTATGAAAAGGGCTCTGGTGCCATGTTGCAGTGAGTTTTTTCACACCGCACATGTATGCTTGGCATGTGCTGCTCTCTAGAGCATGGGCCTTCAGTTAAACAAGTTGCAGTTCCCTATAGGAGGATATCCGTGATCATAATTTGCTTGCACTTATCTACACCAAGAGAATTCTGTCAGAAGACAATAATCTATAATCTAGCATAGAAAGCCATCACTTGAGATCTATTTGCAACAAAGCCCTTCATCAGCAAGGACAACAACCATAAAGTCCGTAACGTAGGCACATAGTGGAGGTGCAGCATTTTAAGGGTTTTTTATTCAGAACTGGGCTCTCTAAAATATGTGTGTTGTAGCTTGAACAGAACTTACAGGACTGATATAAAAGCAGCTGAATGCGTTTCTGTGCTATGCAGGAGGTCAGCAGAGGTGATGGTTGTCTCCTCTGCTCTTGGATAAAGGTATGGAAGAAAGTTGGAAAGGTAGGGCTGTGGAAGTTTCAGCAGGATGAGTTTTAGGGACTGTGATGAGGTTTTAGGATTAAATCACTAAGTTTTCCCTTGGGAGGATGGGAGCCTTCTCATCAGGCTTTCCTTTGCCTGTGGCTGCCCTCCATGAAGGAACTCTCTCTGGGTTTCCCTGGCTAATGCTGCAGTGATCTTTAGCTTGCTTCTCAGTTTCTGTCTAAAAATGAGTTCCAGAACGCCTCCTTTCTGATAAATACAATATTTGAAAACAGTATTTTAGACATTATGGCCTGAGAACATCTTCCCTGTGTGCTGTGCTATGCTGAACCATGTGTTTGATGCAATTAGGCCTTTTTGATGATATTGTGTTTGCCTTTGAAGTAGATAGCCAACTCCCTCTGGATATAAACATGCAGCATTTGCAATTGCAGGGAAAAGGCTTTCTGAAACGAGCATATTTATTTATGTCTGCTGAACATTTCACGTCTGCCTTGTCAGAGGAAGAAGTTGTACTTCACTGAGGTTCTCCTCCTGGTTGCTTTAATGTAAGAGGAGAAAGAGCAAAGGAAACTGAAGTGGCAGGCTTAACACCTGCTCCTAATGTCATCAGACTTGGAGCCAGGGCAGAAATGGAATTAATCCATTGGTGATTGACAAAAAAGAGCCACTAACCATCTAATTCAAAAGTATGGGGCAAAAAGATACTAGCGTGGTCTTTGCCAATAGTACAAATCCTAAATTAAATAAGAGTATTTGTATCAAACTTTTTTTACTTCAATCACATTACAAAATGTTTCTGTTTAAGGCAGATTGAATTACTTGTGGGGTCTGAATACCAGGAGGTCCAAACAACAAAATTGTATTTTCAATTAAATGGGCAGGGCCATGTCAGAAGAAATCACATATCTGATCCATCAGCTGGAGGAGCTGATTCATTCTGAGTCAATTCCTTTTGCCCAAGGAGTTCACTATGCCCACATTTTCCTTGCCTCCATCCCTTGTCCGTGCAGTGCTGTGATGTGTAGCACCGGGTGTCTGCTGAGGCCCAGCTATCACTGCGAGCTCCGCTCTAGATGGACGGCATCTGGTGTGAAAGGACGAGTTGGGCTCTACTTTCAAGAGAGGCAAAAGGAAGTTGTCCCTTGGTTATTGAGTTTCTTGCATGTTTCTTCTGTTTTAATACTGAATATTACTTGATTCTATTTTTCTTAGGGCATTTGCTTGTTGCTTTTCTCCCATGATAATCTGGCCTTGTATATATTTGTTCAGGTTGTGTCTGTCCAATGACGAAACATTGCACTGGATGATAATTGATTTTTTTTGTTGTTTTGTTTTGTTTGTTTATTTGGAAATGCTTCTGCTGGATGGGTGACTGAACATTAATCCTTGTTTCTTTCCTCCTTTTTCTTCTTACAAAATAATTGCAGTTATCCTGGCAAAGTGCACTGGGATATGTTGGTGAAAATTGTAATAAAAATTCTACCTTGTTTTTTATTTTATTTTTTTATTTTTATTTTCTGAGCATACGTGAAATGTAACTCTTAAAGGTGAGTCTGCTGGATAAATAATCTCCCCACCAAAGTGAGATACAAAGGGGAGAAGCCTGTGCAATGTTTTCCCTGAACCCTCTCTACAACCCCTCCCTGCAATTCCAGGTTTTGTCTGCCAGCTAAGCAAGGCCATCAGTTTTAAAGCATTGGTTTGACATCGATCTTTGTAATAAGAGGACTTTACGCTGAAGACATTCAAATAAATGTCATCAGGCTTGCTGAGCTCTGCTGAGCATGAAACCTAAGATGGGAGCTCTAACTTCCCAGCGAGAGAGCGACTCCGTAAACGGCATAAATGCTGGTGCAAGTTTTCCCTCGGGGCTAATGAGCGGAAGAGGTGACAGCAGCAGCACAAATTCTTCTGTGTTCTGGGAAGATGTATCTGGTTTGCTAGGGGAGTGTTTAATTCTGCTTCTTATTTCCAAAGACTGCAGGGTGCAGAATGGAAGTTAGCTACTGTCTAAGTGGCTGATTTACAGCAACCGCTATTAATAATTAAGGATTTTAATGTTCTTGCTGCTTGCAATCTTTTTAATTGTGTGCAAGGAAATTTGATAGCGTTGAACACATTTTGAGAGGTTCTTTGTTTTTGCTGTGTGTTGGTTTTGTTTTTCTTGATTTCATATTCTTACTATTATATTATTAATATATTATTACTAATATATTATTACTATCTAACGTCACGTCACGCCTGACATTAGCTCCTCTGGTCTCTTTCTCTGCACTTGGATAGTCAAGTATATTGTCAGGGTAACTCAAAAAATTCCTACTCTGGAATTCTTTGTGTTGAAGAGAACTTTTTGCTCACTGATTTGCTACAGGTCTTTCCAGGAAGGAGAGAACTTTAGCATGGTGTGGTGGGAACATGCTTCTCCTAGCAGGTTCCTGGCACTATGGAAGGTGGAGATGTGCTGCTCCTTCGTGAGTCCATCACACCGCAGTGCCCCCTGAGCGCCGAGACCCAGCAGATGGAGCCTACCTGTTGGTAGCAAAAACACCGAGAAGTGTGCAGATCTCATATTTTGTCATCCTATTCCTCAAATGTGAACTTTGCCCTTTATAATCTCCTTTAATGCTATTACTTCTATTTACAAGGAGACTAGGTTACATGGAGTTATTAATGCTCTCCCAGTATTTCCTCCCCTCTTGTAAATGTTGGCAGAAGCGCCCTCCTAGGCTACCCAGTAAAGTGTTAATAAACCTTCCTCATCTACATAGTGCTTCCTGCATTTCAATTAGCATCATGCCCATGATATTTCATGACTGTCTCCATTTGAAATGTAAAATCCCTCTTTTAATCATTGATAGTGGAAGTGCGCTTTTCAGGCCATTTCAAAAGACAAGCATCAGTGCAAAGTGGACCTGGGCCAAATGCACTTGCTTGGTATGAATATGCAAGGCAAAGACCTGAGCAAAAGCCATGCAGTTTGAAAGGGCCCTCGTTCCCTCCCTGCTTCTTCCCCACGCTTGTTAGCCGAAGCCATGTATTCCAGGAGGCATACAAAACACTGGGATTTCAGATTAACTGAATTTTTCCCCGTAGCAACTTGCATCTGTTGCCCCTTGTCTGTGCACCTTTGAGAAAAGTTTGGCACCATCTTCTCTTTATTGTTCCTGGAATCATAAAACTTGATTTATAGAAGTCTTCCCTGTAGCATCTGCATGCTACAATATCTGAGAAGCTTCTGTGGCGGTAAGCAACATGACTGATCTTTACCTTTTGAAGTTTGAACCTTTCCTTCCCCTTTTCTCTAGAGGGAGAGGTTTGCCGTGTGCCATTTGGTTTGTGTTGGTATCAAGGGGATTTTTAACCTTATGTTTGTTTTTAATGTTCCATTGTTTCTGTTGCTCATTGGCTTCCAGACCTAACTTGCATAACTCAAAATGCCAAAGGCAATGTTTTCTGTAGCTTCAAGTCCTAAAAAGCCTGATACGGAAGTTGAAAACTCCAGCTATGTTCTTTCTGCCCTTTGTTTCATCATAGGTGATAAATTCTCCCATCAAAAGCTTCACAGCCTATTTGCTTGTGATATGTGAAGCAGAAGGAAACTGAACTTGCTCTTCCATAATTATATAGTTATGCAGGCGTAATAAAAATAAAAGTGGCTGTGTGCTAACAGTAGACCCAACACCTCTGAATCTGAGCTCACAGAGGCAGCAGCTCTGTTGGGTAAGAAGGTATTTTTATCGTGAGAGAATGTTATAAAAGCTTACACCCCACTTCCAAAAATGCCCATCTCACGTAGGTACAGAAGCTCCAAACATGCATTTGCAAAACATCTGTGCAATTAAATTAGACCTTTGGAAATTTTAGACCCAGAACTCCTTCAAAATTCCTTTACAAAGAGGATGATGATATTTAATGCTCATGCCAACCTTCCCACAGTACACATGAAACATTGCCTTCCCAATACCTCAATCTGAATGCAGCTCACGCTCATATCGAAATATTTATGTGAAACTCTCCTCAGGGTCTTGTTTGCCATTGCAAAGGGATTTTCTTCTGGCAGGAGGAAGTCTGTATTGTGAAAAATTACTATTGTTTCCTGCATGAAGAACTCTGCCTACCAAGGTCTTGTGGACTAATTTAATCTCTTTTCTGGTTCCTAGATTTCGCAGAGTTTGTTTTTCTGGGTCTGTTCCTTACTGAGATGTCTTTGAAGATGTATGGACTGGGGCCAAGAAATTACTTCCACTCTTCATTCAACTGCTTTGACTTTGGGGTGAGTAGGCTTCAGCTGCATGGATCAAGTGTGTGGTCCCCTATTATTAAATGGGGCTGGGCGTTTAAGGCTGTGTATGGGAAATGGTGCTACAAGGGTGTCTTTCCAGGGAGCAGTTGTCATATAAATTAGATGCAGGGAAACACATTAAGCTTTCCCTAGTTAACATCCTTCTTGAAGAAATGTGACAGCCGGGGATTTCATTTCCGCAGGAGTTATGGGGTGCTCACAGCATCAGCACCAGTAAACGCTCTGATTAATGTGAGATTCTGTCTCCCATTTAAATGAGGTGACTGAAAGACAAAAAGCCCACACATCTTATTCCTCATCTCCCCTGTTGTCCCTTCAATGGCCTTTATGTCAGGGTATATAGGCAGAACTTTTCAGACATGAGCACCCAGAAGCAGAGGCTGAAACACGAAATGAGGTGACAGAAAGGCTCAAATTCAGATTGTTTCACTGTAGAAGTCCAGGCTCTCCCTTTCCTGCTAGAACTATACCTGTAGCATGTCAATAGAGGGGCCAGTTTTGACACAATTGTACAAGAACATTGCAGGTAGATGTTTATTTTAAAAAAGCTATTAGTCTGTACTAACTACAGACTAATTAGCTAGGCTTAACTAGGCTTTTTATATCTTTAGTGTGGGGTGAGCACTGGTCCTAGAGCACGAATCAGGCTGTATGTTTTCTTTAACAACACAGATGTGATGCTTCTGATTCAGCCATGAGCAAGGGCAAAACAGTTAAGCTCATTGTAGCCACCATCCAGTCCTTCTCTCCAAGATGGATTTAGTTTGTTGTTTCTGGTCTTAATCTGCCAAAATGCTTAGAGTGATTCTTTTTTCCCTATGGGCTAAAGTCCTTGTTTCAGCACTGCTCCCACACGGGGGGAGGAGGTGTTTTTGCTTTTGGTATGTGACAGCTCCTAAAGTCAAGACTACACCTAGAGCTACCACATCCTCTGGTTGGCAGCAGTGTCAGGAAAGCTCAGAGCTAAACACACTGAGGTCAAACCCAAAAGTCATCTGTGTCTGCCTGCCCCGAGTCCCTGCTGTGTGGGACTTTCATCCCTGGGTGCTCCTTGCAGTGATGGGGGATCAAAGCGTTGAGATACGCTGTGCAGATCTTTGTGCCTTAGTGGTTGTGCAGCCAGAGACTTCCATGAACAGAAACCAGATCCCAAACAACCCAGACAATGTAAGATAACTGGGTGTCTGCACACTTAGAGATGGCGCCAAATCCAAGAGCCAGAGAAGCTTCCCTCAACTGGAGCACCCAACTCACAGCAAAGCTCAACTGCCATGCTATGGGGAGTGCAGCACTTCCCATAAACTTTGCTTTTTAAGCATAAGCTTTTTATTTTAAGCTTAAGCTGGTGTTTCCCAGGGGGTAAAGCTGTTGATCTGTTTCTAATTCTGCCTCCTTTAGAGAATCTGCTGGGATCCTACTTTCTGTCTGGGTTTCTGCCTCCTCACCCACCTTCCAGCCCCCAGAGCTAATGCTGCTCCTGCACCCCACTGGAACATCACACAGATCTGTAGCCAGTTTAGTTTGACAAACCGTCATGATGAAACGGTTCAAAAGCAAAAAGAGAAACAACAAAACAGGACAACATCAGTCTTGGGAGAAATGGTCCAGTGGGGTCTCATGTGAAACCACTCCCAAGAGGCCATGCTGGGATGCCAGGGAAGTTAATTATTAATGTAATATGTGGAGTGACTAAGGAAAGGTTATTGCTGGTTCATGAGGGATTCCCAAGAGTAACAGACTGTGGGAGAGAGATATTAATTCCTTCTTTTTGTAATGGGAGTGATTGGGTGAGCAACTCTTGTATATTTCCCTTTTTCCACTACATTTTCTTCATCAGGGCACAGCGTTTCATGCAGAGCGGCTGCATGCCGTGCTGCATTTTTCAAAAGACATCCAGGTGTCTGCTCACGGAAGGGGTTTGCAAGATGCTGAGGGTCATGGCACTGCTCAGGTACCCAGGCACAGCAGCTCATGTCCTGCCGTGCTGTTAACGCTGCCTTTCTCATCAGGAGCCAGCTGCTCCCTGGGGTCTGGTTGTAACGTGCTAATGGTGTGCATCACACAACTGGGGACCACGGTCCGTGTGAGCTCTGAAATATGCTAAGTTAATGCAAATAATAACACTAACTGGCAACAAAATGCCCATCTTCTCTTATTAACTGTGCAATAGCCTGTGTTGATATAATCACCCTTTCCAATTGTGCTTAATCCATTATTATTTTGTCTTTTTTAATAGAGGATTTCAGAGAAAATTTCTTATTATTTATTGAGGTTAATTCTCTGTCAACCTTAGAACAAACAAAAATTGTTTAAAATTAAAAACAAAACAAAGCTAAAAACCTTGGCTGTGGACAATTCTTTCGATAACTGCAGCCTGAGGGCCTGGCAGACAATTGGATGTGCATGCTAGAGACTTTTTAGGCTCTCTTAATAGCTGTTATCTTAATCAGTCTGCTAACAACTCCGAGTTGCCAGAAGATTCTGGTAATTTTGCACAAGGTTAATGCTGGGCTGTTCTGCAGTGTCACAGCCAAAGCTGTGGTGCTTCTGTTGGGATGGGAAGGATGGGGTGGGGGCCCCCTGTGTCTCTGGGGGCTGCCTGGACTGGACATGTGGGGTGAGCAGGTGAAGTAGTAGTACAAATGGTATTTGCAGTTGTGCCAGTGTAGATTTAAAAAAAAAAAAAAAAAAAAAGAAAGTGTAGTGGTGTCCTTCAAGAAATGCCATTTTGAGGTAGTTTGCTTGTTAGAGAAGAAAGCAACAAGTTCCTATCTGTTCTACCCTATCTAGTTATTGCCCCTTTTTCTTAGACTGGACTGCAGAAAGTTAGAACCAGGCTTCTTTTTTTTTTTTTTTTTTTTTTTTTTTTTCTCAAAATTGCACTGTAGCTTCTGCAAGAAAGCCATCATAGTACACACTTTGACTCTTCAGCTCTTGGCCTCTATAGCAGCACCACAAAGAATGCAGGAAATGTTTTGCCTTCTATAAAATGGACTTCTCTTGCAGGTCATTGTGGGAAGTATCTTTGAAGTTATTTGGGCTGCGGTGAAGCCTGGTACCTCATTTGGCATCAGCGTACTGAGAGCTCTTCGACTGCTGAGGATTTTCAAAGTCACAAAGTGAGTCCAGCCCCTGTTCTGCTCCCATTCTACTTCTAGTAGTGTATGAGATCTGTATCACCAGCCCCACAGAAAATAGTAGTGCTTTCCACATGTGTTAATAATAAAAATAATGATAATACAGTAACAACAACAACATAAAAACACCCTGTAATTGGCAGCACAAAGGTCTGTCAGTTCTAACATCCTACATCTGTAATGGCCTTAGTGGGTGTGGGAATGGAAGAAAACAGCAGAATTGCCCTTCCCTTGGCTGGGCACTCCGGGTTTCTGGCAGCCAGAAACTAGTGAGTTCCTAGGAAGTTGCATCTCTGAGGACTTTTAACAGCCCTTTCCCCAGCCTCACTTACATACAGGTTTGTCTGACACAGTTTTCAGCCCTTTTATACCCTTGGGGCAGGGACGCACAAGAACATCCTGCTTTTCTTTGGCTTTAGGCTTCCTTACAACAAGAATCTCAGTAGGAGATCCCTCATTTCTTGTGGTAGGATAAAAAAAGTTTATTTAATTTCTAAGCTCCACCAACTGCTCATTTATCTGCCGCTGACCTGGTGATAGTTCCTTAAAGGTTTAGATCTGATGGGCTGAGTGAGCTGAGATACTCTGGCTACTGCTGGGTAGGGAATGCTGATGACCAAACCACAACATTCACACAAATATGAAGCGTTGCCACTCTCTGTGCTCTGCCTGGTCTGGGAATGCCTAGGATTTTCTGTGTTGAGCCTGTGAATTTGAACATTTGTTAGAGTTGGGTGCGCCCAGCTTTTCAGGTGTTTCCATACTCATGTGGTGTGTTACTGTGTGCTGGCATTAGGAAATAGCTAATGTGCACCTTGTAAACCCATCAAGAGCAATTTCCACAAGGTTTTAATGTTGTAATGTGGAACTTGATGAAATATTTGGCTGCCTCTGCTGTTGTTTTCTGCTACACAATGACCTCCTCACATCTCCCATCTTTCCATCACTCTCTTCACTTAAAAAGAGAAAAAGATAAGACAGAGAAAACAAAACAAAACAAACAAACAAAAAAAAAAAACAGGAACAGAAATATACCCCCCAAAACAAACACACCAAAAACAGAATGGCAACCCAAATGCATAGGCTGTCACATTTGAACAAAACAGTAATTTGAAGGCACTAGGTACTTTCCTAACTATTCACATGCATGGTATTCATTAGCTCTTTAGAGTTTTCTGATTTAGATCTGCTAATCATCATGAAGATCAACAATTCATGCACGGTAATGTGTCATTTGAGGCATGGTGGGAGTAGGAAAGATGAAGTTCTGTAAATGTCCAGCAAAAGGTGTGGAATGTTGCTCCAAAAATGTCACTTAATCTACTTCTGCTCTAATCTTATGGAAAACTCCATGCTTTTAAAGAAAAATCTAGCAATTAATTGTCTGCAGTTAGTTTTATCCAGAGCTACTGAGGTTGGGTGTATCTGATTGTATGTTGTGCTTTTCAAAAAAAAAATTAGACATTTTTGCAAGTTTAAATGATCTCTTTGCCAATTTTAACTATTCAGGATTTTAACCAATATAATAAGGGGGCAAAGCCTGATGTTTAACTTATCAAAGCAAGTCATGGAGTGATTTGGGTGCTTGCCCCCCTTCCCAGTACAGTAAGTAAAAGTTGTGCCCCACTGACGCAGAAATTCCCTTAAGAGGATTTTTCCCCTGGTATGACAGAAACATGTTCATGGTGTCACCAGGTCCTTCCCAGCTCCCCCAGCAGATCTGGGCACAGTTTAGGGAGTGACCAAAGATGTAGCACCAGGCACAGACAGCTGCCCGCCTGTTCTTATTGGGGTCTTCACTGTGAAAACATCCTGATCCTGAGTAGTTTTAATTTTTGCCCATTTTCTGTGTCTTTCACATATTTTTGTGTTTCCCTGAGGCTGCCTGCCTCTGGGTTTAGTAGCAGACCATGGCAGTCCACCCAGCTCTGAAGAACTGATATGAGAGATTTTGATTCCTACGGCCCAAATCTGTGTGACTGCAGCTGGCAGAGTGATGTAATAACTAAAAAGTTAAATTACAGCAGTCCCAAAGGTGACAGCAGGATGCCTGAAGAGTCGACACAGCCTAAGAGAGAAAAATTTGGAGAGGAAGACAAGGGGAGGTGTTTCATGTATTTTCCTCTTAGTCATGTCTGAACCAAATGAGGACTGGCAGCTGCAGAGATGCAGCCCCTTGTTATATCCTGTGCTCTGTAATCAGGCAGGAGTTGGTGCTGAGCTCTTCCAAGACAAGCCGAGGCCTCTCCAGGAATTCAGTGTCCAGCTGGGTTAGCTGCAAGGTGCCAGCCTGGTGCTGCTGGCAGATTTTGCCTGAAGTCACTGTGACGAGCAGGGGAAAGTCTTTGTGACAAACAAACCCATCCACCTTCTCCAAGGAGAGGTGTGGTTGCATCTCTTAAAACCAAAGATATTCCCCCAGGAGACGAAAAGTTCCCCCTGAAACCTGTTGTCACTGTGTTATGGACACAAATCTTCTTGGAATGGGTGCACCAGGAGTGTGTGATCCTGCTCCTCCTGGCATGGACCTGCCTCTGACATCCTCAGCCTGGGTTGGTTCAGTCCTCGCAGCTGCACGGGAGAGGAAGAAGAGGAAAATTAGTGGTGGTTTTCATTCTATTTTTTTTTAATTCCTGCCTTAAAAATTTCTGGTCTCAAAACCTTTAACACAGGATATTGCATGTGTTGCCCTGTTGTTCCATGTGCCTGACTGTCCGAAAGGAGGTTGTTGAAGAGCTCCTTTGCTTGTTGGCTTGTTCTGCATTTTCTGAGTCATTAGTTTTCCTAATAGAAATAAGGCAAATAGGGCAAGAAAAGGGGCAGTTCCTGGGCACCCTCCCCATCACACAGCGTGCCTGCCCATGCGTGTGCCTGGAGCAACCTCTGGGCGCGTTGGGGGATAGAAGCAAAAAGGGGCTGCAGCAGATGGCTGCATGTGGTGTGGTTGTATTGGCTGTGATGCAGGCTGAGCCATTCCCTCTTGTCATGTCGGAGTTAATGTCCTGGATTTGTTTCCATCCTCAGAGGTGGCTGCTTGGTCCTGGATGCTTCAACTGCGCAGCTGAACTGCCCCGCACTGAGGGCATCTGCTGTGCATGAGTGTGTGTTAAACATCTACAGAAGTGTCTAAGCGTGTGAGGTTTTAAGCCTGCTTGTGAATACTCAGGGCATTTGATAAGTTGGAAGGGGACATTTCCTGGCAGAGATGATGGTTATTCTTGCTTTATGCCTCGTGAAGCCAAGGATTCACTGTCCCCAGGTTCAGCCTCTCATTGATATCGACACATCCCATTTTTTCACACTCCTGCTGACTGCAATGTGGGATGAGAAACATGCGGGAGCATACACAGAAAGGTTAAAATCTACACCAGGAAAGGGGCTGCTGAGAAATTAAACTGAGCCCTTTCACTGCAGTGAACTTCTCTGTACTGGTACACATACACCATGGTGACCATCTTGGCCCTTGGAATGCTACAGGAGATTCTGTCACTGAGCTGTGCTTTTCAGTCATATATGTCAGAGAGGAGAATAAAGATACCAATAATCCCTGTCATTCCTCTTGTTGTTTTTATATTTGTTTGTTTGTTCTTTTTCCTCTCTCTTTTTTTTTTTTTTTTAATAATAAAAGAACAGATCTTATTACTTTCTAAACTAAAGAGCCTCTTCTCCCATTAATGTTCTCTCTTGGCTGCTCTGATCTCCATCATAGATACTGGAATTCCCTGAGGAATCTCGTGGTCTCCTTGCTGAACTCCATGAAGTCCATCATCAGTTTGCTCTTTCTGCTGTTCCTCTTCATCGTGGTGTTTGCTCTGCTGGGGATGCAGCTCTTTGGAGGACAGTAAGTCTAATTAACCATTGTCCTTTCAGGGGTAATCTGAGAGCAATCACCTGGCATACACATGGGTAAAGGGGCTGCAGGGCTTGAAAATTTGCAATCGAGTGTACAGATGTCAATCTCTGTCTGGGCTGCTGAGAAGTGGTCCCTGGTTTATAGAAGATGGGTTTCATTCTGATACTTTTCCTAGAGCTGAATTCCTTCTAGTTATCATAATTCTCGGTTTCATTAAGGTTCCTGTGCTATTCTATGATCGCCTGGTTCAGCCAGATCTCTCAGATAGGACTGGGAGAGGCAGCGCTTTTGTGCTGAGGGGAAAAGCAAATTGTTTCCTTGATAGCCAGAGTGGCAGGATTTTCTTTTCAATAGGTATATTGTTCTGCTTGAAAACAGTTTTGTTGAATCTGATTTTTTTCCACTAAGAAATGCCCGTTGCAATGAATTTTGTAACAAGAAGTATTACAATATTATCATTTAAACTCAAAAATAAAATTTTAAAATGAAATAACATTTTTTTCAATCATCTCCTATTTTATCTTTAAAATTTTAAAATAAAACTGTCCCAATAAGTGGGTAATGTCAATTTTGACTTTTACACTTGTGGGCAAAAACTTATTGAAATGGCTTGTTCTGCAAATTGTTTGGGCTTTTGGTTGTTCATTTGAAGTATGGACACAATTAATTTCAAAGCATCAAAATTTTCTCAAGGATCTAAATTTAATTTCTGCTAGTGTTTCTGTTAGCCACATCCTCAGTGATGCTGTGTTCCCTGCTGTACTCATTGGGATGTTGTTTCCAGGTGGAGCAAGTGCTGCTCTCTAAGGTTACAGGGTATTACGGGACTGCAGGAGAGTTGCTCGTCCCTTACTGCCTTTTTTTTTTTTTTTAATTACTTTCTCTAGATTCAATTTTCAAGACGAAACACCAACCACAAATTTTGATACCTTCCCAGCTGCCATCCTCACGGTATTCCAGGTAAGGCCATCCCTTGTCCTGGGTCAGCATTACAAAAGAAATTCTTGGGCATCTCTTCCAAATTATGGTGAGCAGAGAGGTGTCCACAGAATTTAGGGAAGGAGAAGTGCTGAGCAGTCAATGCGCCATTAAAGATCAGTGCTATGGAATTAAGGGAAACTAGAACAGAAGAGTTTTTGCTAGGTAAGAAATCTCACTAAAATAGGTATTTCCATGCTCAAGGATGGTGTGTGTCCGTGCCTTCTCCTTCCTGAGGCCCATGCCCCCAGGGCTGCACGCTGCAGTGGCAGCACTGCATGTGGCGGGCTGTGTAAATCATCCTGCCGTAAATCAGCCAGCCAGTGTGGGGCTGACCTGTTCCACTTTCTCCTGCAGTTGCCGTGATTTAATGAGGAGAGATGCCTGAGCTAGCTCCAGGCAGTAAGGAAATAACGTAGCATTTTGCACTGTAATAGCTCAAGATAAGATAATGCTGGATAAGAATTACAATCAATGGGGGAGCACATAAAGAGGCATCAGCCTTGGGCAAGTTCGTGTGATGGCAGGAAGAAGTAGCAGCTCTGGGAGATGCAATGCGCAGATTTAAAGCCTCATTTTGCAGCACTTGCCTCCATGCCATTTTTAAGCATTCACTTCAGGTGTTTCAGCAGAGAGCTGGGGGTGCACAACCCTGCTCAATGTGCAGGTAACCAGTCCATGGAGCGTCATCTGGCTTTTTGGATGTTGTCCTACATAAATTGTTCTGACCCAGCTCAGTAAGGAGTATGGATCCAGGAGTATGTATTTCATGTTCAAAAAAAGATTGGGTGGATGACAGTTTTTGGATTAAAAAAGAAAAAAATCTAAAAGAAAATGTGTCCCATGACCTCTGCATAAGCAGCTTCATGTGGGTATTTTTGTTCTCCAGATGTGAAACAGGTTCTGCAGTACTTACCTTGCAGGATATTGCAGATCACGGTAGATTAATATTTGCATAGTATTTTAGTGCTCATCAAAAAAAGGGGCTTAAAGAAATGTAAAGGTATTGCCACAGAGCCGGAATGGAGCCCGAGTCAGGTTCCGGATATGAGTATCTAGAGATTTCGTTGCTATTTTGGTTTGGGACTATAGCTGTCTCTTAAGAATCTTAGCAGAGATATTTTCCTTTCTGTTCCCAAGATGAATGCCCTCGTAATGTAGTGGCTGTGGGATGAAGGAGAATACTGCTGGCTTTATGTCATTTGTGAAGAACATCAGAGCTATGAATTAAAACCAGCAAAACTTTCAGCATTTGCTTAACACTCATCAGTCTCACAGAGATATTTTAATAACCTCTACTCCTGGTGCATCCCCCCCCTTGAATTGCAAGTATCACATTAACATTTCTTCAGTAGAGGCTTTGGACCCTCCTCTAACCTCAGCCAGGCAGCAGACTCATTTGGTTGCTTCTCTAATGAGCAGAGCAGCAGCAGCCAGTGAACAAAGATAATAAGGCCAGAAACAGCGTGTCCATCTCCCATCCCATTGCTGAGGCTTTAAGATGGATTTGGAAGATCTCCCTAAGGCACAGCCTGCTCCCGTCCTGGTTTCTTTCCCTAGCTCAGGTCTGCATGAGTTTGAACATGGAATCACGGAATTAGGTTGGGAAAGACCTTCAGGATCATCAAGTCCAAGTATCAATGTGCTGGCATCTGCATTTGTGCTGCATGGGACATGCAGTCACCCAGCTGGAGGCAGTGGTGATCTCTTTGTTAATTGGGAATAGGGAAGAATAGCTTGGATGGGGGTCCGGGGCACCAACCCCTCTGCTATAACCTGGGGTGAGATAGAGAAAAGAGATGGTGGGCTTGGGTTACCTGGGGAGCAGCTGGAGGTGGTGTCTGGGGAAATGGCTCCCCAAGCGTGCAGTTTGTCAGGGGCTCAGCCCCAGCTGACTGCCTCCAAATCAGTGCTGGTGCTGCCAGCATCCAGTAAAACCAAACCACAGCAGCAGGTCCCGCAGCCTGCCTTAACCCTGTCTGTCTCAGCAGACCCAGCTGGGTCACAGTCCTCTGTTACGGGATTCCCAGGACATGCTGTGTCCACCTGGCAGCTCTCTGAACTCGGTATTTGGTGCAACCGAGTCCTGCTATCCCTAAACTCCCTTTAAGAGCATCACACATTTTTCTCCAGCTCTTGGCCCCCAAGTAAGATATTATGAGCCGAATGCCCAACTGTGTGTATACAAAATACAAACTGTATATATATTCATATATACAGGCATGAAAAATAAATAGGAACGTCTCCCTTTTGCAGCAGTCATTGAGCTGCAAGTGTTTACAACATCCATAAACACGGAGACTCTATAAAGCGGAAAGACCTCTATTAGCCACACACGCTCTGCTCCTGGAGAGCTGCTGCTTAAATAACTGCACGCTGCCGGCTGCGAGGAAGGGAAGCAGAGCCCTGGTGGCTGCTGGGGGAGGTGAGGAGTCGCGGTGGCAGGATGCGACCGGACCTCAGCCCTTGCCAAGGTCTGGGAAGAGCAGGGTTTGGTGCCCCAGCTGTCCCTGCTGACCCCACTGTGAGATATGATGCTGAGTTAAGTGATTTGGCATTTATTCAGGTCCTTCAGAAAAGTATCTCCCCTTCAGGACAGCCCTTTGAAATGGTGCTGTGCTGATCCCCAGCAGCTGAGTGTCTTCCACCCTTGTGTGCTCGTTAGTCCATTAAGATTTTTACAGCAGATCTTGAAAGTGGTTTTTATTCCATCATCCAATAGTCCCTCAGCCAAGCCTTACTGCTAAATGCTGTGCTGCAGTGGACAAAGTGTTTGCTAGGGACAGCCAAAAGCAGTTTGGGACTTGGGAAAATCCAAAATCTTTGGACTTTCCTGTACACCAAAGTCCGTATCGCTTGCCCTCTGCACTGCTGTCCCTTCTCCAGAAGGAAGCAGTTCTATTGGCATCCGTAAACACAGACTTTATAGACCAGAAAGACCTTTATTAACTTCATGTGCTCTGCTCCTTGAGGGCTGCTACCTAATTGCCTAAATAATTGCCCCAGCTGGAGGGGAATGGTGTAAATTTGGGGAAGGACACTGGGTCTGTGTCCCCAGCTTCTCACTGGGGCCTCAGAGCAACCTCAGCTCTGCACAGGCAGCCTGGTGAGTTTAGACCAGTTATCTCTCTGAAACAGGTCCATAAAGCAAACACAGATTTTTTCTTTAAGGTGTTGTTCCACTTTCAAAATAATATGGTTGGGGTTTTGAAATCCAAGTCCTGCTGGGTTTGTGTGTAGCCTGTAACTTGTGACACCTGTGACCCCTGGTCCTATGCAGGGCACAGAAGTGCTCCCACCAGTTCCTTTTCCGTGAATGTCTGTGTGAACAGAAATCACTGTATGATTATTTCTAGAAAGCAGGAACAGTTGTGAATTCACAGAAATGAGGTGAGCAGAAATTTGTGGACACAGCTTTGTGTAGTCGAGTGCCAGAGCTGAAGGCCCAGTGGCCTGGTTCATCGTCTCTGGTGTAAACCCAGCATAACTCGAGTGGCGTGGGATGCTCTGGGCTTGCACTGAATTATTTGAGACCAGACTCTGCATTTAGGAAACAAGGTTGCATATGCACTGTGTAGCCTTGTGTCTCTCCTTGCTCTTGCTTTAATGCTGTCATCAGCACCAGCTCTGCAGCAAGAAATTTTCTCTCTATCAGCAGCTGATGGTTAGTCTGGAATTTGCAGTTATTTCTAGAGTACTGTGTGCACTTGGGATTGATTAGTACATTGGTGGTGTTGGTGGTTTTCTTTTTTCCATACTACTTCTGCTAAAGAGACAGCTTCCTATTTGGGCATTTGAGCTCTGAATTCCAGTGGGCATTTTTAATGTACTGAAAGTAGCTATTGTTAGACTTGTCCCGGTGGGCAGATGAAGGGTTGATCTGCTCAAATGTTGCAGTGTTACAGTGAAGAACAGCAATGGCAGGCAGTTCAGACTGGTGCAAAATTAGCATCTAGAGTGACAAGGCTTATTTTAGACCTAGGTATTTCCGCTTATTAAGGTTAGTTTTTCTATTATTCATGTGTTTGCTAATAAGCCCCAGGTCAGCATCCCAGCCTGCAGCCAGGACAGCTCTGCAGCCTGGGCTGCGCTTGTGCTCGTGCACAAGGACGCGGGAGGAGCAGAGTCCCCTTGAAGCTACCCTCTCCTGTCCTCACTCTCACACATTTGGGTATTGCATCTCCTTATTATTATTTTATTATTATTATTTTTGAGATTTGTGGTTGTTTGGGTAGCTGAGCTTCCTTGTGGCCTTGGGAAGCAGGAAGCCCGGAGAAGAACTGTGGCAGTGCAAAGCCCGGGCAAGCCTCGTGGTGGCTGTGCTGCCCGGGGTCTGGCTTTTGGAGCCAGGCTCAGCTGCAGCAAGGCTGTCTGCAGCCCTGGGGGGCTGACAAGTAGTGGAAGGGGTCTGCAGGTGCTTGTCCTGTTATGTGGGTCACTAAAAAGAGTATATAAAGTGTGTGTGTTGGGGTGATGACTGAGCAAACCCTTCCTGTATGAAAGGAGTTGAAGCTGGTGGAGATCCCACTCAGGACACTGGGCTTTGGAGGCAGGGTTTTCTTCGGTGCCCGGGCAATGCTAAAACCTGGCATCTCTGCAGGACTTCAAAATGGAGAGAAGTCAGAAGTTTTGCTGGGGGGGGCGGGAAATACGTAGGAATGAGACTTCTACCGCCTCTGCAGGGAGGCTGGTGGCAGAGGTGGGAAGCATTCCCCTCGGGAGACACATCCTGTGTTGCATCGAGTTGCCCAGCACCTCTGACCGTCTCTGCTCTGTCTTCCCTCTGTGTCACCCCTTCTTCCCTCTCAAATTTCTCTGTGCAGATCCTGACGGGGGAAGACTGGAACGCGGTGATGTACCACGGCATAGAGTCACAGGGTGGTGTCCACTCGGGGATGTTCTCCTCCATTTACTTCATCGTCCTGACGTTGTTTGGTAACTGTATCCTTGCCTGCTGCCTTGCATTAGTGCACAGTGCCACGCACCCTTCCAGGGGTGCTAGAAAAATCTAATTTAGTTTACATTATTCCTTTCACTCACACACCTCTGTGGGTGCACAAGCACTTTTAAAAACCTGATTATGGCTATGGCTTTGCTCCTTACAGCACCTGGGCTAAGAGTTGTAGGCAAGTTGTCGGTGTTGGCATCACTTTTCTGATGGCAATGTGAGCACAGTCCTTGTCCATTTTATTTTTAATGGTTTAGTTTGAGAAAGTTCTATTGTGAGTTAATTTATGTTGTGGGAAAAACAATAAAGTTGAGTCAGAGCAGGATTTCTGTACCTTGAAGATCTTTATGGATACTAGATCAGTGGGAGAAAGAATTGAGATTGTTTTATCGCGTAAATCAGGCTCCAGTGCCTTGGCGTCTTTGTCTACACAACAGCTTAACTAGCTATGCTATTCTAAGTGCTTGAACATGTCTTGTCTCCACATAATGCTTAAACCAGGAGTCCAGGTCCTGAATTTGGGGCTCTGGGAGTATTTGGTCATGTTCCAAGACCAGACAGATGAGATCTATTAAGATGTCTTGTTCTGCTTTGTCCTGAAAATCTGCTGAGGGCACTGGGAAGCCTGTGTCCTCCAGAAGAGTCCTGAGGAGTCTGCCAAAAGTAGCAGTCACACAGAGCAAGGATTTAGAAAGGGAGGCTGTGTTTTGCACAGAACCGAGCAGAGATTCTCAGATCTAATGGCTGTGTGGGATTGGAGAGCCAGCAGAGCTCAGAATTTGTGGTGGCTCTTTGCTTCATGATGGAGACTGCTGATGGGCTGATGTTGTGTAGCGTTGCAAGATATAATTTTGTTGGCACAAGAAGTTTGCTGGCTGCAGTGATAAGCTTGTGGTGGCAAACAGCATCCTTAGAACTTGAAAACTGCTGTGTATATGAGGCAGTGTGGCTGCCTTGTTTGTTCTGGGGTAATAACGCTGAGCACTGCAGCTCTGCTGGAGAGCTCTCTGTAGGGTGTCCCAGCACCGTGAACCTTCCTGCCAGTTACTGTTCCAGCTTTTGTCTCTTCCTAGGAGTCCTGTTAAGGCTGGCAACGTTGGCTGGGTACCTAGGAAAAAGGGAAAGGTATGCAGGGAGCCATACCCGTGCTAAAGAAGCAGTTGTTATAGATGTAGATCTCTACAACAGGGGGTCAAGATAAGACGATATGGGACATCAGAGCCTCTGGATTGGGAGACAGGGCTCCAGCCCTTTGCTTTGTGTGAAATCTCCCCGGTGGCATGAGGAGTCACGACAGAGCAGAAAGTGTGAGAGTCGTGCCTGTCCCACAGGGGTGTCTGAGGGATTTTCCCCATTAATGTGTGCTGTCGGAGCAACAGCAGCCAGGACACGTGGGCTGGGCCGGCAGCTCCGCTCAGACACCAGCCTCAGCGTGCTCCTTCCAGAAACACGAGGCGTCTGAAAACTGGGTCAGTGGAGAGCTGGGAGGGAGGGAGAGCTCTCAGTCCTCAGGGCTTGGCATTTGGAAATGAGATTAAGCTGTAATCAGGCTTGACAGCAAGGCTCAGAGAGAGAGAGAAAGACTTTTAACCTTAGAGCAGCGAAGAAACAGCGTTTTTGAAGAACGGGGTATAAATTCCCTTCTTGCCCCATTAGTTAAAAGAGGGGTTTCTCCCTTGTGTTTCCCCTAAAGGAAAGAGAGCAGGGGAAGTTCACATAGCTGGAATAAGGATCTGCCTTGCATCTCACGACTGCCATGAGTTTGGTCTTTGCCTCTGCTTGCTGTGGCACAGTGCCGGGCTGAAACCTTGTCCACGTTTGCCCCAAATCCACGTTTGCCCTGCAGAGCTCCAGCGTGTTGCTTTCCCTTATACTGCTTGCCACCGGCATCGCCGTCCCTGGGACATCTCTGGTGCCTTTCCCTCTTTGCCCATGGCTGCACCTCGAGCATGGCCAGAGCACTCCTTGGGGCACTGTTTGTGCATTTATCGAGGAACCGATGCTCATAGGTAAAGCGTGAGACTTTAATCCCCTCTGAACCCTGCAGGTGGGGATGAATTTACTGCAGCCACTGGGTTGTTGTGAACACAAAGAGCAGAGACAGGCAAACTGATCCTAGCAGGCTTCTTTCACCACCTTCCAGTGATCAGGGTCTTAAACATGAAGCCTATCTATTAATTTCTGTGGATATTTGCAACCTTGTAGGAGACCTGGAGATCTGGCCAAGATTTTGTCTGTTGAAGGTTTCCATGGTTTGGACAAGCCCTCTGCTTCCCACGGGCACTGACTGCCTTTAAGCACCATGAGCAGGGACAACAGAGGACAAGGGGTTAAACCTTTTCCTTGTGTTTACTGCAGGAGCTGCTGCAAGAAGCCCACTAATGCTCACGCTGATGTTTCAAGCAGGGTTTCGGTAAGGTCAGTGCTACCCCTGCTTTTCAGTAGTTATGGTTTTGATGCTGAGAGCAAGCAGCAGGCAGTCATTTATCTCGGAGGGAAAGCTGAACCGTGTGACTTACCAGGGACTTAAGTTATTCTTAACTGTCAAAACATAACCAGGAAGGTCTGAAAATAAAGTTCAGTTTGCCAGAAAATAACAGTCCTGCATTTCTGCGGGAAGTAAAATAGTCATTAATGTCAGTGATGCTGCAGCACAGGGCGAGGCACGGGGAGAGCCGCAGGTTCCACTTCCCACTTGGAGCCCCCGAGCCTGGCAGGCACCAGGACACCCTGTGCAGAGCAGCCTGCACTGGCTGGGCTGCTGATTAGCTTAATTATTGATCAGCTTAATGTAAAATTCTTTTTTGCTCTAACTTGGGACTTGAATGTTATTGTCAGTCTCTCTTTCAGAAAGCTCCCCCTCTTTGCCTTGCAGAACTCTCCTCTAAAAGCAATATGAATTTGCTTTTTTTTTTTATGCACTGGATCTTTTTCATTTGCCCAGTGTGGATTTGCCTCCAGTCCTTCCCATGCAGAATTCAGACTGTGACTGAATTTCTTACAGCGGCCTTTCAGGTTTTATTTTTCTGGCTAATGTTGAAATCAGTCAAAGATCCATCTATGACACTTTGGTTCCTCTGCTGGGAGTGGTTTTATTTTCAGTTTTTAAACATTGGCATGTCCTGAGTTCATTTTTAAGAGTTTAGGAGGCCTGGATTGAATCTTCCTGTTAGAGAATCAGCTTTAGTGATCTGGGATCAGCTTTTAAAACCTTCTCTTTTTAAACACGAATGACTCCTTTCCCCTCCCAGAGCTGCTTGGGGCACTATAGTTGTTCCAGGTCATGAAGAAGCTTGGGAAGCTGTGGCTACCCCTGCTTTCACTGCAGCTCAGTTGCTTCTTTGAATCAGTTCATATTTTCAAGGCACATTGCAAGGAAATGATCCAGAAACTGTTTTTAAAAGTCAGAATTCTCTCACATTGCATTTCCAGTTGCAGAGAGCCCATGTAGAGCCAGACCTCTCTGTCTTAAATGGTTTAATGAAAGTAGTATGATTGGAGTGACAGCAGGATTTGGCTCATTTTCTAGGAAATTACACCATGCCTGTATTCATTGTCATCCGGTAAATTAATAAATTGGTGCATCTGTTGAGGGGGAAAAGGAGGAGAAAAAAAAAAATCCAAAAATGTACAGAAAAGCCTGAAATGAAAAGCAGCAAATGCCTGGAGCCAGCCACCCTTCCCAGCCCTGGTCTCTGGCTGCCTTTTGCACTTTGCTCCCGCACGGAGGAGCCGTGCTCAGTGCCAGCATCGGCTCAGCTGGTCGGCGTGGTCCGTGGGTCTGGCTGGGGTGTGCAGCCTGGCCCAGAAGATGGATTTCAGCTGGTGTCTGGGAGTCCCCAAGCTCTACAAAAAGGGCTGAGGGACCTTCTTTGGGGGCAGAAACACTCAATTCCACCAGAATGCATCTGCTTGGAGATGAGTCAAAATAGCCTGAACAGTTGTGTGTGATTGATTGTTTTTAAAATGTAATTATATTTCCAGTAGTTACACAAGACTTCGTTACACAAGACAATTTCAGCACATGTGTGTAGGAAGCAGAGGTAGCAAGGCAGTTTTATTACTGAAATATTTGTTCCCCCCGAGCAAGAGTTAGAGGCTTCACTTCCAAGGTGAAGGGATGCAGGGACATTTCAGTATCATCTTTCCCTTCTTATGCTTCTTTATTCACTGGGCTCATCAGGATCAAGGTGCTCCTGCCCCATACTCCTTGCTGTCCTGCTTGAACAGAGGAAGCAGCAATAGATGGGAACCACATTTCAAACCTCTTGACATCCCCAGGGAACCACCTTCACACAATAAAAACCTCTATCCTCTTTTATATGACATGGAGAGAACCTGGCCTTTGCCTGGAGAAAACTCTGGATTCTGTGTCCCATCCTCTGCAGGATGCAGATGCATCCTAGAAGATTAAATACAGCTCCTGCTTCCACTGTTGCAGGCAGAGGATCTGTTTTCTGATGGGTATTTAGGCTCTGGAGACACTCATCCCAATGGGAATAAGAGGCCTGAACGTCTGGTTCTGAAGTCTTGGCTGAATTAAGTTTGGCGAATGCTCTTGAGATGGAAAGCAAAGCCTTGAGCCGGGTGTCTGGGCCAGCTTTGGTTCCCGGCTGCCCTGGGAAAAGTCTCCTGAAGCCCTGCCAGTGTCGGGTGATGGCTCCCCAGCCAGCAGGGTCTGTAGGCAGCAGGGCTGCCAAGGCACGGGGGCTGCTGGGCACAGACACCCAGCACCACCAGCCCACAGCCAGATCAGCCTCACACCACTCCTGGCTCCTCTGTTTGAAGAGAAACCTCAGGTGCTTCCTCCCAGCAGTCCTGCTGAGAAATGGAAAGCAACCAGCGGGTGCTGAGGTGTGAAGGTTTCCCGAAATCTAGTTGCAGTTCTGCTGGCACCCTGGGAGCTCGCTGACCTTGCTGCAGCGGCTCGCCTTGCTCCCTCCAGCACTCAGCCCTTGCATTTAGCTCCTGCCCCACCTGCAGCGTGGCTTTGTGCATCGTTTATAACTCACAGATCAAAGCAGGGGCACATCCAGTTATTTTGTGTTGGGTCAGTCACCTGCCTACAGCTCCTGCAGTTGGAGTCCCAGACTCCTATTTGGCTCAGGTGAGGACAACACAATGCAGCAGCATCGCACTGCTGTTCAGCCTCTGTGAATCTCCAGAGAGTAAATACATGAGATCAACCTCATTGCCATGTACGCTCGCGTTTCGAGCAGCAGTTATAGCTTTGCATAGCTGGGGTGAGTGACTGTCCTGTCACCAGGCAATGTATGGGAGCAAAATGCATTTGCTTCTTGGGCATTGGTTTTGGCTTGGTTTTGCTTTGCTTGCTCTCCTTTCCCATACAGAGGTGTCTGATTTACGATTGCTTTGTGGCTGTTTTGCAGACACCTAACTGGAACAACAACAATAAAATATGTGAAGGGCCAAGTAATAGCTGAAATCATTAAGAGGAAAAGTGAAAACAATGAGTGAGTTAATAACTGTGGGGAAATGTGATGTCTTAGTGATATAATGCAGTGCTCTGCAGAGAGAGCCCGGCTGGCGTGGGCACTGGCAGTGGTTTAGGTGGGCTGTGTGCAGTGCCTGGACTAAGGGTCTGTGTGCTGGCAGAGCTCGTTAGCTCAGGCTGGGCATCCTGCTAACGGGCTCAGCTGTAGCTGTACTCTGCAGGACACTGCAGCTTTCAGGACAGAGGATGTTCATGGTGCTCTAATTGTCACATCGATTCCGGGGTGGTAAGTCATGAGCGTTTCCCCCCATTGGTGTATAGCACAGCACTGACCTCAGCCTCACTTTTTTGTAATACCCAATGCATTCGTGTTGTCTTTAAAATGAGCCACTTCCAGGAGCTGCCAGCCATCCTGCTAAGCAAGAGGGAAAAATGAAGGGGAAATCCTGTGTGGGGGGGTGTGAGTGTATCCCAGCAGCACACGTGTGCTGGTGAAGACACGGAGGGGTGTCCAACACCTGCTGTGCTCCTCAGCTGGTCCAGCAGAAGTGGGTGAGTTGGGAATGACGAGGACAAAGCAGTGATGTGAGGGGTTTGTCCATAATATACCATGGTTGGAACGGGGAAAGAAGGGTAGTGGTAGCAGAAGAGGAACCATTTGCTGTATTTGCTATGTGAAGGTTTTTCCTTAGCTGCTCCCCAACAGATACGCTCCTGAACGTCTTCTTGGCTATCGCCGTGGACAATCTGGCAAATGCCCAAGAGCTGACCAAGGTAAGTTCAAGGCTTCTGGTTCTTCAAACTTAGACCATAGCTGCTGGATCCACAGCACACATTGCAGACACTTTGAGGCAGGGATTTCCTTCCATGCTGTACCTCTGTGTACTAGTTTATGCTGCTGAGACCCCTGTTAAGGACCTGGAGGTCTACTCTCATTTGGTTTTGTTTAGTTACATGGAGCCTTGTTTCTGTGAACTGCTTTGTGTTCTTTGGCTTCTTTCCACCCCAGGGTGAGCAGCAGGCACTGCTCGTGTTGCTGCTGTGTGGAGGTGCACAGACTTTTGTAGCTTTTGCTGTTTTCAGGAGCAGAGGCGGAACAAGTAATGGGTGTTGGCTGACTCAGTAAAATACATCTGAAGTTTAGGCCTGGGGAGTTGCAGGTGTTGTACTGCTGCCTCTGCTGTCTCATGTTAGTGTTTCTTACCTCGTTGAATTTGGGGATGAATCAAAGAATTAACATTCTCCGAACAACTCTGTGGAAAACAACTTGAAGAGGCTACAGTGACTTTTAAGTCAAGATGTTAAAACCTTCCTGCTTCTCACCAGGTGCAAGAGCAATCTGAGGCAGCAGCCCAAGCACAGGCAGGAAGCCAGGTCCTGGCAAGAGCTGGAAATGACACTGCTGTAGCTTCTCTGTGTGCTTGGATTTATATTGAAGCATTCCCTATAGACAAAAAAAAATGTATAGCCTCTGTATTGTGTAGGAAGGAGTCCAAATACTGCAGTTTGTGTTCATATTATTGCACACTTTTGATTTCTCATTGTGGCACACTCAGTCATGTTTATGAGGCAGCATTAGATTTTCTTTGCACATTTTTTGCTTGCTCTCACCAAGTGGATGCGGATACGCACACCCCATTGCTGTGCTGGTCCCATGGCCATAAGTCAAACACTTGCTGGCTCCAAAAGCACCGCATCCACCTTAGCAGTTATGTTTTACAAACTTCAGCTTGTATGCTCCCTGTTGGGTAAGAGGATCACTGTCTGTGTGTTTATGCAGCAGCTCTCAGGGATACTTTCTCTTTTTAGTCCCACAGAAAGGAGCAGTAGTGCGTGGGTATGGGATGTAGCACTGCAGTCCAGGGACACCCAGAGGCATTCCCTATCCCACTCCAGCTGCTGAGGATGGAAGCAGTCAGCTCTTCCCAGCTGAAATCCATGTCTCTTGTGGCTGAGCTTGTCTTTACCAGCTCTCCTTTCTGCCATGTTACTGGCTTCAGCTCCTAGCTTTAGCTAGAGCCTTGTTTCCTGAGAGCTGATGCCCAGTGCAGGCCATGCAAGAAGCATGGATAACAAATATTCCTATGTCTGTGAGACCTTCTTCTGCCTCCTTGCTCTGTTATAATGCAGCTCAGGGCTTGGCCCAGAGGCATGCATCTTCCTAGCACCTTCAGGAGACTTATGGGCATCCCTGGCATGTACTGAGAGAGGATCAGGTCCTGCACAGTTCTTGGATAACAAAGCTCATCCTATTCCTTTCTTAATCTTTTTAGTGCTGCCTTCTGAATATTTCAGCAGCTGACTGGAACAGCTAGTAACCTAACTTTGTTGATGTTTACAAAATATAATTAAATATTAATGGATTCAGCAACACTGCAAAATCATAAAGCTTCTTGAGAAACTTTTTTTTTCTTTAATTTTATTTATGATCCCCAAAATTCTGTGGGGATTTCCAAAGAAGAAAAAGATAAAAATAATTCAATTGTATAGCATACCTGGAGAATGAGGGATTTATGGCAAAGTAAATATGATCATGCAAAACCAAAAATGGCCTGAAGGTATAATTAAGTTACTCAGGAGTCAGTTGATCTCAGGAGACTTTCCTGACATTTACACTGTAAAACTAATCAAGATCCGTGCTGCATGTAGTGTGGGAAAGCCATAAGTGGTTTGCAACTGCCTCTATTTTGGAAGGATAGAAAGCTTCCCAGCTAACCTTCAGGACTGAAACATTTTGACCAACAGTTCCAGTTCTGGATGCATATTTGGACTTCATTTATCGTGGCATTTGAACATTTACTTGGTAGCCTTAGCTGGGCCCTGTGACCTGTACCAGGGAGCATCGGATCTGTGGCTATATTTAACTTCAGCTTGATCATCTGATGGCTGTTACAAAACTCACCAGTACTTTGGAATGACTCATTTAAGGGGAAAAAATAATAACCACCTTCTTTGCTTTGACTATATAAAGAAACTTCTCCATCCTCTGCCCCTCCATCCCCAGGTCTTCTCTTCCTCCTTCCGTGCTGGCTCTGACTTTCCCTTGCTTGAACTCTCCCCGTGTTGTTTCTAGACATTTCTCAAACCTATCGTGAATCTTTTGGGTCACCTTCTCTCTTTATTTCCATCTACTGGCAGATCTTTCTTCTGCTTATTCAGAGTAGAATCTGAAATTGCCCCCAGATTTGCTTCCAATATCTCCCCTTCGGTAACATAGCATGCTCCTCTTCATTCTGGCTCAGCTGGCACGGAGAGCTGCCGCGGGTGGGTGAGCAGGGCAGCCTTTGGCTTTCCTAAACATCTTCCAGCTCCAGGCGTGTTCTCTGATCTCTGCACCCTGCCAGCGATCTCCAAGAAAGCCATATAAAAGCATGTAGTAGGAGGGATGTGTGAATTTTATGTAAAATTAGCCCAGAATTCCTCAGAAATCAGAGGAATAGCAGCCACGGGGACTTCTCCTCCATCCCAATGGAGAGGTCTTTAATTGGGGGAGTTTAATGAAGAACAGTAAGTGTTAACTATGCATATAATTACGGTTAGCACTGAAGACAGGCTTTGCCATGTGATAAACTGTGGTTTCAGTGAAGATTCAGAGCTCTAGAAAATGGAAAGGAAACGTAAGAGGGAGTTGTCCTTATAGGCAGTGCCTTTATCCATGATGGTGATGATGGAGCTCCCAGAGGTGGCACTGAAGTCACCGTCACAGCTCAGAGACTTGCCTCAGTTGCGCACCATCACCCCTGCCAGCTTCAAGCAGAGCAGGATGAGCCTCTGCCCCCATGAGACATCACAGGGCACGTACCAGGCAGAGAATTAATTAGTATTTGTAGAGGGATCGCAAATCTCTGGGTGGAAGGAGCTGCAGAAACATTATTAAGCAGTCATCTGCTAAAGAGCATGCTTGTTCTGAGTTAGGGATGGCTGCGTTTATGACAATGAATATTCTCATTGCATTTCGGATGCACTGGGGAGAATGGAGTAGAAGCTAGAACTTTAAAAAAGCTGCTCAAATCTGCAACCGGTGCTTGAGGTGCACAGAAAGAAAAATTAAAAGCCCTGGCGAGTCCTCAAGAGAAGGAACAGCTTGAAGATACCTGCTGAGTGAAAAGAAAACCCCCCAAAGATGCCTTATTGGGAATGTATTTCTTGAAAGATTTATGTCCTCAGATACCCTAGATTTACAGTAGCATCCCAACCGCTGATAAATTTACTGGAAATTGCCTGTTGAGAAATATTGACTGCTGACTTTGTATAATGGTTCAGCAAGGCTTTTTTGTGGCCTCATTCTTTATTTGCTACACTAAGTTTTTGTTGTTGTTTGTTTGTTTGTTGTTGGTTTTGTGGTGTGTTGTTTTTTTTTTTTTTTAATAGATTTGCTAATGTTTGGAAAGGGGAAATTTTTAAAAATATGAAATCTTAATGATAACAGATTTTTTTTATATAAATTTCCTATAATTTATCTTTCCCCTTTAAAGAGAAGAAGAAAACAGTTTCAAAATGAGTTCAGTTTAAGCAAATAACACCAAAGTCAGAGCAAGGAATCATGCGTATGGCATTCAGTATGGGTAAATCTCTGTGCTTTCCTTTTCTGAAGCTAGTGAATGCGGACAGTAAGACATCTCTTTTAAATGTAACTGTTTCACAGTGTTACCTCTGAGGAGCAGATGTAGACCCAGGTCATTTGATAGAGGAGCCCATGCCTGCTCTTGTCTTGGCATGTGGTTCAGCACCCTGAACGATGGTCCTGACATTGCCCTCAGTGTTGGTGTTTCTCCTGCCCCGATTTTACTATCTAGCTTGACTGGCTAGAAAAACTCCAGGGAAGTTTAACCCATATGACTATTGGAATTGAGTGGGATCCTGTTTTGTCTTTTGTCCTCATCCAATTGCTAAAGAAACTACAGTTACACTCTGATTTTAAGTGTTATTTCTCTAGTAATTACACCACATAGGAGAAATTAAATCACAGTTCGACTCTAAGGGAACTTGCAATACCAATAAAAGTCCAAATATGAGATCTGAGGGGTATGCAGAAAGCATGAACGTGACCAGCTTTCTGATCTGCACTTGACTCTACCAGCTATGCTTCAACGTCTTCTCCTTTCTGTTTTCACCCTGTACGTTCACAGTGATTCAACTCAAATCAGTGGAAATATTTGGGATAAAACTAGTGTGAGCAGAGCCAGTCAGATCCTTTGGTGTTTATTGGGATTATTGTTTCAGACAAGACACCTTGGCAAGAAGTCACGAAGGCTTTAGGAGTCTGTCTCATGAACTTCAGTAGGACGTAGGCTTTTGAGTGTTTTCACATGTGCAAGTCTGAAATAAAGGGGACTGCCTTTACCCCAGAAATGTCACACCTCTGCTCAGGTCTCTCCCTGCTATGCCAGACCACTGAGGGATAAGAAGAGACCCAAAAGAGGTAAGACAGCTTCATGAGGGAGATGTGTTCCCAGCAAAAAATGCGCCAAGCACTTGAGCAGACCTTGTGTTTCTTACCTCTTTGCTGACAGCAAAACCATACCCAGAGGTCCTTTCAAGGAATTATGAAATTCTGCCTTATTTTAATGAATATCTGCTGTCCTCACAGCACAGCGGTGATGGTCACACAACACCCATGTCTCGGGGAGCTGTGGTTATTGTCATTAAGTGATGCATGCTCTGATTTGTCTTGATTTTCTGCACCAGGATGAGGAGGAGATGGAGGAAGCCACCAACCAAAAGCTCGCCCTGCAAAAGGCCAAGGAAGTAGCAGAAGTCAGCCCCATGTCGGCAGCTAACATTTCCATAGCCGCGTAAGCGTTATTTTATTATTTGGGACCTTAATCGTGTGGTTTCTGTTCTTCAGTGTCACTATATGTCTGTTCAACTGGAGCCATCCCATAGTACTCTGTGAGCCTTTTTATGCCATCTCTGTTGTTGACAGGGCTGTAGGTTGACTGAATACTTCAGCACTGATCACTTAACCATGGATCGAAGTACTTCTTTTAGTTAGTTTGTTTTTTTTTTCCTTTGTAATGTTTCATCTTTTGCCTTGCTGTAAATAACCATATTCTAGGAAGTTGGTTCTTTTTTTTTAAGCTGTCCTAGGATAGATTTCACCAGGTGAAGTGTTAACATTTCACTTTGGATTTGTAATTCTGAGAGGTATGTGTGCATATTTTATATTAAATACTGTTTAATGATTTCTGTTTAGAGGATTCAAGAGCAAACGCATCCTCAAAAATATCAGAAAGGAAAGGAAAAAAAGAAGAAAAAAAAAAAGAGCTTGAATATTCTCTCTTTGTTGCCTGAAAGACTGCAGGAATGAATAAAGTCACATACATGAACAGTCACTGGTTCATAGCTAGAAATATACATTTGTATTTTCAAATGCAGGTTTTTCTTAGTACATGGGTGTAGATGTATGCACAGATTCTGTGATACTGTTTTGGAAGAATCCTTAGAAAATATTCCTTTGGGACCCACTTTTTCACATACACTGATCTAAACTGAAGCAAAACTTTCATTTGTAGGTGGAAATATTTGTCCAGATGTCACTGAGGTCAGAGCAGAATCCTGCCTGCATGGCCCTGTGTTTGAGATGTGCCTGCCTTGGGTGGATTTACTGTTTTTTTGTTAGGGGTTCATTTAACTCTTCTGGAATTGGCATCAGGACAAGCAACATTAAAAATTTGGTCCTGTGTTTTGCTGAATGTTGCTGTTATTTTCTAATGCCTTTTTGCAGGGGAGACCGCCTAGGTCTAGGGAAGCTGATGCACAGAAAAATGATTTTCCTGTGCAGTTTTTTTCCGAAGGATCTGGAATGAAGAAAGATCCCCATGAGACCTTTTTAGGGGAAGTTTAATCCACTTCAGCCCAGACAATAGGCCAAATGGAGCCAGCTCATTATATACGAAGGGAAAGAATATTGTTAATTTGACTATTTTATTCTTCTTACCATTTTATTTTGCAATTACTGCTATAATCATCTCCTATTTATGCCATGTCTATTTGTTGGCTTTAAATATAATCCTTTTCTTACAATGATGTCCAGTCTTGACGGAAAGTCATATGAGGATACTGGCTCTTGTTTTTTTTGTTGAATTTCCTGGAACTGCTATTTTATAACACAAGATGATAACACTTATTTTCTTCTATTTGTCTTCTATTTCTTCTCTTTTTAATCAAAAGCATGGTGCACGTGAGAATTTCTTAGAAACCAAAGTGCTTTAACAGAGCTAAGATTTCATACCACATTGTTAGTTACGTTACATAACCTTTATTCCGTGATTCTTCACCAGGCTTTCACCTGGTTTTCAATGTCGCAGGGCCAATTTTGTGACCAAAATTGAAAGTAAGTACAAAATTGTAGATTTCTGCTTCTTTTGCCTCAAATTGTATCTACCCAGAACCTACCTGCCATGTCTGCAGGCAGGTAATCAGGCTTACAAGGGAACACTTTTAGAAGTGCAACAAGTTGCTTCCACATCTACTAACCAAACATCAGGCATGCTGCATGGGAGGCCATCGATGTACCACCGGCACCTGGCTTCCAGTCCCCTCTGCTGTAGTGCCAGCGAGGTGCTTACATAGCCATCGCAACATGTGCAGGACTTTATTTTATTTTATTTTAGAAAAAAAAAAAATATATTAAAATGTATAAGGTTAATAGGGTGATGACCAAATGAGTAATGACCTACAGGAGAAGGCAAGGGAGAAGTGAGGTATTTTGCAAGAGATTAATAGATGAATGGATGGATTGTTAGCTGATGATCCAAAAGATGTTTAATGAGTGCATGCCAAAGTCACATTTAGTATAGAAATTCACCCATAGTGAGAGCTCCAAAAGGGGCTTAGCAGCTACAGATTTAGGGTTTACAGCACTGATCCCTGAGATACCGTTATGTAGCACAGTAGGGCTGACGGTAGGGACCCATGATTGACATCCAGATGTACCCCTTCACTTCATTTCTTATGGTCTTAAGCTACAGAGTGGTGCAGACAGTGGAGCAGATGCCATGTTGATGGCAAGACGTGTTGGATCAAGCTCTGATGTGATGTGGCATGAACATGCTGATGGGATCCCACCAGGGCATATGTGTGAGGTACAGCAAGTGGCTCAGCACTGTTGAGAATGAAAAGGTCCTGGAAACAGGATTCTTGGCTTATGGAAATAACACTGCCAAAAGCAAATGCCTGCAGAGCTGGTGAGCAGGAGTAGGGAAAAAAATGGGACTGAGCTACCAAGGTTCTGCTGCAATCCTGTCTGTGGGTCTCCCCCATCAGTTTGTCCTAAGGAATATTGGGTTGGATTTCTGACTCAATTTTATTTTCAAAACATAGGAAAGGGATTTTCTATAGCAACAGGCATCTATAGCATGGGTTAGTGTTCTGAGAACATCAACATTTTCTCTGCCTCATCAATAAAACCAGGTCTCTCAGGTGTTGAAGCAGAGGGCACCATGACTTGCATTTCCTCAGGCGTGATATTCACGTTCCTGGCGTGCTTGTCCACCTCCCACAGTGGTGACAAGCTCAGGCTGGTGAAAAGCCCTAGTGGTCATTCTGCTGTTTCACTGGTGAGGTGCTGTGCTTGCTGTTTTGCTTCTTTCCTTTGTCAGTCCCATATCAAGGACTGTGAGAGTACATCTTCCTCTACGCCTCCTTGCAGGCCATTGCATGCTCTGTAGCCTTGTATCTGCTTCTCCACCCCTGGCATTTTTCCTGTGCAAAACCAGCGTGCACCCCCCGTTTGCGTTCTCGTGACCCTGCAGTTTATCTGCACTGATTCATCTGCTCTCCTCTGCCATTCGAGCCTCTCAACAGTTCAGCTCTGGGAAATGTTCAATTTATTGCATCGGTTACAAAATATAATTTCATAGGCTTATGAACCTGGTTGCTGATTCAGTCTGTCAGCTTGCTTGGAGGGTCTGAGACGGTCCCTTTACCTCTATGTGTGTTTGATGGTTGATAGATAGTGAAGTGCTGCTGTGTCATGGGGATCTGCTTAATAATCTATTCATTATTACAGTAGCATCCAGGTATCTATCTTGCAGCTGACTCAAGGTGCTTTATTACAATATTCTACGTGCACTTGTTTTATTGCTCCTACTTCTTTGCTCTCCCAGGATTTCGATGACTTGCTTCTGGCTCCACCAAAGGGAATTGCAGGAATGGATTTTTCTGACCTTTTTTTTTTTCTTCACCTGGTGAACTCTATCCCGAATGGGCTTTTTTGTTTTGTGGATTTTCAGGATGAAAAAACTAGGATGGTACATTGTTTTTGTCATTGTTGCAATGTTTGGTTTAAAACAGAGTATTTGTTTAACATAAGTTACTGCATTTTAATTTTAGCCCATTGTTTCATTCTTATTTTTGTGATTTTTGTTTTCTGTTTAGCATTTTCCTTGCTTTGTTGTTTCTGGAGGTGAGTTTCTGGGTTTGTCCAGTTTGCCCAGCATTGTCTTTAAGACCCTCTGTTTTGTACAACATCGAAACCACTCAGCCTCTCGAACTGAGCCGCTGTACTGACCGACGGGTCTTTAGAGCAAGCCATTGGTGCAGCTTCCTTGGCGGTGAGAACGGAGCAGGGGGGGAAATGGGGCAACAACTGAGGTGCTGAATGTGCAAAGCACCTCAAGGTCCCCACTGGAGAGGTGCCAGTGGAAGGGAGAGCTGCCGGGCTTATTTCTATGGCCAGCACGAAGACCCCAGTGCAAATAGTTTTACATCGTATAGATGAACTTGCCTTTTCGCCAACCCAAAGCCTGAACTCCCTGGATTTGGATACCTCCTCTGCCTTTTCTATTCCGGCCAGAGCTGCACCAATGTCCCGTACAAAAGGGGCTGCGCTGCACACACACGGCATGGGTGCTCCGCGCGGGCCAGCAGACCAGTCGGAGAGTCAATGAGCACCAAAGCACACGTCCTCCCCATGACTGCTCCAGGGATTCTGAGCTGGTCGCTAAAACAGCCTCTGAATTTGTTTATTCCTGTGTATTTTCCAGTGGCCTGCCTTCACGTTTTCTTGGGAAGAGTCTTAAAAAAGCAATCACAACAGCATGCAAATGCTAAATTTGTAGGAACCTGTTAAGTAGTCACATCCCAGTCATGCTGAGTGGAACTTCTAGCATTTATTTACTTAGGTTTGTTTTTAATTCTTCATGGCAATGTGTTATAGTGGTAGCCAGACCCAAGGAAACAATTCAAGCATTAGGTATAGGGGCTGAGTTCTGTATGGGAGAAAAATTTCCCGGATGTGATGGATGAAACTTAGTAGGAAGTAGCAGAGGCACTTCATGAAACTTGGGCACCAGAGCTAAACACTGTCTATGGGACTGACCACTACCATTTTCCAAAGCTTGACATGCTTCTCAGCACAGTGTTCCAACCCCGAAAGACCTCTTCCTCTCTCCAGGCTGTGACTGGTTTCTGCTGGTCCCTCACGTGGTTGTTCCAAGCAGTTGGCATCTTAATTGTGTGCCTACAGGTAGATGCTGCCTGGTAACACGAGCGAGTTGACTTCTTCTTAGAAAACTGCTGAGAGCAAAGAGAGGTGGCACATCATTTCAGTGACTTCTCCGAGGTGTCTGTCCCTTTTGTACAGGTCTGGGGATGAAGGGAGGGGGGGTTGCTTTGTTTCTTTAGGACATTTTCCATCTCAGAGACTCCATGTTTTCCTTTTGTCTTGGGAATACTGTGCTCTGTTTCAAAATCCCTGTTGGGCTGCCGGTACCCAACAGAACCCAGCAAGAAGTATGCCTGAACACCCAGCCCATGAAACGTCCCGTGCTCGATGGTGCGTAGACTAGCAGAGGTGTTCTTTTTCTCTTGCTGGCTTGTGACTTCTTCCCTTTCTTCTCCCCCCTGATGTGTGTTGATGTGTGAGGTACTGTGGTTCTTCCCGTTAGCTTACCTTTTTGCCCTTGCTGTTGGTGTAACGGTGACTCAAACAGCTACACAGAAAGACGCTCTCTTGTTCTGTGTCCCTCTTGGATGGTAAGTAGCACGGAGCAAAGCTCAAGTACTTCTGTCGTTTTGATTCAGAAAAGGAGGCTGTCTTGGCTTCCCAGCTTTCCTCTCTGCAGTTCCAGTGAAAATGTAGTCGGTCACAGTTTCAGAAAAAAAAACAGCTCCAGGAACAAGAGCAAAGAAGTGAACCTGGAGTGCTGCAGGACTTGCATAACATTGCCTGGCCAAGTTACAAGGATGTTTGGCAGGACCACAGCGTGGCCTCCATCCTGCACTGCACCAAATGAGGCAGGGATAAATGCAAAAATTCATTCAAGTCTTCTGCCAAGGGATATTGAGAGCATCTTTTTAGCAATTAAAAGCAACATTTCCACAGGTACTACGCAATATCAGTGCTGACCCCCAGGTAAATTAAGGCAGCCCGGTACATTCTCCTCCATCATGAGTTTTCCACCTGTTTTGCCCAAGAAATCCTTTACCTGTGCTTCAGGCATTTGTGCAGGCAGGGGCTTGCTCTCTGCAGGGTTCAGTTGCCATCCTGGGACTTTGTCATCCAGCCAAGAAGTAAAGGAGTCCCAAGCCTGAACAACCTGGGAACAAATTCCCTGGCAAACTGGCAGAGCATGCAACCCCCCTTTGAAGGTGCAAATGTAGAAATAGGGAATTTGGGGCAGAGTGCCTTACCTGGCTGCACAGCCGATTCTTTGCTCCAAGTGAAACTTTTATAAACGCTTTTCATAATGCTACTTATATTTGTTGCAGTTTTCTTGGCCTTTGGGTGGTTGTGTTATATACTTCACATGGGCCAACATTTCTGTTCAGGAGATTCTGGTAATTTTTAGGAAATGTGTATTTAAAATTCTACTCATATGATATCCAAAGAACATTAGATTTTAATTGGACCTTCTGGCTTGATAGCACTGATTGTTAACAGATTGAAGCTCTCAGGGAAGCAGGAAAAACTGCTGCAACTGAAAAGGCAAATTCAGGAGGTGAAGGGATTTTGTTTTCTGTCATCGGAGAGGGTTCTTCAGATGATGTAGATTTATAAAAATTATTGTTTACAACTGTGAAACGTTAGTGCCTCAAGCCAAGATCTATCAAGATATTTAGAATCCTGGTTTTGTGTAGATTCCCTGCCAGAGGAAGAATACACTTTTTGTTTTCTGTGTAATTTGGCTATTTCCATATTCAGAACCCCCCATATGTAATGACATTTATACAAACGCACACTGAATGGAGGAGAATCTACAAAATTACACGTGAGTTGAAACAAGGTCCTTTAAATAACATGTAATCCTTTGCCTAAGCTGCAGCAGACATAGGTTTTTAGACGTGGTGAGCCATATTCGGATGGTTTGAGCTCAGACACATCCCTGTGCCAGAGGAGAGAGGTAGGTGCCCCTGGAGAGCCCACGTGGCGCAAGGACCGAGCTGAAGCAGCCTGGCACCAGCTGCTGGGGCTCAGCTGGATTTTGGTTCTCCAGGCATGGCCCAGGGTCCTCCCTCCGGCCTCTGCTCTTCGCTGCTCTCAGGCTTCCTCCTCTCATCTCATGGTGCCGGAGGGGGAAATAGCAGTCTTGCATCCCGCTCCCACTTGGAAGTAATGATTTGCAGCACAGCTGTAAAAGCAATCACCATCTGTTTCTACAAAGACCTCTACCCCGAGGTCCTAAAGATGACTTCTGCGGAGGACTTTGATTTTGTGAGTATAGCATATGGAGGCATAAAGTCCTAATATCATCGTGTGGCTTTTGGTTTACCTTTTAATTTTTTTCCCTTTTGGTTCCATTTTGATTCTTTGGTTGTTTCCCTGTCGACTAGAAGGTGGTGTGTCTGTGGCTTCCACACTTTCTGAAGCTTGCCTGGTCTCCTACCAAGATGCACGCTGCAGTCTGCATTCGATAGGACACAGCCTGTATGAGTCTCCTCCCGATGTCTCTTATAGTTTCTCTTCTCTTTTTTTTTTTTTTCTCACTTTTTGTTTTCTTTGTTTGTTTTGTTTTTGCATGTGCAGTTTTGTAAAGCAAACTCGAGGTACTGTATCTCGCAGCTCGTCAGTCTCCAGCGTAAATTCACCGTGAGTTGCTCTCTGTTACGATATTCAGTAAATGGATTTATCATATATATATCTATATTTATAAACCTCCCTATTTCCCCCTCTCCTGATGCCTTCACTGCCCCCTTGTTTTTTCCAAAAATCATTCCCATCATTGTGGAAAGCCTCCAGACCAACATACAGTGGAAGGACTGGAAGGTGTGCAACATTGCCATATAATGCTTGTGATTTGATCGTGAGCAACTCTGTAGTGTTTTGTACATTGACTGTGATTTTTCCTTCCTCCTCCCTTTGTTTTCCTCCCATCCCCTTAATTATTCACCTTTGTTCCTTCCTTAATTATCTTCCCTCTTCTCCCCTCTGCCCTCATTTGATGGTTCGTCTTGTTCTCACTTGTATTTTTGTCCTCTGTGTTTATTATGCACTGGGCTGATGGCTTTGATGTTCCACCAGTGTTTGCGCTTAGGGTTCAATAGGAGAATGGGTGCCCACCATGAGTGTTCTCCTTAAATGAAAGCTGGAGGAGAAACTTCTGGAATTAGGGCCCAAGTGAGACCAAATTGGAAAACTGCATAAATATCCTTGGGAAACTTAGAGCATGAGTTACACCTGTGCTCTCTAACCTTCCTGAGCTGGTGCTTAATGTGACAGATATGGCAAAAATGAGGCACTCAGCAAGCTCCTATGTACCCGTGGTTGAGCAAACACAGTGGTAGATCTTCCATTCACTTCACGCACCTCCTAACAACCAAATCTTGCTGGCTTTGCTGTGAATCAAGGGTGCGCTTTGACACCGATGCAGGTTTGTAGAAAATAACCATCATTCCCCGCCGACTAATACAACAAAACTTGTCACCAGCTTGTCATCCACCCATCTTAGCGTCGTTGCTTTGAGTTATACTGTTACCATCTGACGTTGTATTTCTTCTTTAATGCTTTTGGAGAGACAAGTAAGTGCAATTCGAATGCTCGTGGGTTTGTCCTTATGTGCACCATGGCAGGATTCAGCGTACCAAAGGCATGGTGAAGCAAAGGAAGTTTTCCACCGGCTTCCTAACATCTTCCTTGTTCCCTGCGGCCCTGGGTGTTTTGGTGGTCCACTGATGGACACTTGGGTTACTACAGTGTGTGGATTTAGTTTCTCTGACCACTTTTGCGTCCGGCAAAAGCAGGTGCCTGTGCTAAGGGCTCTGGTGGGGCAAATGCACCCATCTGAGATCTCCCAGGACTGGGACAGCACAAAACTGGGGAGCAGACGACACTAGGGAAGCTTTTGGCTCATTTCGTCCAATGCATTGCCTGGCTGCTGGGACTCTGGGCAGGCACAAAGGTGCAGGGAGCAGTTGGCTGCCCTTTGGGGGTCTCATCCTGCCTTGCACTTGTCAGGGTAAAGGGGAAGGAGGGCAATGGAGTGCATGGTTAAAGGTGGTGATGCTGGAGAGATGCTGCCCAGTGCCTCACCTCTCGGCACTTAAATGCATGCCAGCAGAAGTTGCACCAAACCCATCTGAGGCCACATTTGCACAGTTAAGAATAAAATCAGAAAGAACAAAGGGTTTGGCTCCTTTTCCAAACTTCCGGAGCTTCCATTAAAAAAGATAAAATCAAACTGCGGGAACTAAAATCCACTTAGCAGGAGGATTTGCCTGTGTTCAGCTGTGTTTGCCGTTGAGGTCTGTTGCTAACTCCCCACCAGCAATAGAGGCAGTGCAGAATAGAAAGAGGCATCTCTGGCTCTTATGACTCACATCCATTCTCTGAAGAGAATGAATTTTTACTGAAAAAAAAATGTATATTTGGGCTTGCGTTAGGGTGGTTTTTCAATATATGCTGCTTACAGAGGCTTTCATTTTGCCTGCACTTTTCTGTGCTAGCCAAACTGACAAAATCACCGCAGCTTAAACCACATTTCTCTATGTGTGAAACCACTTTACCTCTCTTCAGTCATGTAGAGGCAAATATAATTTGCATTGTATTTAACATTTCTACATGTATGCAGTGTCTGGGCAATAATTTATAATTTCCTATGCAAAACAGGATTGTTTTGACAGATGAGTGTGTGTTTTCTTTTCTGTGGGTATCCCCAGCATTTCCCTCACATTTTTGCAGCAAACACCCTAACTTTGATTAAATGACTGGGCCCCGTAAGAGTGTGCCACATGTAAAAGTACCAGCCATCACAGAGCATCGAGAGCCCCCTGAAGGATAAAGGCATCTCAAGGTCTCTTACACTCAGTATAAATGTCATGGTTAGAAGTGTATTTTTCATTTTAAATTCAAATAAATAAAGTGGAACCACTTCTCTCAGGTACCTGCAGGTTCTGTGGTCTCCCTGTCCCCGGTGAAAGCCAGCATCAGTCCAAGATGCCTTTATACCACTCTTTTCTGCCCACTGTGAGTGCTATTGCTGTAATTATATTGAACAGTGGTCTAATTTTTGTGAACAGATGAAAGCTGAACAGTAGTCTAGTCATTTTAAAAAAGCCTTTAAAAGGTGCAAAAAATTCCTGTTCCTTTTCTCCTCTACATAGCTCAAATGACATAGAAGTCGTGGTGTCGTTAACATCAGTGAGAACCAGGATATGCAAATCCAGCCTTTTGAAAGAACCAAGATTATTTAAAACCCTTCCGAGATAGAGGTTTGGGGGTTTGGTTTCTTCTTTGTTTGTTTTTCCATGTTATTTCTCTGATAATTTAGAAATTTCATTAGAAAAATAGGTAAGAACCTAAAAGAAAAATGCCCAAGCTAGTTTCTTAACAAAAACCAACCAAACAAAAAACATAAGGTGAGTCACTTTCTGATGCTAATTCCAGGTTATATGTATAAATATATGCGTATATATTCTATTTATGCATATATTCATATATAAAACATCATGTTAGAGTGATAGGAAGCACCATGCAGGTGGTGATCTATGGTTGAGTGAAATCCTTCTGTCCTTAGGAAAACATTAAGCTGAAAGCAGCAAAACTTTTGCTACGTTAACACCGGGAAGCTTGGATGAACTCTGCATCACTGCAGAGCTGTATGAAAACAGGCGACACAGCAGCTGTCAAATACTAAGCGGCAGCAGATAATTTCTACTGCTCGGAGGAAATCATGGCCATGGACACCCCATGGGAGTGGTAATGAAACAGCAGAGCTTTCCAAACTTTTGTTCAGATGCATTTTGGAAACTTTCTGCCTCTATTCTGGTAAAGGAAGGAGAAATTCTGTCTGAGGGTGATAATATTAAAAAATAATAAAATAAAAAATATATATGTATCAAAATGTTGAATTTAGTGAAGTTTCTTGATTAGGAAATTATATCTATAAGAGTTTGAAAGGCATTTTAAGTTTCACCAGCAAGTTTCTGAATATGAGGGTGTGATATGTGGCCAGTATTATATTAAATCTAGGTCATATTCAAAATTTAGTTTTTCTAGCCGAAGAACTTAAGAAGAAACATTATGAAAGAAGATAGTTTCTTTCTGAGAAACTGAAATATCAGAAAATCTAATACATACAAAGAGAAATCTAATTCAAGAGTAATACAGGGAGGGACTGGACAGTGTTTTCCACGTTCATCCTTGGTAATGGTGTTTCTGTGATGCACACTGCCCCATCAGCTCAGTGGGAGAGCACAGTGCGTTTCTCAAGAGAGCCCAGGCAGGAAATATGGCTCATAAAGAAGAAAAGATGCTAAAGCATCCAAGCAGCAACTCCCAGGGTCATGGGCAAAGCAAATTGAAATGCTAGCAGTGACTTCATCTGAAAGGAAATTGTTTTATCAAACCAGAGAGAAAACCTTCTCCTTCACATGTGCCCACCCCAGATTGAAATGCTTCATTTGTATTTTCCAAGTGGAAAATTGAAACATGGTGAAAATTCTCTAAATTTATGGACAGAAAATACAATTTTTAGCTGCAAGGGTTTTTATATCACATTTTTTTAAACTATATTTTAACAAAAAAAATCCTTTCATCTGTAATCAGAATGTATTCTTTCATAGCCACAATCTAATATGTGTAGGTATTTTAAACATAAAATTAGTACATTCATAGCCAGTTTTCGTTCATTATTTACTAAAGCAAAATTTTAAATGTTGCATTCATGTAGCTGATTAAACCAGTGGGTCTGGGAAGCAAAGTGCCATTAACTAAAGCTGTGTTTTTAAAAGGTTACGATAACAAAATCTTTAATCATTAAGGAATACCCTAAGATTAGAGTATGTTTAAAAATATGCTTTGCTTTCTTTAGTGATCTACACAGTTACTGGCTGCATTTTTTATTTGTGCCAATATTAGTCACTGATTCATTAATATGAATTCTATTTCATTCTACAAGAACTTCATGGTTTTCTTTCTAGCCCCAGGATTTTACTGCTGGCTGCTTAATCCAAACAGAAACAATGGAGCTTCTCAGAGAAGCATATTAGCAGAAGTATCTACTACAACATTACAAGCCCAGAGGACCTGAAAACTGAGTGCATTGTCAGCACCCCTTTATACAGTTTGAAATATTCTGTACGCAGAAAATAGGGATGAAAAAAGTTGTAAAGAAAGTGGATTAACATTAAGCTTTGCACAGTGCCGGTAAATCAGAGATGATCAATGCCATTTTCTTAATGAATTCAGAAGAATTTTAAGAAGCAAACAGCAGGATTTAGGATAAGGAGATGGAATCATAAATAGTTGTCTTTTGTGGAAAGAAATATTTGTTATCACAGAGTCTTTTTTTTTTTTTTTTTTTTGGATATTTTACAGACAAGTCACGCCATGCTGTGGCACATCATGCTTTGTACCGTAGGTGGCTTGTGTCTGGCCCAGCTCATGCAGCATTTAATCATTTACTGAACCAAACTCTGGAGGAAGCAGCGGAAAGCTTTTTGCCCCAGTTCTGTGTTTCCATCTCTTCTGCGGTTCTTTGCGCTGTGTGATAGGCACCATATCCTCACAGGCAGGCGGTTGTAACCAGGTTTTGTTGTAAGGTGACGTTCCTGTTGTGCCATAAATAAGTTAAAAAGCTCTCCTCTGAGGAGATGTACAGCAGAGCAACAGGAGAGAAGAAGCTGTCACACGTGTCCACATTCAGTTGCTGTGGGAACTTGTAGAAAGCAAGAGTCAGATAAATGTAATTGGACAAGCAGGCGACACGTTCCCTCCAGCTGCTGCCGCTTTCTCTCTGAAAAGCCCTGAACACGGTCCCCAGAGGGCCCCGCCTGCTCCACTCCTTTACATCCATTTCCTACAGCAGCCTTTATGCGTGCTGTCACTTGCTCCTGATGTTCTCGACTCATATGAATGCAATAATGAGCTCACAGGCACGCCTCACGTTTTCCCGATTGATTGATATTTTACTGCACTTTATACATTTTCCTTTTTTTTTTTTTTTGTTTTAATTTGAGTGGGAGAAGGAGTTTTCATATAGCAAGAAGACGGGATGCAGTCCTTACTTCTGAGCCTCCTGCTCTCTGTCTTGTTAGTGACCAAAGCCAGTGGGTGGCTGCGTGTCGTAGTCCTTTGGCAATCACCTCCATTACTTGTGTCAGTGTTAAGGATGTGTCTCACTTCCAGATGTGCTGAGAAATCTGAAATGTCTGTATATTTTAAGGCGGTGGTTTTACCAAAATAGGCTTAGTTAACATGTGCATTGCTCGGTTGCTCCAGGTTCTCAGTGATGTGTGCACCCAGCAGCAACTTCACCTGTCAGCTAGCCGTGAGCCAAGTACCATGGAAGCTTTAGCACCCCAGACAGAGCTTTGCTTTTAAGGCTGATTTGTGTTCTTAGGGTAAAGGAAACACAATGAAAAAGTTACCCTGAAGTGATAAATCTTGTGTCAGAGCAAACCATTCCTGCACTTGTAGGTAAATGACCCAACCCTTGAGAGAGAGGCTCTGAAATCTCCTGTGAGCATCTGGTTTTCAGAACTAAAATTTAGTACAAGCCAGAAAATCTCTGAAGCTGCAGATGTGTGTGCATTTTGGAGGGATTTTATAGGCTTTGTCCAGAAGTCCCATCACCACTCGTGGCAGGGAAGGTCACAAGTCCCCGTCCTGAGCACCTCCTCTCTCACCATGTCCAGCCTGATTTCAGAGACCGGGCTCAGTGCAGGCAGTGGTGGAAGGGCAGTGTCCAGGACAGCTGCCTGATGACCCTGGCTTTGCTTTGAGTCTGTGCAGGGAGGCTGGGAGCTTTGCATCCCACCCCAGCCTGGTGCCTGCACATGGAGCAGGAGATTGTGCTCTTGATTTGGGAAGAAATTGAGGGTCTCAGCCAGCACAAAGGCAGTTTCCCAACTCTAACTTAATTTGTTGTTCCTAGTTATCACTGCGGTGTTGGCAGCTCGCTCTGGATGTTCAAGGTGCAAAACAGAAGCCTGTCTTCACCCCCAGGTTCTCTCATTTTCAAGTGAGAAATGTCCCCAAAGAACAAATTTGGTTGGTGGCAACACCCAGCCCATGCTCGGGGAGCTTGGACGTGCACATGCTCAGAGCCAAGCTGCCTTTTTTCCTGGGCTTCTGTGTTAAAGAGGAGACTTTTGTAGGTTTTCATAGCCCAGATTTGTCAGGCGCTGCTAGATCTGGAGCAGAGCAAGGCGCCCATCCACTTTGGAGAACATGTGGGATATCCTGGGGCACCCACACCAGGCAGCTCCATCTCTGATCTCGGCTGATGGTGCAGAGCTGTGACTGCAGAGCACCTCTTCCCGTGGGAAATCCTTGCATGGGACAGCAGGTTGGGGCAGCTAGAGGAGACTTCGCATTTTACCCATTAATTCCTTTTAAAATCAAGTAAATCTGCTGACGGTTGATAGTGGTTGGACCTTTCACAGGACTGAATCCCACCAAAAATACCGGGTTACTGCCAGCTGTTCATCTCCTGTTGCTGGGGACAGCCCGGGGGTGCTCTCCCCTGTGAGCAGCCTCCCTCTGTATGATGTGGGGAGTTGGGTGAGTGGGGTGCTGTGTCCCCAGCACCTTATGATATTGTTTGCATTGAGGGTTGTGATTTTTGTCACCCATTCTTCTGCTGTGATGTAAATGGGGCTGATGGAGAATTGATCCAGGATGTACCCCCTGAGAACAGGGGGCTTAGATTTGTAGTTTCAGTGCTAAGCTGTGCTCTCTCTTCTTTCTGGGTTAAACCAGATTCATTCACAATTCCTGGATGCCCTCATCCCATTTTCAGTGAACATTTAAGTAGGTTTTTACCTCTTTTAGCAGAACCGGGGAACAGCACCCTCAGTGAAGAAGAAAAAAAAAAGGAAAAAAAAAAAAAAACAGCAAAGCATCTGAGATGCAAAGCCTTTCCGACAGCTCCCGCTGTGCTCCGTGAGCCCATCTGAATGCTGCCTCCCCGGGGTCCGAGCACGGCGACAGACCCTGACACTCTGAATCAGCACGCACGCACGCAAAGGCTGCCTTCTGCTATTGTCAGGGGAGCCCACAAAGTACGTAAGGAAGCTTGCGTCTGCCTCCCTGTCTCCACAGCCTTGTGGGGCGTGTGTGGAGCAGAGGAGATTCGTGAGCCCTGTGCAGCCCCTCTGGCTGCAGAGGTCAGGCTAATGCGCAGCAAATGGAGATGTCTGAGCAGCTCGGTGGAAGGAAAATGATTTTCCTCTCTTTTGTTAGAAGTAATTTCATTAAGGAAGAAAAAAAGGTGCCAACTTCAACCAGGCTAAATCCAGAACTCCCCCCCCCCCATGGAAGCCAGGGGGTTTACTTTGATTTTATGGGAAAGCAGAATTTGCAGATATTTGATTTACAATGTTTAGGAGGAAAGGAGAAAAGGCTTCTCCTCCTGCAGTGGCTGGGTACGTGACACATTCACGTGTGGTGGTCAGAAACCGGGTGCTGTGCCAAAAAAATCAAAGCATGAAGGCATTGACAATGGGGGTGTTCTCACTGTAGTAGGTAACAGAAGAAAAGCAATAAGTCTCTCCAGGTGCTTGCATTGTCTGCATCTATGTGTGATCCCCAGTCCCTGGTATGCAGAACAGTTTTCCTTCCTTTCTTGAACTTTTCCAGACTCCTGTGATGCTTGGGCTGGATGCCCTGGGTTTGGAGCAGTGTCCCCTGCTCTGTCAGGGGCTGTCCTGCCTGCAGAGGGGCACCTCTCGCTGCAGGGGCTGGTGGTAGGGCCCTCAGGGGCAGGTTTCATCTCCCCTTGCTCCTCCTGTCACTTGTTGGACACTAATTTGCTCATCCAGACGTTTCCAGGTGGACAGAAAGGTGCTGTGATTTTTTGGGGAAGCCCTGCAGGCTATTTAAAAGCTCTGGTTGTGCGATACAGTCTCTGTGAGTACTGACTTTAACCCTCCAAACTATGCCTGAGGTGTTCAAGGGGGATCATTGCCTTTTAGAAAGCAAGACGATCCTTTCCTGAGGGCCCGTTTCATAGTGCCTAAAGCGTGTGGGGGCAAACTAACACGGATGATCCTGCTGGCTTTCCCTGCTCATATTCTCCGCCAGCCATTCTCTCTCCATTCCTATAACTTCTCTGGCTCTACCCTCTATAACACCCTGTCTCAGCTGAAAATTTCCTTTCTTTTTTTTTTAATTATTTTTTTTTGGGGGTGGTTGATTTCTAGGGAACTGGTGCAAAGTTTGATACTCACTTTCCCTCTTCCTCCCCTCCGTAGCAAGCAGCAGAACTCCTCCAAATCCAAGTCAGTGTGGGAGCAGAGGACCAGCCAGATCCGGATGCACAATTTCCGAGCCAGCTGCGAGGCGCTGTACAACGAGCTGGATCCTGAGGAGCGGGTGCGTTACGCCACCACCCTCCACATCCGTCCCGACATGAAGACGCATTTGGACCGGCCGCTGGTGGTGGAGCCGAGGGGCGAAGGGAGGAACAACATCAGCAAGCTGAGCCCTGGGGACGTGCAGGAGGTGGAGCAGAGCAAGGGCAGCTCTGCCGATGGAGCAGAAGCTCCACGAAAGCATCACCGGCATCGGGATAAGGACAAACTGGGAGAGCAAGAGAAGTGCGATGTGACCAAGGAGGAGAACGGGGAGTCCGGCACCAACAGTAAGGAGGAGAGGCACCGGCAGCACAGGAGCCGCAGCAAGGAGGTGGAAGGGTGCAGCAAGGAAGGGAAAAGTGACCGCACCAGGGGCCAGGAAGGGGGAAAGAGGCACCACCGCCGAGGGTCGGTGGAGGAAGGTGCTGAGAAGGAGCACCGTAGGCATCGGACTCACCGGCACTCTGCTGAAAGGCAGGGCAAGGAAGGCAACGGGACGATCAACGGGGCCCGGGGCGAGCGGCGTTCCCGACACCGGGGAGGGTCGAGGTCTGGGAACCGGGAAGGAGAGCCCTGTTCCAAGGGCGAGAACGGAGAAGAGCCTCACAGACGGCACAGGTTCAGGAACAGGGCGCTGTCGACGTACGATTCGGTGGAGAAGGAGAATGGGGAGAAGGAGGGGGAGGCTGGAGAGAAGGAGCACCGGAATCATCAGCCCAAGTAAGTGAGCAGTCAGACACGTCCCTGTGGCAGCTCGGAGGCTGTGAGAACCCAAATGCCTTTCAGAAATCAGGTTATTCCCCTCCCTGCGGCATTCCCTGCTGTTCTTGAACTTATGCTGGTTACTGCTGTAACCTGCAGTTTCATTTTGCTTAAATCAGTAACAAAAGAGGCTCCCAAGGATGATTCTGATCCATGTTGGCCCACAGAGTGGCTCAGGGTTAAGGCAGGAAATTATCCTTGATCTCAAAACCAACAGACACACTGGGACAAGTAGTCTGCACAAGGCGGAGAATTTCACAGCCTCTGAAGGAACCTGGTGTTTCTGAGTGACATACTTTTATATGGAATCCAGTCTGTCCTAGAGTCTTTTAGGTTTTCTCTTTTCTAATGCTGAGCCTTTGGGCTGCATCACCAGTTGTTACAGCACTTGGCCGTGAGGGAAGCGGCTTCTTCCATTAAGAACAATGATGTATCCCAGTCTGCTTAATTCTTACGTAAGTCAAGTGAGAAAACTCGTACTGGTGAAGCATTTAGCGTAGTTAATAAAGGAGGATAGATTGCCTTTTCAGCTTTATTAATCTGATGGAGAAGAAATTTCACTGGGATTCCTTAGAATAGAGTTCATGTCACCATGTAGAGCTGTGAGTGGCGTTGAGATAATCATTTTCCTGTCTATATTATCTTCCTTTCAGATGGATATCAAAACACTTTGCATACTGTTTAGTTTGATCATGTGCCCAAGCTCACTTTCCTCCTCACTGAAATATCGCTGCTGCTGCAGAGGAATAGCTGCAGAAGCCATTTGCAACAACATTACAAAGTGGTTCAGGATTGGAAAAGAGAGTCACCAAATTTAAATAAGGCCTCGGGAGAACATTTAAGCAGCAGAATGTCAGACTTCATTCAGAAAGCAGCTGACGCTGGAGAGCTAATGACACTGCTATATGCAAGTGCCATGTGGTCCGTACCCAGGAACCTCCGTCCCAAGTCTCATTAAATAGAATAAAGTTACTTTCAGTGACACAGTTCCTCTTAATGTTGTGTTTGGGTGTTGGTTCAGAAGCTCTCGGAGGTAAAAGTCACATACTGTGCTTTCAGTAAGTTTTCCTACAGTGTGTGAGTTTTCTGCAAAGCACTTCCATGTAGAAAACAGTCGAGCAAAACCTACCAAGAGCTGCAGCATATGTTCTCTGAGCCTTTGTCAGGCCGTATTTATTCAAATTTGCTTTTCTGCCTTAGGGAGAACCAGTGTGAGATCGAGGCTAGCGGAAGCGTGAGCGTCCCCGTGCACACCCTTCCCAGCACCTACCTGCAGAAAGTGCCCGAGCAGCCAGAAGATGCCGACAACCAGAAGAACGTGACGCGCATGATTCAGCCACCTCTGGACAAAACCACCACTGTGAACATCCCCGTGACCATCACTGCCCCGCCGGGAGAAACCACTGTCATACCAAGTGAGTGCCTTTGTCCACTTGCTCTGAAATTGCCAGAGAAGAGCTATTTGTCCAAGGTGCTACCTGTGCACAGTGGGCGATGGTCTGTACTGGCCACCAGCATCCTTGTGGTAGGATGGGAGATCTTGGTGTTAAAACAGGCTCTATGGGTCATGCAGAAGGGTCGCCTGGTGGCTCTGGAGAACATCTCAAGGTTTCCTGCGGATGGTTCACCCAGAGCACACCCATGTTATGCGTGACCCTCACGGGTCAGCTGGAGATCAGAGAGAATAAAGAGCAAGAAGGACCACAAAGTGCAGTAACTGAGAGCTGTGCAGCAAAATAAGCAACTTCTTCCAGCAGACCTTGCTGTGAGCACAGGATTGGCTCCTCTGTGTTCCTCTGCTGCCATGCTGCAAGCTTCTAGTGCACCAGTGCTCTGCTGGGGTTCTTCTGGTGCCCCAGGGACCTGGCTGGTCTCAGGCAAGGGACAAGGGAGGCAATCGTGTTGTGTTAGAGCCCACAGACTGAATTTGGTCTTCTTGGTTTATTGTGTGGCCTGACCACAGAACAGCAGGTCCTTCATGGCTGTACAAGCTTCACAATGCCTCTTGTGTGACCCTGCTGCTTTGGGTGCTCGCAGGCTGCATAATTTTAAAATCTCTCCTCTTAAGGAGAGGCACAGTGTGAAATTCAGGAGGTCCACCTTAGGTTGTGGGCTGTCAGAACTCTTCTTTCAAGGGGCACAGCCAAGAGCTAATGGTTTCTCTACGTGATTTTCCACAGCATTGTCAGTTACACAAGACTTGCCTGTCTTTTTTCTTTTTTCTTTTCTTCTTAGATGGTAATTTTACTCAGTTGCAGCGCTGAGTTCCCATCAATCACAATTTATCAGACTCTCTCTTTCCTGGCCATTTCCTGTGTATCTGGCTTGAGATACAGTAAGGAATTATTGAACATGTCACTCACACGCAATGAAATGTCATTTTGTTGCAAAACAAAATAAAAAGTAATAAAAAACCTTCATCCAACAGATTATAAGTGGGTGGGGGTTTGGGATGCTAGGTCCTGTGAATTAATAGACAAGTGTATCTATCTGTCTAAGAAAAGAATTTGCAGCATAAAATGTCTTCTAGTTCATATATTGAGCATTATCTTAAGTAAATTAACTTATAAACCCACTGCAAGTAAACTTATAATGGAAATTATAGGATGTATTTCTAACCTTCTGGGACTGAGATTCAGAACAATCTTCTGAAATGGGATCCTGTAAGTTAAAAATCTGTTGTGAGATGGAGCTTGACACTTTTTGTACATGGGGAGCTCTGCCAAAACTGGGGTACACTATGCAGGCATGGAGCTGGGTGGTCCAAGAAGTCCTTTCCAAGCCTCTGCTCCTAATGCTGGAAGGTTCAGCAGTCTTAGTCTGAGAATTATTAAAGCTCATCTATGAATTTGCTTTTTTACATGTTTCCAAACCAATTCTGCTGCTGGTCCATAGGAAAAGATTCAGAATTATGGGGTTGGTTAGATTTACTGTCTTTTTTTCTTTCCAAGGATCCCTAGCCGATCTTCTCTCCCCAGTGGTTTATGATATTTGGGATGGAATTCCATCCCCAGTTGGCAGATCTTGTACAAATAAATGCAAGGTTTCTTTGTCTCCACTGGGCATCTTCATTTCCTGGCCATTTCTGATATATTGCTCATCAGTGCAGCGGTTAAGGAGTATAATTGCAGTGTATATCATACTGTAGTAAGTAGCAGTGATAATAATCAAATGATTGTTCATCACATTTAATCAACATATTCAAAGGCTGTTTTCTATCCCAGCTGCATTGTTTGCATATCCAGCTGTTGCAGGCAGCCTGCTCTGTGAAGAGTGGAGATGCATTTTTAACTCTTTTGTTTCTGTTTCCTTGAATTCGCATTTCAGTGAACAACGTTGAGTTTGAAAGTAAAACAGAGGAGAAGAAGGACGTTGATGACTTGACAAAAAACGGGCCTAAACCAATCTTGCCTTACAGTTCCATGTTCATCCTAAGTCCTACAAACCCGTAAGTCCTTTGACTCTATAATGCTGCTCATCGATTACGTGCACTTCAGGCATGGGTATTCAGACAAATATCATTAGCTTGATCTTCATCTCTGCCTATCAAACACTTCGGAAAGATAAAAAAGCTTATAAAAAATAAAAGCTTATGTAGGCTGCAGACCAGATGCTGCTGTTCAGCTCAGCTTTTCTAGGGTAATAAATTGCCAGTAGAGGGAAGAGATGGTTTAGGCAGTCCCTTCCTAACTGCCCTGCTGATGGTCAGGTGGGCAATTCTGTGTTCAGTTACAGATCACTGAAGGAAATGTGCCTGCCAAAGGGGGGGACATGGGGCACCACTGGGAGAAGAGGTTACCTGGAGCAGCAGGCTATGGGGTGGTTTTGATGGCAGCAAATCCTTGCAGGATCCTCAGCTGAAATTCATGCGCTTTCTGTCTTAGCACCCTGGCATCACTGCTAACTTTGAACTTCTGGAAATGCGTGAATATTTTTCATTTGCTAAGGCTGAAAGTACGGCTTGTGGGATATGTTGGGATTACAGCATTTCTTCTGCTTCAGGCATCTCTGCCTCATGGGGAGCTTTGTACTCAAAGCCTGTAAATAGAGAATGTGTTGCTTTGAAGGGCTACAGGACTAGACGAGTGCAGCAGGGGCTATAATAATTGTAGCATAAAGGCCTGTGAGTCACTTAAAGCAGTAACTTAGGGCAGCAGAGGGTGTCTGAAACTTCTGCCAGCCCAGATATCTGCTAGGAGCAGACATGATCATTTCTCTCTGGCCAAGATAGATGTGTTGCTGGTCCTAGATGTTCTCTGAGGCTGTCCTCTGCTCACTCAGGTTCCTGAGGTGGACTCAGGTCCTTCCTTTGGCACCTGGACTCAAGGGAATTGAGGCTGGCTCCCTGCCATCTCCTGCTGGGGGCTGTGATGTCCTGGCTGCCTGTGCAGTCAGCGGAGTAAAACTGGGGCTGCTCAGTGCACTCATCTTTGACATCAGAAATGCATCTGTGGTGGGGTGGGGGCTGTGGTCTGGCACCCCTGCACAGCAGGCTGAATGAATCCCTTCTTTAAACGCAAGTGCCTACAACGTAATTCAGGCTACAGCCCTATGTGCTTCAGGATGCTCCAGCTACGAGTGTGTGGGCAGGCAGAGTTTGTCAGCAAGGGAAGCTGGAGGCTCTCTGTTAATGCCAGATGTTATATGAGGGAGAGTGACCCCAAACTGCTGCTAATCTAATCTCCAAAGGAAATGAACCGACCCACGGTGTAATAGAAAATTAAACTTTCTGCAGCAGTCTTGAATTATGGAGCTTGGGCCACATCTGGTTGCATAACGAAACAGTATTTCCCCATTGTTTGGTAACTCAAGTCTTTTTGTTGTGACATGACAGCTAAAAATGAGTGTTACTTGCAAAAAGGTTGCTGTAGGGAGCACTGACAACAGGAAGCTAGGTGGCCCCAAGCCCAGCGAGGCTTTGTCATTTTGTACACGTGCTTGTCTTTTTGCATCTTGTCCTGAGCCTCATCATCAGGATTTGGTGGTAGTTGAATTTTCTTGCCTGTTTCTCCAGCACCTCCACACAATGTAAATGTAAATAGTAAATGGCCATTGAAAAAAAAAGTTGACTGGAGGAGGGGTATTATAACACAGGGCCAAAGGGAAATAATAACAGAAAGTCCAAACTCTAAGGATGTCAAAATTTTGTTTCTCTTTTTCTGGGCAAGGTGCAGACCCAGCTGTATCCCCTCAGGTGCTGGTGCTAGCTTCTCGAGAGAGGTCTTTCTGCTTTCTCATGAAACCTTGTTGCTAAGTTTTTCACCACATCTATTTCTAAATATCTCCTCTCCAAACTCCACTGAGGATGCACGACCCGGGTGCTGCTAATGGGCAAAAACAGCTGTGGGAAACATTAACAAAATGTATTCCTTTCAAAGTGCCACCCACCCTCTTAAAACACACAAGAATTAATACGATTTCTCAAGCACCACTGGCAGTTTACTAATGCTTCCGCTTCTCATTGCTTGTTACAAATGATGAAGATCTCAAAATAGGCACTTGTTATTTCTTCGCTGAATTGAGTTTGATGCATGATTTACAGTTACAAACGCTGTCGAAAATGTTGCTTTTCATTTCTAGGGATTCACAGAGCACATAGATGATAAACCTCTACAGTCAGGTGGATAACCAAAACTAAGGCAACAACAAAAGCGCTTTTCTTCATGTTGTTTCATACCAAATCTGTTTCCTTGGTATTTGTAGCTCTTTTTCATTCTGCATCCATTAGTAATCCAGAGAAAAAGAATATATAAGTAGATGTGAAAATTGAAATTTAATCCAACTGTTCAGGTATTTGGCTAGAGAAAATGCAATATAGTAACTGAATTACATTCTCAGATAACAAGGTTGTTGGTTAGTTACACATATAATTTGATTCTGGGGCAGAACCTAAGTCCTTTTTTCATCTGACAATGCAAATATCTCCGTGTTTGCAGTGAAATATTTGTGAACTGTGTTCAGATAGAGAGCTATTAGCTGAAATTTATGAATAGTTTTGCATTGCTTAGAAAATGAAGCATTTGTCACTTTTGTTGAATACAATTTGTGAAGCAAAATATTAGGTTAAAGTAATCAAATATACTACAGTAAAGTATTTGTCCAGCTTATAAAGAATGGCTTAGAATAAAGTGCAGTCAGAGGTACTTGGGAAGAGAGCTTACTAGAAATAATAGTCATAGATACAAAGCCAGTTTCTGCTAAGAGTCTCAAAGTACATAGCATATATCAGTTTCAAAGGGACTATTTGATACTGTAAGGATTTCAAAACTAGTTCTGAACTCACAGGACTTCTGCCTGTGAGCTCAGAGTGAATAGGTTTAAGGGGCATGTAAGTATAATTTGTAGAACTGAGTCCGAATACTCAAAGCTCTCAATGTCTTGTGACAGACACATGTCGTTGCTTTGTGGAAGGGGCAGAGACCAGTGCAGATATGTCAAATGTCTTGCCTTAAACCTCACCGCAGATCTGATGCAAACCTGAGATTAAAGCCATTAATCCTGATTTTTATTTTCTTACCATTATTGTGCTAGCAATCCTAAAGGTGATATTCCTGTTGAACATTGTCCTTCTGCCAATCTTCTGTACTGCTGCAGTGCTTGACTTTTCAGCACCTGCAGAAGTCCTCCCACGTGCTTTTGTTTGCAGGATTCGGCGTCTGTTCCACTACATTGTCAACCTGCGCTACTTTGAGATGGTCATCCTCATAGTGATAGCCCTCAGCAGCATTGCCCTGGCTGCAGAAGACCCTGTCCAAGCTGAGTCACCGAGGAATGATGTGAGTGCTGCACGGCATGGCCAGAACAAAGTTGTTCTGCTTCTGCCAGCGGTTACACACGTGGCACATCCATCCTCATCTCACGAGGAGAGCACGATGCACTGGCGAGTGGGTGATCTGGGGGCAAACCTACAATCTATGATCTATAATAATGATCTAGGATAAGTAGAAAATCTATTCATCTGTGGGTATCAAGCCAAACTCACTTCATGTTATAAGAAGAAGGAGTGTGCCACCTTTCAGGTGGGTGCCCGCAGCCCGGTAGCACTGGTCTGTGCAGCAGATAGCTGGGTGTCTGGTCTCAAGCACAACCACAGGAGGACATCGAGCCATTAGGTGATCACCTGAGGGTGTGCAGAGCTGGAAGTTAAGTACAGAAATTGCATTGTGCAGTTGCCTAATTTTGAATTATTTCAATGTGGGTAGCTGTGGTATGTAGCCAGCTCTGAATCTGGTCAGTATGAGCTGTTTCCAGAGGAGGATTGAGGAATCCCGATAGCAGTAATGAGCCGAAGTATCTACAAGCTATCTTTCTTCCTCATCCTTAATAACTGTGCAATGAGCTTTAACAAAAGGATTTTATCACTCTTACATTCGCGATGTCTTTAATAATGCTATCATCAGTTACAGCAGAAAACCCCATACTGCTACACAGATGCCGGCAAATAAGATCTCTAGGAAAAAGTTACTGGAATATTCTGATTTCCAATACCCATTTTGCCTTATTAGTCCTGCCATGTATGCAGGTGTACTGAAGCGGCCCATGGGCAGACTTTGTGCAGTCTAGAAAGGACTGGGAAAAATGTTGGTGTTTAAATTAGATGATTCAAGTGTGTGCCTAAACTATTTGACAGCCTCCCATGGGATGACATTTATCCACTGACACTGGGGCAAGAAGACTATTGCTAGAAGAAACATTTTACACTTTTCTCATGTGCAGATCATTTCAGTGTGTGGTCTAATACTCATTTCTCTTTCCAATTTAGGCTCTGAAATACTTGGATTATATATTTACGGGTGTCTTTACCTTCGAGATGGTGATCAAGGTAGGAGTTTTTCCAAAAAGAAGTGTTTGTGTCCCCTGTCAGATCCACGCTCATCTATTTCTGGGAACCTGCAGAAAGAGGGTGGAGCACGGCAGAGCTTCCTGGGGTGCCTGGGAGGTGTTGGTGATGAAAAAGCTTTAAATCAGGAACAGCACTCAAAAGTAGCCAATGCACAACAGATGCTTCTCTGTAGCTGCCTTCCTAATTTTTTCCAGTCTCACATTTCATGCAGGAAAATAAGGATATCTTTAGTAGCTGTGGTTGTGTAAGAGGCTATGAAATGTGGGTGCGTGATGCAGAAACGTCTGTGCGTGGCTCAGGACACAGGAGCTGATAGACCTTACTGAGACACGTCTGCTTCTTCCCTTTTCCTTTGATGCCGATCAGGAACACTAATTACGGCTGATGCTTGGTTTACCATTTTTTAAAAAGTTGAGCATTCATCTTTGTACTTTGCTTAGCAGAGTTGATGGGCTTAACTGAAAATGTGGGGCAGTAACTTGCCAGAAAGCATAATTCCAGCAAATTTAACAAAATTTATTCTAGGTGTAAAGATGGAGTTATTTTTTTACTGTCAGAGCAAGATGCAAAAGAGATGCAGAATAAAAAATATTTAAAGTAAATGATTTTAAAAAGCAAAAACAGATTCTCTCGTTTGCTCAATGGAAGGATTTGAAGCTATCTGAGAAAAGCAACTTTACGTGGGCAGTTGCAGAACTCTCAGAAAGCTGATCAAATCTCTGGCAAGCACTTTCAGGCTCGATTTTTAGAAGATCCTTAGCAGCATTACAAGGAAGACTCAGCCGTGTACAGAAGCGAGCGAGGCCGTGCGCTGAGCAGCAGCCTCCAGCGACTGCTCCAGAGTGGGCGTTTTTCTTTGCCGCATTTGGCTGTGGGTCTTCCGTTCTCTCTTTGAGTTTTATTATGTAATATCCTATTCCAAGTGTTAATTACTACAAATCTGGTGGGATTGAGGTAGAATAAACTTAAACTATTTCGATGCTTGACGCGCAGATGGCTGTTCCCATAAACTAATGCATGTCTGCGCAAAGAACCCTCTATAGCAGATAGTGCTTTTTTCTGTCATGCTTTTGGTTACATTTTATTGGCTTCAGCTTTGGCTTTGCTAAAGCATTTTGTGCCTAAAGAGACACACAGTACCTCAGTGTTGCCCTGGTGGTTGAACACTGAAGAAGGGTTTGTGAAGGGTCATTTGATCGAGGATGCTTCCTGTACCTCAGTAACACTGGTTTGACACTTTTTTTTTTTTTTTCCACCCCCCCAAAAAAAAACCTTCTTCTGATGTGTTTCCCCTGCAGATGATTGACTTGGGGCTGTTACTGCACCCAGGCTCCTATTTCCGTGACCTGTGGAATATCCTGGACTTCATTGTGGTCAGTGGGGCCTTGGTGGCATTTGCCTTCTCGTAAGTACATCTTCCTTAACACCCCAATTTCTAGGAAATAAGCTGCAAGGGAGGCAGGATCACAGCGCAGAGCTAGTTGAAGTGTAGTATTTGTGGCTCCATTTCTCAGCAAAATGTTCAATTTTTACCTTTTATCATCTTAGAGCTGGGGGAAAAAAGCTCTAAATTCATGTTGTAGAATCTCTTGAAAATTCTCCCAGCTTTAGGGTGAGTCTGTCTGCTGTTCATTCAAACGTTGAGCCAAGATTTTTGTGACCTTCTGGCCAACTTCTTTTCAAGGAAGCATTATAACCGTTTGTGGCAGTCTTCTGTCTTCAGGCAATTCTATTTAAAATTGTTCTTACTATGGAAAAACAATTGATGAACTGAGCTGATAGCTCTGTGAACTGTTTACAGAACATTTTTTCTAGAGTCGTGGATGTTTCTGATTCATATACCTTTGGTATTTCTCCTCCTCCTCTCTCATTCAGTGTATTTGCATTTCCACAGAGTTTCACTTTAAGGCTAATTGCTCCCTCAATCACTGCTCTCTATTTAGGACATTAAATAATGCTCCATGGGGTTCCTTAATGTTGTAAAGGGTTTTGAGCAACATACATAGATGATTCATTTTTACAAAATGAAGATTAGCTTTCAGTTTGAACATTTTTTTTCTCAGAGCAGGCCAGAGGAAGAGCAATGCAGGTTCCTCCAAATTTGTGAGCTCAAAGTAGGACCGAGGAAAGACATTTCCTCCCTGTAGTTCTGGGCCACGGAGTAATCATAGCGCAAAAATGTTCCTGAGGAATTCTAGGACTTGACCTGGAAACAGGCTTCGGGACTTGGCCAGTTTAATCTTCTGCTAAATTAGTGTTGAGTAATTGCAGTGAATGTTTAGCAGCCCATGCCCAAAATCTACTCACCTGTTTGTTGACATGATGATTAATGAAGATGAAGAAATTAGCAGTGTTTTACTTGCTAATGAGAAAAAGCATTCACCTTTGTCAGGAAACTGTGAAAGCGTGTCTTGAGTACTTTAGACTGATGGCAATATTTAGGCAGATGGCCGTATCTGCTGCTCTTCCTACGTGCTTTCATGTCACTACCAACGAAAAAAAATGTTACCAGGGTCTCTCTGGTAATGTTGGCCTGGATTTTTTCTCAGGATTTTTTTTTTTTTAATTTATTTTCTGAGATACCAAAGTCCCTTTCACATGATGGCTGTGAGATTTTTGTTTTAGATCTTTTATTCTTCTTAACAAATGCTGGGTAAAAAATATTTCAGCTGCTTTGACTCCTGCCAAGGAGCAGATGAGCAGGAGATGGAATTGCTGGTATGGTTTTTGAGCCAGTTGAGGAATATCACCTCTTCTGTGCCACTTTTTCCAAGGAGGATGGATTAAAGATGGATTAGAGAAAGTACACCTGAAGAATGCACAAATTCTTCAATTCTGTGCTTGTATTTTTTATCAGCTGTGACCAGAACCTTCCTGCATCTGATTAGATGATCAAGGTGTGCAGCGTTTGCTGTCCTTTAGTGGAGGTGACAGTGGCAAATTTTTGAATAGAGACAGGCTTTCTGTGCCTAGTCCTGTGCTGAAGAATTGTTTTGATCTGGGAGCCAGTCATGCCCAACGCAAGCTTTTCAAAGGGAGGCTGCCCTCCCTCTTTGGAGACTTTGTCACTATTCATTAGAAATCAGCTTTCAGAGAGGCTGAGTGCTCTGTTGTAAAGGAAATCTGTTTTGAGATGTAAAGGCTGAAGAGAGAGATAAAAGTCAAATTACATTAGTCACAAGTATTAGTGTGCAAAGCATTATTGCTGCAGTCTGTGATTCACTGAAAATTTCCCTTTTGCCGTTAGGAATTCAAACCTTGAAGACAGACTGGGGAAGGGGCAGTAGGTAAACCCTTCAGAGCAGCTTTGTTCTGCAAGAGCAAACATCAGGGCTTGCATCTAAAACATCTTCTCTTTAAACAAAATTTTCTTTTGGACAAGTTATTGATTAAAATTAATAATTTTTAATCCTTCTGAGTTGTTTTGTGCTCAGGTTTCCCATTGCTCACGTTGGGCCATGAATATCTAACAGCCCCTCATCAGCCTCTAAATAAATTACTTGTACATCCCCTGACTGTGCTTCATAATAGCATGCCCCAAGCTGTTTCTATTTTACATGCTCTTTGAGCAATTATTGAGCAGGGATTTACAGAAGGGAATGAATAAAACCTGTCTGCCTATTTACTATCTCACAGATTAAAGTGAGTCAAACCTATTTCTGAGGCTCGGAAAATTTTGAAATTTCTTATTATGATTCTAACTGCTGCTGCGTGCCCATACTTCAGCTGGCAGCAAGTGTTGACATCCAATTCAGAGAATCCTCGTGGTATCTCTTGTCTAATCTGAAAGCAGGAAATCCAGTCATTCGTAGGAGATGACTTGCTCTCTGTTCCCACCACTCCAGTTATGAATACTAACAAGTCTCAGGCTGTACAGATAAGAGTGGGGTAGATAGACATGTCCTTAGCTCAACTGCATTGTTTGGTTAAGCCAGATAGATGCACTGACCCTGCTGAATTTTGATAATCCTGAAAATGAGCTTTTGGAGAAAAAAAAATGGGTAATCTCCATTGGTTAGTGTTTTTTTTGATAGCAAATACTAGAGTCCTGTCACTCATCACCTGTGTTACTGTAAAAATGTACTTAATGTGGCTGTGAGTAGTTTCTGTTTGCAAGAATATGTGATTGCCACTCAGTCCGTGTGACTTAACTCGTGCACGTTCTTGACCTGGTGGCTGTCCAGTAAAGGTGGTGTGGTTTACCTTCCTGCTGAACAGATGTGTCCCTGAAAACCTAGGGAAAACAGACCTCCCTGAAACCCTTCCACCTGGAATACCCCAACAGCCTGTTTGTTTAGCCGTATGGGTTGGTATCAGTGACTGCTGCAAGGTACATAACATTAATCTCAGCCTTTCAAAGCAGCCTGCCTTCTGCCTGCAGCTCTAGAAGCTCTTCTGTGCTTGACTGTAGTTCAAACAACTTTGAAAGCAAGATCCCCAGTGAGATGCTAGAAAGATTACTAATACTGATGATGATGATAAAATAATGTCCTCCATTTAGCAATGCATTTCAAAGGGAAATACCTTTCTTTTTCTGCAGATGAACATTCCACAAAAATACAGGCGTATTGTAGTCTTTAGGGAAATAGAAGAGCTTAAAGCAAGCAAGTAAATTTGTCATCAAAATTTACCAGCCCCAGGTGTAAATTCCATTTGTTCCATAGGAATAGCTGATGAATAGGAGCAAAGAGATTGCAGTTCTACATTTTCAACACCAGAAAGGTGTTGAGATGCTTTTCTATGTTGAGATGCATAGAATTTCACACTATTTCTTTGAAAAATGAAACGGCATTTGCCAAGCAACCAAAGTTATTACCTCCCGAAGTGTCAGTAGGGTGAAGGCACATTTGCCCTGCTGCTTGTCAGTAGAAGGGCTGATGCTCTGCGGGGGGATGTGTGGGTATATGCTGTATAGCCAGTCTGTTGCTTCCTCACTTGTTGATTTTTATGAACACTGAGCTGGTGGGTGCGGGATGGGATGGGATTCTCTGCCAGCACGTGTCTGCAGGTGCATGGGGTGCACTGTATAGCCTTATGTTTGTCATTGACTCTGCTCTTTCTTTGTCTTCTTCTTGCTGGAATCTCTCTCTAGGAGTTTCATGGGGTAATATGTTATTCCTGTATCTTGCTGCACTGTTATGCCTGTCAAATATGTGTACACACACTTGCCACTGTGGAAATGAACCATGTTACACCCATTACATTGACTCCTTTGTCACATTATTCAGTGAAATGTAGTTTTCCTCAACAGTTCTCATTCATTCCAATTTCCTTTACCTAGAGGACAAAAGCAGACTAGAAAGCCAGGTGACAAGTGTTGCATTTGACCAGAAATTCAGCAGCTATGATAAACAGATCTATTTGCACCAAAAAAGATTTGAGGGAATGATTTAGTCGGTATATGTGTGAGTTGCAGCTCACAAAAATCTTAATAACTAGTTTTAAAGAAGTGGAATTATTCTCATTTAGAGGCTTGATGGTCTAAATTGTGCTAGTGCTGAAGGTTTCAGGCTTGGCTTTGTGCAGGGTGGGCAACGCGACCCAGCCCTAGCTGTCAGCTCCTGGTGTGGAAACAAAGCAGGAGAGCTGCTGGGAAGGTGGCAGGGATGATTCTAAAAGGAGGAGGTAGGAGAAGCAGGGCTTTGCCACCTACAGGAGGTGGCTGTTGGGTTGGTGGCCCAGATGGGACGTGGTGGTGCCACGCAGCAGCCCCTGCAGGGCAGGAGCTGGGGTGGGCTCCTCTGCAGCAGCCCACCGAGAGATGAGATGGAAAAGATGCAAAGAAAAAGGCTTTTGAGATCCAAGATACCGGGTACTCCTTTCTGTCTTCTGCCTAGGGCTCCGGCTCCTTGGGCCCCTTGGGAGAAGGCAGCTTTGTGCCGGGGCAGGGCTGGGTGCCCTTGTTTGCCACCGCTGGAGGAATTTGCTCTGCCTGGGGAGTTCAGGCAGCTGCAGGAGGCGGTGGCTCCACCCTGCTCTGAATATTTGATGGTGTGGCTCTGAGAGGCCCTGTACGTGAAATCAGAGCTGCTCGCAAGAGCAACAGAAACAAGAAGCTTCCGCTTTATAGAGCAATTAATTTTTTAAAGGATCGTTTATTTATTAAAGGGGAAAAGGCCACACAAAGCTTTTTAAATATTTTTAATGTTTTAAATAACTGAGCTGTAAACTGCCCCAGGAAAGACTGAAGCAGCCTAATGCAACCTGAATTGACCCAATGTAATGTTTTTCTTTTTTTTTTTTTCTTCCAGTCACTGGGGTTCTGTTTGCTGTCTGTCCTTCTCCTGCTTGCTCTTCTGTAGATCTTCTGAATTCGCTAGTTGTTATTCTGCTGTTCACCTAAGGGCAGAATCTTTTCCTTCCACATCAATTTATTTTTGTGGTATGAAATATGCAGTTGGGACTGCTCTGGTCAACGTGTGCTTGTATGCAGCTTTTGATTGAATCTTAGTTCCATCTGGACCTTTTATCTTAGGATACTGGCTTTGTACTAGAGGGGTGTAAAAAAAAAACAATACTGACAGAGGGGTCTCTTACAAACACCAAAACCAATTCTTAAGCTTTTATTTGACAGGCTGAAATAGTTGCAAAAATTGCATTTCATCAAAGTGCAGTTTGCATTGCTCTGGTTCAAAGTCCCAGTTCTTCAGAAGGGTTTTCTCTTATAGCAAGACTCTTAGAGGATTTTTCAGGATCCTCTATATGACTTAGATCATAAATCCCATTAACATTTAATTAGCTCATGCTCTTTATTTGCTTATGTGCCTGAAAAAAAGAAGAAGAAAAAAAAAAAGGAAAAGAAAACTCTTCTTAGTGTTCTTCATTGAGGCAGAAGGAATTTCCTGGGACTGGAGCTATCTTCCTCCCACCTCCCAGCTCTCAGTGCAGTCTGCACGCCTCCCTGGGCAAGGGAAAAGCAGCTTCCTCTGTCATATAGCAGGATTTACTCTGCTCCATCTATTCACTAGTCCCCAGAAGGTTGGATTAACCTTCCTGCACTATTAAATCTACAGAGGTTACTGCTCCAGGCTTGGGGCAAGCCCTCTAAGACCTCAGCTGTTCCTTCAGAGCCAAGAAGCATCACTGTTCCCATCCCAAACTCCACCTCCAGCAGGCCTGACTGGTACAATTGCTATTTGACACAAATGCACGGCAGCATAGCAAAGAGGTTTTTAGACCTCCTGGAATCAAGAGTACTAGAAGACACAGTGCAGAAACTGTGTGTGTCTGCCTGGAACCAGATGCAGACTGTCAAGGCTTATTAGTTCAAGTGTTACCTGCAAGTGGCTGTGCTGCTAATCCGAGCTGTGAGGGTATCTGCAAACCAGAAACATGGCCATAAATGATCAAGAATTTACTATATGTGCCCTTGCCTTCTACTTAATACCTTTTTTTTCCTCCTGCTACCCCAACCACATGTCCCTCAACCCTCTCACCTTTGCTTTTCTCTCACTCGTGCATCCCCCAGACCCTACTTCTTCACCCCCTTCTGCTCTGCCTTCTTCACCCAGTAAAACCCCAAGTCTTGGACCACACGGAGTGCCCGGATCAATTTTCTTGGCCTTCTGGGGGGACAGGGAGCAGCCAAGGTGATGGCTGGGTGACCAGGTGCTGTCTCCTCCCTGCTGACCTGTTTCCACTTCTGCTCTATATAATGGTTCTGCATAGTTAAAGCAGTCCTGTAACTCTGTATTAGTACAACCAACTGGACTTGCAGGCATGCGAGCAGGCACCTTCCATCTGCAGCTGCTGAAAATGGCCCTAAAGCACCCTTGAAAGACCAGGCAGGAGGAGGAGAGGTAAAGGTCCCTCCTGCTCCTCCTCTACTCCATTTCTATTCTGCCAAGGAAGCTTGTGTTCAACATATAGGTCATTGGGATGTATCCTATGGCCCTCAAAAACTCCCTGTGTCTCACTTCCAATTGCATTTCAGGGCAGCAGCGGTTACTGATAATTGGAAAAAGAGTCTGGACATGAGACGGGAATGCATGTTTGTAGGTTGCAGATTCCAGTCCAGTATTTGTACTGATTCAAACAGTCTTAGCATTGAGTTGTTAGTCTTTTGTAAGCAGATAAATCACAAAAAGCCACGTTCCAGGGCTCAAAGAGGTCGGTCAGGAATTAAATCAGGTTGTTTCTTCCCCTCTCGGGGCTTCTCTTTTAGCACAGCACAGAGAGCTGGCTGCTAACAGGGGCTGGGGGAGCTTTCAGCCCGCTCCCAACACATACCTCTTGTGGGTCTCTAGGGTTGTTTGTGTTTTTATTGCTTTCCTGTTGGAGAAAAGAAACTTTATTTAGCAAAGCAAAGAGTGTAGGATAGGTATATCAACATCTGCTCAACATGTTATCCATTCCCACCCGTGTTACTCCAGTAGAGTCTCAGACCCAGTCTATGGTCATGAATAAATTGCTGTTAAAGATTTCCATCCCATTTTTCACTTCATACTAAATGAAGGGGAATGCCATTGTTTTGCTGTTGGATTGGAAGACGATGTGACTGTGTCTTGGTGTGTGTTGGGGAATAATTATTTTTCATTTATTTTGGAAGTGCACGAGGAAAGGAACTCTGTCCTTCCCTAAACCCTTTTAATGGAAATGAGAGGAATGGTCTCATGTCTTGCACACACACAAACTAAAAACAAAATGTGACTTACAGCATCTGCATGCGTAAGTGGGAAGTTGTCCTAGCACTGCTCCAGGCATGTAATATGCCATCATATTACATGGTCCAGCATGGGTTTGGTAGCATGTCTTCCAAAAGAGACCTGAGGACGAGGGTATGGGCACACAGAGCGCTGCCCCTCTCCCAAGGGCTCCAGTTCCCTCTGGTCACTGCCTGCCTGTCCAGACACCACTTCCCTGCCGGAGAAGTGCAAGAAGCACAAAGAAACATCCTCCTGTCTCATCGAGGTGCCTGGGGCAGGATGGGTGCCACGTGTGACCTTCTTCCTTCTCCTGCCTGTGGCTGGGGTGGACGCACTGACCCTCCTCTCCCAGTGCCCTCAGCCCATGTGCGTGGCTGCCCCGGCCGTGGCTCTTGCCTGGGTGGGTAAAGAGGCCTCTGGTTCCCTGGGGACACTCAGGGAAATGAGCTGTGGCTGGAGAGCCCGAGGGGCTCAACAGGGCAAGGTCCATGTCCTGCCCAAGCGTCCCTTCTGCGTGGTGGCAAACGCGTCCCAGGTGGGCGCTCATCTGTGGTCCTGGCTAGTACTCGGCATCCGTGGTGAGGCTGGCACCCACACCTGTGAGAAAACTGTTTCTCTCCAGGTGTTTTTCTTCATGGCCTTAAGGTCCAAACTATTCTTTCTGTTTTCTTGTACCCTCTATACCTTGCAGAGGAACCAAAGGAAAGGACATCAACACAATCAAGTCGCTGCGAGTTCTGCGGGTCCTAAGACCACTGAAGACCATTAAACGGCTGCCAAAACTAAAGGTTAGAGAATAACCTCAAATATTTCTTTCTCTGGAGGTTGGCAACTGATCCAAATGGAAGCTGATGGGGTAAACTTCATCCAAGTTATTTCTGTTCCTTTTATTTTGTTGCAATTAATCTCTTTGCCAGATTTGTAAAAATAGCCGTGCAGATGTTTAGCAAATGTCAAACACTTGTTTCTTTTGCAAACATTGTATGCAATTTCATGAATTATTGCAAATCCACATTAAGAAATCAAAGTTCCCAAAAAAGAAAGAAAAAAAAAAGCAAATAAATTAAATTACAGTTTGTACATGTGATGCTCCTACAAATGATACATGAGAAAATAGGCTTTGGAGTCTTTGACTTTCACTACAGAGCTTAATATGAACATTGCAAGATTTTCCACAGCCCTTCTAAGGAGAAATGTCATTGCTGTATGAGGAGTTTTAATCTGTTCATCTTTTCTATTAAAGAATATATAGCGCGGGGGCTTATAGCAGGACCCTTTCATCTCTAGAATGCTAAGTGACAAAGTAAAATAAATGTAATGGCCTGTGGTTACTTATTCAGCACCATTTCAGGAACGCTTTGAGACAGAGCCAGCCCTGGAAGCAGAGGGTGGAAGGAGTTACAAAATGTAATCATTTCTGAGTTTTGGAGCTCTGGAATATCTGTTATAGAACGTCTTCGTGTGTCAGCAGCGCTTTCAGGCTCTTTTCTGTGGGAGATAGGGGAGAAGCAAAGGGTGCTGGCGCAGTGGTGAAACGAAGTCTGACAATTCCTCTTTTCACATAATGCTACGTAAAAATCAGGGTTACTTATTATACAGATTTGCCTTTGTCCTTACCCGCAATTCATGCCTAACTAATTTTCATTTCATGCATTTTTATGCGTACTAAATTTACCTCACAAGATAAGGAAGAGTAATGTTGAACAATGTAGAAAATGGTCTTTATTTGTTTAGAAATCTGAAATGCACATTTCTTGGGTTGTGCAACAGTCGACAGCAGCTCTGCCTTATTGCAGAACACGACGTTTGCTTTTTATTGAATGCCTTCCTTATTTTCAAGTCATTTTACAGAGTAATTTTACCATTTCTAAAGAAGAATTCAGAAATCTCTATGAAGCAGAAGTCATATTCACATGGTTTGTGTTCAAAATACTTTTTCTTTTTTTTTTCCTGGATATGATCTTGTATGCAACAATCAGCAAGATTAATAGGGTGATTAGAGATGCTTCCAGTGTTTTAATTTTGGGTTTCTGGGTTGCATCAGGAGTGTAATTCTGGGAATTATTCACTGCCATTCAGAGAAACAGAAACACTATTGTACAAACCCCGTGCTCAGGCAGTAACACAGCTCCATTTCTATTATGACAGACTTCGCGGACTAAAATTAAACTGCAAATTACTTGTAACAGTGAATCAGTGACTAATAACTAAATAATAAATGTATTTGAGAAGTTATTCGTGAGGAGTTCAGAAGTGACATATGCTGACTAGATTATTCACACTTGATTTTGGTAGACACTTCATTAGAAAGAAATATTGTTCAAAGCATTTGATTGTTTTGCATCTGGTGTATTTTTCTTATTATTCAAACAGTTCAAATAACAGTCAATGAGGAACATATTTGATGAGGTTTTTCCCTATTCACTGTGAATAAATTAAACACAAGTAAATTTTTCATTTCATAATTGGTCATGGGAATATTTGCTTAGGACTAATATTTCTCTGTCTTGATGAATTTTACGGGCAGCACCAGAGAATTCGGTGGCACACCAAACCCACCAAGAAAGCAGGAGCTGTAGGAAGCCAGAATTATTTCCCACAGCGAGCATGCACCAAACATGCTGTGCAAGTCAATGAAACCACACGTGGGTTATGTGTTGGGTAACTACTCCCACGTGCAGGTAGATGCTAGGTGCCCGGTAATGCCCTCTGCCTTCCTCGCAGCCCCCTAACCTTGTTCCCATCCCCAGGCCGTCTTTGACTGCGTGGTGAATTCCCTGAAGAATGTCCTCAACATCCTCATAGTCTACATGCTCTTCATGTTCATTTTTGCCGTCATTGCTGTGCAGCTCTTCAAAGGCAGATTCTTCTACTGCACTGATGAGTCGAAGGAGCTGGAGAAGGACTGCAGGTATGGCTGGGCAGGGGCTGTGGAGGGAGCCTGAGGTTCCTCTGGCACCAGTAGCTCCTGGCTGTCCCAGAGCTGCAGCAGTTGAGTGATCTGCTGAACATGGCAAGGCTCCTTTTGCTTCAGCACAGTAATCCTAGAGGTGAATTTTCTCTTTTGTTGTTTTAATACCTTCACCATTCCTGGTGGTGGTGATCTAGTGAATGATTACTTGAATGCATGAATGATACAGGGGAGAAAGCTCCTTCTCCCAGCAAGGGCTGGGTGTGAATTGAAGGTAAAGCACACCTTGGGAGGGGTGGCATGACTCCTCTTTCTACCTGCTGCCTGTTTTCTCACAGCTTGTGCAAATTAAGAAAACAGAATGAATAAATAATCAAAAGTGAGTCAGTAGGAAGTTAAGGAACTCCTAATTAGCTAGAAAAAAGGACTGCATTTGAATATCTTAAGAGCCCTATCACGCTTTGTCCTTGGCAGCAGACTGTGGAGGTGTGCTGCTCCCCGCAGCAGGTGGCTTCCTCACTTGCCTTTTTCCTTGGCACCCAAACTGCATCCTCAGCACTGCCTGGGGCTGCCTGTCCGTCCGTCCATCCATCTCCCCTTGGTGTCCCTGCAGCGTGGGGCAGCAGCATGACTGCTCTCACTGCAGCTCTGCCTTGCAATAGAGCTAATGCACTGCAGAAAAGTGTGAAATTATAGAAGAATGTAGGGTGGTGAAGAACTCTCCAGATACCAGGTCCAAGCTCCTGTCTCTCAAAGCAGGACCAATTCTGAAGTTATATACAGCCTTCAAGTAGGAACCAGAGGCCAATCCCCATCAAACAGTAGAGATTTCTACAAGGTCAGACAGCTTGAGGCCAGCATGCCGTTAGCTGTCAGCTTTGTCCAGCAAATGAATGTCTTGATGACATTTATTTAATTTCTAAACGTCAGACCCAGTTCCTGAGGCTCCCCTAGACTTTGCTTGTGTTCCCTATCTTTGGGCAGCCTGGCCTGGTGGGATGTGCTTGGAACCAGATGATATTTAAGGTCCCTTCCAACTCAAACCATTTGATGAGTCTACAAACCTAGGGGCTGTACATGGTCAGACCCTGCTGTGCTGTACCCCAATACATCAGGGCCTCGTTGAGCCATAGCATGTGGCTGTTTTGGTTTAACTCTCCCTTTTGGTCTGAACCTCTGTTGTTCCTAGGGGTCAGTACCTTGACTATGAAAAAAATGAGGTGGAGGCACAGCCCAGGGAATGGAAAAAGTACGAGTTCCACTACGACAACGTGCTGTGGGCTCTGCTGACGCTTTTCACCGTCTCCACGGGAGAAGGGTGGCCAACGTGAGTACGTGGGGCTGGTGGGGTCAGGTGCTGCAGGGGTAGCAGCAGCTTTCCATGCTGAGGGACACGTCAAGGGCAGGTGACCTGTGGAATAGGAACAGTTTTATCAGCCAAGCTTTGACTTCCCCTTTTGTCATTCGTGGGTGAGTCAGCGGGCAGCATCTTGCCTTTTTCTTGGTGCTCCTCTGAGCTTGCACACTGATGCCGAGGAGGCTTTCAGTGCTGACTACCCTGCTTGCTCCTGTCTCCTAGCTTTGCACACCTTTCTTGAGTGTAAAATTTGTAATGGAAATATAAGAAAATTAAGGGAAAAAGTATTGTGACCTATGCTGAAAGTATACTGGGTATTTGAGCCTCCAGACTGTTCAGCATATGACTTTATTTTGGCAGGCGTTTCTGCTGGGACTGCAGTTCATGGCTGGGGTGTCTACATGGCAGGACTTCCTTGTCCTCCACATTCAGTTATTTAATAAAATAGAGAATAAAACTTAGAGCATCAGCATGTCCTTTCCAAACCCTCACTGTTCCCCTAGATACTCAGAGATCATCAGTACCTTTCTTTTCCCACCCATATTTTATTCATATTGACCAGAGCAGAAGAGAAGCCAGATCTAACGGTATCCTCTCCCCCTCACTTGGATATGTGGATCTGTACGTAACAGATGGCAATCATTCATCAGAATGGTGAAAACAGAGAAGGTTTCCCTAAAATATCCTCAAGGAGAACTTCTTCCCAGCCACTAAGATGGGAATGAATTTGACCTGAGCATATGTGGGAAAACCCTCTGTGCGAGTGAAGGCCAGCGAGCAACTGTAGGGGTGTCATTGGTGCTTCTCACTGATTCCACTGACATTTCTTCTCTCTCTGCGCTTGCTTGCAGTGTATTGAAGCATTCAGTGGATGCTACCTACGAGGAACAGGGTCCCAGCCCTGGCTACCGAATGGAAATGTCTATCTTTTACGTGGTGTATTTTGTTGTCTTCCCTTTTTTCTTTGTGAACATCTTTGTGGCGTTAATCATCATCACCTTCCAAGAGCAAGGAGATAAAGTGATGTCAGAATGCAGCCTAGAGAAAAACGAGGTACCCACGTCTTATGAATTGAGCCACTGTGGGTGTAAGCACCTGGGGGTCCAGAGCTCCTCAACACTGAGGGGAGTTCACTCCTCATCTCTCCTGCAGCAGGAAGGGCTTCAGAAAGTGTGGTATGATGTGCTGAATGTAGGGCCTAGAGAATAGGCACCAAGCATCTTGGAAATTTTCATATTTTGCATTAAAACAAAACCAGGGAGAGTCCCCAGCTGCTGCCCTTGAGCTAAGCAGTACCCATATCCCTCTGGATCACACCTCCACTTCCAAGTGGAGATAGCGTTGCATGTTAGCTCAAGCATGCATGTGCAAAAGGAGGCAGAAGTGCTTGGTGTGAGAGGGGCTGCTTGTCAGAAATCAAAGTGAAATGCAGTTGCTGCTGCTCCCCAGTGGAAAGCTGCTCTCACCAGGCTTTTTTTTTTTGCCTGGCTGAGACAGCATCCTCCTGCCAGCAGCCAAAAGGAGATTCCTTAAGAAGAGCATAAGAACAGGGCAAGTAAGCACAGTGCTTTCATTTAACACAGTAGCAAATGCAACCATTTTCAGCTTAGGGACATCCTGAATTGGACGTGGTATCTCTGTAGTTAACAGCATCTGTCTATCGTTCTTCCACAGACATATCCAGTTTCCTCAAGAACCCAGGCAAAATTTTAGCATTTGCAAAATCCTTTGTCTGGGGTCCTTTGGCTTCAACTACCTGTTGTGCAGAAAAAAAATCTCTCTTTGTTCATTTTGAAACTAAAGCTTGATTTTTGATTAAAAGAGTTGACTTTTAATCAGTTACTCAGTGTTTCAGTTATTTGTCTGTTTAAACAAAAAGTCCAAAATAAAGTAGAATATTTTGAGATGATTTACCCACATTTTTTTTCAGCTGGGCAGAAAGTTTTCGTCTTGAGATTTGCAGTATGACAAAATTTGAGATTTTGAATTTTTATCTCAATCCAAGATGAGAAAATGTTCCAGAATCAAAGCTTCCTGTGGGTAGAAATAAATTTTAAAGTACTTTTCTACTTAAAAAAATGTGAACAGAATTTGCCAAGGGTATCTTTGAGAATACAGCCTGTAATTCTTTTTGGGTAATTTATTGATTGAGTTCAGTTCACATTTCATAGAAATTATTAGGTGGAGAGGTTTTTCTGTGTGTGAGGACACACCTGAGCTTCACTATACTTTTGTTTTAAACACAGCATCTTCACCAGTCCTTCAGTTTCTGGAATTCTGTATCAGGCAGATTGTTTTCTGAAGCAAGCCCATGAATTTAAAACTTATTTCCTTAAGCAGGAAGGGATTGGGATCCACCGGGTGGTGAACAGGGTTGTGGGAGGCTACAGGAATGCTGTGAGGTTTGGGATTTCCATGAGTGTCCAGGAGTGATCACAGTTTGGGGCTGGTGTGCTGCATTTCACAGTAGTATTCAGTACTTGCATCGTGTGTTGGAAAGGCTTAGAAATGTCATCCTCCACTACGTGCTCCACTCCCAGCAATAACCTGACTGATGGAGACTGTCAGCCCTTTTTTGTATTCTTCTCATCCCATTTCTGTTTTGTAGAGGGCCTGCATAGACTTCGCCATAAGTGCCAAGCCGCTGACCCGCTACATGCCTCAGAACAAGCAATCTTTTCAGTACAAGATGTGGAAATTTGTGGTGTCCCCTCCCTTTGAGTACTTTATCATGGTCATGATTGCTCTCAATACTATTGTTCTCATGATGAAGGTTAGTGGGCTGTTACTGAATCTTTGCAATTTCAGGCTAGAAAATACGGTGTTTGCTGTGGAGGGTTTGTGCTCTCATCTGGGGGGTTTGGCAGGAATATTGCCACTTCTGATCTCCACTTCTGATCTCCCTCATGTTGGTTTTAGAGGCCATGGGGGATTTCTTCCCTCCCCAGAGGGGAGGTGGTTTGGTTGTGATCAGACCTTGTGAGTGGGAACTGGACTCAGCCCGTGCTTCCTGCACAGAGCAGGTTCGCTCTCTGGGTGTGCTCTAAATCCAGCTGTGCCAGGGAGATTGCTCAACTTTGTGTCAGGCTTTGGGGACAAGATCCACAGTCCTTAGAAGTACAAGATGTGGGTGTCTGGTTATTGCAGATTATCTCCCCTCCTAACCGTTGTCTAGCTTAGAGTATTTCACAATCAAGTGGTCACCACCTTCTTAGGGTCTGCTGGAATTAAACACAGTTCTGCACTTGTTCTCTGGTTTTGGAAAACACCCTTCCTCCTTTCTGGTCCACGACGTGCTTGCAGGGAGATGTACAGAGCAGCAGGACCCCAGTCCCAGGGGTAGCCCCAGCTGTAGTCAATGCTGTGATTCTGGCCTGGCATGCATACCCATGTTCCTACCCAAAGTCTTGCTTAAAGCAAGTACTGAACCTGGCACTAGAATAGGCAGGAACCTTGTGATACAGCCAGGAAGGTTTTACTCTGCCATCATAAAGGATCTTTCAGTAACATCCTTTCTTCCATCCTGGTTTAGTTCTATGATGCTCCAGAAGCATATGAAGAAATGTTGAAATGCCTGAATATTGTGTTTACGTCCATGTTTTCAATGGAATGTGTGCTGAAGATCATTGCCTTTGGTGTGCTGGTATGTGCCTTCCTCATTTATTTTCAACTGTTTCTACGTGAAATGCTTCTATTTCATGATGTACATTTAAAAACAAGCAAACAAACAAACAAAAAAAAAACGTCTTGCAAAGAGATAATAACCCCTGGATCCCTCTATCCCCTTTGTGTTCTCATTTGGCAGAATTATTTCCGAGATGCCTGGAATGTCTTTGATTTTGTAACAGTGTTGGGAAGTATTACTGATATTTTAGTAACAGAGATTGCGGTAAGTACAGTTTGCTCAATTTGTTTCATTTACCAACAAAGCTGTACCCTGTCGAGACATTGCACCTTTTCCCCACCAGCCCTCTTGCTGCTTCGGGGACCCACAGTGTGACAGGGTCCCTGGGTGCCCTGGCAGCCTGCTTCCATCAGCTCTGCTCTTTCCACAGAGATGAGCACTGCTGGCTGCCCCAAAGCCTCTTGTGCCAAAAGCTCTGATGAGAACAACAGTGCTGGTGACTCTGCCAGGAAGCAGGCTCTATTTCTCCTTCAGGAAAAGGCTCCGACCCCGAGCCATTTTTTGCTTATTAATGGAAAAATCCTGTTGAATGTAATAGAGAGACAATATCAAAAGGAATCTAATGAAGACTGCTGGCTTGTAGCGTGTGGTGCTTTGCAGGGCACACACGCACACCAGCATCTCGTCTGTCTCTCCCAGCCCATCTTGACTATGGGACAGGGCAAAGGTGATAAGAGAAGAGAGAATGGGAACATAAAAGCAACCAGAAATTCACCCGCTTGTGCAGTCTGCACTGGGGGAACACAGTTTCTGTGCTGTGCACAAAAGTTTTGCAGGGCAATTATTAATTAAATAAAAACAAAACTATACCACAGGATTCATTGGCCACCCTTCCCATGTCTGCTCTCTCCCTGCTAATGACTCCTGGAGATTACATTAAGTGCACAAATGTACCATTAAATTCTAGAGGATTTTTCCATAAGGGCAGCAAATGACTCAAGCCTTGACAGCCTGAAATTATCCAATTTAAAAATGTGCTGGTTTCCTTTCCCAATGCATGTTTTAGCTGATGATGCTGTATCTGTATGTAATGGATTTGAACTTTACCATAATTTTTTCTTCTCAGTCCCCAGGATTTGCTTATAGACCTCTTTTATGTGTGCTAAGCACTATGTTCCCCAGACTTCTTTACAGGACATTCAGCTGGTGCTAAAGAACATTATTACAACTGCTAACAAAATACATTATCTAACCTCCTTGATACAAAAAAAAAATACAGAAAAAGCCAACTTTTACTCCCTGTGCAAATGGTGTTTAACAGTTGATGAATCTTGTAGAGTTTGCATTGCCTTTTGCTCTTAGTGGACAGCCTACAGCCAGGGTAGAGTCACTCAGCTCAAGCACAACGTCTGGCTACCACCTCCATGTGCATCAGGAGATTTGTTCTGCTGTGGCAGGCACTGAATGCTTGCCTCCGTTCCCTCTGCCTTGGGACGGGCTTTCTTGCCAGGTTTAGGCACTCAAACCTTTGCCTTTGTGTGAAAATCTATGGAAATGTTTGCAAGTCAGCCACAAACATGGACTGACTCTTTTCGCACCATCCTTCTGCCAGTGTTACCAGCATAGTGAACTCGCCATTGTTACGGGAGCCTGTGGTCTCCAGGTCTGGTAAATGCTCCTTCAGGAAGAGAAAGAGTAAGAGTTAGTGCATAGTTAGTGGCTCCTCACCTTCCCCTGGTCTTTTAGCTAACGCTAAATGTGCTCTCAGAGACCCACCTGAGACCCACCTTGCTGCATCAACCTCTGCTCTGCAGTGCTTCCTCTGGCTTCCAGCATCAGATAGTGCAGCAGTGCAGGGATGCCTTTGGAGAGCACCATGAATTCTCTCTAAAACAGGCAGCAAAATCCATTACAGCTAAGCTCCCAAGTATCTATACACTTTTCTCTTATCTTTCCAGGTAATAATTGAGAGTCTTTTGGTTTGACTAACTAGACCCATCAAGCCAAACGTTGGGGAAGACTGCCTGCTGGAGTTCAGCCTGCTCTGGCAGTGCATCCAGCACGAAGTTGCTCACAGACATCTCTCTCATATCAAACCCATGTGTTGCCCATTGCCACTCCAGCTCCTTACCTCTTGGTTCTCTCTCTCAATCCACAGACCAATTTGAGCTGCATGTTCACTAAATCTTCTCTTTCTGCAGCATTTCTGCATAGCCACTGTGTCTCCTGCCCATGCACTTTCCCCTGCAGAGTACCTAGAGGTCCCCCCTGCCTACTTGCTAGAGCTGTTTTTCAAAACTTCTTTCATACGGCATTTCTCTGATCTCCCTCCAGCCTGTGCCTGCTTGCAGCAGCACACTCACACACACTGGATGGCTTTTGCAGCCACTGGTGTATTATTTTTGAGCTGCCTGCATCCATCTCTGAGCCTCCAGACAGGGTGATGGGCTGAGAGTTCAAGCACATCATGCCAAAGAGGCGTTAGGAAGTAGCTTACTTGGCTTAAAGGTGATGCATTGACTCGCTGCTTCACTACTCAAGGGAGAATTTGCAGCAGTGCCCCAGAGACTGCGTTCATACCACAACTGTTAACGGCAGAAAATAATTGCAGCTTGCAGACTGTCACAGGGCATTTGCTTCATCCAGAGCCTCGTGGTGTGGGTTGTCTTGCAGCAGGCTCTGCACTTGCCAGTGCAACCCCCTGTCCTCTCTGAGGTCCGAGGACACTTTATGGCACCTTGTGTGGAAGATGATCAGAAGGGTGCCATGCTGCTCTGGTCCTGTTTTGTTGGGTCCACAGGAGGTGGCAGGGTGCGCTACCCTGACCCATGGCACATTGGGGTCCCAGAGCTGCCTGGGAACCACCAGCACTGTTTCGCTGTTTGCGGAGTGGAACAATAGGTTTATATTTTCAACCACCTTTGTGGTATAGGCTGCTATTTTAAATCAGGGCTGTGCCTAAGTCACTTTAACACTTCTGCAATTTAGAACCAATCACAAATAAAAGTGCTGAAGCTGTCTGCAGGCAGCCCAGGCCGTGCAGAGCACCAGGGCTGAGGCAAGGACCGGTGGGCAGGCATTTTTTTGTTTGCAGGCATCATGCCCCATCTTTACCCATGTATTTACTGACTCTGCCCAACTGCTTTTTGCCCTTCACATTCCAGGTAGGGGAGAAAGATAACCGAGGGTGGACATCTGCTCTGCACAAAATGCTGTAGCCATGCTTAGCGTCACTTTGGGCTCGGTGCACGAGCTGGGGAGCAGCAGCTCTCTGCAACGTGTGACTGTGCTGAGAGTAACCAAAGAGATCAGATCTTTGCCCCCTGTGACCCAGAGCCATGTCCCCACTGCAGGATGCCCTCTTCCTTCTTTGCCTTCCTCTGCTCCAAGCTGCTCGCAGCTGCTGGGCAGCCGTGCAGGCACCTGGGGGGCAGTTGGCCCTGCCCCGTGTTGCCCATTTATACAGGAAGGTTTCTCAGGCAGAGAGATGCCCAGGTGACGGTGCAATGTTGATGCTACCATTTGTGGGCACCCATCCCCAAAACAAACTGTGAAGCCCTCCTGCTGCTGCTGGTGGCAGGACGCTTTCTGGGGATGCATCAGAGATTGGGTTGGGTTGGAAGAGGCCTTTAAAGATCACGTAGTCCAACCCCCTGCTAAGGGGAAGGGACATATTTTGCTTGATTTTGAGGTCAGGCTAGCAAATAGTTGCAGGAGCACTGGTTTTCTGCATGACTAACTTACGGTTTTCCAACTGTGAGTGTCCTCCAAGGTAACTCAGTCTGCTCACCTGGGCGGTCTCATCTTGAGAGTCTCGGCTTCCACCAGCCTTGCTGCATCGGTACTTTGAACCACTGAAAAGTAAAGATAAAAGGAAAAGAAATGTATTGATTAATTGCTTTATTTTAATTTGGTAGTCATGTCATATGTAATTTATTTTGTGAATGCGGTGGAATATACATATTTTTTTATTTCCTTAGGCAAAAACATGCATGTCAGTTTTTTTACCCTCTTGGTAATTGGAGTAAAATAGTAAAACAGGTGGCACGAAGGAGAAGCTGTCCTGGCTTCTCCGGCCGGCCTCAGGAGGCCGAATGGGTGTATGGCAAACTGACATCTATTTCTGTGCCTGGAAATACAAAAAAAAAAAACATCCTGAAAAGTGTTTGTGAATTGTCTCCCAATTTGCATTACAAAAAGAAATGCAAATAACAACTGCACTGTCTGTGTTACCTTTAGGATCTCAGAACCTGTTTTGGTTTGAAGCATTCTTTAATTTATATAATTATCATAAAAATAACACCCCCAAAAGCCCAACAGTTCTTTTCCAGTGAAATTTTCAGAGTTTCCTTTTTTGCTTGTCCTGATTACTCATTTTCTCTTTTGTTTCCTGTTTTGTTCTTTATTTTCCTTATCTACCTGCTGAATCACGCCATCCAATCAACATACAATGCGAAAACCATGTCTCCGTCTGTATGTTGTGCACCTGCTGCTCAAAAAAATAAATTTGTAAATAATCTTGCAAATATCCATCCATGAAAACATCACATATAGGACACGGTTGGTTTCATTGAATTTAAACAATTATTTAAATTCTCTGCTTTTATTTTCTCTCGTTTTTCTTTAATTTAATTTGTTTTGATGAGATTTCCGATTGCACTGGTGAAAAAGCCTCACTGCAGCGTGCCTCAAAACTGGCTTCTGTTCTGCATCTTCTTCCCCTTGGCTAATTGGTGACGTGAGGCAAATGCAGTTACCAATAGCCTGTTCTCCGCTGTTTGTTACACCCGACACTGATAAAGGGGAGACTGACACTTGCTTTATTTTCGTGGAAAATTGAATGAGAATAAGAAGGAAGGATGCTTCTGGATGACCTGGATGGGAAAGCCTTCCTTTTGTAAGTGGTGGCACCAAATTCAATTCTCAGAAACTGTTTTGTTTTCCTTTTACAATGAGATGTGTTGTTTTTTCTGGAGAGGGAAGCAGAACATTTAGTAGGACTGTCTTCGTATTTCAAGCCAATGGTACTTGTAAGGCAAAAGAAAAAATAAAATAAAGCCATTATGGACTTGCTTCCCTCAAATCAAAAGAGAAGTCATAGGAAAGATTCTTTTTATTAAACTTTGAAAACTCTGGCATACCAAGATATGGAAGTATTTTGCCACCACAAGTGGACCCAGAGTCCCTGGATGCAAAAGCAAATACCTCAAGTAAAATGAAGAAGTCACAGTATGAATAGGGCTCAGAAGAACTGGGAACCAGATTCCAATATGAATTTGAATGCCTAATTCCAAAGGTGTCTTTGGAAATCAAAAAGTAAGCAAAAAAGGATGAATAAGGAAAAATGTAATCAAAAAAGATTCCATTCTTAATTATCCTGGCTATGACTAATAATAACACGAATGAGACCATGAGCTTATCAAAAAACACTCGGTCACCTGACAAAAGCGCTGGGATCTATTCTAACTTAATGTCTGGACTTTCTGTTGCACAGTTGCTGTTCAGGAACAAATCAATGTGAGGCTTCATGACAGCCTGCACATACCCTCCATGCTCACCTAACGGTGGCTCCAGGAGGAAACTTTTTGATAGGAAACAGCGAAGAAGGAAAGGAGGCTGTGTAAGTTAGAGGTTTGCTCCACGTGGTCTGAGCGGCGAGTCCTCTGCGAGTGCTGCAGTGGCTGGAACCACGGCGGTGTGTGGGAGCTGGGGGACATCTTTGGGTGATTCGTCTTGGGGCACCCCGGGCTCAGGCAGCATGAAGAAGTGCTCTGGCATCAACTGCTCATGTGAGTAGTGGAAAAATGAGCTTATCTTCATTTGCCCAAATTTTGGCTTTGTTGCTGTTAAAGTATTGCAGGTTAAAGGTTTCAGTGTTTGTCCGGTGATTGTTAGGGTTGTGGTCTCTGTGGCCATCTGCCCAGGTCCAGGCTCCTTCCATCGCTTGGTGCCCAAGGCCCATGAGTTAGATCTTGAGGGCACCAAGCTGCCTTGCTGCTTCTGCTGATGGGAGCCACCAGTGACTGCAACAGAAGGACCAAAGTTAAAAGGTGATGGGGCATAGGGTGAGATCTCAGCGTCACACACCTATAAAACCATCTTTACAGTCTTCCTGGCTTTGGATGAAACGACGTCTTAGAGCTGTAATGGTAGAGTTGCAGGCAGGCGTGGCAAAAATACTCAGCCTCTGAAAATCAGGAAGGGATTTCCCCAGGCTTCAAAGGAAGCCAGGACCCTATGCAAGATTCAGTGGCTCTTCTGCAATACTGGCAGTGTCACAGATGTTTAAACTGGAGCACAACTACCCATCAAAGGTAGTTCATGTGTTTAAATACCTTTTCCTCAGTGGTAGTTCCTTAGCAGCATAGACTAATTCTTGCCAGAAGAACTGGCAAAGTGCCCTCGGTGCTCCTGTTCTTGGCTTGGTCGGACCCCTCTGCCCATGCCTCTACGGCGGCTTTGCAACTTCAGGCGTGCCGAAGACAGAAAGCTGAAGTTCCGAGATGTTGGGTTGTTTTGAATTTTGCAAATGGGCACCCATAAGAGGTAAGGTGAGCAGCCCAGCTCCTGCTGGGGTTCTTGTTTTGTGGCAGTGTTGGGTAACCTCCTTTGCTAATCCTCCAGAGCACGTCCAGCTGTTCCATGGAAAGCTCATGGGCCCATTTCAGGTTTTAAAGTCCAAAACACTGAGTCCACTGAGTCTTGATGTTTTGCTGCTGGCGTGCAGAGCAGAGCTTATTTGGCATCCCTGCGGTCAGTGGGCACAGCTCCTGTGCTGGGGAGGAAACCTCTGCTGTTGTAGGTACAGCAGGAGGAGATCTAGAGCTGTATGCCCTATCCATCATGGATTTTCTGCTTTTTTCTATGAAAAACATCCTGAGAAAGATCAGGAAAGATCAGGAAAGAGCAGGCTGTCCATGGCTGGACAGCAGGCAAGGACAATTCTTTCTTTATGATGTCTCTTCTCCCCCTTCCCTCCTCCCCTGTGCTTTCACTGAGCTCTGGGGACGTGTTGCATGGAACCCCATGGGGTCTGTGGGCAGCAGGGTGCCCTCAGCACCAGACCCCAGCCACCTCCCCTTTCAGGGAAATAGTGACAAGGCAGAGAGAAATGCCTTTCTGTTTGCCAGTCCTCAGGTGGACTGCAAAACCATAAAGCAACGGTGCCTCTTGTGAGCACCTGGCAGCCTTTTCAGCATCTGTGCAACAGAAAAAAAAAACAAACAAAACCCTGGAAACAAAGACCCTGATGATCCAGAAGACGACCATGTGCATGTCACATACTACAGGGGTAGCTAGAAGGAAGGAGAATCAATGCAAAACGCTGCCATACACGAGAAATATCGCAACGTGGAGTTTCCCCTTTAACTGCATGCAATGCTGATACCTGCCTGGAGAGCTGCGTGGCCAAAGGAGGGGTTTTCTATGCGGTGTGCCAAGGGTTACACACGCCCAGCCCTCTCACCCGTCACAAGCGTGTGTGGTTTTGCCTCCCGACGAACGGCGCAGAGAACGGTCCTTTGTGGGCTCTGTGTACACGGGTGATGCTGGATTTTCCTGGGTTGCGAGGGATTCCCCACGGAGCTGGGGCTTCTGCTGCCCTTTAGGAAATGGCAGTGGATAAGCCAAAAAAAGGAGGGGTTGGGACCGGGAGGGAAAACAAACAAACAAAAAGAAAACTATTTGCCCATCCAAATCCCAAGGAGTGGAAATTTGCAGCCAAGCACAGTTTTGAAGCCCCCACTCATCCTGCACGCACACCACGATCCTATAGAAAGCCCCAAGCTGCACAGGGCCAGCCTGTGCGAAGTGTGACTTTGCAGCCAGCACAGTCTAAATCAGACGTGAAGCATTGTGCTAACTCTGGTTATGAGATTATAGCAAAGGCTGAACAAAAGAAAGGTTTCTCTGCTAAGCTGTATTAACACGGAAGAGGGAGGTAAGGCAGGCTCCCACACTGAGACCTGGATCCTGCAGATGCTCCTGTGTGCATGCCCTTTGGAGGAGCCTTAGGCTTGTGCATGGGGAGATCTGGCTCGAGCGATGCTCCGAAGGCAATAATTTGCCTGATTTGTAGTGGTGCAATGAGCAGGGTCACGTAAGGGCTGATCCAGCTCCTACAGGGGCATTCCCGTGATTACAACGGGCTCTGGTTTAAACCTTTGCCCTGGGCTGGATCCAGCCCTGCTGCTCGCCGGGTGCAGCTGCCCAGGCAGGAGAATCTGGAGCAGGCGGCCGGTGGCTCTCCAGCTCTCCAGCCGTGCTCAGGCTCTGTCCCCTGGCTCTTGTACAGCCCTTACCTGCTAAGGTGAGTTCAGCCAGTGAAGGAAAGGTAACCAATCGAAAAATGAAACAGAATTGTTGCTCAGAGACAGGTGTTGGATATTTAGTACCTATTGCACTGACCTTGACCAACCCAGGGGAATCCTTGCTTGTGGCTTGCCTGCCAGAGCTGCTTTTTGTTGCTGACTTGAATGAGCTCGGTGTTGTCTGCTCTTTCATGGAACATACCTATGCTTTTCTCTTTTCTCTTTATTTGAGGATTGAGTCTGATATACGGTCTGTGCCTAACTCTGAGCTGCTTGCGTTTTTAACATGAGAGAAACCAAGTGCATGCCTGAGACTGATTTCTTGAACTCTTTGATGGGATTGGTGGAATGCGATGCTAATGGCCCAAAACCTGAGCTGGCATTTAAAGGAATGAATAGATCCAACAAGCCCCCCAAATTCAGCATGAGCTCTGTAGCCAAATGAGCAAGAAATGTGGGTCACGTTAATATGACTGGGTGTCTTCTGGTAAAACGATAATACAAGAGAAAGACTGTTTCTGCTCATCTTTACCAACACGAGCTCCTTATGATTGTATTTTCCCCTCCACTGCTTGACAGTTTGAAGCGGGCCGTTTCCTCTCTTTAGCTAACTCAGTCAAACAAGTGGCTGTGACCAGAGAGTCACAAATAAGTGAATTGGAATAGGTACAGAACGGGGGGATATTTTTCATCTCCTTAAAACAGGAGGGCAAGAGGGATCTGGCTTTTGCATGTTTTGTTTTGGAAAGAACCCTCTCTAGATTAGCTCATTGGGGCAAGCAACCTCTTTTCCATAAAGGAAAGAAAAAAAAAAACAGGGTGTGGGGTGGGGAGAATCACACAAAACAAATGGAAATCAGAACCTGTCTCCAGAAGTTATTTGATCCACCTGTGAAAGCATACTTAGTAATAATTAAAAACAAACAAACAAACAAAAAAAAACCAGCAGGTTCCTAAGGCATCCACCTGCTGACCACTTGACCTCCCCCACCGATTTGCTGCCAGTGATCCATCTCCCAAAGTCTTGCTGGTGCCATTTCTCCTTGACAAGCCTGTCCAGTCACAAGCTGTATACAAATATTTAAAATCTGCAGGTTAGAAAACATCCTTATTTTATCAAGGATGTTTTAATCTTCCCTGGACAATGCCTTCCTTTGTTATAGCAGAGGCTACGTATGCAGACTGTTACAACCGTCTTGGCTTAAGATCAATTCATTGCAGAAAGCAAGCAGACCAAGACTTCAAAACAACCTCGTTCTTTATAAAAATGATACCATGGCACCATTACCTCTCCCTGAGTCTTTAGGGGAGAAAATCTGCCTTACTCAAAGCAAACAAGACCTCCATGGACAGCGTGGAAGGGCCATTTCTTTTTCTATCATTGACCCAGGAGTAGAGGGGAGGGCTCTTGTGGAGAGGGATTTTCTCATACTTGCTGCATGTGGAGTGATCTGCACTGACGAATGTTTCTTTTGGAAGGTTTTCTGGTGGCCGATTTGCTGCTTAGATCGTGAAGCTGGTAATTTTAATTTCTTTTTTGCGGGCTGTGGTTTCTCATCGCGTTAATTTCTGAAGGACACAAAACCTTTACTTTCCGCAGGACAACTTCATCAACCTCAGCTTCCTGCGGCTCTTCAGGGCAGCCAGACTTATCAAGCTCCTCCGCCAGGGTTACACTATCCGCATCTTGCTCTGGACGTTTGTGCAGTCCTTTAAGGTGAGAGTTGGGCCGCGGGGAGACAGGGAAGGGACGTGGGGAAACGCTTTGCACTTCTGCAGCATCAGCCACTGACCATCAGAGAGCTTGCCAAAGGAACGGCCACGCTGCAGCTCCACCATGCAATGGCAGTAACGCTTGTTCTGCACCAACATCAGCTGGTTTGCACTGAGCAGCCCCTGAACGCTGCAGGTGCTGAGCTTTTTGGAGTATGAGTCTGAAAGCACCCAGAATAAGTTCGTAACACTGAGGTTGCCCTTGAAACCATCACAAAATCCTTAGGGCGAAGTGTCAAGGTTCAGGTATTAACAAAAAGAGAAGACAGTCTCATTACTGAGGGCTTTCATGCCTGCTATTTGCCTGCAGCAAGTGCAAGGATTAGGTTTAAAACTTACCTCACTTTTTTGCAGGTTAAGAGACATAGTCAATTAGTAAAAGTGTGGTAACGTGTTAACCCAGAGTAATTTGTTTGTGTATATAAGTCCTGGTAGAATTTAACAGAGGAGAAACCCAACCATCAAGCAACTAATGGGAAAGGACCGGGGGGCATGCCTTAAAGGACACAAGCAATGAGATTCCTTAGGCCATGTTTTTCTTGAGGGCAGAGAGATAAAACAGTGCTGCTGCTCTCACCTTGTAACTAACGAGGTTTGCTGCAGCCAAGAGAGCCTCTCCCAGAGGCTGAGAGGTGGGCTCTGGGATGTGTCCACCCAGGGGGGCATCCTTGGACTGCGTAGTCTTGGTCAGACCTGAGAGGGGGCTCAGCCAGGGCTTGCTTTCTGAGTGGTGTGGGCAGCTGCCAGGTCGTTAACACATTGGCAATTATGCCAGTCTGAAACGTGCTGTTCCAGGTGTGCCTTGCACAAACAAACCACATGTGGCATGGGCTGCTGCCTTGCTCTGTCCCCCTGCAAAAGTAGGGGGACACGAACCTGATGTGTCCCAAAGGCAGGGCTGCAGCACAGGCACCCGGTCTGGTGGGTGTTGGGCTGACAGGGACACAACTGTGTCTGTGGCAGGATCTGTCTGTCTGTCCTCTGTCCACCCTCTGAGCTGAGCTCTCATCCCTGCGCAGAGGTGCCCAGCAGAGGTCCTTGGCTGCAGGCTGCATAACCCCTCTCCTGTCCCCATGGTCAGGGCTTCTCAGCTGTTCAGCTATTGCTAATTAAGAGGCATTAATTACTCCTTCATTTAGCCTGAGTGCAAAGTAGCTATTACTCCCAGCTTGTGCAATATAATTATGTTGTATTGCTCACTGATTTCTCATGAAAACTCAGAATCTTTTTTGCCCTCTTGGGGTGCAGACTGTGCCTAATTCAGAGCAGAAGCTTGTTCCTTGAATATATGTTTTTTTCTCATACTAAATTTATAGCAAGGTCATAAAAAATTAAGGTTTGTCTCTCCAATTATGCATAGGAAGCACTAGTGCCTGCCAGTAGCCACAGTGCCTGCTGCAGAGCTTCTTATTGTGTGTTCCCTTGTTACTGCTTGTCTGCCTGCAAGGATACCTACAGAGCTCTTGGAAAACCCAGGCTGGTTTGTAATTGATAAATGCTTGGTTCTGGGACTGTGGCTGCTGAAAGCTGCCAGGATTGCCCCTGTTCTCTTCCCAGCTTCTTCACCTAAAGGACAAACACCACAGAACGTAATGCTGCCAGGAATTAAATACTACCAGCTAAAGCATGTGTTTGCTGTCATTAATACCTTCTTCTCCTTTCCCACAGGCCTTGCCTTATGTGTGTCTCCTCATTGCAATGCTCTTCTTCATCTATGCCATTATTGGCATGCAGGTAAAATTTTGGCTCTGATACTGACCGTAAGTAGCCTGGTTTTGTCCCGCAGGGTCAGGGTGGGTTACTGCCTCTGCAGCAGCATCGATGCCTGCCTTAGGAGGAGGCACAAAAGCTCTTCGTGCCTGGTGTCAGGTTAACTACAAGTGCAAAAAAGGGCCACCTTTTCCTACCCTTACTGCCAGGTGTCATGTTGAACCTGCTGCTAATATTTGTGGGCGTACAAGGGGAGAGCTCACAGACCAGGTCTGGGCTGCAGGCACCTGGTTCTGGGCCCTGCCCGTGGGTGAGAGCAGGGGACACGGCTGCAGCCACTGAGCTGCTCAGGCTGAAAAGAGGTGAGAAAACTTTCTTGGCCTGGGCTGGAGCTGAACAGCAGCACTGGAAAGGTCTTCTTGAAGATGAAGCATGTTATCCTGATTTTTTCCACCATTTGATTTCCACAACACAATTCTACCTCCCTGCTCAGCACTGAAACCATTCCAACTATTCAGATTTCTCAAATCAGGGCAAATTCTTTTCCTGTTGCCGCTTCTAACTCCACCTCGCCACCTTTCCTGACCACTCCTATGTGAATCTACATGAAGCTGTGTTTGCCCTGTAACACTTCTGCTCTCCGTGGCAGGTATTTGGAAACATTGCGCTGGATGACGAGACCTCCATCAATCGGCACAATAATTTCCGTACCTTCCTGCAAGCCTTGATGCTTCTGTTTAGGTAAGTATGCAAAATATTTGCATACAAAATATTTGTATGCAAGCAGTAAATAAATCTTTGTTTTCCCATATGCTGGGAGTTGGGCACGCAGCATTTGAAGTAAAGCACTCCATCCTGCTTCCTCATCCTTAAAGCTAAGGGTTTGCCCTTAGATAGATCAGATACAACACACCAGCATCTCCAGAAATGAAATTAGTCCCCTCCAGCTCAGAATAGTCACTTGAAACAAAACTCTGAATTTCCGTAAGGCCAGATAATTCTTCAACCTCTGGTTCCTCTCCAGAGCCACAAAGTGGGAGAGAGCAGGGGGAGGCAGCAGGACCGTGATGGGGAGCAGGTTTCTGCACGAGGGAACAGGGCTTAAGGACTAAATGCCACTGGTACAATCTGCTGTATAATCCAGTGGCCTGGGAGCCGTTTCAGTCTGCACTGAGCACTAAGTCATCCCAGGCACCAGGACCCCAGGGTCTTTGCCCAGCGCTGCTGCTTGTTGGAATTTGTCATCTTTGAAAGTGGGGCCGAATTCTGGGTGTTTGCGAGATTTTTTGGGGAGCTGAAGTCTCAATATGAGAATGAACAGCTTTGCACCCACTCTGCGTGATTGTAAGTAATGCTACAATGGGTTGGGCTTTTCATAGAGCTGTAGGACAGCCCTAAAAGCACCTCTGAGTGGGGTGCAGAAACAGAGGGAGAAAATCTGAGGTTCTGTGAAAAGCCAGAGGAAGCAAACATAGGGATCCCTCGGCCTCTGATCCATGCATGCGCATTGCAGGGGTTGGTTTATTTTGAGGGCAGACCCTCCGGGCCTGCCAAGGTTTTCCTTTTGGCTATATTTTGCCACACAATAGAGGGTAAATGTTAGGATTTGCTTAGGGTTCACCTACCTGTCACTTCAACTCTCACACCCAAAATGAGGGGGAGAAGGGAAAGGAGGGAGAAAACCCAGGAGATGGTCACAGGACTTTGGGTCCAGGTTTTATGACAAAGCAGGCCAATGCAGTATTTCTGCATCTGACAAGAGCAATCGAGAATTCAAGTGGAGGGTCCTGGCTTCATTTCCCAGCATCTCCACTGGGTTTGCCACCAGAGCTAGGGCAGAGATGCTAGGTGCTCCAAAAGGACACAATATAATCTGTGTTTATTCCTGTTTCTGCTTTGTTCTTGACTTATTTAACTCCATCTGGCTTTATTCTTCTTAAACTGAGCATAGCCTATCTGAGCCTGTTTGGTTCCTTTTGCCTCCCCATAACAGAGGGAAATATTCTCCTTTCTTTTGTTGGCTGCTGAGACTCCTAAGGCAAATATATTTCTCACCACCTGGACACAACCTTCCTCCTAATTACCTCAGTTAATTGGGCAGGGATGAGCTCACCCCCCTGCTTGCCCTCCCGCAGGAGCGCCACGGGGGAGGCCTGGCACGAGATCATGCTGTCGTGCCTGAGCAACCGGGCCTGCGACCCGCTCTCCGGCCTCACCAAGAACGAGTGCGGCAGCGACTTTGCCTACTTCTACTTCGTGTCCTTCATCTTCCTCTGCTCCTTCCTGGTAAGTCAGTCCCCATCGCTCCCAAAACGCGGGTGCTGGGGTGGTTCCTGCCAGGCCCTCCCCGCCCCCTTTTTTCCCCTTCGCCCTGGCTGGGATTTGTACAACGTTACGAGCCCGCTTTGCTAAAACCCATTTATCATCCTGGTGATAAAATCCCTTTAATCCCCAAAGAGACCATTTAGTCATTAGTTTAAAGGGAAGGGTTTTATCTTTCTTCCCACGGGGGGTCTAATATTTGGAATTAAGCATTAATCTGTTTTGTCTTGATTTGTAATGTGGCCCTTTGAAGAAGGGGATGGGAGGGCAGGGAGAGAATGGCCGAGATAACATTGGTGCAGAAGTGCTTGTAGCAGGCAGCCGGGAGCATCACGCTTGTTAGATGGTGTTTTTTGTTTTCTTCGACAAATAAATGTATTTTCTTCTGAGATGGTGTCAGGAAAGCTTTAGACATGAAAGTACATGGAGCTGATGTGCTTGATGCATGCCCGTGGCCATCGTACGGGGCTGAGTCTAAGCTTTTAATACGTGCCAGTGTCTTTATAATCACTTGTGTGCATAAAAACCTCTCTGCTCTCAGGGCTTGGTTCTTCCCTACACTGCTGGGACAGAGGAATGGAAAACCAGGGACAGGGACCCAATTAAACTTCAAGCAGCAAGAGATAAAAATCACAGCTCTGAAATGTCCCAAAAAGCTACACATCAAGCCTGCTTTCAGTTCCATGGCTTGATTTTTTTAAATATAAGATTTGATGTTCTGTGCAGCTAATCCCTGCTATCATCTGAAACCTTTAACCAGGAAAAAGAGGTACATGTGGCAGTTTGATGCCATACATAGATAGAGCAGCTTCAATGGCCCCTACCGAGTTCCTTTGTCCAGCTGCTGCTGCCCCTTTGACATCCTGGGGATTATTTCTTCTGCATATATTAAAAAATGTGGAGCCCTGAAAGCTCATGCAAAGTTAATGCTCCATTTACAGATCCCTTCAGCACTCTGTACTTTAAATCCTAAATCCTTTCTTGTACAAATCCTTCCCTAACATCAGACATTCTCGTTGGTATTTTCAAGCACATCATTGTTCCTAAAGCCTTTTCTTTAAAAAAGAAAATAAAAATAAAAATAATAAAAAATAAATTAAAAAAAAAAATGTCCCCCAGCTCACCCTTCCTGGCTGACATCCTGGAAATGCAGTAGCAGGCGTGGAGGCTGGGGCACACGTGTGTAAACCACGGCTTTGCATGAGCTTTGCCTCTGAGCCGGCGCTCCCAGCACACCCAGTGAAACCACAGCCTGGGTCTGCTGGCAGGGGTGGCCAGGGCTGGAACTCATTTCTTAACATGCGCTCAGCACTTCATTGCAAGGAAGCGTGTGGGTCCCCACAGGCGATTAAAGCATTACAGAGCCACAGCCCGGCCGGGAGGGAACGTTTTAATGGTTTGCTGGGTGGTGTTACACCGTGGGTTTGGGGGAAATTGGGTAATGTGTTTGTTTTGCAATGTTGTTTCTGGCTCTTTGTGGATGGCCAGCCTGACATCATTTTCCTCCTGTAAATTTACACAGTAGGAAAATATAAATTGAAATTAAAAAATACAGGAACTTTAGAAACAGTTTTATGTAAGTAAGGGAAAACTGCCCTGAGCCACGGCCAGAGCTGGGATCAGTGCAAGGGGCTTGGGATGAAGGGGCAAACTCAACAAAGTTACTTTACCTCTCGATGTTCTGGGGGTACCGTGATACGTGTGGGGTTCCTGCAGCTTTGCCCATGTTATAGCAGTCCTGAGAGCTTTGATATCTTCAGAAACACCCTTGAATACCTTCAGCATGCCCAACTGGCCGGGTGTGTTTGTGGGAGGGAGCCAAGCAGGCGCTGCCAGACTGGGTCCTGGTACAGCAACACCTCATGTGAGCAAACACTGCTGATGTGTTTGTGGTGCTTCCAGTCTTTGAGAAGCTTATTCAGAGATAGTTTGGACTGCCCTGGGTTGTTGTACGGGTGATTCATTAAGGACTGTGCTTGTAGGCACCAGTGGATGACGTCCCAGCAGGACCCCATGCACTGTGTGTTCACCGAAGTTAGGGCCTCTCCCTCCAGACTGCTCAGGAACATGACTTCTAAACAGCACAAGCCCCAGATCTCCACTGTCTGATTTGCTTTTAATGGCTGGCAGATGCTGATCAGCCAGGGACATCCACGTTCTGCTTGGCTTTGCTGCTTTGTGGCCGTGGTGCAGAGCAGCAGCTCGGCCTCCCTACAAGAGGCAGAAGGACAGAAGCCTTCCTCGTGCCCCTCAGGTCTTTTTCTGGCACAAGAGCATCTGTTCCCACCTGCCCTCCTGGTCTTCCTTTCTGCCAGCTGCAGCTTGATCTTCTCCCATTGAAATCCTTGGGTCTCTTCCATTAGCTTTAACGAGAGGAGACTTAAAAAAACAAAAAGCCTTTGCAGAGAACAGCCATCAGGGAGAGGAGCTTTTTATGTGTCCTGCCCCTTGTCTTTTTAGGGGATCTTTGAAGGTGTGAATTGTTACAAGCTTAAAATAGGATGTTCAGGCTGAAGAATGGCTTTTCTTCTAGCTGTTATATCTTGATTTGCCTTGCTATGAAAGTGCTGGAAGAGCTGGCACGATCCAGTCAGTGAAGCAGCAGCAGCAGCAGCAGCTCATGGGCCAGCCTGTGCTGGTGTGAAGGGGCAGCCCCAGGCAGTCCATGGTCGTGCTGGAGAACCTCACCAGTGACAGAGATGTGACAAATTCTCCAAGCCGTGCAAACCTGCCTCGTACCACAGAGCTGGAACTGCCTTGGAGAGGGCAGGGGAGGAGGAGGTGACAGCAGGTCGCTGGGTACCCAGGGCTGGGTTTGCCAAGTTCATTCCCTGGGGTGCAGCTGCTGCCTGGTCTTTTCGAGGTAGTCAGAAGCGCCCCATGGTGCTGCCCTGGGCAGAGTTGTGTTGTGTGGTTTGGGCCGTTATTTGGCAAGAAGTAGCCCTGCTCTGAGAATGGGAAAATCAAGCACCTCGCTTTGCAGTTGTGAAAAGAAAAAAGTTTGCCCATCAGCATATCCTCACGGTATTTTTTTCTCTATATGTTAAAATCCATGTGGTTTCAGAAGTTCTCTGCTCAACATCCTATAAGCCTTCATCTTTCTGGCCTAAGGCCATGGTGGGTTTCAGGTGGGGCCAGGGGCTGATATTCCTGGCAAACACCTCAGAAGGCTTCAGGGTTGTGCCTTCACCATCTGCCTGCAGTACTTGGCTCCTGCAGGGATTTTGAAACAGCAGCGAGGAGGACAGGGCCATGCTACTCTCCTGAGAGCAAAAAGCAGTTTCTGTAGAAGATGTAGACAATTCCTGCTCCTAAAAATTGGTCACGGTGTAGAAACCTCACATCCTGCTAAGGAAATGTTAACCCTTTTACTTTCCTACCTTTTTTATTTTTTCCTCCCTAATTCCATCATTGCTTCCTCTTTGCAGATGTTGAACCTCTTTGTGGCTGTGATTATGGACAACTTTGAATACCTGACAAGAGACTCCTCCATCCTTGGGCCCCATCATTTGGATGAGTTTGTTCGTGTCTGGGCTGAATATGACCCAGCTGCCTGGTATGTATGCTGTTATGCTTGCATGTGGAGGAAGGATATCCATTGTGTGTACGTATCAGATGTGCACACACAGACTTCTAAATGTGAGCACAGCTCCAGAAGGAATAAGAACTCCAGAGCTTTAAGTAATGTTGGAGGAGAATACTCCAAGTTCAATTCACCGTGTATTGGAGATGAACGAAACTGATGTCATTACAAGGGAGTTTCCTTTCAGTAGATATGAGACAGACAAAAACCAACAACTCAAAAATCCAAACACAACCAGCACCGCTGCATGTGTGCACACAGCCAAAAAATAATATGGTAACTTCAAGTCATCTTGGCTAAAAAGCCAAGCAGAAAAGATGTTTAACGTTTCTAGAAGCAGCTTTGATTGTCTTTGGTTCCTGCATCCCAGTGAGAAGATAAAATTATGCTGAATCTCTTGCCATTGGCAGCACTTTCAATAACTTGTGAAGCTAAGGCTTGCTACTCCTTGCTTAGACAGCATTCCTGTCTTAGCTGAGAACTGCCTGACCAGCTTCACAAATCCTGTGCAGAGCATTGATGTTGCACTCCAAAAAAGAGAATTCAAGAATTCACAATGATGTCTCCTTAAAAGGAGTTGATCTGCTCCACAGCTTGGTCTCTACGTTAAGTGTTCTGGCCCAGAATTCATCATTTCCTTGCATGTACCTGTGAGGCAGCAGGGAGTGATGCAATGATCCTTAACATAGGATAGCTTGCTGAAAATGTGTTTTTTAAGAAGACATTTCTCATCAGATCTTGTGTTTTGATCTTGGAAGCCTCCTTATAATGACATCATCATTGTAGAGGGGATTTTTTTTTTTCTTATAAATCATATTTTAGCTTTTGGGTTTGCAGTTGAAATCTAAGACACGTGCAATAATAAGAAGAAAATGCAGTTAGCCTGACTTTGGAAGCGTGTCAGTTCTCTGTCAGCCACCGATAAAGTGTTCCTGATATGTGAGCATGTTAAAGGAGAAAATGCTTTTCTCACAACCCGACAGTGAGGTATTTGGTTTTAATGTTTGTCTTTGCTTTTCCTGTTCAAAGACAATCACAGGGAAAGCTGCACCTCTACTCTGGTAGCACAGCCCCAGAGGAGGGGCTTTGGGCAGCGATAGACCCAGGAGCTACCACTACAGCATTTTAAGGGATTCAAAATACAAGGAAACAGCTTTGACTGGCAATTATTTCTAGAGCAAAACTGATGTCAACATGCTCCTTTTCTCCCTTGCCCAGAGTAAGCCACTGCAAACAGTCCTGGTGACTTATTTTCATCTTTAGATGCTCTGAGATACAGATCACAGGAATTTCCGTAATATTCTGCAGCTTGGGCATTTGCCTGCTGGGAGGCTTTTTTTTCCAAGCCCTGCTAATTTTGTTTCTGCCATCCTCCCCATGAGTTACTCGGCAGTGAGTTCCTCTGTATTTGCGATGAAGCTGCCTCCAGCTCCTCCAACATTTCCACCTTTTTTTTGTTGTTTCCCTTCAGCAGAGACAGATGCAGAAAGGGGTTGTATAATCAGGATCTAAAAACTCCCTGCTAGGATGCAATTAAGCCGCTTTAAAATCTCACTTAAATTGATTTAGGCTATCTTTAAATGTAAACCTATTCCAGAAAGACTGCATTTCTCTGAACTGTGTGCGATTTTAACTATCTCAGAGCTATCTATACCACGAGCCTGCATATATATGGCACGTATACGAGCAGCTCCTAATCTCTAAGCAGATTTCCGTTCCCACGTGCTTTATACTACAGACACGTCCTTTGTGGGTACTTGGCAGGCAGTAAATAGCTATTTTTCTTTTTCAAATCCAATCCTATCTCTTACCACTAGAAAATCTCAATGAGACTGAGAACTTGGGAGCACCCTTTGTCTCCTTAAAACATAATCTGGGCTCTGATTGGCATCTGTGGGAGAAGTCACACACCTGCGAGGGAAAAAATGAATACCTCTGTGGTTTTTTTTTAATGTTTATGTGTTCAGGAGCTTTCCACCCAAGAAAGTTTAAAGATTTTTTTTACTCTATTAACTCTGAGTGCAGAGGTTGGATTTTGTGAAACACTTGGGGCAAACCATTCACTTCTAGAGCTGTTAATACAAAATACAGCAAATACTAAGATCCTAATTCTATTTGTCTCTAACCTTGTTTCTGTTTTGCTCTGGTGTGAAGCTATTGATGTTGGCAGAGTGACAAGGGGCCAAAGTGCAAACCAAGGGACAGCCAAGACATGATACTCAAGGCTGGGTCCCAAAACATGTGTGCGTTCCGGATTTTCCATGTGTGAATAGTTCCACTGAAATCATTTATGTTTTCACAAGTGGGACTAACACTTCTGCAATTTAAAAGTAATCTGAAATTCATTCATACTTTAAGGCCAGAACGGATTTTTTGATCATTTGGGCTGAACTTCTGTGAAGCTCTGGACATTACATCTCCCAGTAGTTATCCGAGGATTGAGGCACATCCCAGTGCCTAAGGCAGAGCTCCCAGCAGGACAAAGCACCCAGTTGTGATCTGAAGACACAGGGCTGTAAAGAACCTGTTCTTTAGTTGCTCAAACTCACTGAAAGAAAACATCCATCTCATTGGTCTTTTTCCACGTCAGTCATTTCTTTACAGCATTTTGGCTCCCAGTACATGTATACGTAGCATAATGGGAAATAACCACCAGGGTACAATTTGCACAACATGAGACTCCCAGGCAGCACCAGGTTGTGCTGCAATCCTTCAGTTTCGTGCCCTCTCGCAAAGTCTCCTCCTTGGTAGTCCCACACAAAAAGAAATGACGGTGCTTGTCCACTTTGAGTCCTTCGATGAAAAATGCACCTGAGGAAAAATACAAGTGTCGTTCTGCTTTTGTTATGGTGGTAATGTTTTCAACATAAGCTTTTTGTGTGTATTTACATACCTCTTTCTGATGCTTTTCTTATAACCACCCTTGTTTTTCTTTCAACCTCCAATTTTACCTAAATTTTTCTGGGGAATAATGTTCAAAAAGAATTAAAAAAAAAAAAAAGCAGCTAGCAGCTGTTGTAAATGCAAGTAATGTTCAGGACAGGTAAGTGTGGTAAAACTGTTGGATTTAGAGGTGGCAGAAGCCTCAGGCATCACAGAAAAGGAGAGAGAGCGAGAGAACAAACACACAGGGAGTTGGTCCAGGGCTGCAAGTTAACCAGGATAATGCTGAATTGAAGGATGAACTAGGAAATAAAATTGGATTTAAGCCCACCTTTATTTTTAAGGACATATAAGGTGAGAATTTTGTCTCTTGTACCCCCTTCCCCATGCACACGCTTTAGTGATACTAGAAATGTCGGTTGGTCCATCGTCATCGCTGAGCGTTGGGCGAGGTGCTGCTGCCACGAGGGACAGCCAAGGAGGGCTCCCATCGACTCTCAGAGAAGGCAGGGAAATGCTCGTTTGTATCTTCCACATGCTGATTTTGCAAAACCGCTCTAAAATTTTGGTATACCACTTGACTTGACTCAGTTAAGCCAATATACTTTTTATAACTATGATTAGGCCTGCAGCCAAGACTTGCGCAGTCCCATTTGATCTGTTTCTAAATTAATAGTTTTGACTTGATTGTGAAGGTTTTGAATAGACCTTAATTTTTCACGTCCAAAAAAGCAGTAATATTGAAGGAGCTATTCCAAAATATTCCAGCCTTCTTTATACAACATACCAAAATAAACACAGCCAAGCCAAATCATCTCATTTTTCTTCAGAGGTCGCTTTGAAGTTCAGCACAGCTCTTTCTGTACATGATTTGGTTACTCGCAGTAGATTAAGAAATCTAATCCCACTGTTAAATTGGCTGAAAATATTGTTGTGAGTTAATGAGACTGAACATGAAGCGTCCGATTTCGCCTCCTGGTGAGGAAAGCTCCATTTTCCCACCACCGGTGGCCCTGCGAAGCCCCGTGAGATGCAGCTGCTGGCCCTCCAGCAAACTGCTTGCTGTCCACGCAGCAAAGTATGGCCCTGCTGGGGCTGTGCAGGTAATAACGGTGGGAGGTGGAGGTTCCTGAGCTCTTTTGAACCAGCTCATTTGAATCCCAGTAATAATCCAGTAATTAGGCCATTTGTGTGCTGTGGGCTCTGGTTTCTCTGCGCTGCTGCCGTGCCGGGGCGGTGGGTAGGTGTCTGTAGGCAGATGCTCAGGCACAGGGAAATAAAACACAGTGACAAAGGTAACTAAATGCAAGGGATGGGAAGTCTGCTGAATGACTCTGATGGTTTTCACAGAAGAAAATGTGCATACATGGCTTTTGTTGAGCCACTGGAAGTTCTCTCTCTCTCTCTCGGTCTGTGTTAAAGTGCCTCTTTCTCTGCAAACCCAGTTGCTACCAGACTAACCTTGCTTTTTCAGCACGCCTTGTCCTTCCAGCCTCTTCTGTTTGGAAGCAGGAAGGCTGATTCCCCGTGGTTTGTGCTCTCGTAACATCTGATGTTTTCTTTCCAGTTGCCGGATTCATTATAAGGATATGTACAATTTGTTACGTGTAATTGCTCCACCCCTGGGCTTAGGAAAGAAGTGCCCTCATAGGGTGGCATACAAGGTTTGCAACTTCAGAGACTCCCTCCAGCATTCTCAGTTTTGGTTTTGTTTCTTTTTTTTTTTTTTAACCCCCAAGTGCAAATGCAAGTGGTATAGAACAGAAACCATAATGTAACTGCCCCACTGCCTGACCAAGGAATGATTGATGGACTGCCTCCTCGCTCCTCCACGCATCTCACCTGTCCCCGTCCCTGTCCCCATCCCCTCCCACACCCAGCTGGCTGGGACCAGGCAGCTTTATGAGACAGCAAACCCTTGACCTGCACCTCGCAGGTCTGGGTGGGAAGAACTGGGGAAAAGCAGTACAGCTTTTTTTGCTCTGTATACACGCTGGAGAGAAAAGTTATCCCAAGATTTCTCGGGAGCAGCAAGTCCATTTTTGGGGGTGTCCAGGCAGGGGGAGATGAAGGGAGAGCTTTGAGCCTACCCCACTGCAGCAGCCAGAGGCTGCCCTGGCAGCAACACAAGTGAATTAAGCTACTGTAGGCATACCAGGAAACCTCTGGCCCAGGAAAGGAGTCCCCAGCTTGGGAGCAGAGGGAGGAATTGAGGACAGGTCTTGCCAAGACGTCAGCACTGGCAGGCACTGGGTGCCAGTGAGGTCCCGGGACAGGAGGGATTTCCTTGCTGCCAGTGCACAAGGAGCAGAAGGGATGCAGGAGGAAGCAGCCGGCGAGGAGCCTGCCCTGGCTCTTCTCGAGCACTCCAGCCCAGGTAATTCCCTCATCTTACAGGGAAATAAGGGTTAACTTGCATTGCAGAGGAGGCATGGGGCCTCTGCCAGGAACAGGGGCAGAAGAAGGAGGCCAGGGGGAAGTCTGTAATTGGCTGTAATTACAATTTGTGTCCCTCATCAGCCTTCAAATTAGCTCTGGGCTCTAAAGCCTGGGAGGTATGCTGAGGGCATTAGGTACTAAGGGCAGGAATAGACGGCGCTGGCTGGGTAAGTTCTCTTGTCCACCCCCTTCTGCACCGATGCTTTCTGCAGGGTTTGGGCACTGCCTGCTCCTGCAGCTGCCCTGCTCGAGGAAAGGGTTTCAGGAGTGCTTAGGTCTTGGTTTTCCTCCTGGTACAGTGGAAATGGCAATTTTTCTTGCCTTTCCAAGTTTTTAATATTAATTAAACAAAATGAGATTCCCACAGGCATGTTCCCAGTTAGAAAAAGGAGAAGCAGGAGCATTCCTTGCTGTGTCTGCCTCCCGTGCTTTTCAGGGCAGGATTTCAGTTGCCAGCAGCATGCACTGAAGGGAGATGCCATCCTTAAGGGATGGATCTTAGGACCTGTGCCCAAATCTGCAATTCCCAGCTCCCTCTGGCACACGGGGCAGCCACTCAGACCTCACTGGTGGAGACAGGCAGTGGACATTGCCTTGAGGAAAGAGAGGCCCATCAAAAGAAAGGCAGAAACAAATCCCCTTTCCTCCACTGTCCTACAGACTGAGTGCTGCGTTGGGATTCTGCCAGCCCCAAATTCAGGCTGTTTGGGGTTCTGTGGAATTGCTCCCTTGGCTTGGAGTCAGAGCAGCCCCAGTCTGTGTCTCTGAGCAGATTAGGATTGTTTTTTTGCTTTGCTGTTAGCCCATAAGCTAACCCCCAAACCAAACTCTCCGTTCGCTGAGGGAAAGCTGAGCATTTTCTCTAAGCCCCCTGTCCCATAACTCTGCCTACCAGCTCTCCCCGGCATGGTGACCATGACCTCTTGGACTGGTTTGGGGGGGCAGGAAGCAGCCCTTCCACCCCCAAAAGAGCCCCCCAAACCCTCCCCATGCCTTTCCTCTGGACAAGACCTCAATCATTCCCGGCCGCTGCCGCAGGGGCCGTGGCAGTTCCCCGTGGAGACGCTGGGCGCCGAACCGCAGGAACGGGAGCGGAGAGCCTCTCCACTTACCCACCTCTTTACTTTGGTTCTGTTTTCCTGAGAAGCCTGATTAACCAGATATCTGTTCTCTTGTCTGCTTCCCCTTTTCTCTCTCTCCTCCTCATTTCCCCGCTGTGTTGCCCTTTCCCTTCCCCACCTCCCCTTTTTCCCCCCCACCCCGGTCTGCTTTGATTTCCGTCTCCTTTTGCTTTTGCCTCTCTCCCTCTGACTCCAAGCGGGCGCATCAGTTACACAGACATGTATGAGATGCTGAGACACATGTCCCCACCTCTAGGCCTTGGAAAGAAATGCCCTGCTCGCGTTGCCTATAAGGTAGACCACCCCAGCAGCTCCTGCCAACCCACCAGCTTTTTGTGCCGTGGCTGCAGCGGGTGCCGGGTTTCTGTGACATTGGCGTGGTTGTCCTGGGCTCTTCCTAGCGCTCTATCTGCTTCCTAAGCAGCCTGGATTTTGGATCTGCTGCTTTTTTTTTTTTTTTTTTTGTAACCATTTTTTTGGTCTTTGAGACGATGGCACGTCGGTTTGTCTTTCTTACTGTGTCTCTGCTATCTCTATCAGTGTTTCTCTCTCTCTCATTCTGCTTCCATTTAGGCTACGCTGGGGAGGGAGGATGCTAACGAGCAAATTACCCTGCCACTACAATTCCCATTTGTCTTCTTACCACTTCTGACTACCCGCTCTCACTAGTCCTTCAGTATTATGGTGCTTTTCCCCCCACTAAATTAGATTGGCGTAATTAGAGTAGGCAGTGCTGTAGGAGTTAGCAAGCTATTAAGCAGAGGCAATGCCAGAAGGGCTCCTTAAATACCCTCGTGAAAGAAATTATTTTAATGCAAAACATTTAAGACGGTAAGATGAAGAAATCACTCAAACTGACTGTTGATTCTGAAAACTTTTTAATTGAACCACAAAAAAAAAAGCATTATATCCGAAAGGCTGCTAGCTGCTGCCTTGATGAACACAGTGGAAGCTCGGGCAGACAGAGCCGAAATCACAGAGCAGGTCCAGAAAAGCCGCGCTGCTCTCCTGGCAGCTCCCACTTGGGCATCTGCAGGAGCAACGCTTTGGGATCTTTGAACACTGAACCTCACTGCTTCGGAGGGAGAAGTCTGTCACAGGCACTTAGAATTTAGGTAATTCAGCATCCATCAAACTGAACAAGGTATTTTTTATTGTCTTTTGGGTCTGATTTTTTTTTGCCATTGACCTCATTTTGGCTGCCACCAAGCCCAACTTCTGCACCTCGGGGTGCTTGGTGCAGTGGATCCAGACCACAACGTCCCTCCCCATGGTACTTTTTTTTTTTCTTTTTTTTAAATGAGCCCATATGAAAGCAAGATTTTTGTAAAAAGACTTAAACTAAACCCAAATCTCAGCCTGCCTTTGTGTGGGACAAATAGCAGCAAGAAGAGACTCAGAAATGACATCCTGTAAGATCCTTCCTCAGTGTAGTAGGATTTAAAAAAGTAAACACAACCTTAAAATTAGCCAGTTAGATATCTTTTCTATATTCGTTTTGTTGTGTTTCTGGACACTGTGGTATCTGCTTTGAAGAAGCATCTCTGCTAGGAGCAATTCATGCTCACCTTACCACGAACGCCCTCAAGAAACCGAGTCCCAGCTCTTAGGTATTTCAGACAGATGGACAGCTAGACAAACACTTCTGCAGAGCTACCAATTATGCACACAAACCCAAAGCTTTTGAAGTAATCAAGGGCTCCTTTTAGCACCTCTGAGTCTCCATTGACTGAGCATGGAGCCAGTCACTGCTGGGAGCAGGCTGTAGGTGCTTGCAGCTGGGCAGCCAGGTCGGTGCTGTGGTCACACGCGTGTGCCACAAGCATCCAGCTGTCCCGTGGTCTTTCCCCCAGTCTTGTGCAATTAAAAAGGAAAAGAGGGAAAAAAGGGAATACCAAAGAAATATATATTTAAAGAAGCATTTTAAACAGGACTGATTTCCATAGCGAGGTGTCTCTGTGCCTGTGTGATGTTCTCAGTTGCTGCAGCTGATTTTGCAGGGCGGAGGCACTGCTGCTGTGCCTTCCCAGGTCTGCCTTCTCCTTGTGAGTTACCTGGTACCTAGTTTAATTTCTGTCTGCAGAACACATCCACAGAACTGAGGTACACATGAGTAGTTTGCTTCTAAAATAGACTTTTCATAAGATATCTTTAATTTTTGCCTATCTACTTAGGAACCTCTAAAGCCTGTGCATGGCTGTGCCAGAAGTAGAGCTGGGTTCCAGCCAAAGAACCCAAACCTCAACTAAACTTCAGAGTTCTGAGTCCAGGGGTGATCTGATTAATTTTGCACGTTATCAAAGAGCCCCAAACTGCAGAAATATGGACTTGAGACCAGATCTGCATTTTTCCTATGGTGTAAGGCTGCAGGTTGGGCTGAGCCCTGCTCCCAGTTGTGGCGGCTGCTTCAATTACACCCTTGCAGGGAGGCAGCACCCGCTTTAGTTCCCTCCCTTCTCCACTTCTGCAGGCAGTGAGGAGCAGCACGCACCCAGAGGCAGCTTCATGCTGAGCATCTTCCCCCAGATAAGGCTGCGGGTGGCTCGTGGAGTCCCCTTGTCCTACACCCACCAGCATCACCCCTGCTGCCCTCCCAGATGCCGGGAGGCTCAGGAAGGATGCTGCAGCTCATCCACAGCCCTTCCAACCAAACAAGCATGGAGAGGCAATGACTGCCAGCAGCAGGGCTTTGTCTCTGCACTGTTTCTGCTCTCTCCCTCTAAATATTTTTTTAAAATACTCTTCTGTCTGGCAAAAGCTCTTTTGCCCCACATGTCCATCCTTTTCCTTTCCACATATATATATTTTTCCCAGTCTGCTCTGTTTGTTAATGTTTTGTGTGTTTCTCCCCGTCTTCACCCTTCTCAGTGTGTGTGAATTTTTTTTTTTTTTTTTTTTTCCTCCTTGCAGCCCCACCGGCTGCCGTCCTTCCTTCCTCTTGCTTTCTGGTTCCCCTTTCTCAGCTGTCCCCCTCAGTCGGCGTGCCCAGCCTCGGCCGAGCTCCGTGCGCGCGGCTCGCTGCCCTCTGGCCATGCATGTCGGGGTCCTGGGGCACCAGGAGAGCTCTATCCTGCACCGGGGCGGGGGGCAAGGAAGGCAGAAATGCCTTTTAAAATATTTTCTACTCGGTTGGAAAGAGGGATGAAAACCACTTTGACTTCACTCTGATGCCTTCAGGTTTGATCTCCGGCCCACTGGCAGTTTGAGGTTGTTTGGGTTTACACCATTTATTGAGACTTGGAGGCCTTTTAGAATCAGCTTGTCTGCTGCACAGGGTCCTGGTTTTTAATGTTATCCAGTGGTAGCAGTATTTCCAGCAGGTGCATGTGGACCCTGCACTTTGTGGCTGTTCGCCTACCTCCCCTTGAGGAGGTGTCACAGGACAGGGGCTGCGTGTTACAGAGAGGTGGAGAGCTTTGTGGCTGAGGTGTGCACACCCCAGCTGAGGGACTTGGCTTGGGGCTTTAAAATAGCTGAAGGAAATGCTCCCGGTGCTGCTAAACCTCTCTGTTCAGCACTGCATTGCCCTAAAGCCTGGGGCTGGGTCCTGGGGACGGGGTGGTGCTGTCCCCAGCAGGGCAGGGGACCACCCAGCCCAGGCAGCCCAAAATGCCGCCAGGGATGGGGCACCCACAGCTTCCCACCCCCTCATAGTGAGTAACTTCTTCCTAATATCTAACCCACATCCACCCTTGCTGTGGCAGGGAGGAAGGCTCAGGCAGGCTGTCTGAAGCTGAGAGAAGAGTTAAATCAGAGCAGACTAATCACAACTAGGTCAGGGTGAATTATTCATAGCAAATAATTTATTCACCGAATCCAGCCTCGTCTTCCACAAGCAGGGCTCCACTGTCCTGAATTTATTCACATTTGGAGATTATTCCCCCAGCACTTCTTGTCCCAGAGGCTGTTCGGGAGCTGCTGGTAGGGTATTCTTAATAATTAAAATCCCTCAGGGTGCCAGCTAGCTTCCCAGCACCTGTACCTCAGTGTGCTCCTCATCCTGCTACCGTTTGGGCAAACCCGATGGTGAGCAAGACTTACGGTGCAAATACTTGTGCTTGAGCTCAACACTTGTTTTCTGGGTCAGGCTGGGAGCCAGCAGAAGACCTCAGCCTCATCCAGGTCCTGCTTAAACCCTGCCTCGATTTTCTCTTGGCTTTTGACACTGGGATGGATTTCCCCATTTCTCTTGTACGTTCCCTGCCCATATGGACACTGCCCCAGAAATTTCCGAGCAGAAAATCTTCAGAAATGGAACACTGAGCGTGCACAGACTCTGCCCGTTCTATTTGACACAAATATCTGGTTTTGTTACCGTATCTTTATTTATTTATTTGAAATTCAGTCTCTGCCGGGAGGTGCCTGCACCCCTCTGGCCACACAAGTAACTGGAGCAAAAAGCTTTGCCTCCCGCAGCCCAGCTGTAATCACTTACCATCTCGTTATCTGCTCGTTCTCCTTTTCATGGTGCATAGAGCTAATTAGGGGACTCTGGAGACAATATTGCAGCTCCTGCCTCGGGGCCCTTTTCCTGCAGAAATATTAACGAGCTCTCCACGTGCCAGCTCCCTCTCCCTCCCTCCCAGCCCTCCTGATGAAAGCTGATGGCTGCCCCTTGGGGAGAGGAGCAGGGCTCCACCTGCTGCTGGGTGCTCTTCCTTGGATGCTCGTGGAGAAAATGGGAGGGAGAGGAACAGCTCGGGAAGAACTTTCCTGCCAGGCCTGGGTGGATTTTATCTTTTTTTTTTTTTTTTTTTTCTTGCCCCCCAGTTATTAATTCACCTGAACACCCTTTATTTGCGGCCATCAATTCCCAGGGCACACCAGAGTAGCGCAAACTCCTTGCTAGCACAGGGAAGGATCTGCTCCCCTGCCATCTGCATCAGCGTGCCATTGTCATTTCCTTCTGGAGTCTAGAAAGATGGAAAAAAATACATTTTTTTTACTATATATATTTTAATCAAATTTTTGCATCCTATTGCAAAAGGTGAGGAACCAGGAAGGGTTTGTCTTGAAGCATGACCTCAGCCAGAAGAGACAGCAGAAATGAGGGGAGCTGTTAATTGTATTTGAAACAGTGTACAGGCTGAACAACTGCCTCAGGTTCTGCTTTTATCCATAGTGTTACCTGTGCAATATGGGTAACATCGAGATTTTCTCTTCCGTCTTGGTTAGGGATGAAAATCCAAAGTTCTTAATTTTTTGAAGAGTAATTTTAGTTCAGTCAAAATATTTGACTTCGAGAAATTTTAACAATTTCAGTTGGATGCTAGTCCCTTTTAAACAACATCTATGGAAATGCAAATGAGTTAAAATACTTGTAGGAACAGAGAGTAGGTTTCAAGTCACTGAAATTCCTTGCTTTGCACTTGTTGGAAGGAAACATTTTGATGATTTTGGTGTTTTACTGCATTTTCTTTGAGGTTTCTCCTGTGGATATAATTTTTGGCATAAGGGTGTTTTTTATAGCATTTGTGGGGAAAAAAAAAAAGAAAGGAAAAAATATTTCTATTTTGTTTGCACTCAGTTGCATTTCGGGTGCTTTGGAAATGCATCAAAGGGTGCTAAAGGCAGGGAAGGCAGGGTCTCTCCTCCAGGTGGCCGTGCCCACACCTGACCCCGTCCCCTTTAGGGGGTTAGGGATGCTTGTAGCTATAACCTGCTAGGCCTAGCTGCAGTGTGTTATAAGGCACTTCTGACCCCTTTCACATCTTTTTTATTTTTTTAATTTGGCTAAGAAATGGGTATCTGCTCTGCCCTGGGAGGTGCAACTTGCAGCGCCTGTGCACCTCAGCTGGCTGCCAAAAACCCGCCCCAGGAGAGGATGGGGAGGTGCCTCCCAGTTTGCTACCCCAATAGAGGAGAGAGGGAGCAAAGGGGTGACCAGCAGCAGAGATCCTCCCCCAGGTGGGACCAAGACTTCCATCTCCTGAAGGGACGGCTGGAGCTGCCCAGCCCCAGCGAGGTCTGGGCGATGTGGGAGGACCTGTGCTGCGCTCTCTGCAGGTTGAAGGTTTATTAGATTGGAAATTGCCTTGGCCTAAGGGTGTCCAGGTTGAGTCAGGTTTGTATGTTGGAACACTTGTAAGCGTGTTCCCCCTTATTCCTGTCCTGGGAACATCTCCCTCTGGATCCTTCCCCCTTGATTTCGGTTTAGGAGGAACGACCATCCTGCAGCCCTGCTGTGTGTAGCTGCGACTCCCTGTGCTCTGCCTCCCGGTTGGGAATTCGGGCTGGGAAGTCAGTGGGGATACCTGGGACATCTCGGTCCCCAGATGATGCTTGGTGTTGGTTTTCGTGAGGATAGAGCTCTCCTGGAGGAATTATTTCTCATCTGCTTGCTCTCACTGCCATGCACCTCCTTTCTCTCTCCATCTGAACTCTGTCCCACTGCGGTGGGATGTGGTGGGGCTGTCAGTGGTGTGTGGGCTCACACGGATACAGTGATTCTGTGCTAACTTTTTGTGCGCTGAGGGCAGGAGCCTGAATTTAAATGGTGCTCCATTTGACACGAGTGAAGAGAAAAAAAATGAAGATGTGGCCTTGCCAGCATTTGCTACCGTCATTGAATTATAAAGGGAGGGGAGTCCTGCCTTTGATTTCCCCCTCTCAGAGGCTTGTTGGACATGGAAGATAACCTCTGGGCACACTTTAAAAGCTCTTTGGGATCACAGTGGTTTGTCTCAGCCTTTAGGAGACAGGGTATGTTGTTACAGGAGTCTTTTGTGCGGCGCATAATGAGATCCAAAGATGCGTACCAAGATAAACAAGGAGGTCTCACCTCCTTTTCATGACATTCAGGTCTTGAAAAGCAGACTTTTTGCACCAAACCTGTGCCCTCCATCCCCATCAGCGCCAGCAGGACAACTCCTGCGTGTCGGGGATGTCTCCCAGCAGCCCTCAATGTCGCAGTGCATGGAGCAGGAGCCTCCCCGCTGCAGCCCCACGTGGCTCACTCAGCGGCACGTCGGGCTGTGCTCAACAAAGAGAGGGTTTCTGTGCGCTGATAGGGATCACAATAACAGCCCCAGCAGCTTTCAGACACAGATGAAATCCACTCCCAAGCGAGGGGCCCCAGCCAGGCTAATGCTCGGCTTTGCAAGCCGCTGTGGAGCTCTGCGCAGCCGGATTAATGCTCAGTGACTTCTCTCGGAGAGCAGGAATGCGGGGCGGGTCTGATAAGGCTCCGAGCGAGGAGGTTGCTGAACGGCTTTTGAAAGCCGAGGAGCTGAGAAATGAGCAGATTGCCAAAGGAGAAGAAATCCATCCTTTAAATGCATCGCTCAGGTTATCAGCAAGGCTCGGGGTGCTTCCGCCCGTCTGCATTTAGCTGCTCTGATGCCAGGCGTGTGAAGGGAGCCGCGGCTTCCAAAGTGCTTGCAAGAGATGAATTTGCCCTGCCAGAGGTGGTCCTGACTGGTGGTGGGGAAGGAGTTGCTCCTAGGGCTAAAGATCTTGGAAGACACGTGCAGATCTGGACTGCAAGAGCACAGGAGGGGGGAGTAACACCCTGCTCTCACCAGCCTGGTTCCTTCCCCTGGGGGTAAGGGCTGGAGCGAGCTGTGTAGCTCACTGACTGAAGAGAGGAGATCTTCAGAGCTCCTGGGATGCCCACAGGGAAAGGAGGCAGGAGATCGAACCCAAGTGTTTCCAAACATGAACTTTTTACCCCTTTACCCATTAGCAGCCAGCCCCAAACAGCCCCTGAGAACCTGAGCCATGGTCACTGCATAGAGCCATGTCCTCTGGTGGTGGATGTGAGACCTCCATCCTCTCGCTCCAGCTGGCAGCGCCAGGTCCCATCGGCTGCTGTCGCTCCTGTTACAGAGCCAGAGTAGAGGTGAAGGTATCGATGTAGAAGCTGGTGCTGGCTTCTTTTTCCCCCACTGTCACACAAGGACCTGGCAGGGGGGCACTGGTGCCATCCATGTGCCTGGGCTGAAGGTAGGACCGTAGCTGGAGACCATCAGGAGCAGCGTAGCTACCTGAAATGGGGTGAGGATGTTAAAATCCACTTCTTTGGGAAGAAATCTCTTTGTAGGATTACGGTACAAATGCTGGCAAATCAGTTGTTCAACAGCCACAGCCAACAGCTCGGACCTGCTCCAGGAGAGGGCCTGGAGCTGCTGGGGATGAGATGCCTGAGCTCAGCGCACAAAAGGCTCGGGGCAGCAGTGGGGCAGCAGTGGGGCAGCTGTGGGGCTGCCTCCGGGGGCTCACAGGAGTGCAGGGCCGGGGTGGGGGGGGAGAAATCCCGACCAACGCTCACAGTGCCTGCCTTCCTCCCCGCAGCGCCTGGTGCGGATGAACATGCCCATCTCGCCCGAGGACCTGACAGTCCACTTCACCTCCACGCTGATGGCCCTGATCCGCACCGCCCTGGAAATCAAACTCGCCACAGGTGAGAGGAGGGCGATGTGTGACTGCACGTGTGGGGCTCACACCCTGCTGCACTGCGGCCCTGAAACCACAGAAATGCCAAAACCATTGGGGTGACCATACCCCAGCACAGCAGCCAAGATGTGCCGGGCTCCCCCCAAAGCCCTGGGCAGCTCCTTGCTCTCTAACAGCTGTGAGAGTTTCCACACCTTACTTCTTTGCTATCCCAGCACGGGGGTGAAAAAGGCAGCGTTGCTGTCTGCTGGTGGCCCTGCAGTGACTCGAGGCGCCTGGGGATAAAATTAAGTTATTTAAGTGTTTAATCAGGCGTGTGCTTGACTTCCCAATTAAACACCGCGCTGTAATAAAGCACGCCGGCCTTGTCTGTGGGTCGGTACGCTGTTTAATCAGGCTGGCTGGGGTCACAGGCAAGGCACGACGGGCCAAAGCACTTCTGTTCCTAATCTAAAAGCAAACAGGAGGTAATGATGCTCTTGTGAGCAAAGGGCAGGCGGGGTTGGGGTGCTGTGCTTTTCCCAAGTGGTCTTAGGCCAATCTTCCAGCCCCTCTGTGTTAATTACCTGCCTCAAATGTTACTGAAACTTTGTCTTTGATGCTTTGGGTGTGCAGTGCTGAGAGAAGACAAAACTTTGAGGCTGCTGGAGACTCCCCCAGAGTGACCCCAAGTACCAGACGCTTGTTTTCAAGGACACACTTAGGACTGTCTGGGATTTTAGGGCCCGACACCATGTTTCAGTAAAAACCTCTGGATAAGGCCACTGAAGCTTTGAGAGTTTGTCTGATTTTAGGGTCCTAGTTCCCTGTCAGCAAAGGCAATTCCCACAGACTTTTTCAGCTGACAAAGGCCCCTCTCCTTTTTTTTTTTTTTGCCACACACTGGAAGGGAACCAAAGAGCCAGCGCAGCTGATAGTGCTGGCACCGCCAAAAGGGTTGTGAGCTCCTGACCCGCTTTGTGGCTACGTGCTCAGTTTTGTGTGCTATGTTTAATCGAGTCTTTAGTGGGACTAACAGGCCCTTAATAAACCCTCTGTAATGAGACTGAGCGTGGGAGTTCAAACCGCCCTGTCGCAGCACCCAGAGTCTCCTCCCATTGCTTTCCTCTCAGAAAACTAATCTCTGTCACTCAGACGAACTACTTAATTGCCGACTGTGTGGTGTATTCAGCTGGGAGTGGGCCTGTTGGCTCACACACACTTTAATCACTTTCCACTTGTGTACTGAGACCTCACTTTGGCCACTCGAATAACGCTGCTGTGTTCGGCTCCTCCTGGTTAAGCTGTCACCCAGCCTCTGTTTGGTGCTCTCGAGAACTGGCAGTGGGGGAAATGCCTTCGCTTGCTGTGCGAGCAGTGGGATGTGCTGAACAGACAGGGGTTTTCATTGACGTGCCTGTTTCCTCTCCCTTTCTTCAGGGGGTGTCAAGCAGCACCAGTGTGATGCTGAGCTGAGAAAGGAGATCTCACTGGTTTGGCCCAATCTGTCCCAGAAGACGCTTGACTTGCTGGTGCCTCCTCACAAACGTAAGTGGTCCACCAGCAAGCACCCAGCCCTCCCCAGCCACCTGAGAAGCCCACTGTAGGTTTTCCCCTCCCTGCCTGCTCTGTCCCGAGCCCCATTGAGGTGCATGGGCATCTAGGGGATGCAGCAAGGGAACCTGGTGTAGGTTAGCACCCAGGTGCCACCTCTGCAGGCTTCCAGCCCACATCTCTGCACCATGGTCATCCAAGGAGCAGGGAAGCCGAGGTCTCATCCAGGCATGAGTTCTGTTACGTTACAGTGGGTTTCACGTCCTTAGAGCAATCCACGAAGGGACCAAAAGCTGTGTGGCCTCTTCCAGACCTTTTTCACAGCTTTTGTTTGCCTCCAGCCTGTGCCTTACAGGACAGGAGAGCAACTTCTGCTATCTGCACTCAGTTTGCTACAGAAAACCAGGGGAAGGAGATTAAAGGTTTGCTGAGAACTTACAGAACCCGAAGTGAGGTATCTTGGAGCTAAAGGCCTTTGTGTTACTCGATGATGTCTTTAGGTGAACATGCTGAGAAAACGGAAAGTTTGCCATTATCTTGATTGGCCAAAGCAAGGGCTCTGGATTCCTGATTAATGAGAAACAGTGCAGAGCAATAAAGGCAATGTTAATTAAGAAGAATGAGGGAGTTGAGGAGGTGCAGATCAGTGGGTAGCAACTACTGAATTCTTCTCCTCCCAACCTCTCCGGTTGCCTTTATATCTGGAGCTTTAACTCCTTGCTGTAAGGGACGTGCAGTGCGGGGAAGGGCTGGAAGCAGAGCTGCGAGAGTGAAAAAGACATCTGGAAAAATGCAATACTCTTTAAATGTATATATGTTAGCCCATTATGCCCCAGTTGACTGTAATTCAGAGAAATTGGAATAAGGTTTTGTTGATAAAAAGTTGGCTATGGATCTGGCATTAATTTACTGGCTCTTCCGTTGGCAATGCTTGCAATGCCACAGAGTTTTCCTGCCTGTTTCTTCTCCACCCAGCATCTGCGAGTGTTTGCCATAGAGGGTTAGAGTCAGGGGCCTTCCTCCCAGCAACAGACATCAGCAGGCAAAAGATCTGAAGAAGTCTGTTATAACCTTTTCTTGCTTTTTTGCCTTTCCCCCATTTTTCCCTGTGTCCGTTTTGCTTCATCATTCCAATGCCACCACTTCTTCCTGCTTGTTCTTCACACCCGTTTGATGTTGCTGTTTCTCGTGCACTGCGACTCACTCATCACCCCTGGTCCTTTGCCTTCCCTCACCTGAACGTCCCTGGACAGCCGATGAGATGACTGTGGGGAAGGTCTACGCAGCGCTCATGATATTCGACTTCTACAAACAGAACAAGAACAGCAGGGAACAAGTCCACCAGCCTCCGGGGGGCCTGTGCCAGGTACTCAGCCAAAGGCTGCTGCTCTCTGCCCTCACTCTTGGGCAGCTTCCCTCTGAGCCACGAGCAGAAGGTCTGGGTGCTTCCCCAGGTACTGCTTGAAAAATGGAAAACCCTCCCAAAATTCTTTCTCCCACCATAAAATAAATAAATAAATAAAAAGATGCAATTTCCTTTTCCACTAGGTCTGGAAGGATATTTTCAAAAAAAAAAAAAAAAAGTCCCAAATAACTTGGCAGACTAATTTTCAGTCCTGTTTTAAGAAGTGGTGTAAACACTGAGACACACCGTGAGATGTCTTTGGGACACAGAAGAATCACTGAAAGCTGATATTTGGCTCCAAAATGTTTTGGTTACTTTTTAAAATGGAAATTATTCATAATAGATGCATACACATATTATCAATACACTTGAAGACTTTTACAATTTCTTAAACGTATTTCCACACGTCTGGCTTGGGATTGAAACCCCAGATATTTCTGGTGGGCCAAATAGCTGCTTGACTTCAGGGTGAGCATCCAGGTAGCCCCCAGCGTGGCCCTGTCCGCCTGTCCCTGGTGACAGTGCCACAACGGGGTGGTTAGTGCGAGCACTCACATCAGGGTACGAAACCCCTGCTGCACTCGATGGGTGCGGGGGGGAAAACTTCTCTCTGACCCCTTCCCTTGTACTTCACAGCCCGGCCCGGTGTCGCTCTTCCACCCCCTGAAGGCCACCCTGGAGCAGACCCAGCCCGCAGCGTTCAGCAACGCGAAGGCGTTCCTCCGCCAGAAAAGCTCGGCATCGCTCAACAACGGGGGCACACTGTGAGTACCCCCCGACACAGCCATAACACATCCCAGGGGAACAAAGGGGAAATGCTAGCCTTGGCCCTGCTGACTCAGTTGCCCTGGATGTTGTGTGGCACCTCCAGTGACCCCGAGCCCAGCAGCTGCTGCGTGCCTTGGCTGGGACAATGTCCTGCTGGTGGCTGCCAACCTGCTGCACGTGGCTCTGCCTCCTGCCATGGCCTCGGGTGCAATTATCTGCCCACTATAGATGGTGGTGGCACTGGGAGCTCCAGAGCCGCATGTTTCCTTAGTGGCCTCCTCCAAATCTTAGAGCTTTCCGTCGTGGCTAGTTTTAATTGCAAATTTGTTTACAGGATGTTGGGATCACTGCAAAACAGCCAGACAAATCCCAAACCAAGCACTGAATTGCTGATGCAGTGGGTTCCTGGGAGACCAAAAGGTCCTTGGGAGCAAAGAATTCCCCAAAGCTCAATGCACTTGAAAACAGCAAGAGCTGCCTGAGACTTTCCAGGACAGAATCTGGCTCTTTCTCTTTGGCCAAAATAATACCTCCCGAGACACCTTACCAAACAGTTGCAGTAATGGCAATCCCTAAATGTTTCACCTTTTCCTGCTCCTCAGGTGACTTTTTTCTGGGTCACACATGCCATGGATTTTTAATGATGGATGTCTGAGGTCGAAATGTCCTGAATAACCCCAATGGGAATCTGACCTAAGACCCAGCAGTAAAACCTAGGGCTACCTGTACCATTCGGTGAATGTAGGTTAGCACAGCCACAAACGTGCTTGACCAGTATCACTTAGGGCTATTTGTCTAACTGGTTTTGCATACATAATTTGCCTGAATTCCAGAATCAATCGTTCTTCTTCATCAGAACTTAAGCAGCAGAAGTTGATTTCCTCAGTTAATGAAAAAGAATGCCAGGAAACCTGTTTGGTTTCCTGGTTGCTCAGGGGGATCTTTGGGTTAGAAAGAAAGTGGCCCTGGGAAAACCTAGGGGACTTCATAGCTTCACCAGCCATCCTGCATCCATTTTCACAAGTGAGACATCAGAGGGTACCCAGGTGCTTTACCGTCAGCACAATCCCTTTGCAAAAGAGTTCATCTTTTATTTTCTTTTTTTCTCCTTGATCTTCTGGCAGGCCACCCCCAGAGGGTGGAATCAAAGAGTCCAGCTCCTGGGGGACCCAGCGCACCCAGGACGTGTTTTATGAAACCAGGACACCAGCTTTTGAACGAGGCCACTCGGAAGAAATCCCTATTGAGCGGGTAAGCAAACAGGTGGAGACGGGGTGAAATGCAGTAGATTTTAATAGATATCAAGGCTAGATGCTTCCCTGAGAGCTGAAGGGGTCCTCTGCCCTTTGAGATAAGTGTTGTTCTCTCTCACAACCCAAAACTTGCTTGAACATTACAGAGAAAAAGCAAGCCTGAGAGCTTCAGCACCGATAGCTGTACTTGTTGGCGTGCTTATCCTGGGACTACGTGTCTGCTGAGATAGGTCACTTAGGGCTACATCTTCCTTGTCATCCTATTGTCCCAATCCCATTGTTATTAGTGTACAAACCCAGAGAAGAGGTGTCATGGGTCAGGGCTCATTGCCATGGCTGGTGGATGAACTTGTCCCACCTCTGTCCCTGCTGAAGGCAGTGCTGTCAATAAAGAGTAACTTGGGCTCCATGGCTCCAAATTTATTCCCTTTCCCCTACCAGCACCCCTTCCCAAACCAAACTTAGCAGAAGCCTGCTCAGATGATGGTTTCAAAGCTGACATTTGCATTCTTGCTCCTGAAACTGTTTCTTGATTTGGATCAGGTGGTGGAAATGAGGGAAATCAGCCCCACTCTCACCAACGGAGAGCACCAGCCGGGTCTGGAGAGCCAGGGGCGGGCGGCTTCCATGCCGCGCCTGGCTGCCGAAACTCAGGTGAGCAGGGAGGGAGGTTTTTTGGGGTGGGAGACAGAGAGCGAGCCAGAAAGGCAGTGCAGTGCATTCTTTGTGCTCAAAAGTTGCCTGCAAGTTCTGTGAAGTAAAGGTGTTCTCTGAACCTGGAGCCAGGTAACCAGCCTTGGGGCTCGGATCATTTGTGTGCAGGCACAGCATTTTCCCCAGGCTTACTCATTCCTGATTGCAGAAAAGAAGGAAAAGAAAAAAAGAAAAAGAACACAGAGAAATCCATCTGTCTGGGTTGCTAAATGATGACTGCCTACCATGGAGTGCCTGTTCTGATTAACTGGGGACGATAATGTTTGCCAGCCTATATTCCTGGAAGGCATACGTTTCCCATTGGCAGTTGTTTGCCATCTATCCAGACAGACAGCCGAGGCATGCTCCAGTGCTCCAGCCATAAAATAAGCTGGAGATTTCCTGTGGTTCTCTTTGATGAATGCAGTAGGTATGGAAAATACCAGGGGGCCTGTGCCTGCAAGGCTGCGCTGAGACATTAAGCAGTCTCCCTGTGTTTTTCCCTTCCCACAGTAATTAGCATATCTTGCATTGTGACTTTGATTAGTAATATGTTGTTAAGGATTTCATTTTCCTTGTTTGGCTTCTTGTAAAGAAATCTCATCATTAGGGTTGACCTTTACAGCAACTTGGCGACTAATTGTGGACGCTCCTTAGTGCATAGGATGTCATGGTTTTCACAGATCATTTTTGGGCACTCCACGTGTTCGCTGCCAGCTTGTTAACCCAGATGCTCTCCAGACATCATCGTGCCTCCTGTGTGTCTGAACACCCCATAGTCGTGTCTCTCTTGCTCAAAGGGCCTGATTCATGCAGTAAGAAGTGAGCAGCCCATGGGCTCTTCCCCATTGCTCTCCGTGGGAAGCAGGACGTGGAAGATGTTCTGCATCCTAAAACTTAAAGACTGTGTCTTGTGTGCACGGAAATAGCTCCAACAGATTAAATAGGTTTGCAAATGTGCTTAGGCTGGTGCAAGCTACGCTTTGCTGGCTAACAAATTTCCCAGCTGACATGAGAAACTGCACTCTGTGTGAGAGCTCCAGAAAATCACTGAATGGGACCTTGTCTTCTGGGATGCTCTGGGTTAGCAATACTAGTCGAGATGCTTGATAAAAGAAACAGACCCCAAAACAATCCAGTACTCCCTCCCCTCCCAGAACAAAGTTGTCCTTTATTCCAGGCCTCAAGTAGCATATTCCCTGGCAAGGCGATGGAGTTGCCAACAGGAAAGCCAGTGGCACGAGCCTTTCCTTGGGAAACTCCTCTCCGTTGCAGTCCCAGACAGCATGCCTGTGATTTAACACTGTCCCGGTCAGAGACAGGAGAAGCCCTTTGCTTGGAGCCCCTGAGCAGAGAGGAACTCTCCCGGGCTGCTCCTGCTGCACCCTGCAGCCACTGCTGCCTTTAGGAACAAGGGTCCTGTCCGTGCCCAACCTCCCCTTGCTGGGGGCACGGTCCCCGTCCCCAGGGCACAGCTGCCCCAGGAGAGCTCTCTAGGCTGGGATGAATCAGGCCCGTGGTACCCGAGCAGATCCGTCCTCACGTAGTAATGTAATGTTCTGGTGGTCGTAGCTTCAGCCGAATAACCAATGTACTCTCTGTGTGTCTTCCCTCTCCGTGCCCTCCACCCTCCCTCTCACACGCTGCCTCCGCTCCCCCGAACTTTGAATTCTTTATAACTTATTTGTGATGCTTTCTGTTTCCTCCTGATTTCTGGACATCCCCCTTCTTGTTTATCTGTCATTCCTCCATCTTTTTATTTTACTTTGCCATTAAAAAACCAAACTCCCTATGCTTTCAACCCCCCTCCTCCCCTCTGCCCCTCCCCGCCCTCCCCGTGTCTGCTGCCCATCTGCCGCGATGTCTGACCATGGCTGTACTGTGGGGCTGCTTCAAATAATGTCTCTCATCTTGTCCGAATTGTTTGCAGAGGAGCAAAGCACGGTCACCTGGGAGTTACCTAGCAGTATGTAGTTTGCACTCAGTTGTATCCTATTAAATCCGTGTTAAGAAACGATTAACCTTCCTTAACCCTTTACTTTTCTCCCTCCCCATCTGGAGCACAATGTTGCACCGGCGCAGCTGCTGCCTCTTCCCCCTGTGCTGCAGTTCCCTCCACCCCCAGCTGCACGCCGCACGCTGATAGCAGGGGTTTTTGTTTGGTTTGCTTGTTTATTTGGTTTGTATGCCTTGTTGCGCAGGGATTTAGGAGGTGAAAACTATCGGCTTGCTAATGAAGAAGCAATTAGTAAGTCTCTGAAGGGTTACGGTTATAGTCTCCCGAGGCTTGTGTGCACCCCGTTAATGTAAGAAGAGGATTTTTGGGGAGAGTGTGCTTTGCCTTGCTAAGAGTCACTTCCCATTAGGGTCAGCAGCAGCCTCTGGCCTTGGAATAAGCACAGAATTGGGTCCAAAGAGAAACATCCATTTTTTTTATAGATTTGGCTGGCTTGTTGTTGGGAAATCTGTCGTCTTCCTGGCAGCTCCTGAAAGGATTTAGGAAATGCTGCTAAGTGTTTTTGGTGGGAAGTATTTTCATGTTTTTTGCCCCCCATCAGTTAATTTGTGAATCTGGCTGCCACGTTATGGTCCTCCTTCATCATTAACCTTCATCTCCTGGCCCGATGGTAAGCAGGGAGGACAGATGTGAAGCCCCAAAGTGTGACTGGGAGGAGAGCGGTGTGGCACAGCACAGCGTCACCTCGCTGCCCGAGCTGGCACCCCCGGGCACACTGCGATGCCGCAGGCTGTGCTGTGTCCCCCTCTGGGTCTGCAGCACACTTTGCAGCCCTAACACCTCACTTTGCACAAGGGAAACACCAAGGTTTGGGTGGAGCGGCTGAAAATGGAGCTCAGGCTGTCCCTTTGCATTTGAGGAGAGCTGTGACAGCACGGCAGGGAGAGCGGCTCGTCCTGCCCGAAATGCCAGCCAGGGCTGCAGAGCGACTGGCTCCGCGTTGTGCAAATATCAAGGGGCAGCAGAGATTGGAAACCCAGGCTAAGCAAACAAAATAGCAGGGATGGTAAAAATAACGCAAGGCTCTCTGGAAAGGTTACGGAAAGCAAAGTAAATGTTGTGCTGGAAGTGGCCCTTGAGGCACGTGTTGGGCTGAGGACTCAAGGCTGAGGCATGAGGAGATAAAGGACATCCTGATCTCCCTCCCCTCCAGGCTGCACCTCTGTGCTCCCAGGGCTTTCCTCTGCCAGGAGCTCTGATGCAGTGATGGACCCCAGGAAGCCTCCAGAGGATGGGCAAAGCCCTGCCTCCACCTCGGAGCAGTCTGCAAAGCAGCTGGAGGCCAGCAGAGTGAAACAGAAGGAAAGACGGATTTTTCCTGTTTTCTGAGCTCTATAGCTGGTGGCTGGGTGGTAGGGAGGTGAAAATAGCTGCCCTGCAGTCCGCTTGTCTTGGTTTCTGCAGAACATCTCTGTAAGGTTTTGAACCTGGAGGGAAGGGAGCAGAGTCTGGAGGTGCCACTGGGGCAGAGGCAGTGGCCAGCAGTGCCCATGGGAGGCTGGAGAGCTGCACAGCGTCCTAAAGTTTGGCTCTCAGGCCATGGATGACTTGAAAACTGCCACAACAAGCCTCAGTAGTCATTTATGGAGATGTCCTGGTGGAGTTGCAGGGAGCAACGTGATCCAAGCTTGACCCAGCTGCAAAGGCTTTGAGGAGCAGTGGTGGGACAAGGGGGGAGGTTCAGCATTTTGATGGAAATCACCCCCCAAGTGCAGGGAGACAGACACAGTTATTAGGTGGCTTGCCCTGCACCTTGCCCGTTTGTTTATTTCTGATTTTCCTCCCTGTCCATGTGGTGCCCACAAACGCTTTCATGCTTCCCTCTTTGGAGTTGCTTTGGGATGCTCCCAGGCCCCGAAGCAGCTTTGGGTGAAACCGGTCTCGGAGAGCTCCCTTTGTCAGATGCTTGGCTGCCGTGCTGCCGTGCCCCTGCTCCCTCCTGCTGCCTCCCGTGGCGCCGTGCTTGGTGTGCCGTGCTGCGTCCTGTTCCGCCGTGGTACCTGTGGGTTGGCACAACGCTGAAAGCAAAGCTCATTTCAGCAAGCAGAGCTCACGTTTACTCCTCAAACCTAGCACTAAGTCTGCCATTCCACAAGTCCTTCTGCCCGTTCCAGCCGTAGCCGGTTAACCATTTCTCTCCTGCCCCTCCTTGCCCCCGTCTTTCACCCTAAAACCCCCTCCCATGGGAGCCGAGCGGTCGAGCAGGGTGCCTGCAGCGCCTGCCCTCTCACCCCGCTCCCTGTGCCCCTGTCCCTCGCAGCCCATCCCGGACACGAGCCCCATGAAGCGCTCCATCTCCACGCTGACCCCGCAGCGCCCGCACGCCATGCACCTCTACGAGTACTCCCTGGAGCGCATGCCGACCGACCAGGTGCACCACCACCACCACCACCGCTGCCACCGGCGGAAAGAGAAGAAGCAGAAGTCCTTGGACAGGTCCCCGCACCAGCTGGCCGATGGGGAAGCCGGTATGAGCTTTGCCTTTAGCAGGGATTTGTCCTCCTCCTCCCTTCGGGGTGGGCGCTTGGTGCGATTTGGGGTCCCGTCCCCGTGGAAGGAGCATGTTGGTGACCCCCGACCAACGTTCTCCTTGCAGTGGCCCAGCATGGTGAGTCTTCTTCCAAGGACAAGAAGCATGAGCGCGGCCGGTCCCAGGAGAGGAAGCAGCACTCCTCCTCCTCCTCCGAAAAGCAGCGCTTCTACTCCTGCGACCGCTACGGCAGCCGGGACCGCTCCCAGCCCAAATCTGCCGATCAGAGCAGGCCCACCTCGCCCAACGGGGGGCCCGAGCAAGGCCCGCACAGACAGGTGAGGGGGCACGGGCTGCGAGGAGAGCCCTGGGGGCTGCCAGGGACCCGCACACCTCTTCTGGGGTTTGTTTAAGATAACGGAGACGGGCAGTGGGAGGTAAAGCCTTCGAGGTCTTGCTCACTGTAGGATGGGTTGGGCTGGAAGGAACCCTTAGAGGTCACCCAGTCCTAGCCCCTGCCATGGCCAGGGACATCTTTCACCAGGCCAGGCTGCTCAAGGGACTTTGGACACTTCTAATGATGCACAGCTTCTCTGTGCGCCTCGTTCCAGTGTCTTAACACCCTCACTGTGAAAAACTTCCCCTTATCCCCAACCAAAACCTAGCCTCTTTCAGCTCAAAGCCGGTGTCCCCTGTCCTGTCACGACAGTCCCTGCTGCAAAGATCCTGCTTGCTGCTTCAGGTGCAGGACAGGGATGGAAACACGGCTTGATGGTTTTTTACCAGCCACCCACGGAGTGACTCAGTGCCTCTCCAGAGCCCCCGCTCGGTGATTCCCTTGCCAACAGGTTCAGTGCAGCGACCTGGAAGGCCCGAGCCTTGTCTGGGCTTGCTGGTGGAAAATAATATCCGAGAGCCCAGGCAGGCTGGAAGCATGGTGAGGGATGCTCTGTTGGGCAGCCGAGCTGGCCTGGTCCCCAGCACCTGCCCAGTGCCACAAGCACTTGGTGACTGTAGGATAAATCCTTGCCATGGCCATGTGAGTGCAGAGGCTGCAGGCAGCCAAACCCCTGATTTCAGCTGGGTTTGCTCATGTCAGTGGTGTCAGCGGTGTCAGGCTCCAGCTGCTGATGTGTGGGCCTCAGAGCTGTCCTGTAGTGTGCTGTATTGTGGAACAGGTACATTTATTTATCTATTTTTATTTCTTGAGAAGAAGTCCTGTTCCCCTGGTGACAGATCAATCCGCAAAGCTCAGGAGGGGCTCTCTTACATGCTTGGTTTACCAGAATTTTAAATAGCATGGATGATTTTAATTTAATTTATTTTTTTTCTTTGTAAGTATTTTATTTTGAGCCTCAGACCTCTGGAAAGATCTGGGCTTCCTCCCTCAGACAGTTTAGATAACCGGGTGGAAGTGAGCATCTCCCTCACCTCCACCACCATGGGGAAAGCTTGGCTGGGACCATGGGGCTGTAGCAGAAAGGGTGAAGGGATTTTTAAAATGTGCTCCCAGAGCTGTTCATGCCCTGCCCAGGCAGAAGGTGGACAGAAATGCCAAACAAGGGCTGCTCCTCTCACTCAGGGCACTTTTTTTCCTCGTTGTAGCTTAGCTCATGCCCATGCACCACTGTTAATAATGCAGGCAGCCGCCGGTCTCTTCTACCATTCAGATAGTACAGGTGTGATATTAACAAGAAGAAGGTGAACACATTTTTTGAGGATTTTTCTTTAGGGAGCCCTCTTGTTAAAGCCAAAGCCTATCCAAAAATCTTTTTGTTGCTGTTTCTTCAGGAAGTATTTAATCAAAAGGCATTTTATTCCTAAAACTATGAAAAAAAAAAAAGTCAGTCCCCAAATCCTCCTCCTACTTTGTCCAATTTTGAGCACAGAAATGATCCCCAGCATCAGCACTCCCATCCATCAGGTGAAGAGTCAAGCAAAAAATTGCCCCAAAGCAGAGAGTGCAATTTTGCAAAATTGTTAGCCAAAAAATAAAAAATACAAAAAAAATACAAAAAAAAACAGCAGGTTTTTGAGCTGCCCACGGCGTTGCTGAGGTAAGGGGCATGTCGGGACTGTGTGTGCTGTGGGTGCCTTCCCCCCGGGCAGTGTCCCCTGCTGTTGGAGCCGTCTGCCAGTTTGCGTCCTACCGATGCTCTGATCGTTTCTGTCCCTACCTGCTCCTCGCAGACCCTTAGTTCTCCAGCTCTTCACATCTCTTGTTTGATTATTTCTCGAGAACCTCCTTCCCCTGACTGTGCGTGTCTAAACTCTCTCTTTTTTTTGCTTCTCTTTCCTCTTGTGACTTGTCTCTCCCCCCTGTCGCTTCTCCTTCTGTTTTACACCTACCTGCCTTTGTGTTCGTCCGGCGTTTCCCTTTTTTTTATTTTTTTCATTTGCTCTGTTCCAATTTTTATCTAGGGCAGTGGTTCGGTTAACGGGAGCCCCTTGCTGTCGACATCTGGTGCTAGTACCCCCTGCCGGGGTCGGAGGCAGCTCCCGCAGACCCCCCTGACCCCACGCCCCAGCATCACTTACAAGACCGCCAACTCCTCGCCCGTCCACTTCACCACCTCCCCGGGCGGCCTGCCCCCTTTCTCCCCGGGACGCCTGAGCCGCGGTCTGTCCGAGCACAACGCGCTGCTGCGGGGGGACCAGCAGCCGCCCCCGGCCGCGGTGGCCCGCATCGGCTCCGACCCCTACCTGGGCCACCGCGACGCCGCCGACAGCCCCTGCGGCACGGCGCCCGAGGACACGCTCACCTTCGAGGAGGCGGTGGCCACCAACTCGGGGCGTTCCTCCAGGACTTCTTACGTCTCCTCCTTGACCTCCCAGTCTCACCAAGCCCGCCGGGTGCCCAACGGCTACCACTACACGCTGGGGCTCAACACGGGCCCCGGCACCGGCGCCCGGGGACGGAGCTACTACCACGAAGCCGACGAGGACGACTGGTGCTAGCGGCACGGCGAAGCCCTCGGAGGCGTGCAAAGTCGATGAGTTTTATCATCTGGAAGGCTGTGCGCTCAGACACGCGGTGCCTGGGGGCAGCCCCCGCCGCCAGAACTGCTCTGCCCCGCTCCGAGACCTCCGGAGACACTTGTGCAGCCTCTCTCCTGCCCTTTTTTGTTTTCTTATTTTTTTTCTATTTTCCTTTCTTTTTTTTTTTTTCCCCCACTAAAATATACCAAGGAAGAAGGCTCCCTCCTGGGGGGCAGTGCATCTCTCCCCCCTTCTCGCCCACCTCCCTGCTGCCTTCAAAGACGTGCACCAGATGCCAAACCCGCGAGGCACGCGAGGAGCCACGACGGCGGATGAGCAGGCCGTCCATCCTTTTTGGGCTTGGCACCGTTTTGGTTGGGCTATTTCTTTATTTTTTTATTTTATTTTTCTCCCCGCCCCAGCCAGGGTGGGAGTCGGGGTTGCAAAAACGGACACCGGCGAACAAAGCTTGACCCCGCGTTTTATCTCGTTCACCGCCAAGAGGGAAGAGATCTACCTAAGGAACTGGGAGAGGAGGAAAAAAAAAACAACCCGCAGATCGGAACAAAGGACGGTCCGTTGGGACTTGATGTTCAGCCGCAGCGCCCCTTCCCAGCCGAGCCAGGAACTCGCTGCTTTGCCCCCGCCGCTGCGTGGCCCCCTCACGCTCATCGCCACTTCGGGTCCTTCCCACCCAGCCACCAGAAAGCCACCCGAGAGCCCCTTCGTCAGGACTGCTTCCTTGCTGCTGAGACTTTTCTTCCCGTCCCTCTCTCCTGTCGACTGCAACACGCCCTCACTGTTTTGTCTTGTTTACAATATAAGCTTGATTTAGCAAAAAAAAAAAAAAAAAAAAAGAAAAAAGAAAAAAAAAGAAAACCTGAAAAACAGGAAAAAAAAAAAAAAAGGAAAAAGTGTAGGGGTGAGAAGAAGAAATGTTATTGGTTTTATATCAAGCTATTAGATAGAACTTTAACTTTTCATTGTGTGCATTTTTGTAAATTGTACAGTAAAAAAAAAAAAGAAAAAGAAAGAAAAAAATTACTCTTTATGTAGAGAATCAGTCCAATTGTCATTCCAGGTCCCACCGTTTCTACCGAATGCTCCAGTTGTTCACTACTAAGTGCCTAACCTTTGAAATCTTTCACAGCGACGATGCAAACCTCTCGCTTCGGACCTGGGGGAGCGCGGGGGGCAGGGGCAGCGCCCGGAGGAGCCGCTCGGCTCGGCTGCCCCCACACAGGGCTGGAAGCTGACAGTGGGGAAGGCAAACACACTTTGGGGTTGGTTTGGGTTTTGTTGGCCTTTATTTTTATTTTTATTTATTATAATTTAATTGTTGGGAGCGGGAGGGGTGTAAGTGCAGCAGAAGCAGCTGGCCTTTGCTCGTTGACTGGTGTCCTGGTGGGAGAGGTGCAGGGGTGGCGGCGCAGCGTTTGCAGCGGTGCTCCTGCAGGAGGAGAAGCATCTTTCGCACTGCATGTCTAGTCATAGTCGGGCTGCGAGAGCTGCGGCCGTGTCCCATGGTGCGTCGTTTGTGTTGGGGGCAGATGGAGAGAGTCTTGTTTTTATTGCCTGTTCAAAAGAGAAAAAAAAAACAAAAACAAAAACAAAAAAACAAAATGAAAAAGCAAAACCTCTAACTCTGATTCTCAGGGATGAGATTTCTGTGTTCTTGCAATGACTTTTGTGTTGGACGATTTCTTTATTTTGTTGCACGTGTGGATTTCTGCACTTTGAGCCTGGGGAAGAGGCAAAGATGACATGCCGGCAGGGAGGAAGCGCCACAAGCAAAGCCTGGGCAGGACACGGTGTCCGTGGCTTTGATGAACTTCTGTAGGGCTAATTTGGGGCACAGGGAGGCCAGAAGACGCATGGTACGCTGGCAGAAAGTTAGAGGAGGAGGGGTGGGAGGTGCTGGTACAGCACTTTGCCCAAAACAGTGATAGGAAAGAGGAAAGGATTGGATGGATGCATTCTGTGGGAGGCTCTGCCAAGCCCCAGAACTGTGAAACTTCTCAAGGCAAAGCGATCGCTTAAACCAGGGGGAGATCCCGGTGGGCCCTGGTGATAGGTTTGGCCAAGAGGGGGGTTTCAGGGAATGCTACCAAAATGCTCAGGAGGTCGCTGATGCTCTCGGCAAAGTCCTCCGGCCTCCCGCGGGGAGCAGTCTGCTGTAGGGTGGTTCTTCACATCTCCTGTAGCTTTTCTGTTGAGAAAATTCAACCTGTTGCGTTTTCGTTGCGTGTTTTTTGTTCCGTTACGAAATGATAATCTCTGGCCGATCTCATCCCTGGATTCTGCTAAAGGATAACTCCTGTCTCTATCTCTGTCTCTGTATTTATGTGCACTTTGAATAAAGGAAGTGCGGTAGCCAGAGGTCCGCTATGGGTAATGGCTGTAATTTGCAATCGGAGGGCTATGCAACAAGATGACACGTAAGGAAACACATCCACACCACTGACAGTCAGAAAGACCTTCATCCATTCTGTAGCTTTATCTGCTGGATCTTCCTGTTTCAGGCTTCAGCATGATTGTGACCAAATGTTTTATACATTTTCCTTATATGAAGGCACAAACACTTTATTTGAAATTTTAAAGGAAACATTACTATTTCACTCCAAGGAGGGAGAGGGAGAACGCAATCTCTCTGACAGTGCATGCAAACATTGTACCCACACCGGAAAGCGAAAGAGATGTCTTTCTGTACCCAACAATTTTGCCTTTTCTCCCCTCTGCCTTGCCCCTTCCCCCGTCGTTTTAGACCTCAGACCCCCCAGCCCCTCACTAATCCCCCCCTGGAAGCGCACAGCCCAGCGATGGCGTGGGATCCCTTCAGTCCTCATGCAGAACACGAAGAAGAAGCTCCAGTTGTCCAATCCTCCACCCGCCTCGTAGGCGTTGCTTCAAACGCTGACGGTGACAGTCAAGCCTGACCACGGTTGTTCATATAACCCTTTTTCCTCTCTTTTTACAGCCTCTCTGCTGTCTCTTAAATGCATACATCATATTTCCAAGAATCCTCATAGTGAGTTGCCAAACTTGAATTGCACCGATCAGTTTTTCTGCATCCAGAACCAGTCTCGTAGTGGCTGTACTTTGAATAAGTAATGTTTGCATGTAAAATATATACATATATACATATATATAAAAAGTATGTGCATGGAAAATGTTTATCTTCGTACTTTTTTGATACAATGTATTCATCAGTTGTTAATTTTTAATTATATTTGATATAAATTGGGGGTTTGTTGCAAAACTTTATATTTAAAAAAACAGTGTTAAAAATTACAAAAGTTCCAACCATGCAACACAACTGGAACTTTGCCCAAAAAAAAAAAAGGAAAAAAAGAGAAAAAAAAGGTTCTGTGATTGCCTAGTTTGCTGCCTGAGTAATATTTATCAGCCAAACTTTGAATTCTGCAGTTGTTTCTACAATTACATTTTGTATGAAGCAAAGTCCTTGAATTAAAATAAAAACTTAGCAAAAAACCTTACAAATTCAAAGACGGTGTGTGCAGTGTGCCTGGTGACCGGGAGCCCGCCATCCTGAGCGCAGCCTCCGACCGAAGCTTGCCTTTGCCACCACCTCCAGTGGCAGCCCGTGAAATCCGGAGCGAAAGCGGATTCGGTGCCGAATTGGGATGCCGTGAGCAATTGGCCGTGCCTGTGGGTGTTGCCCTGCAGATGCTCGGTTTGAGTAGGGAGCCGCTGGCAAATTTGCCTTTGCAGAGTGGATCCAGTGTGGAGGTTACGACTCCTGGAGTCCAACAGGCAGCAAAATCGCATCATTTAATTGAAGGTTTCCAAAAAAAAAACTAAAAAAAAAACAACTAGCAGTGATTGATTCCTGCAGCTTGCAGGAGGATGTTAACAGAGGGATGTTTCTCTTGTTGAGGTGCACAGATGCTGGCAAGGTGACTCCCTTTGGCATTAACCCTTACTAAACCTTTCCCTTTCCCAGCAAGGATTTTTGGTGCTACCTTGGATAGGCACGGGCAAGGAATCAGCAGCACGTGGGGCTGCTGGGTGTCTAACGTACTGCAGCACCTGGTAAAAAATAGGTAATAAGAGTAATAACGATAATAACGATTTTCTTGCTGAGAGGACCTTGAAGTTCCTGCTACTGAGGCTTGCACTGAGAGGAAGGCAAACTCCAGGGCTGGTGGCACATGAGGAAGGAACATTTCTTCTGGTATCTGGATAACCTTCTTATTTCTTACCCGGGATGAGCACTGTGTGAATCTCCCTCACCAGGGTCTGCTGCCGTGACACTTCTGACAACTCCAGGAACACTCCATTGGAAAAAAAAAAATAATTACTAGCAGTTGGGGAGCACAGGAAGAAGAAAGAGCATTGCATTTTTGCATTTTTCGGTGTTTTTCAGAGCCCAAGGTCTAGTTTAGGATTCACTCTTCTCTCTGGTTACATCTTTGCTGTGATGAGACCACTCGAGGTCCCACCTGAGATTCATGGGCCACGTGTACAGCAAGGACACGGTCTTTTCCCTCTCAATCAACAGGTCAGGCTGTAGCATGGGAAAAATGGTTTTGCTTGAGGTCCCACAGCAAGTTACTGACAACGTTTGGAGCAGAGGAACTTCTCTTTGCTGTTAATCTGGGCTGTGCGGGGTCTGGGTTCCTTTGGAGCTGGGAAAAGCAGAGCACAGGGGTGAAGTGTAGGATTTTATTTTATTTTTTATTTATTTTTTTTTTTTTTGAGTCACCCCAAACAGGAGACATGGAGATTTCTGGGGTCAGCGCCCCGCAGCCTTCGGGGAGCTGGAAGCTGCCTGGGGTCAGCAGCAACCTCTGCCCTCCAGATGCACATCACACAGGGCTTCCAACACCAGTTTACAATCCTGTGTGCATCTCCAAATCTTGAAAACCTTTCAGGGGCTTTTAATTTGTTTTTAATCATCTTTACCATGTACAAGCCTCATTCCCTCAGCCCACGAGAGCCCGGCAGCAGCACACCCCACTGCCACTCCGGGCACTGCTGGTGCTGGGGCGAGGGGCTGGGGAGGCAGGGATCCTGCCCTCCCTGCAGCATCTCCCACGGCTGAGGCATGGGAGGGAGCTGGAACAAATGGTTTGGAGTCCATCAGGACTCTGCTAAGTGGCCCTGTGTTTGTTCTGGTGGGAAGCAACAGGCCTTGGGCCGTATTTTCACTCTGGTGAACTCCTTGCAGGCCACTGGGGCTCAGAACCAGCAGAACGCCCTTGATAACGCCCTTGCTGTGCACTTGTGGGCAGATTTGTGTGGGGTCTGTCCCCAGAGGCCACCTTGCTGCTGTTTCAGCCCCCGGTAGCCGTTCTAGCCCTGCAGACAGAATCCGGGCTGTGGAGCAGCATTTCCCAATCCCCACACCTCGCTTTGCCATTAGGGGGTAGCATTTTCAGGCCTTTTCTACTTTCTAGGGAACAGAAGAGGAAAAAGGCTGATTCACGGCCCCTCACTGCTTGGAGAGGTCGTTCCCTGAGCCGTTTGCCTGAGGATGCAGCAAGCTGCGGGTGAGAGCTGCACACAGCTGGGCCCAGGGCTCGCCTGGCCTCTTGTGAGCAGGAGAGCCCCGTGCCACCTGTCCGGGTCCCTGGTCCAGCCCCGTGAGCACTGGGTGCCAAAGACCCCAAGGTGACAAATTGCCCGTCCCAGCAGCTCGCTCAGATTCATCCCTCTCAAACAGCCCCAGGTCCTGGTGTTTTTGGAGCTGTGGGAAGTACGATACAGAAGTGCCTGATGGTAATAACAACCCTTTGCTTAATGTTTTCCCTCAGCACATCCCCAAATATTTTGCAAAAGAGGCTGGTTTAGCATCTTCATTCGGTTAAGAAAGGAAACTGAGGCACCTTCAGGAGACCGAGTTGCCCAGGGTCACCAGCAAGCGAGTGCAGAATGAGGACAAAGGCTCCTGCACGGGTTCCTGCTTCCTTCACCTCTCGGTGTTTAAAATCCCCGGAGCTCGTGTGGGTTTTGTGCATCCACAGGCTCCTAGTGGGGTGCTACTGAGGCGACACTGGGAATTTGGCATCTCACTAACAGGCATTTTGGTTAACTGGAGGCGATTCAAAGAAGCAATAAGAACAATGAAGAAGGTCCGGGACTGATCTATGGCGATAGCTGCCAGGAGCTCTGTGCTGCCGTGGAGGAGGGGGCTCCGATAACACCGTGAGGATATTTGGGGGGAGCTCTGAGACGAGGGAGCAGCACTCCTGAGGCTGTTTGGGACAGGAGGCCAGAACAAAACATCTCCTGAGCCAATGGATGGGAACGGCAGGACAGAGCTCCCGTACCTGTAGAGGACACACCGACAAATGCTGATGGAGCAGAGCTGTGATAAGGCCAAGAAAAACATATCACTGACTGCACCTTGTTCATTTTGTTCTCGTCTCCACTTTCTGTGATTGCTCTGAAACAGAATATCCCAGCACTGGCTTTGTCTACATCTGTTTTTATTATTTTTCTTCCTGGCAGCCTCCTCCATACCCAGCCCAGCATAAGCGGGGCGGAGGCACCGTCCCTGCCCAGCTGTGCCCGCAGGGGTCTGCGGCACCCACCGGGGGCAAAGCCCCCTTTTCCTTTTCCGAGGAAGGGAGCGGATGAGGTTGTGTCACTGGGTTCAGCAAAGTGATCACCTGCATGAAAAGGTGCTGCTGAGCAGTCGGGGTTGTGGCAAGGTAAATGCATTTCTTTCGCAAGTTTTTATCTTTTTTTTTTTTTCTTTCCTCCTGTTGGAGTTGGAGAGCATTTAAAAGGCATGGGTGTGCAGATGATCCACCTAAAAACTGCTGCTGCGCAGCAGCGGGATGTCAGTATGGGAAAGGAACAAAGGGCAGAGCCTCTGCATTGCGAGGCAGGTTGCACATCCCCCACAGAGCGCTGCTGCAGGGCAGGCAAGGAACGCAGCGGGAGAATTTCTGCTGGGCCAGAAGGTCACAGCTGTGGAGATCGATGGGACTCAGCAACACCTGAGATGGAAAAGCCAAACCCGTATCACATGTTCTTGGTGAATAAAACCCTCTGTGCTGCAAAGCAAGCGGCTCCTTGAGTGTTTCTGACCTTCGTCTCTGGGATGCCCTCGGTGCACAGCAGGGGAAGGGCTGGGAGGTGGGGACAGGAGCAGGACACGACCTGGGGACACAACGTGGGGACAGAGGAGCAGGACATGCAGTGGGGGCATGGGGCTGAGGGACACACAGCCACCACCTGTGGCATTTATGGGGCAAACTCACTCGGGGGGCACCTGCCCACCAACACCTCCCACCTGATGCCCTTTGGTTGTGGCCGGTGCAGCAGGGGGGTGGCAGTGCCCCGTGGGTGCCCACCGCAGCCACCGAGCTCCTCGAAGCCCCCAGCATGGGGAGGGGGGGGGGGAAGGCGGGTTTAACCCCTGCAATGCCAAGAAGGGGGCGAGGAGAGGGGGGCGGAACCCTGAAGATATGAGAACAGCTCTGGCGGGAGGGTTGGGGTCCTTCCCCCAGCCCCAAATGCTATTTATTGGGGATAAACGCCCCAGTAGCAGCTGCATCAACATCTGTGGGTTGTTTGTTTATTTATTTATTTATTTTGGGGGGGGGGTGCAGTCTCCTTTCCCAACGCTGCCCAAAACACCCGATGGGGGGGGCATTATTAACCCCTGCGCCCCCAGCTGCGTGTGCACGGCCCGGCAGTGCAGGCGGGGGAGGGGTTACGCGTGTCCCCCCCTCCGTGTGCCTTGGAGGGGGGGGCGTGGAGGGAGGGGAGGGTGTCGGGTGTCCCCCCCCCGCCCTCCCCTCCCTGTGGGGGTCCCGCGGGGCGGGGCGGGGGCGGGGGCGGCGGGGCCGGGATGCGCCGTGCCGGGAGCGGGGCCGGGGCCGGGGCGCACGATGCGCTGCGGGGTGCTGGCTCTGGCGCTGCTCTGCGCCCTGCCCCTGGGAGCAGCGGGGCTGGAGCCCCCCGAGACGGGCTCTGGGATGCACCCAGGTAGGAGCTGTACCCCCCACCCCGGGGGTGGGATGGGAGGCGGAGGAGGAGGGGGGGAGCAAAGGGAGGCTCGCCCGGGGGTCCCCGCTCTCCACGCTCCCCGCCGGCCGGTGGGGATGCTCCGGGAGAGGAGGCGAGGCGGTGTCCGCTAGGATGCACTGTTCAACCAGGATTGCAGCCCCGGGCACGGCAGCGTGGCTTGTCTCCTCCTGCAGTATCGGGGCTGCCCTCCCGGCCCGGTACTCGGGGGTCCTGGGTGCTTTAGGGGGGGGGTCCCACCTCCCACCATCCCGGGTTGCGGCTGGTGCTGGGACGGGGGGAGCTGGGGGGCTGGCAGGTATGTCCCTGGGGGGCTGCAGTTAATGGGGAGTGAATCTGGGGGGCTCAGAGTGGGACAGGAATGTGGGGGGGCTCAGTGTGGCTCCAGGGGTCTCGGTGGCAGGACAGTGCTGGAGGGGGGCGCGGTGGTGGTCCTGCTGCAGGAGCAGGGCAGCCGGAGTGTGCAGGGCTCCCCGGGTGTGTAACATAACACAACATACGTGTAACAGCACGTAACGTGTCCGTGCAGGCATGAAACTTATGTTTGGGGCACTGCAGTGTGTCTCCACACCCCTCGCCTTTCCCCTCCACAGCTGGTCACGGTCAGGAAACTTTCACTGAAACTTTTTGGGAGCGCTGGGCCCCTTCTTTCCCAGTGGCAGAGGCTCCTGTCCAGGCTGGGGGTCAGCAGGGTCCTGGCTCCCCCCATAGGAGGGGGCTCGGGACTGGGTGGCCGGGTGGGAGGCTTCAGGCGAGCAGCTTCCAAAATTTGGAGCGTGGGGCTGGGACGTGTCACTGGCAGTGGTGAGCGGGGGGGAGCGCTTCCACCGTGCTGATATAAAAGAGATGTTTGCTGTGCTAAGACAAACGTTACCCTGCCTGCGTTGTGCTAATGCCCATGGGTCCTGCTCAGAGGTGGTGACCCCGATGGCACAGCCCCTGCCCGAAACATGTGTGCTTGGCCCAGGGCAGAGCGTGCCGGAGGCTTCCCTGGAGCCTGGTTGGTGGGAATGTGGTTGGGAGAGGGAAAGCCCCGAGTTATCTGAGCGGAGCTTAACTCCGCTTGAACCTTGGCTGGGAAATGAGGCTGCAGCCATGCAGCCCGCAGCCTGGGAACCGAGCTGGGAATCGCATTCCAGTGGCTGAAATTGGAGCGAGATCCAAGCGTGGATAAGGCACCGGGGGGATTTTGGGGTGGAAGCGAGGAAGCTGGGAGGTAACGACTGCGGGGAGGTAGGGGGCTGTGTGCAGGGTGGGAGCAGGGCTCTCTGCAGTGCCAGGCAGCCTGGGGACAGCCAGGTGTGTGGCTTCACCTTCAATTGCTGCCATCTGTGCTGGTGCAGGTCATGGACTTGGGCAGATTTCCTGCAGCTCTGAAGTGTTGCAGGTCCCCACAGGAAACCAGGTGTGGTGCTATAAATACATGGGTTCCTGGGGCTTTCACACAGAAGGCAGCTCTCCAGGCTGGGGCTCTGCCCCTGCTGTGCCCCCCCAGCCCCAATAACCACAACTCCTCCATCCAGTGCCCGGCTTCTCCTGAGCACCCTCAGCTTCCAGCTTTCCCCCCTCTTCCCCAGCTGATAGGGTCCTGCCTCGTACCCAGCCCCGCAGCGGGCTGATTTCATGTGGATTTAGGGCTGAGAGTGATGGCTGCTGGTCTGCGTGGGTCAGGGGAGCAAGCAGCTGGTGGTTCTGCAGCATCACCATCATGGGGTCAGCACCAGCCCTCATCCCTTCCTTTGCTCTTATCTGGAGGAGGGTTCAGATGGCTTGTGCTCAGGAGAAGGCAGTTGGGAAGCTCCCAAGCCCCAGAGCTTTGGGCTGTCAAAGCAGGAGGTGGCTCATCCAGGAGGGGAACTGAGCAGGCACCAGCGTTGTGCTTGCAGCTGTCACCAGCAGATGCTCAGTAATGATCCTGGGAGGACCGAGGGTGCCAGAAATGGGTGGGGGCTGGACCCAGGGCACCAGGGACATGGTCCCATCCCTCATGAGCGCATTTCCCCACGTTTGGGTTGCTGCAGCCCCAGCTGAGTCTCTCCCCTCTCCCCCCTTGCCCAGATGTGCCCGCAGGGGTCGGGATGCTTGGCTGGGATGCTCAGTTTTAGGAAGAGGAACCATAACTGCAACCCAGCTCCCCAGACACAAAGCTCCCCAAACCAGGAAAATTCCGTCTGCCAGCGCAACCCAAAAATGCGTGTGCGTGAACAATTTGCCATTAATTAAAGCTTAGAGTCACCCAATTAAAATCGGCTTAATTAAGGGATGAGTGGCATCTGACGATGCAGCGCTTGGCTCCTGCAGATGGCATTTCTTGCTCGAGGGCTGGTGAAAGTTGTCTTTCAGTAATTTATTCTCCTGGAGATCTGATGCTCTGAAATGTCACGTACAGCATCCTGCAGCAACCTCCTCGGGTCTGGGGCCTTACACTGGGGTGCGCTTGTAGTGGGGATGTGTTTGTGGGCTTGGTAAGTGAAAAATTTAATGTGGATGTGTAAAATCAGGTATGAATTACAAGGAGTTAGTGCTGTTTGTGTGTGTACAGAGCTGATGTTCTGTACCGTATTGATCACATTAGTCTCTGTGTGTATATCAAGCTTACAAAATCATGCTAATCTTAACAAGTTTGCAAGTCAAATTGCTGAAGGACCCAGAAATAGTAGTTCTGGACTCCTCATGTCATCTGCATCTGACCCTCCAGTGCATGCACACTGCTCTGGGTCCTCAGTCATGCTGTTATATGACCTTATTGCTTTTTTCCCCTCACGAGACCCCAAACCACGCTCTCAAAGTGGCCTGAACGCAGGGGTCACCGCCTGCCACAGAGCAGCTGTGTGCTGGTCCCCTGGGGCTGCTTGCCCCTCTGAACGACAAATTTCAGGCTCGAAGGAGCTCCGAGAGCCTCCAGCAAAGGGCAGAGCCCGCCAGGAAATGCTCACAAAGCACCTCCTATCCCAGAGTACTTCAGAATAAGTAAGAGAATGAAATATGTGGGACAACAGGGATATGGGGTGAGGGTCCTTCTGGTGACCCTGCTACAGCCAGCCCCTGGGGCTGGGGGACAGCCGGGCACAAAGGGTGCTTGTGCTAAGGGTGGGAGCTGCTGGAAACCCTCAGGGCTGCAGAGGGGGAGCGCTCTGCCGGCAGGTCGGGGGTCCCAGCCCCACGGAGGGGTGATGGGGATGTGCCCTGGGGGCTCACTGACATCCCCCAGTGCTGTCTGGTATTAGGGCGGTGGATTGGTGTGGGACCTGTGGGTGGGGGATGTCGGCTCCTCTCCCCTGCAGAAAGGAGGGAGAATGAAGGGAGAATGCTGCACAGTGGTTTCTGCAGTGAAGCAGCATTTCTGGTTTCCTATGTGATGTGAAAAAATGTCCAACTGTACCCAAAAAAAAAAATGGGAACAATGACAAAAGTGGCGCCTTCCTGGGTGAGAATTGCCTTCGCAGCTGGAAACCACTCTGTCACCCGTCTGAGCTCGCTGAGCACCACCTTCCAGTGCAGGATCTCATTGCTCATTTGTCTGCCAGGTGGCAGTGTCCCCTGCCCCCAAATCCTCTGGTCCCTTTGTCCAGGACAGGGCTGTGGGGGTGCAGGGACGTGGGGGGTGCACACACAGAGCCCACTGCATCCCCGAGGGTGCTTCTGGCCGGGTGGGTTGAACGCTTGTTGTACGCCTGCCTCATGGGGAATTGCTTGAAAAATTTCAGCCAAACCGTCCAGCAGCTTCCAGGGCCGCTGCCTTTAGCCGTTATTTGTGATGCTGTGAGCTGGAGCGCACACCAGAGGCTTGGCAGCATCCCCACGCAAAATCCTTTCAGATCAGGCTGAGTTATAAAAACTTAAACCTTTCCTCTAGCAGCGGGCCAGACACAGCCTCATTTCCTACTTTCCCTGTTGTTTATTGAAGTGCCCACTCTCCGTGCCAGCAGGTTGGCTCCAGCTGTGGGTGGATCCGGCAGCCCCCAAAATTACCCCTGCCCAGAATTAATACAGCCAGGTACCGCTGCCTTCCCTGCAGCCGGGGATGCCGGTGCCACTTGCATCCTTATTTTTCACACATAATGGGTCAAAATCCTTGCTTTTAAATTCCAGCGTGCTGGGAAAGGGTTTGAAGGGTAAACATGCACTTCTCCTTGGGGGGAGGATTTTCTAGACGAGCAGTGTAATGGACAGTCTGCGTGCTGCAGGTTTACAACTGCGCAAACCCCGGCGGGCAGCAGGGCGAGATGATGTATGCCTCGTGCCTGGGGGAAAATAAACACGGTGAGCCCGGCTGCTTTGCCTCAGCCCGTGTCTGTCTGAGCACAGGCAGACGTCTTCCAGCTGCTCTGGGGCGCCCAGAGCTGTTGGGAGACCCCTGGCCAAATTCAGCATCCCTGGGGGGACACGGGGGCTTGGGCGTGAGCCAGGGCTGTTGGCTGGGCTGCGATGCAGCATCCCCTGCTCTGTCCCCTCCTCGTGTTGGGACAGGCTCTGGCATGGCCCCGTCTTTGAGTTTCTTGCAGGAAAGGCACCGTCTGCTGCTGCTGAGCGGGTGCCTGGTGATGCCCCCACTGCCTGGGCTTACGTAGCCGCTCTCCTCCTCCTTCTCCTCCTCCTCCGGCCAAGCAGCTGGCCCCCCCGGTGTACGTTCAGTATGTGCTGTATAAACATCAATCTCCGCTCTCACAAACTCGCTGCAGAGCCGTGGGGCTGATGTCAGGCCTGGGTGGGCAGGGGATGCTGGCGTTAATTCGGCTCTCGATAGCCACGAGTGATTAAGGCTCAGCCCCACTCCCCCCTGCAGGATGGGGGGCGTTCATTCCTTAGGGTTTTGGGGCCGTTTGAGGTTGCTTGAGGAGGACAGATTGGGAACCCCATCCGGCACAGCTGGGATGTGCCTCAGCATCCCCCTCTGTGGGACCAGGGAGCTGGGGGCAGGAGGCTGCTGCTGCCTGGCTGCATTGGAGAGCTCTTGGGGTGCCTGCTCCATCCATCCTTAGAGCTTGCCCCTATCTCTGCGGGGTTTCTGCTGCTCGGTGCTGAGCACACTGCCCATCAGCAGCTCCTGGTGCCGCAGGGCTGTCCAAGGGAGGATGCTGAATGCGCTCTGGGCTGGTCCTGAAGAGGAGAGTTGGTCCTGAGATGTCCTCGCTGGGCTTCTTGGAGGTCTGGTTGATACAAGCTGAGGTTGCTGAGAGCTCCTGGAAAGCAAAGCTCTTCCTTTACCTAACCGGGTGGGGAAGTAGGGGCTTCCAGAACCTGCCTTAGTCACCGTTGGCTTAGAAATCCTCACCAGGAGCTGTGCTCTGGGGGCTGCTGCAGCCTTGGCAGCGTTTGGTTCCCAGGCACCTTCAGTTCCTGCGTGCCCCGAGTTGTTCCCCCCTTGCTGTTTCCCACCCAACCACATCCAGGGGACAGGGCATGGATGGATGGGGACATCGGCACGGGTTGGTGGCTTCCGCAGTGAACCACGTTTGATTAACCACAATGTGCACAGAGCAGGTTGGGCTTTTTGTCCCTAAATTGCCCTGGCTCTCAGCAGCAGTCTCAGGCTGGGACGCGTTGAAAGGAGAGCACCAACCCGAGCAGAACAGAACATGGCAAGGGGACTCCTTGTCCCCAGCGTCCCTTCATTGTGCGAGGGATGAACCCAACCTGCAGCCCCTCTGATGGGTCGCTTGGCTGAAAAGCTTTGCTCCCTTGTGGCTGTCGGCTGGGGGAAAAAAATCTCCAGCATCCTCCAGCATCCTCCTCCCCTGCCTTTCCCACCCCACAGCTCACGGGAGCAGCTCAGCGACAAAGCCCAGCTTCTGTTCAGCGCACGTCAACCTTGACAGCGCGCCGCTGTCCCGCGATGATGGTAATTAGTGCAGCGCTAATTACCCAGCTTGAGCTCTGCCGTGCCCACCAGCCGAGCAATCCCCGCGGGGCTGGAGGCCACCGGAGGTCCCAGCCCCTTGGTCCCCACCACGATCATGGGAGGTGGATGGGGAAGCTTTGCAGTGGGGTTTCTGCCTGGGAATGCCAAGGGGGAGCTGGCTCCGAAATCCCAGGAACTTCATTGCGCTAGGAGGTGGTAAAACCCAAACCCCTCTTTGTACAGCCCCCTGTTTTGATACTTGCTCATTTTAAAGTCCTTGTGGCAGCGTTGCCAGTCCAAAACACTTGAACAGTCCATGGAGGGTTGCAGTATTTAATTCCTGAGTACTGAGACAGATACCCGCTGCCCTGATTATTTCTGCAGGAAGGTTTATAAATCTCATTGCAGTGAAAAAGAGACATTTCTGCCCAATTCCCACAGCTCCCGGAGGGGGCTGGGGCTGAGCTGGCTGCACCACCTGCGCGGCTGAGCCAGTGCAACCTTCCTGAACCGTGTTAAGGACCTCCCCAACTAATTAATCTGCACAAGACTTTGAGAAGCTGCAGGTTTGCCCTTGGCAATGGGGTAAGGCAGGAGCGGGTGGTGCCCCTGGGGACGGGCAGGGCTGGGTGGAGGAGCTGGTGGCATCCCCTGAAGGGCCCAGGGCTGCTTCTGCTGGGGCTGCACCTTGGCACGTCAGTTTGGGGACGTGTCATTTAGTGCTCGGAGGTTTGAGTGTCCTTTTTGCAGTCCCCCCTCGAGCCCCAGCAGTCTGATGAAGTCTGTTTTGTCTTCTGTCCCAAACGGCTGTCCCAGGGCTCAGCAGCACTGTCCCCAGTGCCACCAGAGAGCTGGCTCTGCCTGGGCACAGCCAGGGGATTGGAGAGAGCAAACAGGGCCAAATGCACTGCTTTTTATTTATTTATTTAATAAATGAAAAGGAAACCACTTTCAGGCTAAACTATCAGCTGCAGCCATCCAAAAGTGCAGATGTGGCTCTGAGCTGAGAAGGCCAGGTCCTGCCCTGGCTGGGGGTGCAGGGGGGGCTGGGGCTGGGAGGGCTCTGCGATGGGGAAGTTTGTGTATCAGGGAGCAAACCAGGGGTTTTGACATAGTCGAGATCTTCATAAATGAGTTCATTATTTGAAAGATGGAATCGATTAGTAGATAAATTGGCAGAAAGTGGAGGTTTGTTGGGAAGGGATCCTAGCCCCACATCAGAGCTCGCTGGCAGCGCCTCCCCCACGTCTTTGGTGTGCTTTCGGCACAAAAACTCAGTTCCTGCAGTTGACATGCGGGGGCTTTGCTGCACAAAATATTCCCGTAGAAATCATATTTAAGTTCTCCATTGAGAAAAGAGAGATAATCCGTTCCTTTCTGGGCCAATTCAACCCCAGGCACACTACATCCAGCTGGGGGGGGGGACACTTTACAGCCCGAGGGGTGTGGGGTGGCTGTGTCACCCCACTGTCACCCTGCTCCCTGTCCCCATGGGTGGCTCCCAGTCCCAGTGAGCAGGGGACAGCTCTGTCCATCCCAGGGATGGATGCTGCTCCACGGGGTCCCTCCAAGCTGAATTATGATGGTCCGTTGCCACAGCCCTCCTTCAGAACGTTTCATTTGGGAGGAATGTCAGAACATCCTATTTCTGATCCAAAATCTCTCAGCGAGCAGCCTGGTTATTTTTAAAGCATCGCTGCTTCTGCCAGCAGGTTTTCTCTGCTCTGAGAACAGGCGGATGGGGCAGAGGCGTTGAGCGTCTGGTCACCTCGGGGCAGCAGGGCAAGGGTGGAGATAGCTCCTGATGTGGGATTTTGTGGGGTCACAGGAGTTTGTTGAGCACCGGGGTCTTGTGCCAGGCTGGATGAGCCCTGAATGTGTTGCAGCAGCTGCTTGCATCAAGGGATTCATGTGGTTCCCTGGCCAGGCGGAGAGCAGGAGACCGAGGGTTTGGGCAAAGATCGTGGGGTCAGCTGCAGGCATGGGCACAGAGAGCATCCTGCAGGCAGGGGCAGGCAGTGGTGTTTCTTTCCATCACTCCCTTCTTATGGCAACACTTCCCCGTGTGCAAAAACGTCCCTCTGAAAGCCATCAGAGAGTGCCATGGCAAGGATCTGGTGCTGGTGCTGCATGGACCTTGCCTTCTCCTGCTCCAAGGAGCCCATAACAGAATCATCTAGGTTGGGAGAGACCTCCAAGATCACCGAGTCCAACCTCTGACCTAACACTACCAAGTCCTCCACTGAACCATATCCCTGAGCTCTACATCTAAACATCTTTTAAAGACCTCCAGGGATGGTGACTCCACAACTTCCCTGGGCAGCCCGTTCCAATGCCTCACAACCCTTTCAGTAAAGAAGTTCTCCCTGATATCCAACCTAACCCTGCAGTGGTGCTCAGCACGGAGCTCTCCTTGTGTTCAGTGTCTCCATGGGCTGGGGGCAGAGCTCTCCTCCTGCACCCGCTGGGGGAAAGGGGCAGGGGCTGGGCACAGCTCCCTCAGGTTAGTCTGGGGGAAAAAGAGGGAAACAGGTAATTGCTGTTGTTGTTTTCACCAGAGTGTAAGCAAAGGACAGATTGTTTTGTCTTGTTTAGTCTCCTAAAAGGATTTGAGCAGCAGTTGCGATTTTCTTAAAGGAAAAAAAATAAAAGTAATTAACTTTTATTTCTTGAAAACTGATGGCTCTAACAAGAAGCATTATGCAGATAGCTCGCAGTTGCAGAGTGGCTGTACTCCAGGTTGGAACATTTAGGGAGGACATGAAGTATTTCCGCTGGGATGTGGAGGAAGAGGAGCAGCAGGCAGGCAATATATCCCAAAGACAGCCCAAAGCCCCTCGGAGCCCCAGACCCGCAGGGACGGATGAAGGATGACTTCTGCTGCCGTACTGCAGGAGGCTACGGGGGATGCTGGAGCAGATCTTATCACAGCATCTGCAATGAAAACCAGGATGCTCGGGGTGCTGGGGAGGCACCGGTGTGTGCTGCAACCTCCTCGGTGACCGTGGTTCTCGGGGAATTGAACATCTGCAGCCCCTGAGGTCAGGATGGGGCTGGGGAGCGGAGGGATGGGGGCGGCTGTGGCACACGGTGGGGCTGGACCCCCAGTTCCTCACTTTGCTGTTTTGTCGTTTCTGCTGCTCGTTTCCCCCGGGGAAGCAGGGTGTGATGCCAGGCAGCTGCCTCCCCTCCTCCTGTCATGGCTCTGACTGCGAGATGGCTTCGCCAGACAAAATGCAGGCAGGCGCTAGCTGATGTTCCATTAGCTCCTCTCTTCCTCTCTTTTTTCCTAACCTGCTAGACATGGCATTGCGAAGAAGTGCTGTTCCTTCACCAGCTTCCCCTGCCTTATGCTCCTGTGCTCCCTTCCCCTGCCAGCCCTGCCCGGGGGGGAGCAGAGCCCTGCAGCCGTGGGGAAACACCACGCTGAGAGGTGTCCCCTCTGCATGGACACGAGTTGTCCCCGAGGGGCACAGCTCCAAGGAGAGACGTGCATTGACCCTTGATGAAGGCTTTAGGGTTCTAGGGTGGCAAAGTGAGAGGGAAATAAATTCATTTTGCAGGCAACCTGCAAAAAAACCTTCCTGAAGCCACCCAAGGGGCAGGTCTGGCCTTCTCTGTCTGGGCTGTCAACTTTTCAACAAAACTCTGCAAATTGGTGTCAGGCTAGGTCTGGAAATTCCTGATGAATATGGGAAATAGCTCCAGCTGGAATTTGAAATTTCTATTTCTCTCCCAAGTATGTGCCTCAAAACGAATTGCTGAGATTAAGTTTTCCTTAAAAAGGGAGGTGGGGAGGGAGCGACTTGAAGTCCTTCAGCCAGAAGAATGCCGCTGGTACAGCGGGGTTAGCAAGGACCGCAGGGATCACTCTGAAGTCAGCCAAAATACATTTTTCCCCCCAGTGCAATCCCTGAAGCACAGGCTGGTTCTCACAGCTGTGAGGCTGGCACGCAGCGTTTCACATCTGCGGCTCTGTGCCTGTCTCCTGGCAGGGAAGGAGCCTCTCCATCCTTGTGGTGGAGCTGGGGAACGTGGGCGAGGGGTGAAGCTGCCTTGGAGCTCGGGGATATTCTTTATTGATTTTTTTTTTCTGCATTTCTTGAGACTTTGGTTTGGGTTTTGCTGTCTTCAGAGCCATGTTTTTGATGGCAGCTTCCCTTGGGCAGCAGGCGGTGTGTGGGGCTAACGAGGCAGGCTGAGCGAGCCGGCGTCCTGCAAAGGCACCTGGCACAGGGAAACCTTCAGTGTGATAAAGTGACATTAGGAACACTCCTCTGAGTCCTGGAACAGGTCAATTAAAGGGCTGGGAATGCCTTGGGAATGCCGCGCTCCGTTCCTGGGTGTGCAGGGGCTGAGCGAGTCGCTCTGAGGAGCGCTGCTACAAGGTCATTAACGTGCTATTAAAAGGTCATTAAAGGGGCTCTGAAGTTGGATCCCGTGAGCTTTGCGTGAGCAGGTTTTAAATGACTTCTGTGCGTTTCTTTCCTCGGTGGAGCTTTATGAATATTTTAATGATGAGAGTGGAGAAAAAGAAAAAACAAAAAAAGAAAGAGAGAGAGAGAAAAGAAAGATTTGGGCAAGAGAACCAGGAGGGAGACAAAGGCTGATGCCTCTCGTGCTGTTGGTGCTGCCTGTGGGAGGACCCATCTCTGTGGCCACCTGCGGTTTGTGGGATGCTGAAGCATCCTGCTCAGACCTGCTGTGATTGAGCGCTGGAGGCCCACGATGCATCCCCACCTTGCAGGAGAAGCCCTTAAGCTGCTAAATGTGCTTTGAGAAGAAAAAAAAAACTCTTTTTGCGGGTCTTTCTAATAAGTGGATCAGGAGCTGGCCCACATTAAGCTGTTTTCTGAATCTTTATTACTGGTTTTATTGTAACACCCCGCTCATGCTTTTCCCCTGCAAGTGAGTGGACTTCTGGGACTCCTACACCTTATGTAATAAAAGTGCTGTTAATTTTCTTCCACAGCTCCACTGGTTTTAATTGTAACCTCCCACGTTAGCTGTAACAGCCCATGTGTTGGCTGTACACATTGCTTAATTTGCTGCTGGCCTGCCTCACGGTCGGTGTTGTGGCTGTGTCTCAGCGGCTGGGAGGACTTCAAATCCAGCCGAGAAGGTTCCTCCAGAGAGAAGGTGTTTCTCCTAATTCAGCCACAGGTGTTGGTCGTAAAGGAGCAATTAAGCAGGAGACCTCCTGTGCCTTATTCTTTGTAGGAGTCAGATCAGAAGGTGCTCGGTCTCACGCTGTGTTACGGCTGCTGATCCATAAATGATGCTGATCGCACCAGGAGCTGGAGCCTGACCCGAAGCCAGGTGGTTGCAGCCTCTCCGAGGCATTAAAGCGATGCCCGAAGGAGCTGCCCAGGCTGTCCCCAGTAACGCTGAGCCGGCCTGCATCCCACCCAGCCCTTCGTTTCAGACAGGGGAGCTCCTTGCCTTGCAGCTCCCTGCACCTCCCGAGCCAAACACGTGCAGATGCGGCCGTGGATCCCACCCGGCCCGTTTTACACACACAGGCTGGTATTTCCGCACATCTCCCTCTCCCCCTGCACGGCCCCTTCGCAGAGAACAGCGTCAGCCCTCGCTCGTGACCTTGACCCCCAAACCTCGCCCCCCCCCCTCCTCCCGAAACAAGGAGCATCTGGCACGCACGTGCCTGCCTGCTGGCAGAGCTGCGCCGGTGCTGCACAGGCGTTTGCCCTGCTCGTCCTTTTGGGATGTGTTTGCAGCCCCACAGCGGTGCTTGCTCGTGGCTCGGTGGCTGCTAGGGGGACATAGGTCCTTGGGAGTGGCCCCCCGGGAGGTGGGTGTCTCAGGCAGCCTTTCAAGGTGTTCAGGAGAAGTTTCCTCCAGTGAAAGGGTCTGGTGGCTGTGCTGGAAGTTATCAAGGGTTTGACTGTCGTAGGGCAAGGGGTGCTCCAAAATGACTCCAGATGTTAGGAGCCAGCCACATCTCCTCTGGTGCACGGCTGGCTCCCGGCCAGGGAGCTCGGTGGGAGCTCTTTTAGGGGCCCTTTGGAAGGGGGAATCAGCTCGTCCTGGTGAATCCCCCCCGGTTGTGTGCTCGGAGACCACCACAGACACCCAGATGTCCCATCTCTGGCACAGCCTTGTCCTCTCCTGCCCAGACATGGGGAAGGGGAGCAGCCCTTCTTCCTGGGCTGTAGCTGGGTGCTGGGGACCATTCACCCCTCTGCAGAGGGGGGCAGTCCCCGAGCATCTCCTAAGAGCTTCCCTTTCAGGTGGTTCCCTGTAGCCATGAGATCGCCTCCAAATTCTCCTCCAAACCTTGGCATTCAACCTCTGGCTTGGACCATCAGCAGGCAGGTTTTCCAAGCTTTCCTCTCATGCTGTGAGGCTCAGGAAGGCTAAGTGAAGAGACCCAGAGCTGTTCACGAGTCCAGAGCTGGAACATTCAGTCTCTGTGTCAGGAAGTTGTGCTGTCTACCAAAGCCAGAGCAAAGCAGCAGGTCTGAGGCCCCCGTGTCCACCCTGTGTAGTTTTTATATTTTTTACATTGGACTGGACTTCCATTGCACGGGATGCTCGTTATGTTTGGAACATTAAATGTTCTCCAGAGCATTCCTGCTGGCTTATTGTTGCCAGAAAGGCATCCGTTTGTGTGGTCCAAGACCGCTCTGCAATGCCATCTAAAGCGCACTAAGTGTAGATGACCGAGGTGTTCCCAGCAAAATGCATTCCTGATCCTAATTAAAATAACTTGTGCATGAGTTTTTTTATTTGCTGTGCTTATTTTCCACCTTCAGCAAGAGCTTTCCTGTGCAGGAGCAGGCTGTGAACACGTTAGCATGGACTAACATTTTCCAAAGCGAGCCATTCGCAGAGGAGATGTGAAGGGTGCTGGCTGCACACCTGTGTCTTTACAAAGGAGGTGCGAGGCTGGCAGGGCAGATTTTCAGCCTTCGTTACGTGTTTTTTTTTCCAGACTTGTGGATCTCCAACCCAACAGTGGTGCCCTGGCCTCTGGGCTTGTTGCTGCTCGTGGCTGGGACCTGCAGTGCTGCAGGCGTGCTCCTTGCACACGCATCCCATGCAGACAGGCACCAGCTTTGCTCGACCCCTGCTGCCCCCGTCCCACTGAAATTACAGCGGGGCCCAGACTGAGCAGGCAGGGGAGCCAGGATGGAGATGGAATAGGATGGGGAGTACTGAGATAAATGTCCTGATGGAGCAGCCAGAGCCCGGCTGGTGTGGGACTGTCCTCGCCCCTTCCCTGTGCTTGGAGAGGGCTTGAGACAGCCCCGTTAATTGCTCGTTTGTTCTGTCTGCTCTCCTTCTTAATAGCAGCCTATAAATATTGCTGTGGAGAGCGTGGGTGGATGTGGTTCAAGTTCAAGGTTGCGAGCAGCATGGAGAAGGCTTCTTCTTATTGGGGTTGTGCATGGGTTGGTGCATGGCCCTGCCCCGTACAGGAGTTGAAAGCCCTGAAGGCAAGGTTTCAAGGTTTTATTTTTTTCTTTCTTTCTTTTTTTTTTTTTCTTTCTTTCTTTTTTTAACTTAAAGGGATGCTTGTTGCTTTGCCTGGATAAATGAGTAGATTTTTCTTCTCATCTCAAACCTGAAAGTGGGTTAAGCACGTAGGAGAGCAGTTGCCTCTTTTTTTTTTTTTTTTAAGCCTGTAACATCACCAGTTGCCATACCAAAGACGGCGCAGGAACTGCTTGCTCTGAGTGTGGTGTGATGATCAGGAGACTGCTGACATCTCCGGGTGGTGATGGCTGCGATGTTCAAAGCGATGCCCTGGGTTTGTTGCTTCTGCAGCTCCCACAGAGCAGAACCAAGCTTCATCAGGAGCTCCTCAAGGATCCCCACACCCCAACAAGGATTTCACTTTAGCTTGGCCAAAAACATGCCCGTGCTGCTGTGCCCCCATGCCACGGGGCTCCCAGGACCTTGACCTTGTGCCTCTTCCCCATGCCCTTCACCTGTGGCTTTCTGAAAGAAAGTCAGGGCCCGTTGCTGCTCCCAGGGGGGTTAGCACCCAGCTCGCCCAGTGCCAGGGAAGCTCAGCTCCAGTAACAGCCCATCCCTTACTGGTGCTGCCAGCAGCACTGTGCTCTTGGGGCTGTGGCTGAGCCAGCTCACAGCACCGCAAGGCAGCAATGGAGGAGAGCGGCTCTTGAAACACAGGAATTGGGCAGTGTAGGGAGAAGAGGCATTTGACCCCGGTTTTCCCACATTTTATGGCAGTGTCCTGGTCTCTGGGACATGGCAGGAGGGGAACGGCTCCACTGACTTTGCATGTCTGGAACTTGGTCCTCTATTTTTCGGATACGATGTTGGATGATGATGACTGGGTGTTTGGAGCTGAGCTGACTCCTTAAAGCATTTGTTTTGCTGCAGGTGTGGTAAGAAAGCAGAGCAGCTCGAGACAGATGGACTTCCTACGTTATTTTTTGTTTCCTTCGAATCCAAACTAGGGAGAAAAAAAAGAAAAAAAAAAAAAAAGAAAGAAAAGAAAGAAAGGAGAAAACAAATTTATTTATTTATTTATTTATTTATTTTATGTAGGCCTGACAGAGCACTGAATTGTGCCGCAAAGGCTGGGAGCGCTGCTGCAAAGCCAGCATGAGCGATTGCTGCAGCAGCCTCCAGGACACTTATCCTGGGGGTCTGCAGAGCTCCTGAGAGAGCTGTGGAGAAGGGTTGGGAACTGTAGGAGATGTAGGAGTGGGGTCCCTGTTTTTGGCCGCCCTCCTCCCTTGGGAGCACGCAGCCTGCCCAGGCAGGGTGTCGGATGCCTCTGGATGCCCGTGTCTGTGCCGCGGGTCCGGGCATCCTCAGCACAGCTCCAGGAAGGAGCTGGTGGAGCCCAGGGCAGCAAGCAGGGCTGCACTGCCCCGCTGCAGGTGCTGGATGTGGGCACCGACCCTGCCAGGCCCAGGAGGTGTGCGAAGGTGTCGGGGCTCGCCTGTCCCATGGGGACACTGTGAGGGTGTCCCCAGGTGCCCGCCAGCCCCGCTCCACCCCAACACGCCCCGATAGATGTGCTGGCAATGCCCCGAGCTGCCCCCTTCCAGTGCCACACCATTTTCCTCCTGTCTGCCTTCCTCATCCTGCTCCCAGTTTGCCCACAGAGGGACTGGGCTGTGTCGGTGAGACCTTGGCCTGGCTTTGGTGCCGCTGGCCCCAGGTTATCAGGGACGGATGCCCCTTGAACAGCTGGCAAAGCACAGAGCCACTGGAGCTAAACGTGAAATCCCCCAGATCCGCAGTTCAGTGGGGCTGTCGCACTCGCTGGCACTCCGATACAAGGCCAGGTGGCAAGGATTACTTTCCACAAACTGAGAACATTTTAATGTCTCAGAAAAAGAAATCTTGAAACCTTGCAGCAGGAGTTCTCCCACTGCGATGCTGGATGCAGTATGTGGTTTATAAAAAAAAATCCTGGCAGTTTTGGAGCACTGTGTGATACATTGCTTCAGTTTAGTGAACCCTTCTTTTTCAGCCTGGGAAATTAGCCCACGGCTCCAGCTGTCCTCTTTCCTCTTAATGGTCAGACAGAGGCAGCAGGGCAGTGGTACGGGCTGATGGCTTTGGTGAAGCTGGAGAGGTGGCAGGCTGGGTTATGGGCCAAGCGGGCTTTGGGCTGGAGGAGTTCTGGTGCCTTCCAACCTGTGTGTGTCTGAAAAGAAGGTAATTTGTGTGGTCCTGATCACAGGGAGTCAGCTCGTGTGTTGTACTGGGCCGTTACAGCAGCTTGGTTTTGTGTATTTTACAAAGAAATTAGTTTATTATTTATTTTTTTTGTTTCTTTGTTTTTGTTTTGGTTGCAGTTGGTTTTTTTTTTTTTTTTTTTTTTTTTTTTTTTTTTTTTGAAATGTCCTGAAAAAAAATCTCAGGTTTTAAACACAAAACTTCACTTTCAGTTTTAATCCAGCTGTCTGTGTTTGAGTTAACTACAGTTAACTCGCACGGAATAAAAGAAAATATGAAAGAGGAAAATCATCCCTGCAGACAGAGCCCCGCATGAGGCTGACTCAAAATGACTCACTTTTTCTTTTTTTTAACTTTTTTCTTTTTTTTTTTAATAGAAATACTGGGGAAGTTTTCTGCTTGACACCAATTCCTTTCCAGCAATTTCATTCAACCCTGAGACCTGCCCCACATCCCGAATCCAGGATTTTCTCAGTGTCATCTGCTCGGGTCTGCAGTGTGCAGGTGTGAGCATGGGTGGCCCGAGCCTCTCAGCTTTACTTGCGATGAGTAATGAAGGCCTGAAAGCTGTTTTTTTGGTGGGATATTTTTTTCTTTAGGTTCTTCTGCATAGCAAGCTCACTTTTCTCCTCGGGAAATTTTCTAGGAGATGGAGAGAAAACTTTATTTGATCTGGGAGGTGCAGATCAGTGGGTAGGGGATGCTCCAGTGCAGCCTTGGAGGTGGTGGATGCAGGAGCAGGCATGGACCAGCCCGTGGGCAGGATGACGACTCTGAGCTTTGGGGAGAAAAGAGGGATGGAGAGCTTAAAATCCAGCACAGGGCTTTTGCATAACTGCTGATGGTTGCAGAGGTCACCCCGTGCCCATGTGCTGAGCGTGCCTGCTGTGGGATCTCACCTGTAAATGATTGCAGGAGGCTGCCTTGGTCCCCGTGGAGCATCCGTGCCCATCCTCACCCTAGCCTGCAGCCCCTCTCTGGTCCAGGATCTGCTCTTGGTGAGCCAGGCTCAGCCTCAGGACCTTGGGTGGCCGTGGTGGATGGGAGAGCTGATGGAAAAGGGGCACATCCAGCACAGCTGGGGGCATGCCTGGATGGCACAGGGGCTCTGACATCTCCCAGCTGGCATCCAGCACCTCCATGGGGCCTCCGATGGGTGTCCAGCCCCTGTAAGCACCCCACGTCCATGAGCCTTGAAGGCTCGCAGGCACCCAAATGTACAGAAATACCTTGGGGGAGGGAATTGGGGTGGAGAGGGGAGCAGCTCTGAGTAATGCTGAGCGTAAAGAGCTCGGGGGAGAGTTCAGGAGTTCCGTAAAGGTGGAAACCGCAACAGTTCCACAGTTTGTGCAAGAAAGTTGGCAGCCGCGGGTGTGGAGTGAATCACAAACGTGCACATGTTTTGCCCGAGGTGAAAATTGGAGTGCTTTTTGGCTGTGAAATGTCAGCTTGTTAGTCTGGGAAATGCTCCTTTTCTGGTTTTTCTCTGCATTGCTCTGAGCTGTTTGCAGGGAGCGGCGTGCGCAGGGCTGGGAGGGCTGGGCTGGTGCGGGGGCCCCGCACGCCTCCCTCTCCTTTCTTCCCCTTTTCCTGGGGTCCCACAGGCCTAAAGATGCATGGGGTCAAGGTTAGGACCTCCAGAATATTTGTCCCTATCAAATGAACTTTAGCATAAGGATGGATCGTGGTGCTTTGCGGGGAGCTCGTTTATCTCCAGACTAAGTGCAGCCCGGCAGGTTGTATTTGAGCCGAGGTGAACCACGTCAAAAAGGGGAAAACTTGGCCTTGCTGAGTGAAGACGTGGCTGGGAAAGCTTCCCCGTGTTAGGACAGGTTCAGGCAGAGGCAGCACCTTTGCCAGCTGTTTGTGCAATGGGGAATCTCTTGCGTTAGACCCTGCACTCTTGAGAAACGCAGGTGGGAGGGAGCTGCCTTCCCTGCCCCCGGTCCCCTGTGAGCTCAGGATCTGTTGGGAGGTGGTTGGGAAATGGCTGCAGCCTGCTTCTGGCTGCTTCAGGATCCTTGCCCGTCCCCCAGCTCCTTTCACAGGGATGCGATAACGCAGTGCCTCCGTGGTGAGGAGGGAGTGACCCGAGCCAAGCCTTTACACTGGCAAGATATGATTGCTTCCTGAGTGAAGTCACCGGCTCTTATCACACCTGGAAAATTAAGTTATCTGACTCCCTGCCCTCCCCCAGCCAATTAGCCTTCAGGGCTGTTGATAAAGCACATGGGGCACAAAAACACAGAGACCCAGCAGGGGCAGAGCCCCTGGCCCCTTGTGGGGATGCCGGTCCCATCCTGCCGCTCCGTGCTCCCCGCGGTGCCAAGCTGCTCCTTCCCTCCTGCCGGGTCTGAGTCAGGCAGCAGGGCTCTGCAGAGGGCTGCTTCCTGACGGGCTTATTATGTTTATCATGTTCACGTTTCAACTTGCCCATAAAATGATCTTAGTGTTGATTTTTGGTTGCATTGCTTACAGATCCTCCTGGCTAGGCAGCAGTGCCCGTGCTTTACGGGAAGACTCCCTCCCCGGGGTGTTTCTGTCCCGGAACAATTTACTCTCCATTATTTGGTGGGAGAAGTACGTTCTTTCTCCACCTGTCCAGAGAAATGCAACTGCCACTACCTTCTTCTAATGGGTTGGCAATGTGCCATGAATAATGAGAGTCAGCATGTTGTCGTGGTCATCATCTTCATCATCGCTGCCTCGGAGGTGCAGTCGGGGCAGGCTGTGGGATCCTGCCCTGCCTCCTCTGCTAAGAGAGACCTGAGTGCTAGATCCCCTTCTGGGCGCACAAAAGGCAAAGGCCACAGAAAGATGCTTTCTGGGCACCTTTGGCTTACGTGGAGGTTGCCCCTTTTGCCTGCTCTTCTCCAGCCCTGCTGAAGACTCCTGCTGCTTGGGTCTGCTGGGAGCACGGTTCAAGGTGAAACTCAGCCAGGTTACAATAAATGTCTTCTGATTTTATTTTTATTTTATTTGCTGCAATGAAGCCCGGTGGCTGCTGGCACAGGTCAGGCTCCTGCTGGTGCCTTCCTGCAGTGACTAAGAGCTGGGTGCGCCGCCGAGGTCTGCCCTGCCTCACACATCTCGGCGATATTGGGTTTAAGGTTCCCTCTCGGCCTCGGGTGGCGTTACAGGGAAGTTTATCAGCACTGTTAGATTAACCCAAAGGGACTGACTCATCACCAGAAGGAGCAGGGGATTCGCAGGACAGCCTGGTCTGGCTGTTGAAATGAGAGTCCCGGGATGGGAGCCTGGGCAGCCCTGGTGCTATTCTTCAGGCTGTAATCTCTCCCAGATGTGCAGGTCTGCAGCAGGAGATAAAGCTAACCCGGCCGTTTCCCTTGTTACTCGAGACACTCCAAACGTTGCTGAAATAAGAGCTCAGGCAGAGGCTCTGCCAGGCATGAAACAACCAGCCTGCTGCAGGGGAGGCAAAGCTGCAGCAGTGCTTGTGAGATGACTTCCAGGAGCGAAGAAGGTGACCGAGGTGTTTCGGAAGTAGCCATTTCCCATCAAAGAGCTGCTCCATCCCCAAACACTGAAATCACATTTCCTTTTGTAAGAAACCTTTCCTGCAGACACTGTGTGTACACTGACGTTGTTCTTTGCAACCCTACAAAATGAACAGAGGGAGAGCTGGTACTGGACACAAGCCCCCAGAAGGTGATAATTTGCAAAACTTGCTATTAAATTACTTTGACAACGAAGCAGCAAACAGGAGGTTATTTACTAGGGACGGTGAAGGCCAACATTTCTGGGACTTGTCCCCACTCCCTGTCACGCAACTTTTACTAGCACGTTTTTGACTTGGTTTTAAATTAATCACACGGATTCCTCTGCATAAGCACTGTAGACCAATTCAAATCTGGTTTGTGCTGATTCACTGTAATTCAGTAATTAAGTTTAATTGCTGTAAAGCAGACTTGAACTGATTGAAGAGTGGCTGTGCGGGGATTTGCACAGGTTTAAATGAAATCCGTTTAAAAATTCCCCTCTAGCTAAACCTTATTAAGCCTTTAGTATAGATAAAACATCGGTTCCACAGGGTTTGGCTTTGGTGAAATGGGGGTTTGAGCTCAAAAACTGCTGTTGGTGCTCCAGGAGGGACGGGACCTGGGGGCACAGAGCAGAGCGAGCAGGGGTTGGGGTACGTGGGGAGCAGGGGATGGGAGACACCATGGGGTGTGCAGGGCTGGGTGAAGTGTGACACCCCAGGGTGCTTCCTGGAGACCAGGAGCTTTGGTTTGAGGTCAGGAGCTTTGGTCCTCAGGAAGGAGATTGTTGAGGAGCTCTGTGGGATGGAGTCAGAGAAGGGTTTGGGTTGGAGGGGACCTTAAAGCCCATCCTGTTCCAACCCCTGTCATGGGCAGGGTCCCCTGCCCCCAGCCCCATCCAGCCTGGCCTTGGGCACTGCCAGGGATGAGGCACCCACAGCTTTTCAGGCAACCCATGCCAAGGTCTCACCGCCCTCTGAGTCAAGAATTTCCTCCTTATATCTAATCTAAGCCTACCCTCTTTCAGTTTAAAGCCATTACCCGTTGTCCTATCACTTCACTCCCCGACACAGAGTCCCTCCCCACCTTTCCTGTAGCACCCTTTAGGCACTGGGAGGCCTCAATAAAGTCTCCCCAGAGCCTTCTCTTCTCCAGGCTGATGTCTGGGAAGGTCAGAAGTGGTTTCTTTTCTGTTGCTTTCTTATTATAAAAAAAAAAAAGCAAATGTGGCCACCAAATCCTGCAGAGCAGCCAGCCGCTGTGAGCTTTCCTCCCCTGCCCTCCCCTCCTTCCCTGTATCTTGTTCAAAAGGTTCCTGAACTCCCCGAACCACCAGGACATTGATTTGCTCCGCGTTTGCTTGTGCGTGAGGATTTGAGGTGATAAGATCTGAGAGAAGAAGAGGATGGTGAGGCTGAAGGCTGCCGTGCCCACCGAGCCTGCTTCCCTGCTCCTGTGGCCTCCCGGTGTCAGGGTCCCCTCTGTGGGATTAACACGTCCCAGCTCTCCCTCTCCTGTTGCTCTTCTCCAGAAAGCTCTTGTGCAGCCTCTCTGCTTCTGCCTCTTGGCCTCCTTTTGCTCATGGCCAGCGTGTCCTCGCTCGGGGTCACCCCGTGTCCCCAGCAGCCCTTCCTCCTCCCCAGGCTTTGTCCCCACAGCCCCATCCCCGTCCCTCTGGAGGTGCAGGAACAAAGCAGCAGCAGCACACCTGCGGATCTGCGTAATGAGCTGAGAAACCGCCTGAGCCCGGGTTTTCCTGCCCAAACAATGTGTGCAGCTAGCTTGTCTTCCAAAAAGGTTTCCCTGACGTTTCTGTCCTCTCCATGGGCGGCTGGTTGGAGGCTTTCACTCCTCCACTGAGTAGCTGCGAGGATGTCCAGGAGCTGCACTCTCTTTCTTTTTCTTCCTGCCTTGGCTCTGCCCCCTCCAGCTCGCAGCCACCGAGTCAAAACCAAATCCTCTGTGCTCCCCAGAGCAGGAGGAGCTTTAATCCCGTTGCATAACCTCTGAGTGGACATACAGCACCGTCAGCTTAAACCTCCTCTCCCATGGCTCGTGTAGCACTTACAAAGAAATTGTTGGGTGACCGGGGAACTGGACACAGCAGGAAAGCAGCGTGGTGCAGGAGGTGACACGGATGGCTGCTGTGTACATTTTGTTGTTGTTGTTGTTACAAATAATGGTAGGAGAGGGAGAAATGGGAAGAGCTGCCAAAGGGTTATGTCCCGTAGATGCAGTACTGCCAAGCTGCCCTTGTGGAGTGTGTGTGTGTAGTCATCAGGAAAGTCTGAAATAATATAAAGATGCCCTTTCATATCCCTTTTTTTTTTTTTCCTTTGCTGTAGCAATTGATGTTTTAGAAGGTCATCTGTATGCAGGTTTTTATGAAATCAGGGAAAGGAAGGAGTTTGTGCATGGAAATGGAGCTCTGCATGGACTAATGGTGTGGATGAGGGCTGTCCCCAGGTGTGTGCCCCGCAGCAGCCCCCAGCTGGACCGGAGGCACCAGCACAAACCTTGCACTGAGTGAAATGGAAACGCCAAGGGGTGGAGGAGCACTGGTGCTCTGGGAGGGCCGTCTGGTTTTGGGTCTGTGGTTATTGGCTATGAGTGTGCCAAGGGGGTGAGGTCAGGGGTGTGAGGTGCCAGGAAACCCTTACCCTGGTAAAAAAAAGGCCACTTTTTCCATCCTTTAATGCACAGAATCTTTATTTTTATTAAGTTCTAGTGATGTACAGACGTCTCCAATTTTGTTTGGAAACATTGCTGAAGTGCACGGACTGTGAGCCTGCTTCCAGGGGTATTTCCCTCAGGCTCTGCTCCCCCATGCAGCAAGCACAGGGCCCTCCTGCGGGGCTGTCCCCAGGACTTGTCCCACCCCATTAGTTCACACCCCAAGCAGTGCCGCCCTCCCGGGGAAGTGATGGGTCTGACAGATGCTGTTAGGAGTTCTCCCAGGGCTCCAATTATGTTTTACATTGTTTAAAACCACCCTTTTTTCCCCTTGCTTCCCCACTTTGGGGAAGAACTTCAACCCGAGCAGGCGTTTTTCTGGCCCTACCACCCGAACCACAGCACTGGGATGGGGTGGGACAGGACCAGTGGTGGCCTCCAGAGCACAAATGGGCTGTAACGGACCTGAGCAGCCTCACCTGGGACCTCCACCCACACCCCTGCCCCAGAGCCCATTTAAGCTCCGTTTTGGGTGTTCAGCCCTTCCCCGAGCCATGGTGCAGGGTGCTTGCCTGCAGCCCTGCCTCTGGTTGTGCTCCCTGCATGGACTTTGGCCTCATGCTGCAGGTAGTTGTCTCCTAGCAGGACCCCTTCTCTGCATGCCTCCTCTGCTGCCTTTCCTCTCTCTCAGGTGGATTTTGCTCCACCCAAGCTCATAGCCCCATTTTCAGACCCGCTTCTGGCCCCCTCTCCTCTCCCAGGTGACTGGGAGCACTGGTGGTGCAGGTGCATTGGCCAGATCCTTTTTACCAGTGTAGGGGCACACTCAGACCCTTTGCCTTTAAACATCCTGGCCTTCCTATCCCAGAAATGCTGGGGCTTTCTGTGTGCTTAATATCAGAGATGGAATTTGTTCCTAACTTCTCAGAGTGATGGGGCAAAGACTTTACTCCCTATTTCTATGGTTTTTTTCTAAGTCATTTCATTTCAAGTCAGGGATGCATGCTTTGATTTAGATTTACTGAATAGCTTCCTTTTTGAAAACACAAAAAATCATAGTTTTTGAAATAGCCATTTCTTTAAGTGCCCAGTGAAGGTGGGGGCAGTAATATTGGTCCCAGGCCTGCTGCTGATAACCAGAGGCTGTATCCTCTGCTGCTGGGCTTTGCAAGGCTGTGCTGGCTCCCTCCCCTTGGCACTGCTGGGACAATGGAGCTGAAACACGAGGTCCCTGTGGCTGTGTCCCTTGGTGCAGCTTCTGGGCTCTTGGAGGCAGAGCCTTGTGGCACAGCAGCAGGCACTGTGGTGGTTTAGTGATGGTTATGATTCAACAGCTCCATGGGGTAAGAGCTTCGTGCAGGCACCCCGATTCCTGCAGGGTGCTGTGCCGTGGCAGTGTTCCCCATCCCAGGGAGCAATCATCACAAAATGCACTTTGTGCCCTTGTGGCCATTGGGTAACATCAGAGTGGAGCTCCCTTCAGCTCAGGATGGTGTGTTTTTGGCTCTGGCTTCATGGTTGGTGCTTGTGCCCTGCACAAATCCCCCTGGCACTGGGCTGCCTGCGAAGGTCCCTGCACTGCGTCAGGTGCCTGGAGCTGAGCTGTTTGACAGCAGCTGCCGAGCTCCAGCGATCCCCTTTCCAGCACAAAATGACCCTCCTGCAGGCTTTTGGTTTGAGGTCGAATAGGAAAGACGGTGTTTTGCCTGCAGGATATGTCCTGGAGGTGAGAAGTGGGGAGCCTTGCCTGGGGCCGTGGCACCAGCTGCATGGGGTGGCCTGTCCCTGCCTGCAGCTGTGCCTCGCTGCATCCTCTGCATCCACCTGCCTGCATTAATCTGCTCCCAGGAAGGCTGTGACCCCGATCTGGTGACTCAGACCTGCAGCTGAGCTTTGCTTCCACGGTAATCCCCGTCCTTGAGCAGCAGCACGTCTGTTCCCAGGGGGTAAGGCAAAGAAAAAACAAACCCGCTCTGAAACGTAATGCAAATCCGCAGTGCTCCTGTAACGAGCAGAAACCCAGCAGTGTTGGGATGGGGAGCGCCCCTTGGTGAATCCTGGGGAGACGCTGCAAGCAGAAGCTTCAGTGCTGAGGGTGGCTGGCCACGAGGTGTAAGGGGCAGCCCTGTGCACACTGTCCGGTGCCACGAGCTGTGGCTGCCCCACGAGATGCTCTTCAAAGTGTCTGCGGCAGGTCGGCTCCAGCTAGGGTTTTGCTGGCTTGTGCAGCAGGAGGGTTTTGCTGCAGGCATTTCTGAGGCCCTGGCAGTGCAGAAATCAGCCGGATTAAGCTAAAATGAACAAAAGGAGAGCTGCCTCTGGAGGGCACGGAGGGGCATGCACATGGAAGAGCTGTGGTATGGAGGTGGCCAAGCAGGAGAAGGGCATCTGCTCAGCAGGCTGCCCAGCTCCATGGGAGGACAGGTGTCCGAGGGGCTCCTCGTTTGTCTCAGTGCTTCTCTGGGCTCCTGGGGGAAGTCAGGGAGAGGAGGAGAGCGGTGCTTGGGGCACCCCAGGGTGTGGGTGGTGGCTCCCTGGGGACCAGGGTGGCCCGTCCTCCTCCTTGCTCATGGTCATGGTGTGGGGCACCCAGGTCATGGGAGAGGCTTTTCTGCTGCTCTCTTTAGGAGAGCACCAAGCACGGGCTTAACATTACCCTGCATGTGTGTGTTTCCATGGAACACTGCTAATTTTTGCACATGCTCAAGGCACACGTAAAGCCCACACCTCCCAGGAGAGCTTCCATGTCACCACGGTATGTCCTCAGCTGCAGCCTGGGTAGGGAGATCACCCGACGGGATCCCTTGGGTTCGCTCTGGTCTGCCTGCAACCACCAGCAGAGCCCAGCAGCGATGAGGACCTGGGGATGAAGCACACAGCCCCTGGCACATCCACAGCTGCCAGCAGCTGGGAAATCTCCCGGAGCTGCTTGGGAAGGAGAAGGGACAAACATCCCTCATCTTTTTCCCTCTGTCAGCTGTGTGAATTCCCAGATTATTTCCCAACGCTGCACACATACCTTGCTTCTGGCGCTGATGAACCTGGCAGGCCTGGCACCAGTTCAGGGCTCCTAACTGCTGCCCTCTCCGAGGAGCTCAGCCCTGCACCCTCTGGTCCTGCACAGTGTTTGTGAGGTTTCTGCTGCTGAAAACTCTTGCTGTGTGCTCGTCTTGCTTTGCTGAGAGCTGCCTGGGAGCACCGCAGTGTTGTAATGGTGTGGGAGCTGGGGAAGCACCAGGTGGTGCCCCAAGCCACCAGGGATGGCCGAGGCACCCTTGCAGCACCCTTTTCCCTCCTCTTTTGCTGAGACGTGAGGGGCCTGGAGATGTCTCAGAGGTGGAAGCAGCGTGTCTGGGTAGAGCCAGGTGTCTGCTGTCCTTAATTTTATTTTTATTTTTTGCTAATGGATGTGAACAAGAAGCCTTGTGGCTTTTAACAGCTTTTTCCCAGCTGTACGCTGCTCTAACGAATGAGCTTGGCAAGGAGCGTGTGCGTTCACCGAGGGAGGTAAAACTCCTCCTGAGACTGAAGCACTGGAGCTGCCAAGCAGCCCAGAGCAGGGCCTCTCACCAACTCAAACACCCGCGTGTTGGCAGGGCACTGCTCAGAGAGGGCTCTTCACCTGCTGGGGAAGGGAAATTGCGTGATGCACGGCTCCCCATGAGGCTCACACCTTGCAGCAGTGCCCTGCTTTGGGCAGAGGGGGGTCCCACAGCCACCTCTGGAAGGATGCAGAGGCTTCATCCCTCTGCCTTTATGCCATTTTTTTTGTTGGTAGTGGGCAAACTTCAACAAGGAGGCTTGGGAAAGGACTGAGCACCCTGTTGGGGGTTCAGCTGTTGCCCATCTCCTGGGAAGAGCAATGAGCAGAGCCCCACCACGAAGGCAGCTCAGCTGCTGATTGTCTCTTTTCCCCATGCAGATGAAGTGAACTTGCTGGACAAAATGACCTCCCACGCGCAGGACCTCACCAATACTTCCTTCGGCTACGATGAGGCCAACTGCAGCGTCCTGGGGATCGGGCAGTACTCCACGCTCAGCATCCCTACGAGGGAGGCCTTTGGGGACAGGTGGGCTTCTGGAAGGGCAATGGGCTGGGGGCAGCTTGGAATCACCCCGTGCATGTTTGTGGGTTTGAGGGCTGGCTGTAGGATCCCGTTCCACAAGATGAAGATAATTGCATCTCCTCCATAGTCCTGGCAGCTCGGTGCTTCCTCCCTTTCTTGTGCTCCTGTGGGTTGTGAGCAGGGGAGAAGCACGGTGCCCGACCATTTCCAGGAGGATGTTTTCTTGGTGTTCCCATCAGGAAAACCTCTCTGCTCCAGCACAGGACTGGAGAGGGAGAGGTCCCAACCCCATCCTCCATCCCTGCCTAATGCCAAGGCACAGCAGCAAGCAGCTAGTTTGGGGCTGGCTGCTCCTCTTTGAGCACCTGACCCTACAGTCTGAAAGGCCGCTTGCTCTGGGCTTCTTACATTTTATTGTTACTGTTCTCACCGAGTTCCTTTGTGCCGTGACTCATTTTTTTGCCCTAAGCTGTCAGTCTGTGGTGACTCAGCCACTGCTGCAGGGTGCCAGAGGCCGCTTCTCCCCCAGGTTTGCCGACGAGCTGAGCGTGCTGCTGAGGCTCAGGTACTCGCTGAAGGAGGACACCAGCCTGGTGACCATCCTGAGCCACCGGAGCCGCGTGCTCTTCCAGATCCGGGTGAGCCCCTACGGCCTGGTCTTTGTCACCACGAGGAGGAGACACTATGAGTAAGTCCCAGCTCACCTGCTGCTTTCTGCATTTTTTTTCTTTGACTTAAAACTGGACACAAGGGTCCCAGTGGGGGCTTTGAGCAGTGCTGTTCTCATCCCAGCTCTGCTGAACCAGGGTCGTGTTCCTGTCCCCTCTGTCTGATGGTCCCTCAGACCTAACTCTGCTTCATCAAAACGATGCAGAAAACAAAACAAAAAGCAAAGAGGTTCAGATGCCCATGCTGGTTGACCATCTCACCAGCTAGTTCCCAGTCCAGAGTACCAAGAGGACTTGGCAGGAACGTGGGGCTCCCCCAGGCTCTTTATTACAGCCCTGGACTGTCTCCTGGACCTGCTGGTGAGCAGCTGCAGCCCAGCACCATCCCTCAGGCTCCCTAGGTGACAACCTTGACCTCCTTCGTAAGGACCCTGGTTGCTTTTCACCTGCTAAAAGCTGTTTGTAGAGCCAGGCGTGGTGGTTTCTGGTCTTGAAGATCACAGCACCTCCCTTCCACTGAGGATGGATGCTGAGGGACCCTGGGAGCTGGTACGGGTGAAGTCCAGGTGAGACATGCGAGCTGTCAGACCCAAATTTCATGTTTTGTCTCTTCCCAACCCCTCTGGGGAGCACAGGTTCCCAGTTTCCCAGCTCAGCGACGGGCGCTGGCACCGAGTGGCTCTCGGCATCTCCTCGGAGGGGCTGGAGCTGCACGTGGACTGCCGGCTGGTGGGGAGAGCGAGCTGGTCCGGCCACATCGGGATGGGAGTGAGCACGGAGGGGCTGGTCGTCCTCGGGGGCCTGGTCGAGGCCTTCGAGATCCCCTTCGAGGTGAGAGCTGGGCAGGGCTGGGTTTGGAGACATGGTTTGCTTTAGCTGCGTGAGTCACAGAAAGGTTTGGGTTGGAGGGGACCTTAAAGCCCACCCCATTCCAACCCCTGCCATGGGCAGGGCCCCTTGCCCCCAGCCCCATCCAACCTGTCCTTGGGCACTGCCAGGGATGGGGCACCCACAGCTCCTTGGGGCAGCCTGGGACAGGGCCTCACCACCCTCTGGATGAAGAATTCCTTCCTTACGTCTAATTTAGCCTACCCTAAGAGGTCGAAGTGAGGTTGCAGCTCCACCTCAGAGCCCGTTGCCCTCTCTTGCTGAAACCCACCGCCGATGTTCCCTGTTTGGGGATGAGCTGCGCGAAGGCTTTGAGATGTGCCAAGTGTTTGTGGTTGGGTCAGGGCAGCCGTGCACACCGCTGGGTTAGTGTTTTCCTCTCATCCTCTGTGCCCATGGCTTGTGCCACGTACAGAAGTCGTCTGTGCAGTCAGCATGTGAAGGATTTGGTGGGGAGCTTGTCGAAGGGTGACTGCCCAAAGCAGCCTGCCAAGAAGCCCTGGGAAGCTGCACACTCCCCTGACTTTTCCCTCTCCTCTGGAGGGAGCAGGAGGGTAAATTGTCTGTGTCTTCCCCCCAGGGTGCCCTCCAGCAGCTGATCTTCGTGATGGGAGACCCAGCAGCCGCCAACGAGCACTGCCACAGCTACGGCAAAGCGTGCGCCCCCCGCCTCAGCCGCCTGCTGTCCCCGGGGGACCTCTCACCACCCGCATGGCCAGAGGTGTGGCTGAGGGCAGCTGCCAAATCCTGGGGGTGCTGGACCGGGCTCCTGTGTGGAGTAACCTGTTCCGAGTGCAAGGACCAAGCCAGGGGGTTAGGGGAGCCTGGAAGGACTCAGGTTTCTGCTCTGAGCTGAGATTTGGGGAGGTGGTGGTGGTGGTGGGTATGCCATCATCCAGACCCTCCCATGAAGTCACAGATGGGCTTGGTGCAAAGGGGAGAATGAGTTAGAGGAAACATTTTGGAGCCAAAGCTGGGTGTGTGCCTGACTGCCCAAGTGTTGAGCACAGGGAAGTTGTGCTCAGCCCTGGAGTAACGCTGCAGCTCCCTGCTGGGAGTGGGGCAGAGCTGGGACCAGGAGCTGTGCATCGGTTCGAAGGTCTTGCTCATGTCCAGCAAGATTGCTGCATTGCATCAGCCTTTGGAAGGCTTTTCCCTCTATATCGTCAATGGGAATTTTGTGGGGTTTATTTTATTACTGTTCATCATTTTGTTTTAAGTAATACATCCGTCTCCCCAAGCCTGGATCCCACAGTAAATTCCCAAGGACACAAAGCACCCAGGCTTTCCTCGTGAGCCAGGAGGTTGCCCAAGGAGCAACTTTATCTCTTGGCCAGGTGTTGAAGTCCACTAAGATAGATTTCTGGTGGCATGAGGGCACTTACCCTTAGCACCCAGTGGCTGAAGACTTAGGCCAGCAGGGCTTTGCAGCTGCCTGGACAAGGCTTGCTGAAGGCAAGGGCTTAATGGCAGGGTTTGCATCAGCCTCCTGTGGGTAACACCCTTCCCTGGGGCTGCAGTGAGGGGCTGGAAAGGGCAGCGTCAGGGAGGGAGCTGGGTGTGGGATGGGAGATCTGCCCTGCCAGGTCCTGCCTGCTGCTTCGTCCCAGTGCCAGCAGCAGGGACGGCCGGGGCAGGTAATGCAGAGCAGTGAAAAGCGGCCCGTGGTGGTGATCTGCCTGCTTCGAGGGAGACCGCTGAGTTCCCAGGACACGTAACCCCCGGTCATCCCCCAAATGACCCCAGGCATGTCCCTGCTGACCGCCCTCAGGTGCTGGCTGGGGTGCTGCGAGGTAAATCAAGTTCCCTCCCTGCAGCTAAGAAATGAGGGCAAATCTCTGGTTTGGCAGCTACATGATTTATCTTACAGACCGTGAGGATGGGCTCCTCTCAACACGCTATTATCACAATTAGTATTATTAACACTGCCCTGGGCTATAATGCCCATAACACTCACTGAATGGCTCCGGTGGCTTACCCAGCAGGGAGAAGATTTTATTTTCAGCTTCACTAAGTTGACTGCGAGTGGGAACGCCAGGGTGATTCCGCCCAAATCACACCAGTCCCCATCCCTCGTTGGCCTCCTCAGGGCTGATTAGCTTCGAAACCAAAACAAAGGAAACCGCAAAAGCCACCCAGGGACTCGAGCGGTTTAATGGGAAGCTGCTTGCTCCTCGCCACGACTGGCTGCTTCCCAGCGCACACTCCCGGGATGCTTCCCGTGCCAGAGCAGGCGGCGTGTGCTCAAATCCCAGTGCCAGCAATAACCACGCACTTACGTCGGTGCAGTTCTTGGGCAGTGATGTTTTTCCTCTTTCTCTCCAACTGTGCAGGTGCCAAAGGAAACCAACGAAATCTGGGATGCGTCTGCTCAGGTACGGCTCTCCTGCGCTGTGGCAGGAGCTATGGGCAGGTTTGCTCCAGTGAGCTATCGGATAAAAACCAAACACCCAGACAGAGCTACAAGTTATGATTGTTTTATCTTGTTTTACAATATCTTATGAATGTACCTTGACATGTACTGGAGTTGCTGGGAGCTAAGCTGAGTCAAGGTGGCCTTTCTGAATTTGCACTGAGCCCAAGAGGGGTGGCTGGGTGGAGGTGTGACCAGGCATGGACCAGCTCACTGCATGCACAGTGGTGTTCATGGACCTGCCTGTGGCATTTCTGGGAGGGAGGAAGCAAATGGTGGGGCTGGCAGGGTGATGAGGTCTGTGCACGGTGCAAGCAGAAGCAGCTGGGTGACTGCTGCCTCTGGTGCTAGCGCCTGCAGCACCCGCCTGGCACGAGGTCGGACCGAGCCTCCCGCTCGGTGCCTTGCAGGGGGTGATGCTCGCAGTGAGGCGAGCTGCAAAGCCTCTGTTTGTTTTACTTGGGATTTCTAGCCAAGATTTGTTGCTCAAGTTCATGCAAACAGACACCCGGAGGGGAAGCCTGCCAGCAAATGTAAATTGAGATTTTTTTTTTTTGTATGTCTGAGCAATAGGGATTCCTTTCCACATTTCCCTCTCCCTCCCAGGTGCTGCTCTTTACCCTTGCCCATGGTCTCTGTTCTTGGTCTTGTCTGGCTTAATCTGCCTGGCTGCACCTCGCTAGCTCCCCGGTGTAAGCCAGGCTTTGTGCGGGGCCAAGTGGGCCTTGCAGCTGGGCTCGTGCCCTGTGCTCCTGGGCTGAGCCCTGACCCGATATTGCGGCAGCAGGAAGGTTTATGGGTGAGCACACTGCTGTCCCACTGGGTGTTGTGGGCAATGAAATGGTGAAACGAAATGGTGAAGTTTCTCTTCCCATCTGGAAAATGGTTTGCGCCTCACCGGGGTTGGACCTCGAGTCCTGGTCAGTGAGATGCTGCCGTGGTAGGGAACTGGTGACGTTTACAGGGGAAGGCTAACGAGACGCTGGGCTTGGGATGAGTTTGTTTCACAAGCACTTAATCAGGACCAGAGACGCCTCGGGATCTTTGACGTTTGGATTTATTGAAAGAAAAAAAAAAAAAAGCACTACAAGCGTATCGCAGTTTGCACGTAATGAAGAGCAGATCGGCCCCGCTGCCGGGGCTGTGCAAAGCCGTGCTTGGGGTTGCACTTTCTGTGCCTTTGTTCACTTAGAAGTAAATTAGTGTATTGGTAAATTCCTGAATTCCTAATGAGGTCTATTTAATTATTGAGGGCTACGGTGATGGTGGAGGAAGATGTAAGTGAATGAAGGGAACAGATGAATTGTTTGTTACTGGCAGCCTAAACTGCAGTCTACCCCTTTTGTGATTAATATTTTTTTATAATTATGTTACTATTTATTGGTCATCTTCACGAGATGGGTGGTGCTGCCCCCCTTCTGCTCCCTTTTGTCTTCCTTTCTTTACATGAGTGAGGGCTGGGCTCGTCACTGGACTTTTCCAAAGCAGTTTAATTGGAGATCCTGAAGCTGTTCCTCACAGGTTTAACCCTCTCGACTGTTCAAGCTAGTTCCTAAATGTCATCTGGTTTTGAAGTGTCATGAAAGCCTTATGAATGTGAATAGGGAAACGAGTGGGGCTGGTATCGTTCTGTAGCTTTATGGCATGTGTGAGCCAAGGGCCAGGGAGCTCCTTGCAAGTCAGTTTTTGGAAACGCTTCTGGGAAGAAAGAGGCCAAACAAGCCAGAGGAATGCACTGGGCAAAAACCTGGTCTCTGCTCCTCATTTTGCAGAGGCTTAACTGGAGGAGATGCTCCTGTGCAGCACAATTTGTGTGTATTTCTGCTGGGTCAGGCAGCACTGGGCAGTAGCAAATGGAATATAATGAGCTCCTACAAAAAATATATATACATATTGGCATTTGTAAATATTCAGTGTTTAGGGTAAAAGACTATAGTGGAGCGTACTGTACAGGATTTCTTGCTGGTTGTTTCTTGTGCCAAGACACATTCCAGCAGAGAGAAGCAAATCACAGTGTGGTGCTTGTGATGGTTACAGGTAATTCATACGTAGAGAAGAAGAAAGAAGTTGCTTTTGTTTTTTATGGCCAGAGGAATGCTGGCTCTACTTAAAGTTGAGGGAGAAAGCCCGTCTGACACACGACTTTTGAAAGCAGTTAATGGTGATTTAGTTGCTAAATTCTTGTTAGTGCCTTTGAGTGCTTAGTGTCCAAGTACCACCAAAGCATCCTTCCTGGGCAGTCCAAGCAGCCTGAAGCCTGATTAAGTCAAGAGATGGATGTTCCCGTGGCCTCTGGGCTCCTTGGGTGACCTGGGCTGATCTCAAACATCCCGGCAGGTTTGTTGTGAAGGCTGGTGGGGAGCTCTGACAGCCTGAGCAAAGCGATGTCTCCACTGCTCTCAGCAGTGTTCTGGAGGTGGCTGTCCCTATGTCTGGCAGCTCCAATATCTCAGCCATCAGAAGACCTCCAAAACTTTTTTCAGGCAGTGTAAGGTGTCTGCGGATGGTTTATTGCACTTAAAATCCACTGTGTGATAGGCTCTAGGGAACCCCAAGCATTGCTCTGTGAAAACAAGCTGCTTCTGCAGCAGCTCACAAGGACCACTAAAGAGAAACCATTGACCTTAATATTTAGGCTTACAACCCATCCCCTTCCCCAGCCCAGCACCTGAGTGCCATATATCAACCTGCCGAGCAAACACTGCTGCCCTTGGTCACGGAAAGCAGTGGTGTGGGTGATCAGTGGGCTGAGCCAACCCATTTTTTGGTTGAGCAAACAGCTCTTGCACACGAGATCCTGTGCTTTGGTCTGCAGTAGGAAGTTTCCTTCCCCCAGGCTCCTGCTGCAGATGCTGCAGGTATCATTATGTCGGACTTGATCTTCTGCTGAATGCAGCCCATAGGGCTCCCTGGTGATTATTGCTACTATAAATTAGTTCACTTAGGAAAAAGCCCAGTCCTGGTTTTCAACTTTCCCAGAAAGCTTTTCCAGAGGTTTGATTTTATTTTTTTTTTGAGGGGGGGAAATAGTTTTAAATTGTCTTTCTCTTATCACGAGCTCATAAATCGCATTGTACCTTTGACTGTTGGATAGAAAAGGTTTCTATAAATAAACCTGTGTTTCCTGGTAAGGAAGGCACGAAGCTTTGAATTACCTTCTCCTTAGGCTGACCCTGATGAAAACGAGTGCAGCACGGTACGCTGGCTGCCTGGGCTCCTGCGGACAGATGTGCCCCAAGCTGGGTTTTAACCTGCTTCCCGTTCAGCGAGTGAATTTAGCTTTTGGATGGTGGCATGCAGCTGTACCAAATAAAAAGCCCTACAGAAGTCTGGGATGACTACCCTGATGCTGTTTTATCTGTGTCAACAAGATGCTCTCAATCTCCTTGGGCGAGATACCAAGTGGGTTGCACAGGATTGTGCCACAAAACCATGGCACTGATTGCATTGTCTGAAATTTCATTATTAACAAGCCTTCTATCACTTGCTCCACTATTTAGCTTGGGCTTCATTTGGGGGACAATGTCTGTAATTATTTTAGGCCTCCTGTTTGCTTTTTTTTTTTTTTCCTTTCTTATTGGCACAAGTTAAAGCTCATTCCCAGTCCCCTGGGACTCCCCCAGCTCTCTGAGCCCAATCAAACATCAGCGCGTGTGTTGCGGAGAGCCTGCGGTGTCAGAGCTTCGGGGGTGCATCAACGGGGCTGGACTGAGAAACCTGGCTCCAACCTCCTCCGTGTCACTGCTGCGATGGGACGTAGCTCGTTGTCTTCTGGTGATACCGTCTGGCTTTTCCCAAATGTGGGACGGGAACGTGGCTGCGGCGGCTCTGCCACTGCTCCCTGACAGATCCGGCTCCGTGTTGCTGACCCTTTCTGCTCTCTTATGGTGCAGCATCCCCTGCCTGCCTTCAGGTCCTGCTGGTTGCCCACCCCCTGTATGCCATTCTGGGGTTTCACCCCCCCATGCTTTCTGCCTCCCATGCTGTGGGCAGCTGCTGAGCTGCTGGAAGCAGTTCCCGGATTGGGTTTCCCATCTGCTTCTCCTCGTAATGGCTTCTACCTCTACATTTGGCTATTTGAAGGAGCAGGCACGGATGCTATTGATCTTGGCTCTTTGCTCTGTTTACACAGAACCCGTATAACCCAGTTGTGATTGGTGGTGCGTAAGGGACCAGTAACTTGCAGCTTAGAGTCAGTCATTTCCCCGGAGCTCACCAGATGAGAGCTTCTAGTCCAGACCTTTCCCATGCTAGATATTCAAGCTGAATTTAAAAATTGCAGACAAGCATTTTCTTCGAAATTCCAGTGCTTTTTTGGTGCCAGCTGCAGGGCTGCACCCCGGCTTCCCACCGAGTCTCATTCCCTTATGTACTTTGCCCTTCTGTGACACCCCCACTGCACACCTGAATGCTTTGCTCCTGGTTAATCACGCCTGCATCTGGCATCGATAACCTTTATTTTAGGCAAATGGGAGCAGAGTCCAGGCTTTAAGCCCTGGCTCCCTACCACACCCATCCTCACTGGATGCCATCCCCCAGCATTGCCTAGATGCCTTTCCTCTGCAGCTAGCAGTTTGTGTTGGATTTTATTTTAGCAGCAGTCAGTGCTTTGCAAAGCAAAGGATGGGGAGAGCTTTCATGTCTCCGATGTGGAGGTCTGGCCCACGATGCTCGCTGGTGTTTTGGTTCCTCAGCTCCCCGAGGAGCTCCTTCAGCTCTGAGCCCGGTCCTGGTCTCTGAGGCTGCGCTAGCAGTGAGCTCCCGTTCACTCCTCTCCCAGCCCTTAGACACTGGAGGTTTTCCTTTGAAGAAAGCTTTTAGATCTGGGGCTTTGTGGAGTATTTGCGAGGTTGGGATCTCAGCATCTCTTTAAGCTCGACCTTCCTCTGCCCTCTGTCTGTCAAAAGGTTTCTGGCTGCTGATGTCCATGCACTTCATGGGCTTAATCATCCTGTCCTCGTCACCATCCCATCCTTGTCACCGTCCCATCCTCGCGCTGCAGCAGGAAGCAGAGGCACTGCTGTCTCATGGTTGCTCTCTCTGTAAGACGCACAGAATGAAGCGTGAAGTTCTCTCAAAAGCAGCTGTAGCTGACATGTTTCAGAACCATGGTTTCATTTATCCTAAGTTTTATTTTAAAGAAATTAGCACTTTCCAATTCAATTTAAAACAACAAAATTCTTGATGAAGGGGAGGAATAGGGGTCTTGCGAACTACTTCAATTTTCACCATTAAAGTTGTATTTCAAAACTGTAATCAGAAAGCCCTCCCAAAGCACCAGACCTAACATTAAAACTGCAATACTGAACAATTTCATATTTCAGAAGAAAACAAAAAATCAATTCTTTTTCACTTCAGCTCATACAGAAACTGCTGTGGCTTTTTTTTTTTTTTTTTTTTTTTTTTACATGGGGCAGCCGACAGAGGCCCAGTTTTATCCCCCTTCAGGCAGATAATGAAGGCACACAGTCTCTGGGGGGGGGCAGTCTGGGGGCATCTACCTTCTGGTGTGAAGCAAATGTTTGGTTTTTTTTGCCTCCTGCATCTTGGTGGTGGATGCTCAACAGGCTCAGCTGGGAGATGGGGATGATGTCTGTGATCCCAAGGAGGGACCTGGGAAGCAAAAGGGCCCTGATTTTTCCCCCAAAAAAAGCTGTCAGATCCTGCTTAAATTAAAAGAAAATTTGCCCATGGACAGGTTTCTTGCACCTCTGTGAGGCTGGGGGCTGTAGGAGGTGGGAGCTCACAGCAGGTTGGTGCCCAGGTTGCAGCTCAGGGCAGGTTTCAGCGCTGCTTTTTGCCACCTCGGGACTGAAATGTTTTCCCTTCCAGCTTGCAGAGCCCTCCTGCAGCGTCCTGCATTGCTGCAGCTCTGCCCATTAACGAGAAGTTCAGTTAAAAATAAGAGAAAATTTCTCTGGGGAAGACGGAAGAATTCCTCTGCGCCCCCAACTACAAAAGAGCCAAACCCAAATCTAACCAGGAATGAGTCAGTTTCTGAAACTGTTTTAATGTGAACTTAGAGGCCAAGTCCCCAGCCCCCACCAGCTCTCATTCTCCTTGGATTTACTACACGCCAAACCCCAAATTGAATCATGCAGCTGTGATTGCAGAGGCCGTGGGTTTAATTACCGTGCCTGGCTGCAGGAAGAGGCTCGTGGAGGAGCCTCTGATGCCTGGTGCCACCGCTCCTCTGAGCCTCTTTCATCCCTCGGGATGAGTTTTTGTTCCCTGTCCTATTTCGGATGCTCTTCTTTAGGTTTCCAGGTGCTGGAGTCAAAGGTTTACAAATAGCAGTCAATATTTACTGAGCAGATGTTGGAGCGTGCGTGGAGCTGACCCCAATTTTTTGTGGTTTGCTAACAAACTGTGTGGGCTGTAAATTGCATTATTTGGGGGGAAAGTGAGCTACCGGCTGCTAATTATAGCGTGTTAATAGTCTAAGATGCTAATTGCTCCTACCAAGGAACTCCAGGTCAGGCTCCAGGAGCTGGGCGATGGGAAGAAGGCCAGCAGTGGTACCTGAGCTCTGTGGGTCTGAGCAGGGGTTTGTGTGGTGGAGAAGCGCTGATGGCCCCTGCCTCATCCTCCTGGGGGCTCACAGAACCGCGGTGGGCTGGAGAGCCAACGTCGCAGTGGGTAGAGCAGGTTCCTCGCATGCTTCACCATTTCAACTCCTATTGCAGCAGCTTTGGGGCTCGAAACAATGCCGAAGTGGTTTAAGAGCAGAGCTCTGTGACTTCCTTGGGGTTTGGATTTTACCTTTTTACCACGCTGCCAGTGACTGGGTGCTGCCAGCCTGCAAGGCTGCTCCCTGCCAGCGCCCCAGTGCTGTGCTGCTTTATGGGGTTCACGGGGCGGGGAGGTCTAGAGAACAGGAATGTGATGAGTTTTGCTTCCCCCAACTCTTCCTCTTCTTTGCATTTAATTTAATTTGCATTTAAAGCCATCATTGATGGCTTTAAAAAAAACAAATCTGGTGTATGCTCAGAGCACAGCCACATCATTTCTGAACGAAGCGCTCCCCTTCCTCATCTGCCTTTTGGCGGCTTCTCTTTGTAATCAGGCTTTTGCCACTGCCTGGCTTTGCTGAGCACGTGGTTGTGTCGATGCCAGGGCCGTCAGGCTGCCTTCTGCAGCTCCAGGACTGAGCACGAGGGAGGTTTTGCTCGAGCTGGGGTCTCTGCCTCACCGCCAGCTTTGTTGTGTGGGGGCTGCGCACAAGACTGGAGGGGTCGGATGGTGACCCCTCAAAATGTGAGCTTGCTGCCTCTGAGTCAGTGGGGGAGGCTGGATTGCACCTCGTGGTGTTATTCCCGGCTCTGGTTGAAGCAGAAGTGTGACGTGGGTGGCTCTGAAGCACGGGGCTTAGTCAGACCTTCAGCACGTGGTGTGTGTGTGTCTGAGCAGGCAGCCCAGAACCCAGCTCTGCATCCTCGGGACCTTGAAACTGGAGGTAGAAATACCCATATTCTCCCCCAAATCTCTGTATGTAGATAACATCTTGGGTCAGAAAAATGGCTCTCGGGGTGAGTGTAGGGGTCAAGGGCTCAGGTAAGGTGGGATGGAGGTGACCTGGGCTGGGTTCCTCCCGGTTGTTCTCACACCTGAGCACGAAGCCTTCAGCTGCTAGGAAAATGCTGCTGCCTTTTGAGCTCCTCTGCCTCCAGGGCTCTCCAGAAGCAAGTTTGGCCAGGGCCACCTGTGTCAGTGGGTCCTCGCCTGCAGAACCTTTGGCGGTGGGATTGCTGCTGGGGGGGGCTTGGGAGCACCAGGAGGGGTCTGCAACCGAGCAGGATCAAGGCCAAGAAATGGATTCAGTCACGAGAAGGCTCACTGGGAAGGATGCTTGGTGTCTCCTTGTACTTGCTCCCCTTCCGCAGCCCTGCGAGGCACTCACGGGCCTGCATCTCCCTCTAGTGACTTCTCCCAGCCTGTTCCTCAGCTGCCTTGCACCAGCCCCAAGGAGCCCCCAGCCACAGCCCCACGCGCTCCAGGTGCTGCCTGGCACGGGGCTGTCCAGTACAAGCTCTGGGCAGGCACTGGGGGGTGTGGGGGGCTGCTGGAAACACTGCTGTGACCAAGGAGGGTCAGGTCCTTTTGGGGCTCGGGGTACAAGCCCGGTCTGTGACACTGGATGTAAAACTGCAGTGTGCTGCAGGTGCAGGTCAGCTCTGCAATGCTTATCTCCTTTTCCACATTCACGTTTTTGTCTTGTTTATGGATGTTCCTATCCACGTTGCCATTTTTCTCCATCCACGGCTGGTGCCTGGGCTGTGTTGGGGCTGTAGGGCAGAGGGAGGCGTCGTGCCCTGCGCTGTCCTGGAGGCACCACTGGTGGGACAGGTGAAGGCAAGGCGAATCCCTTGCAAACCGCCGTGGTAAATGAATTTGTCATTGAACTGAGATGGCTGAACTGAGCCGCCTGGCACGGACAGGCTCTCCCAAGGCTGGGGAGCTGCATGGAGCCCATTCAGCTCCTGCTCTGTGTTGGTGCTGAAAGGGGCTCGTGGGTGTGTGTTGGACCAGGACAGGGCATCAGAGCAGTGCCGGACTCTCGATCCCCGGTGAAACAAGCTGCTGGCTTAAAAAAAAGAGAGAAAACTTCAGATTTCATTATATTTCATTTTCAGGATTGGAGGTTCTCCAATTCAGATTGGACCTCGGGGCCACCACAGGCATGGGAGGACGCCGAGGAGACCCTTAACCTGCAGCCGGATGGGAGCACCCTGCCTTCACTTTCTGCTGACGAGATGCCATCGGCTGAGGAAGATGAGGAGGAAGAGGAGGAGGGAATCCTTTCTATTGAGGATGAAGGCTTTGAGCTGTTGAACTCCACCTACAATAAAATCACCGGCCCTGGCAGGCCAGGGCTCGTCAGGAGCAGTCCACGGGTCACTGCTAGCTCCCGTGAGTCTGTTTCGCTTTCCTCCCTTTCTCCTGAGCTTGGGCGCGGTGCCCCGGCACCTGACGGTGCTTTATCCCCCCAGGGCCTCCAACCAAATCGCAGCGAGCAGCCCAGAAGGAGCACACCACTGACCCTCAGCAGGAGAACATCACCACGGGGAAGCAGCAGGGTGCTGCGGGTGCCCAGCGCCGCCTCCCACCCACCAAACCCGGCCGTGCCAGCGCGCCCACTGTCCCCAAGCTGTCCCCATCGGCACATCAGGAGGCTGCACCCAAAGGTCCCCCGGGGCTGGGGATGGCTGCAGGTGACCCAGAGCAGCCTCCCACCACCCCGGGGTACCCCATCTCACCGGCGGCACACAGGCAGCGGGCTCGCATGAAGCCAGGACCCCCGGGGCCACCAGGACCACCAGGGCTGCCGGTGAGTGGTGGAGGTGATGGAGAGGGATGGGTGGGCAGTGGGGGCAGGTGGTAGCTCCACAGGCAGATGGGAGAAGACCATTCCCTTCTGCCCCCTGCCCTAGATGTGGTTTTAAGTCATTTACCAGTGCTGTTGGTTTTGGTTTTATGCTGCCCTAAGGCGAAGTTGTCACCTCCAGCCCCTGTCCCCGCAGCAGGCCCCTGCTGGCATCGCTCTTTGCTTCTCCACCACTGCCACCCCCCAAAACTCAAAGCATTGAATTAACCTGGGGTTACAGGGTTTTATTGGTTTTTCAAGTTGTTAGTGAAACGTGGTTCTCATTCATTGTGTAGCGGATGAGAAAAAAAAAGGAAAATTTAGAAATAGTAAATTTAGGGTAGCTCGGTAGAGGAGTTGTCAGCCTTCACTTGGCGAGGTTTTCTTAAGCAGAAAAGTGCATTTTATTCAATCGGTTTCACAACTGAGGGCTACTACAGGCATCATCTCCTCCTACCCTGCATGTGTAGGAACGTCGGGCACAGGGCTACCTTGGGCTGGATTTGGGGACCCTGGGGCCGGTCTCTGTGCAAGACCATCTGTCCATACGGCTGCGTTCGCTGCGTTGGCCCTAAATTCATCATCGGCGTGCCAGGCATTGTAGGACACCAGTTAAATTTAGGACTGCTAGCTTCCCTTTCAAGTCAGCTCCTCGTTCCTGCAGCTATTGCCAGTGGAAATAAAATAAAGCAGCAGAAGGAGCAGATGCTGAAGGAAACATCACGGGAGCAGCAGACGCATCCCGGGGGCTGAGCCCTGCGGTGGCCTGGCAGGAGGAGGCTGAGCCAGCAGGGAATTGCTTTTCCCACCCCATAGGAAGCATTGAGATGGGATTTGATGGTGGCTTGGATCGGGATTTGGAGCAGCTTGAAGGGCTTCTGAGCTGCTGGGCACAGGCAGGGAGGCGGCCGCTGCCCCCGCACCTCTTGCTGCTGTCCCTTGTCACCGTGAGGCGATGCCAGCGAGGATGCAGTGGGTGTATCGGGGGTGTAAATGCAACTCGTGCACAGAATTTAAGGGTTTTCCTTTGGAAGCATGGCCTTGCCCTGCTGCTGGTTTTGGGGGTGCTGTGTGCTGCCCTTGGAGCACCCCCTCGTGCTGGGTCACCTTGGGCATCCCTGCCACGTGGTGTGAAGCAGGGCGGGTGTCTGCGGGTTCTCTCCTGATTTTCCTATAGGAGAGGCTTAAAGATGATGAGTTTTAGCACCAAAGTTTTGCTTACGAGGATTTTTCTTGTCAAGTTTCATTGTCAGTGTCCCTCAGGGACATCAGTAGGTTTTGGGGGAAACTGATGCTATTCCTTTCGGGAGTCTGGAGCTGCAGTTTGTGTATATCTGGTTTGCCACCCTCAGAAGTTTTCACTTGTTTGCAGAATGATTTTCAGTAGCTGTTCAGGCAGGGAGGTGTGGATGGAGGCTTGACCAGCACCCTGCCACGTCCTGACCATGCCCAAATCCCAGTGTGGACACCTATGGACCCCATAGCCCAGGTTCCCATCACAGCCATTGCCCTATGTGAAGGCACCAGAGCTCTGAGGGGAACTCAACACAGCGAGGAGCAGAACGTGGTTACTGCTCTCCGAGCTGCTGCTGTTTATGATCTTGCTAATCCTCCTTGCCGTGGTTTCACTGTGCTGCCAGCATTCAGAAGCTGCTTGGCTTTTCTCAGCCATGTGCCACTTTTTTTCCTTTTTATTTATTTATTTATTTATTTATTTCTGTCACTTATCCCTGGCTGGTTGGGAGCAGAGACAGATTTGTTCTTTGTAGGCTTAAATTGAATCCTGATGGAGGCACGAGCTCGTGCTGACTGCTCTGCTTGGAGGAGCCCCCGTGGCTGGGGCACACGCGGTCCCTGCTGGGGGGACACCCTGCAGGAAGGGGGTCACAGCGGTGCTGTGCAGTTGGCAGAGCAAACTCTCCCTTCCTGGAGAGATGTTTTGGGTTGACTTGTTTCTCTCCTGATGTGATCTGGCCCTTCGGTTCGGGTCTGGGCACTGCAGGTGATGAACATCCCTTTGGTGACGTGTTCCTCGGTGCCAAAGCTGCTTCTGGGCGCACAGCTGGGGCTGTGGTGGGTACAAGGCTGTGTCTGTGCCTCCGACCTCAGGCTGCAGGGCTCGTGCGGGCAGTTTGCAAGCAGAGGACAGAGAGGGACGGTCACTGAGGCCACCAGAGCCGCAGCTCTGCAGCAGATGCTGTGCTGTGGTGTTACCTGGCTCCACGCATGTTTATGCACGTTACCTCCCACGTAGATTCCTTTCATTGGGAAAAGCTGGGCTCCCCGAGCTGGCTTCATTTCTGCCCAGACAGATGCTTTGCTAAGCCCTGAAGTGGGGTCACCACTTGGCCAACAAACGCACATTTGACCAGAGATGAGGCAGATCAAATCTACAAGTTAACAGCTGCAGATGTTTGCATCCTCCCCCAAAACCACTGTTTGAGCCCATGGCCATGGTCCAGCTTTCTGTTCCTCTTTTTTTTCCCTTTAAGATTCTGCCTTTCCTCACCAGGTGTCAGGAGATGTGCTCCTGCTCCGTGTGCTCGGGGTCAGTCGTGTGATGGATGCAGCAGGAGCGCTCGGCTCCGCACAGAGCTGCATCCTGGTGGCAGGGCAGCACCGCATGGGGTGCACCTCCTGCCCCACCAGCTCTCGGGGCTGGGTTTAGGGCATTCGGTGCCCTTGGTTTGCCCTCAGCTGGAGGCTGAATCTGTTCCTGCTTCCCTGGGCTGGGGAAGCCAGCAGAACCGGGTGATGCAGCTCTGCTCCTTTGCCTTGCAGGGGTGCCCTGGGAGACGCGGGCTGGCAGGGCCCAAAGGAGACAAGGTGAGTATTTGGGAAAACACATAAAGCATGAGATGTGGCCGAGGGTCCAGGGCAAACACCACTGATGGTTGGGATTTGCAGCTTGCTTGTATGTTTTGTTTATTTATTTATTTATTTTTATCAAAATAGCCAAGTGAGTATCTGATGCTGCAGTCTGGTGGCCCCTTATCTGCATTTAGAGGAGGATAAAACTATTTTAGCCGGGTATTTGAAGCCCATGAAGCAGCTTTAGCTCAGATCACCTGGAGAGATGCTGCCATGTCCCAAAGTCCAGTCCCAGGCTGCACCCACCAGCCGGGGGGACATCTCTCCCTTTGCACTGCAATGTCCAGCCCCTTGGGTGCTGGTCCTGCAGCAGCTTTTCCACCTTTCAGTGGTGAAAGTAGCAGGGCCCTGCTTAAATCACGGTGAGAGAAGCAAGTTTGCCTGCTGGAGGAAGGGACGCCCTGGGGCTGCTGCAGTTCAGTGCACCGGCGTGGTCCGAGGTGGTGGTTTAGGGGTGGGGGGTTCCCCTCGCTGTGCCCTACTGCTCTGCAGCACGGGGGTGTCACGGGCACTGCTGCAGCCCCCAGCAGGGCTGCTGGGGACGTCACAGCTCACACTGACATCTCTGTCCCTAATGGTGACACAGTGAGAGTGCTCCTGGCCTGGCCAGGACCTGTCTCCAGCCTGTGACAAGCGTTAAACCCCCCGCTGGTGTTAAGGAGCTGCCTCTCTCTCCCTAGGGATACCCTGGAGCCATGGGGCGGATGGGACCCCCGGGGGACCCGGGACCCATGGGCATCCCCGGCATCCCCACCATCATCCTCTGGAAGAACTCCCGGGAGGACTGGCTGACCTTCACCGTGAGTGGGGAGCCCCACGTGCACCCACCGGGTGTTCTTGTTTTTTTTTTTTCCCCATCCTTTCCATCTTCTCTTGGCCAGCAGGGAGGAGCAGGGGCAGGGGAGGCCGTCAGGATGGGAGGAGAGGGAAAATGCAAGGAGGGTAGAAGCTTGCCATTTGGCCTTGGCTTGTGGAGTTTGCTGCCATCGGGCTCCTTGCTGGGGTGAGATGTTGCTGGGAGGGGAACAGGGCTGCTCAGCAGCGTTGGCACTGAGCACGAGGGGTTTGGTTCTGCTTGGCCTGGGCACCCCACCACACACCTCGTGAAGTTACCACTGTAAGAAATCATTGCTGACCTTGTTAATGGAAACAGCGCGTTAATTTATACCTAAACCCAGTGGCTGGAGGGGAGGAAAGGAAAAAGGGGGCTCTTGCTCCTGTCTCTGGGTGGGAGCGACCACTGCAGAGACCCAGGTGGCCTCATCCAGGTTCCCCCTGGCAGAGCGCCTGCTGGCATTGAGCTGGATCTCAGGCCCTGGAGAGCCTTGCCTCAGCCTGGCAGGGCAGCAGCTGAAGGTGCTGGGTTTTTGGCTGCTGTCGGCACTCCAAAAGCCTGGGTTCAAGCTCCCTGGTGTGGGATGCTGTGTGCTGTGTATGTGCGATGTCCCTGTGTTGTCTCTGCGATCTGCCCAGTGGCACTGGGGGAGCTGGTGTGGGCTGGGCCCATGGGCTGCTCTGAGAGCCAGGCTTGGATCTCCAGCTCCTAAAACCATCAGAGACCACAGGCAAGAGATTCAATTTCTTATCTGCAGCCCTGCATTTGTGCAGAGGGTAACAGCATCCCTCTCTAAGTGCCTCCAATGCTGGCAGCGCATCCATGGATGCAGTGCAGGTGACCTCCCTTGTATTCACTCCTCCAAAACATCTCTGCTCTTGCCCAAAAAACCCAGGGGGTCAGACTCACTCCTGTCCTGCTGTGTCCTGACACCAGCCCCCCAGACCCCTGCACAGCCTGGCAGGTGCTGGGACCCCATCCTCCTGCTGCAGGGCAGAGGGGAGACGTTCGGGGAGCTGCTGGTTGGGGCACGGCTCTCCTGCTGCACCCATCTCTCGGTGCTGCCCCTGCCCCCCACCAGCAGGTGCTTGGCAGGAGATGAGAGGGACGCGGGGATTACGAGCAAGGCAGCCCGTGCTATTCAGCACCCGCCAAGGATCAAAGGCATTCCTCATGCTGGATGGGAGCGGCGATGTGCCTGGTGTGTCCATCCATCCACCAAGCCCCCTGGAGGTCCTGGTTGCTCCAGCACAGGCTGTCCTGGGGGCTCGTTGGGGCAGGGTTGTTCCCTCTTGGCCGGGGTCTGCAGGGCAGGACAGGAGGTCTGTAATGCTGCAGGGTGCAAGGGCTGGCTGCGGGGACAGAACTCGCTCCCGTTGAGCCTGACCTGCCTGACATCCACATCCTGCTGCTGCTGGAGGTCAGGCTGGGGAGCGAGGGCTGGTAACTCCAGAGCAAAATGAAATAAGGCAGGAGGAGGCAGCCCGGGGTGCAGGCAGACCTGCTCGCTGCAGGTTTCCCCTGCCCCGTGCTGGGGCTGGAGCCTTGCAGGATGGGTCCCACACCGTGACTGGTCCCATCCCCGTTTCCCCTCCATCCCAGTGCCCATCACACCGCTCGTCAGGGCTGCTGGAGGCAAAGCATGGGCAGTTTCCTGCTTAAATTGCGGAAGAAAATTCATTCCTCTCCTTGGCGCCTGCTGCTCTGAAGCACGAGTTCACCTCTTGTGGGATTACTTTTTTCCCCCAAAATGTTGGATTTTTATATTTTTTTTGAAGCCTAATGAAATAATATCCTGTCCCGAGTGAACCCGAGTTCACCGATTCACAAGACAAGGCAATAGCACTGGCTGTGCTCCAGCCCCCCCAAAAGTTGTCCTGAGCAGATTTTGGGGGAAATGAGAAGTGGCTGAGCCAGGGGGCCGCAGCCTGGCGGGGGCTGCTCGCGTTAATCAGCCCGGGACCAACTTGAAAGCAGCCGAGATGCCTGGTGCAGCGTTAGAGCTCGTTAAAGGCCTCCATCCATCATCTGCCCCAAGAGCCCCGCTCGTTATTAGAAATATTTCCACATGTTGAAAGGTCTGTGTTTATGCTCGGTAATGAGTGCCTTGGCTTTCCCATCTCTCTCCTCCGGTATCAGAGGGTGAATTTCGGGGGGGTTCCCTGAGCCTCCGAGGCTGCTGCTGGGTAAAACCTGAGCACGTGGGAACCCGACCCTCCAGCTGCTTGGGTCTGGGTGGGGAACAAGGCAGAGTTTGTTTGGTTTTCGTGGTTTTTTTTGTTTGTTTGTTTGTTTTTTAGCATTTGATGTAATCCAGGATTTGGAGGAGCTGCCTGAACCTTGAGTCTGACCTCGCCATGGAGCGAGGAGGAGGAGGAGAGCTGGGATTTGTGTCCTGAATGTCTGTGGGTCGTGATGCTGGGAGAAAAGGAGGCTGGCTGCTTGCCTTACATACATGCTGCTTCGTTTGCTGGTCATCTCCCAAAACCCTAGGAAACCTGGTAGCATGCAGAAGAGGCTGTGCTGTGAAGTGTTCAGGAGCCATATGCTGGTTAGGAGCGCTGTGGGGCTAGCTGTGGCCAGGTGGGGTTAGCCCATCCCATGGCCTTGGGGTGTTTGCTTGTCCCTTGATGGCCATCTGAAGCTGGAGGAGCTGGATGCGTTTGGCTGCGAGGGGCAGCCCAGCATCTCTGCCTGCTGGGGCTGCTGGGGGTGAGGTTTCCAACCCGGCCAACCCACGTGTCACAACATCTGCTGGAGTTCAACCTGGGCTAAAGACAACAGTTTTCATAACAAATTCTCCAGGCTCTGTTTAGCAGCAGAGGTGACCTGGCTGCTTGGTCCCCCCACGCCCGAAGATCCCGGCTCTGTCATCTCAGCTTGCTGAGGCCAGCAGTTCTCGTGTCCTGCACGTGGTGCTGTGCTGATTCACCCTTCTCCCATGACTCGTATACATACATATAGTATAAAAACCAAGTAATCCAGAGGAATGGTCCATCACTGCCTGTTCCCAAAAGACTGAAACCAGCAGAGACTAGGGATTTGGGGAGGATTTTTTGACATCTTTTCCCATTCTCTTTTCAGCAATCACCATTTTACCAACTTCTGCACGCGGGCTGGCCGGTGAGTACCGCTAAGTTCTGGGGTTTGGTTTTCCCTCTGCATGGCCAGCTGAGTTTTCCTCTTTCCAAGCTCCTTGGCAGTGAGATCTGTTCTGCCATCGTGTCTTTCTCTTTCATCCAGAGGAAACCTGGAGCCCCTGGCCCTCCAGGACACCCGGGGAAAGCAGGAGTGCCGGTAAGCACGGACACCTCCGGGCTGCTCCAGCCTGCCCATGGACAATTTGAGTTCGTGTCCCAGCCCCTGAGCAATCCCGGGCTCCCTGAAATTCAGCTGTAATTCAAGGTCTTGGGGGTGGATTTCAAAGAGGCCTCGTGGTTTTCTTGTCTGTGGGCCACCGATGGGCAGGTGGCATTAGATGTCTCCATTCCCTGCCCCTGCTCCTCCCTCCAGCAGCCCCTCTCACTGGGGATTGGGTTCCCGACGCTGCTCCTGTGTGCGCCCATGTGTTGGGATAAGGACAGCATAAAGTCATTCAGAAAACCACAAGAACAACCCAAGGAGCAGCTCATGGGATGCTTGCAGAGGGTGGTGGGTCTGTGAGCCCCATGGTTCCACCTCACTGCATGCACCCCAGCCTCCTGTGGGTATCAGAGCAGTGAACGCGGGCAGGGTGCCAAGGTGTGAGCGAGCCCCGGTGCAGCCGCAGGGCACTTGGGTGCGGATCCATCCTTGGATGTGAGTCCCAAGGCTGCTTTTGAGCATTGTTCTTTGTTCTCCCCGTAACTGTATCCGTGAGGCTCCAGCATCTTTCAGCGTGGTGGATTCTGCAACACGGCCAGGGGGAACATGGCCAGCGTTTGCTGACTTGATCCGTGTTTGTGTGCAGGGGCCATCGGGAGAGCCGGGGGAGCCGGGCGAGAAGGGCCAACGGGGGTACACGGTGAGTGCCCGGGGCTGGGGGGCTGCTGGCAGAGCTCCGGGTGGGATAGAGAGGTGGTTCTGTTCAGAGAGGATGAACGTGCCCTCAGTGGGATCCTTGGTAGCTGTGCCCTTCTTGGGGCACCAAACCTTGGAGCACCGGGTGGGGAGGAATCCTAAAAATAAGATTTGCTACTGGCTTGGGACCTCTGCAAAGAGATGTGTGCTTGATTAGAAGGGCTGTGTGAGAAGCAGCCCTGGTCCCCTCTGCAGGCCAGCATGCACTGTCCCTTTGTCACCTCCTGGAAAATATCCACCCAGTTCCCTGCTGATGGGACGTGTGAGCCTTCAGCTCTGGCAGAGCGGCGCTGCTGCGTGGCAGAACCCCGGGACCCCACAGCCTGCCCGGGGATGAGCGAGCACAGCTGTGGGGTTTGAATGCCCCAGTGATAAAAAGAGATGAGAGCAGGTATCCCGATCTCCCTGCACTGCTGGAGGTTTCCACTGGCTCCCCACCAGTGCTCGGTGGTGCCCAGCTCTCGCTGGGTGACCTGGCACACCCCAAGCCTGGTACTGCCTGAGGAGAGCTGGTCTGTAGGTGTCCCCTGGCACCTCTGGTTCTCATGGTCTCTGTCCTGGTTGCTGCAGGGGGCGAGCAGTGCTGCCCCCTTTGCTGCTGCTCCTCACCACTCAGCCCGGTGGTTTTCTTCCTTCAGCCCTCCAGTGCCCCTGTCCCTCCCCAGCACCCCCAGGCACAGCACCCTGACCCCTCGCCTCCCTCCCGCGGTGACCTTCCTCTCTCCCCGATGTCTAAAGGAGGACTTCACAGGATCTGGGCCAGGTCCTCCCACTTGTGTTGGATCTCCTCAATCCCAAAAGCTCACAGTGAAATTTAGAGGTGAAATCTTGAGTAAGGATCTGAGTTATGCTGCAGGGCACCGGAGTAAATCCACTCCCTGTTGCACGCCCCGCAGCAAAGTGGCCTCTACCCTGCCCCGCTCCCTCCCAGCAGGGATGCACGTGGGGACGGCGTGCTACCAGCTGCCAGCATCTGGAAGGCTTCAAGGGCTGAGTTAAATCAGTTGAACGTAAACACTGGAGTCAGTCAGTGGAGCTTAACCAGAAGGTGCCGAAGTCCTTCCCTGCCTTCACGTGAGGAGGATCTGCGGGGGGAGCACAGATGGACAGGAACATTTTTCCCACCCAGCTGCGAGCCTGATGTTTGCTCAGCTCATTATGAGGAGTCCAAGCTGTGGTTGGTGATCACTTTGGGCAAGGTGCCGTGGTTCTGCTAGAACTGGTCCCAAAAAGCTGTGATGCCCGTTCAGGCTATGGCAGATCCCTGCCGGGCACTGCCTGTGCCTCATCCCTCATCCCCGTGGCTGGTGGTGTGGATGCTGCTGCCCGATGCACAAAGGGCCCCGAAGCACCCGCTCATAGAGGGATCTGTCCCTGTTCTGCTTTGCTCTGAGGACCCAGCGATGTAGGTGTGATTGCAGCAGGGCGAGGAGGGATTTCACATCCCCATCAGGCACCAAAGCCCTGCTCAGGGCACGTATACCTGTGGTCTGTTCTGCATTTGGGATCAGTGCCCGGGTTCACCCGTCACAGACCAAACCACAAATAACAGCAAATGTTCCCTGAGCCCCAGAAATGGGGACTTGAAGTGGAATGGGACAAAATTGTGTTCTTTTGGGTTGTGTGCCTCAAATTTGAGCAGGCACTGCTGAAGCAGCGTGGGGATGGCTGCATGTGTAGAGGTCTGTGGGGAGCGAGGGGATCACTAGGAAGGGAGCTGGAAGAGAAAACCTCCCCCAGACAAGCTGCTGTGTTTCCAGACCAGATTCTTCCCTTGAAAAGGAGCCGAAGCAGCTGTGTTGCTCTGCGCTTCCCTTGAACCCTGACTTTCCAGACGCAAACAAAGCCTGGTTTTGGGGCTGACAAAATGTCCCTGAATTCTTGGGAAATCCAAACAAAGCAACTGGAAGGGAAATAACTTCTGCTTGTTCCAGAATGATCTTTGTCCTTTCTTAACTCAGAATTACCAGGGAGCTGAGGAAAATTAAAAAGCTGCCCCCAGGCTTCAGCTCGGTGAGCAGCACCAGGGCTCTGCTCCGGCTCGTGCACGTGGGGAAGGTCGGAGACGGCTTTGAGTGCAACCCCAGAGCTGGGCAGCAGATGCAGAGGGCTTTCGCCTGACCTGCTCCTGGTGCATTGCTCATTCCCTGCCTCCTCCTCTGCTTCTCGCAGTGCTGGCTGTGCTCCCCTGGTGTTCAGGTTTGGCAGGATGCAGCTTGCAGCACGTGCAGCTTCTGCCCTGCCCCGTGTCCCCATCCCTTAGGGGCTCGTGGTGGTTAGCAGGCACTGCTGGCAGAGCGAGAGCCGGGCAGAGCTCAGCGTTCAGCCCATCCATTTCACAACACCGTGGAGTTTTGGGGTTTCAATGAGGGCAGTGTTTGAGGTGTGCACAGCCCGGGCTCACTCCCTGTGTGTGGTTCTTCTCTCCGCAGGGCGAGCCGGGGCTGCAGGGCTTACCGGGTCGCATGGGACAGCCCGGCTCCGATGGCTCCCCTGGCCTGGGAGGCAAACCCGGGCTGTCAGGGCTGCCAGGAGAGCAGGTGAGCGGGTTGCAGAGAGCAGCAATCCCCAGGGAGCTCGGGCTGGGAACTTGCCCAGCGCCTGCTCTGCTCCTTCTTTCGTCCCCACAGGGCCTGCAGGGCTTCCGAGGGGACCGGGGGCTGGCTGGCGAGAAGGGGGAAGAGGTAAGGTGGCGCTGCACGGGTGTGGGTCTGTGCCATCCCCAGCACCTCGTGCTGCGAATGTTTTCCAAGTGATAACACCTTTCCATTACTGGTTTGACTGGTACTGCACCAGTAGCACTCCTCTGAGTGCCTGTGTCCCATACCTGGGCTGTGAGTTCACCCAAAGGAGTGCCCAAGGGATTTTGGCACTGAGCAATCAGGCCAGGGTGTCTGGAGATCCCTTCGTCATTTCAGCCCAGATTCTTTGCCTTTTTTTGGAAGAAGAAAGCCCAGGTGGCTTTTTGTGCATCTTTTCTGGCCCATACTCTGTGTCCCCTCCGAGCATCCTTCCACCATCCAGACAGAACCTCTTGCCCTGGGGTCCCTCTCACTGCATTTGGCTGCTGCTGGAGATTTTCCTTTCGTGCCCCACAGCCTCTGCGGGGGGACCTGCCTGGGGACCCGGTGTCCTCCAGGGCGTTGGCACTGGGTACAGCCCTGTCCCTGCCACCACTGTGTAACATGGCACAACGCTGACCTGGGACACTGGAGCAAGGTGGCAATGTGTTGGGGACAGGCTCTGGGGCTATTTATTTATTATTCTTATTATTTTTTCTTATTATTTTATTTTCTCCTGGGGTTGGGGCACTCATGAGGGTCTCCATCCCCCGCACCACACTGATGCTCCTTTGAGGCACGGCAGCTGTGTTTTGGCTCCTGATGCTCTCTTTGTGCCTCATCCATCCTTGTTGTTCCCTTCCAGGGCTTCTTGGGTGACCCTGGACCAGTTGGTGAGAAAGGAGAGAAGGGGGCGAAGGTGAGGGGGTCTGCCCCTGCCCTTTGCAGCCTTGCCCGGGCTGGGCAGGGACCTCTCCTTCCCCGTCCTGCTCCTGCCCCTGGGTCATGCTCCCCTGCACGTCTCTTGGCTTTTCCAGGGGGTGAGAGGAGAAAGCGGCCCGCCGGGTCCTGCAGGGGCTCCGGTGAGTTGGTGCAGAAGCATGGGATGTCCCAATCTTTGCTGTGCCAGGATTTCTCCTTCTCTCTTGATGCATCCTCATTCCCCCGTCCATGACCGACCCCTTTCCTTTGGAGACGCAATTTGGGCAGCCCTTGGCTCCGTCTTGCTCTGGGCAAAGCCCTCGGGGCTCTGTGTCTTCCCCAGCCCTGCTGCAGGGGATGAGACAAAAGCAGCCGTCACCTCGGGGCCAGCACCTCACTAACTCCCCCTCCACCTTCTCTCCTAGGGGATGTCGGGTCTGAAGGGCGCGATGGGCTTCCAGGGCCCTGCAGGGCCGGAGGTGAGGGGTTTGGCTTTCTCTGGGCCCCCAGCTCCCCCAGAAGAGGCACTGGGCAGCCCGATGAAGAGAACCGAGCCCTTGCAGAGCTCACCGAATTGTGGTTGGGTTTGGGTGGGCACCAGCAGCTGAGGTAAATCCCAGCCTGGCTGCACCTGGGGTTTTCTGTGCTGATAGCAGAGCTGCTGGCAATTCCTTGGGAGGCTCCCCGGGAAGGGCTTACAGGGGGGTTAAAAAGAAAATTGAAGCACTTTGGTAGAGGTTTGTGGCAGGGAGTGGGGAAACAAAGGTCACCTAGAGGGGTCCTTGAGTGGCTGGTGCTTAATGCAGAGGAGGAAGGGGAATTTGGGATGTGAAATCCAAATGGAGAGAATCAAAGCCAAAAAAAGGCATCGTTTCCCTCCTGTTCCAGGGAGAAGGTGGCCCAGCGGGTGCTGCTGGCCCTGCCGGCCCCCCGGTAAGTCACAGCTTTGTGGTTCCCACTGTGGTGGGGGCTCCATCCCCGGCCCCCACTTGGTGCCACAGCCCCAGGGCTGAGCATCACTCACCTCGCAGGGAGAGCCGGGCCAGCCGGGCTCCGTCGGGTGCCAAGGAGTCAACGGCTCCCAGGTGAGTGCCCCGGGCACCCTGCTCTGTTATTTGGGGTTTTCCAGCTGCTGCTCTCACCCCGTCCCTTCCTTGCTCTCTCCCCAGGGAGAGATGGGTCCTCCTGGCTTGCCCGGCCCCCAGGGCCCTAAGGTATGAGCAAACCTCGTGGCCTTGGGAGAGCTTGTGGGGTTCTGGGGGGGGAGATTGGGTGGCCCAGGGGTCACCCAGTTCAGGGCATCCCCTCCAGCAGGGCTGGGGCCTTAGCCCACCCCAAAACCTGCACAGAGGCTGGGATGGGGGCAAAAATCCCTTCCGCGCCTCTTGCAGCGGGTCACGGCTGAGGACTGCAGGCTTTGCACCAGCCATGCACGGATTTAATCCTAATTGTAGCTTTTTATCCCCCACTCTGCATTTCAGGGACCACAGGGCCTGCAGGGGCGTCGCGGCCCCCCTGGCCTGGGGGGCACCCAGGTAATGATGCTGCAGGTGCTGTCCTGGCTCAGCGCCGCCTTTCCGAGGGGCAGGACCCCCCCATGTATGCTGAGGGGCAGGGAGCTGCTGAGCCCCCTCCCGGTGTGCTTCTCTGCAGGGTCCCGCTGGGATGGAGGGGTCCTCTGGTCCCAAAGGAGACACCGTAAGAGCTTCTCACCCAGCTTGCTTTGGCCTCTGGTGGGGATGAAACCCGGGCTCGAGAGCTTCCCGTGGAGGCAGCCCCCTCCCACGGGTGCCGTGCTGATTTTGGAGGGGCCGTGCATGCAGCAGACCCCCCCAAACACAGCTGGGGGGGCCTGGCTGATGCTGACATTCCCCTTGTAGGGTCCAGAGGGGGTTCTTGGGCTGAGGGGACAGCTGGGACAGGAGGGCCCTGGGGTAAGTGTGTGGGAGCGGGTGGCTGGGTGTGGGGTGTCCCCATCCTTCCCTCCTCCTTCAGCAGTTTGGGTGCTGAGCTCCTGTTTCTGAAGGTTGAAAGGGCCCAGGATAGCACAAGCTTCCTGCTGCCCGATGTGGATGGTGCATTTTGGGGTCTGACATTTGGGAGGCTGCTGTGTGGGCGGCTGTAGCCTCGGGAGGGTTTGTGCATCCCCCAGCTCCATGCCAGCCTTGTTCCTGCTGGGGATCAAATCCCTCTGGGACACCAGCAGCAGCTCTGGGGAACTGAAATTGGTGTCCCCATGAGTGCACAGCTCGTTTGGCTTCGTGGTGGGTGGTTTGGGTTTCTTTAACTTGCATTTTTGTGTCTCTCTCGAGGGGTTTATTGGCCTGCCGGGTTCAAAAGGCACCCAAGGAGAGCAGGTGAGTGACGGCACCCACACCACACATGGCTCAGGGTGCGGGACAGCCACGTCAGAGCAGCCCAAAGCACCAGCTTTGTGTTATTTATCTGTGTTCAGATTGCACTTCAGGATGTGTGAAATAACACACCAACAGGGACAAGGTGCTGGGGGGCTGACACTGGGATGGTGCAGCTGGGCTGTCACTGCAGGCTGGGGGTCACCGCGTGCTGGGGAGCGCACCCAGCACGTACCCACTGCAGCTCCGAAGGCCCCTCAGGAGCAAAGCCCTGCTCCAAACCAGTCCAAGCTTCTTCTGTGATGCCCAAATCGGATCACAGCACGCTTTGGTTGCAGTGAAGAGTGTAAGAGGTCTGAGGGTGCCCTCTGGCTCTGCTGCTCTTACAGGGCTGCCGAGGTCCCACTGGAGCCAAGGGAGACCTGGGAGCCAGAGGAGACAAGGTACCAGGTTCCCAGAATGGAGCTTGGAGCTGCTTCGTGCCCCGTTGCCTTCTGGAGCTGTGAAAATCAGCCAGAGCGAGCTCTGCATGCTCACCCTGCTCCTTGGCTGCCCCTTGCCACCTTTCCTTGGTTTGACGTCTAAAACACCTGCCTTGGTTTGGTGTCGAAGAAGTCGCATTGCCCCGTTCTGTGCCCTTGGAGTGCTCTCGGAGGGGGCTGTGGGGTGGGGGCTGCAGGCTGGCTGTGACGTGCTGCCCCCTCTTCTCCCAAGGGTCCTCATGGAGCACAGGGAGCAGCAGGACCCCCAGGGCCGCGGGGTCAGACGGGTTTGCAGGGCTTCCCCGGCCCCCGTGGGGCGGCAGGAGCCCGGGGACCCGAGGTAAGGCAGGGTGCTGGGGGGTGACGGGCAGGTGGGCTGGGGGGGGACAGCCCTGAGGGCTGCAGGGTGCATGGGCAGCACCACCAGCCACCTCCTCATCCTCCTCCCATGGGATGAAGGCCCTGCCAGCAGCTGGCACGGAGTACAGAAGCCTCCTAATGACACCTCCTGGAGCCTGCAGCACTGCAAAGCTTGGCTCCAGACCCCTCAGAGGGCAGCCATCCCTCAGTCCGCTGCCTCGCTTTGCACCCGCAGCACTGCCTGGCCCCTGCCCGTTCCCAAAAGCCAAAATAACAACACTCAAGGACCACAAAAAGGCAGGATTTTTCGGGTGCCATTTCCCACAGTGCACGCTCCCAGTGACCCATTGGGATGGCTGAACCCAGCTGCAGATTGATATTTGTCCCTGGGGCTGGCCCCACACCTCCAGCGGCTTCCCCACCTGCCTGCCCCCCTATGAGGCCGTGCTGTGCATGGCGCCCTCCATCTTGGAGGGCTTTTGGGATGCCTGCCTGGATGTGCCCTCATGTTTTCTCTTTGGGATGAGAAGCAAACCATCCAACGTCCCCAGGCACAGTGCCACAGCATGGTGGCACCGCTCGTGTCACAGCTGCCCTGGCCTTGCTAGGCCTCGCTGCCCCAGCCATGGCTCCTGTCATGTCGGGCCCTGTGGCTGGGCCAGAGCCGGGTGCCAGGGCTGTGTCTGAGCAGGCAGGAGCCTCGGCAGCACTTGAAGTTACCCGAACTCGATCAGCAGGAAACAAAAATATTCAGCAGTGCTACTCTGGGCCAACACGGTCCCATTCAGCCTTTTCCTCCGGCTGACTTCACAACCCTGGGGCAGGGGGAGCTGCCAGCCCAGAGCACACCATGACCCCGACCGGTGCCATGGCTCCTAGCGCCTTTCATTTATTGTCCCCTGATTCTGGGGGTCTGTGACCTCCCCAGGGGGTCGGGTGCTGCCTTTGCCAGGGCAAGGCGCAGCTCTGGCCACCCTTCTCCTCTCCCCGCAGGGGGAAGAAGGCCAGATCGGCCCGGCGGGGCTGAACAGCAGCGAAGGACCGAAGGTCAGCACCGGCAGCCATGGGGCTGCCCTTGGTCCCACACAGAGGGACAGGGACGTGGCCACCCTGCCCCGTCACCCCAGTGTGGGTGCCAGTACCCATGGGACAGCATCACACTGCCACCCCCGTGGGGATCAGGCTGTGGCCAAGCCCGGGGAGTCCCCAGACTTTTGTCCCCCCCGGATGACATCCCTGCATCTGCTACCTGCCTCCTAGGCAGCAGGGCAGGATGAGTCCCCTGGGTGCTCGCTGGGGTGCAGGGTTGGTGGGGACCCTCAGGGTTACCTAAAATGCCTGCATTTCCCTCTGTGTGAATTTTAGGGAAGTCGAGGACCTGATGGCCCAAAGGGAACCCCAGGACCGCGGGGAGCCAGGGTAACTAATGGGCTGTGGTACCCATAGGCTAATCTGGGAGCATCTTTGGGTGGGGGGGACAGAAACAGCCCTGGAGGTCCCTTGCTGGGTGGCATGAGACAACTGCCCAGGGTGGAAGGATGATGCATAGAGCTCCTTCCCTCTCCTCTGTGCCCCCATTCGAAGGGGGAGGCACCAGGGAGCACGACCTGACCAAACCGTGCTGAGCTCTGCCCGGTTCTCCGCATTTGGCAGGCCCATAGCACCGTCACACAGCCTCTCACAGCAATGCTTCCCAGCACCAGCTCTGTTGCAGTCCCCTCAATCTGCTGCTTTAATGCTGCCAGAAGGATGCTTTTCTTAGCACTCGCTCTTTTCCAGGGCCGCGTGGGCCAGCGCGGGCTGGTTGGAGTCCCAGGACTGCCCGTAAGGAGCCAGGACCACGTCCAGCGCCGTGCGTGGGGCTGAAGGGGGGCAGCGGGTGGGGGACCCGGGCAGAGGCTCGGCTCTGCTTGGGGCTGGTGCTGGAAGCGCTGGAGGTGAGCGCCTTGGGCTCTAGCACGTTGCACACCAGGCTCATCACCCACCATGCACCGCCACTCCGCTCTTGTCCTGGGCTTAGAAATTCAGGAATTTGTGTCTCTTCTCAACCCCTCACCCATTTTGCTTTTGGGGCTGCCCTTCTGCATGCTCTGATTTCATCCCCGAGCTTTACAAGGCACAGGCACAGAGCTGCAGACAAGAAGCGTGTCAAGGGCGGTTCAATGCTGAAGAGCTGTTGACAGCTTAGGAAGGCCCCGAGGCTCCTACGGACCCTGGGGACGATGTCACTGTGTATTTGTTGCTATTTTGGCATGATTTGGGCTGCTGTGGGAGGGCATGGCTGATGGGAAGCTGTTGTGTCTGTCGCTGGGCTCTGCTTTGAGGAGATTCTCCTTGCAGGGCTCGCGAGGCATGCCAGGAGCAGAAGGCACAGAAGGAAAGCCTGGTACACAGGTTCCCATTCCGTACTGTATATTATATCCCAGAATCAGCTGGGTTGGAAAAAGCCCTCCAAGATCATCTGGTCCAACCGTCCCCCTACCACCGTCACCCACTAAACCATGTCCCCAAGCACCATGTCCAACCTCTCCTTGAGTACCCCCAGGGACGGTGACCCCACCACCTCCCTGGGCAACCCGTCCCAGTGCCCGACTGCTCTTTCTGAGCAGAAATGTCTCCTCATTTCCAACCTGAGCCTCCTCTGGTGCAACTTGAGGCCATTCCCTCTGGTCCTATTGCTGCTTATCTGCGAGGCAGGCGCAGTGTATGAGGGTTGGGGCCGCAGGTGAAGGCTGCATGTCATGGTGCCTTTGGTGAGCTGGAGCAGGGGGTACTCTTCCAAACCCGTCCATAGCCAGGCTGACCCTAGTGCTGCCCCCACACAGCACCATAGGGCCGTTGGTACCAGGCACTGACCACTGCAGGGCTCAAAGAGATGGGGAAACTCCTCACTGTGTTCGTGGGAATGAGTTGGCTCAGGATTTTACTCGTGGGGGCTTTACAACCCTGTACATAGTGCGGGATGGGATGGGATGGGATGGGATGGGATGGGATGGGATGGGATGGGATGGGATGGCTGCCTCTGTCTCCCAATCCTCACCATCGCCTGCCTTATTCTGCAGGGTCCCCCAGGAGCTGTGGGCAGCCCAGGCAGGATGGGACCCCCGGTGAGTAGAGCTGCACGTCTGTCTGCATCGTTTCTGTCCATCCATCCTCCCCTCTGCTCTCCTCTCTCTGCCCTTGGTGGAGCTGTGCTCTCAGAAGGCAAGGAAGAGGGAACAGGGGGTGCATTTAAGAAGTGGCTATTGCAAAATTCATGTTTCTTATCACCAGTGGCAAGTCGTCCCGTCTGCAGAAATTCGAATACTTCTTTATTTTTACTCTGAAAAAAAAAAAAGGAAAAAAAAAAAAAAGTGGGGGGGGTTGGCAGGGAAGCTGGCGTTCCCCTGACAACAAAATAGGGGAAATGTTTTGGTCTGGGTGACAGAGAAGTGCTTCTGACTTTGTTGTTGTCATTGCACAGCACAGTCTAGGTGTCTGCATGGGCACTGCTGTGCGGGGGCTGTGCGCTGCTTTGTGCTGCTTTGTGCCCCCATGCTCCCAGGGGGGTTCCTCTCCACCCCGGGTGTTTCTGTCTCTGCTCTCCTCCCAGCCCCTTGTCTGCCACCCCTTGTGCTTCTCTCCTTTCACCCAGAGCTCATCTTCTGCCCTTCCTTCCAGGGCTTTGCTGGCGTGCAGGGGGGCAGAGGGCATGCGGGACCTCCTGGACCGACGGTAAGGAAAACCCGCATGGAAAAGGGTGGTGGAAAGCCAGCAGGGTGTCCAGGGAGGGCTTGTGCTGCTGCTGCTGCTGGGGAACCAGCAAGGGATCAGATTATCTGTGGGGTCTGAATCTTTTTGTGCTAAAAAGCATTAAAAAAAAAAAAAAAAGTCCTTAGCAGCAGAAACAGCTGCATATAGGGAAGAGCAGGATAATCTCCCCAAAGATTCAGTCTGCCTGGAGGACTTGGAGGACTCTGCAGCTTTCCCCAGCCAGAGGTGGTCTTTGTGGGGAAGGGCAGTTCATGGAACCCCCTTCCCACCTGGGGGGCATGGTTCTGGTGACCAGAGGGGACCAAAGTGCTTGCTCCATCGCCACCTCCCTGGGTGGGAGTTGGAGGTGCAGGGTGACGGAGAACAACCCCCTGCCTTCGCCCATGTGGCTGGGGTGGACACCAGCACCCTGCCGGGAGCCAGAGCAGCTCCTGCAGCTGGACGAGCCCCCTGGGAGGACACTCACTAGGGTTTGGTGGGCACCCCAAGAGCAAAACCCCTCTGGTTTTGTCACCCTGCATGGTGACAGCCCTGCGGTGCTGGTGGGAGCTGCCAGGACAGGCAGGGTTTGCCCCCGACACCACGGAGCACAGGAGCGCCAGCAGTGCCTCGGTGGGGCTTGTCTCATTGCAACCCCCTCCTCCCTGAACATTTCCCTTAAATATAAAGGGCCCCCAAGGAAAACCTGGACCTGATGGAGAGCCGGGTTCCCTGGGCCCAAAGGTGAGTACCCATGGGGGTGTGGGTGTCCGGGGGGCTGGTTGGGGCACCCAGGGGTGATGAACATCCCTGAGCGACTCTCGGCTGATATGGGGAGGGTTTGGGTGGTTGCTGAGCCCTGGGGGTGGATACCAAGGGTGGGAACACGGTGCTGGGGGATCTGAGCTGCTCCCACCGCGGCTGGGCATAAAATTCAGACCCAAGTCCCCAGCAGGGACACTCGGAGGGACACACGCGTTGCTCAGAGCAGGCTGACAGCCTGGAAGTGGGGCAAAAAGCAGGATGCGCACCCCCAGGATGCATTCCCAGGTGGACAATCTGCTCCCCCCCATGGGGTCTGCCCAGCCCAGCCCCCCAGCACTGCCAGCACGCGAGCAGGGTGGTGAAAGCTCCTGTCTCTCCTGGCAGGGTCTGCCTGGGAAGCCTGGCGCGGAGGGGCCGCAGGGACCTGTCGGCATGTATGTAAGTGCTGCGGCTGCTGCCTGGCCGTGCGCAGCGCCGGGGGCTCGCTGGAGCACAGCTCCTCTCCCCAGACCCCCAGACCCCCAGGGAAGGTGTGGGGTCCAGGGGTGGGGGTGAGGAGCAAGGTTTGGTGCTGCTGGGAGAGGGGAAACCCCGTGGCCACCAGACCTTTCCGTGCAAGGTGGCATCAGAATGCTTTTGGATGAGCGCAGCACCACCATCACCACCAACCACCCAAACCTCATGGGTGCAGCACGGCCCCAGCTGCCTCCTAACGCCATCCTCTCCCCCAGGGCTACCCGGGACCAGCCGGTGACCGCGGGAGGCCGGGGCGAAGGGGAGACAAGGTAGAGCTGGGAAATGGCAGCACCAACCCCGATGGCTGGTGCTGGGCAGGAGGAGGGTGGCAGGACCCGACCCCACAGCTCTCCCCACACGTCAGCTCCTCAGCCTCTTTATGAGATGGCAGGCTGCTAGATTTTGTCCCTCGGGGAGTTACTGCGTTGAAACACGTGACAGAAAAGAAGGGTTTGGGGTTTTGGTGTGTGGTTTTGTTCTTTTTTCTTCCCAACAGGGTGAAACAGGAGCCCGAGGCCCGCCGGGATTCCCTGGAAAAGCCGGTCCCAAGGTGAGGGCTGTTTAACACCTCTGGGTGGCTCCAAATTCCCCCTCCCTGAGGCAGCACCAAGCACTCTGCTGGGCTGGACACAGAGCAAGGGAAACCCTTGCCTCTGGCATCAGGGGCTACGTGGGGAGAGGGGAGCTGCGGGGCCGCGGTTGGGGCTGGGCGCAGGGCTCTGACATCTCTGTCCTCCCCCAGGCCCTGCCAGGCCCCCCCGGGCCACGAGGTGCTCCCGGCTCCCAGGTAGGGCTGGATCCCAGGGGGGAGCGGGGCTGCTCTGGGCTTGCTGGGTGCTCTGCAATGCCCTGCAACACATGCCATGATGCCCTACAATTTTCTGCAATGTATGCCACTGAACACCCTGCAACATGTACCCTGTAATCATACCCTGTAATATTTGCCCTACGATGCCCTGCAGCATGCACCCTGCAACATGTGCCCTGGCGTGCCCTACAATACAGCCACGTAATGCTCTGCAGTACCCTGCAGCATACACCACGCACACCACACACTGCCTGTAGCGTTAGGGATGTGGATCCCACACCCATCTGCTGTCGGGGGGAGATGCAGGACCCTGGTCCTTCTCGCTGCCTGCTGGGTTTTGCCCTGCTGCATCCCTGGGGTGACCCAGGCAGGTCTCAGCTGCAGCCTGCTGGGGTTCCCTTGCTGCTCACAGCCCTTGTGTTGTAGGGAAGAGCAGGAGAGCCAGGTCCTCGGGGGCTTCCAGGGCTGCCGGTGAGTGGGAGAGCTGCGGGTTGCACGCTGGGGTTGCAGGCTGTGCCCTCCTGCACCCGCAGGGACCTGGGGTGCCTTCATGCTGGGGGTCTCCCCCATCTCAGCACTCTCCCAGGGGGAGAGGGGCTGCCCGTGGGCTACACCTCAGGGTGCTCTAACATCCTTCTGGCCCTGCAGGGAGCTCCCGGCATGCGGGGGCTGGACGGTGTCCCCGGGAAGCCTGGTTTGGCTGGGGAAGCAGGAGCAGCCGGCATGCCGGGGGCTGCTGGCCCCCCCGGGTACCCGGTAAGTGCCAACCTGGCTGCTGCAGGGTGCAGCTCGGCTCCTGCTGCAGCCTTGCCTTTTTCCAGCAGGACCAGGGCTTCCTTCTGCACGCAGAGGGGAGGAGGAGGGAGGCTGGTACAAGGGGCTTGGTGACAGAGTCAGGACGTTGGCTGCTGTGTCCTCAGCCCCCCAGCACCCGAGCTCAGGAGCTGCAGGGACCCCCTGGGTTAATGCCAATTTGTCACCAACGTGGCTTCTTCGTTTGCAGGGTCGGGAAGGACCAAGAGGACCTGAGGGGCCTTCAGGGATGAGAGGAGAGCAGGTACGGGAGCAGGAGGATGCCTGGTTCCCCCTGCCAGCCCTGGGGGTCTGGAGCTACCCCTCTGGGCTGGCTCTGCTGGCACAAGGGGTGCTCCCTCTCCTGGGCTGCAGCCCAAATGTGCTCGTCCCAGCGGGATGGGGGTGGATGCAAGGTGGGAGATGAGCCTGGTGAGCACACCACAGCTGCCTGTCCTCACATCCCTGTGCCCCCTGGCAGGGTGCCCTGGGAGATGTGGGGGACAGCGGTGTCAGCGGGCTGGATGGCGAGCAGGTAGGTGGCGGGGACACCCCACACCCTGCCCGCCTCGGGGCAACCCTCAGCTAGAGCCCGAGGCTGAGGCTGCATCCCTGCTAGTGGGGCCAGGGCTTTGTGCAACGTGGGGTGAAGGAAAGTGGGGGGCAGTGGAGACAGCAGCCTGCCCAGGAGAACATCCCCAGCCCTGGAGCTCGGTGGGGATGAGGTGTGCCAGGGTCTGGCCGTGTGCTTCCTCCGCAGGGACCACCGGGACCACCAGGAGCCGAGGGGCAGCCGGGGCTCAAGGGGCAGCAGGTCAGTTCCCATGGCCCCAGCGTGCTCGTGCCTGGGCATGGGAGGGGGAAGCAGGGCCCTCATGAACCTTTGGCACCCAGTGCAAGGAAAACCGGGGGTGAGGAGGGGGCTGCGTGGTGAGAAGGGGTGGGCAGGGCCAGTGCCAGCTGGAGATGGTGGCTGACAATAACCCTGGGGGTCTTCATCCATTCCAGGGAGAAGCAGGACCCCGCGGAGCTCCGGGCGTCAGAGGCAGCCGTGGGGAACGAGGGGATGAGGGGCCAGCGGGACCACCGGGGGGGCCCGGGGAGCAGGGCAAGGAGGTGTGTGCCGGGACAGGGCTGGGGCGTGGGTGCTGCTTCGGGTGCTGATGGTGCTTCTCCCCCCGGCAGGGCGATGTCGGTGAGGCAGGAGAGCCAGGAGAGCCGGGAGCGCGGGGACACAAGGTGGGGAGCGTGGCTCCTGTGCTGCCACCCGCAGCGTGCTCTGCCCCCGCCTCGTCCCAGTGGGATGGGTGCAGGAAAAGGGGTGTCCCCGGGACCCGATGGGTGCCTGGGGGACGTGTCCTCGTGGGGACACTCATTTAATTGCTTCTCCTTCCTCCTCCTCGCCGTGACGCCGCTGTTTCCATCTCGGAGCAGGGGGATGCTGGCCCTCGGGGCCTTCCTGGAGTGCCAGGACCAGGAGCTCCTACGGGGGAAATCGGACACAAAGGCCCCAGAGGAGAGAAGGGCCAGGAAGGTTTGCTGGCAAGTACAGCGAGGGAGTGCTCCAGTGCCGTGGGGCTCCAGCGCTTGCCCCAGCTGGGTGTGGGGTGCTCAGGAACAGGGCTTGCCCCCAGCAGGAGACCTCAGGCTCCGGGAGCTACAGAAAACGCTAAGAATTGGCAAATCTTAATTTGGGAGTTTTGTGTCTCATGGGCGTGACACCCAAATTGGGTCCTGGTGGCACAAAAGGGTGCGTGCCAGGCCTGGGCAGGAGCAGCTCCCTGCGTGTGAGCCTCTGGGCAGAAAAACACAGCTTGGTGCACAGAGTTTCATCTGGCCCCGTGAGATCAGCCTGCCTGCATGGGCTTTGCCTTTGCACGACTTTCTCAGAGGTGGTTTTCAGTCTCTGAAAGCTTTCGGGACCCCAGAGCCACGAGGAGCCCGAGCTACCCAGAGCTCTGCCTAGTTCCTGCGTGTTGGGAGGACTGGTCCGGCCTCGCGCCTCTTTTCCTCCAGCCGCTGGTGCCTGTGGGTGCTCTCCCCGTGTGCCTGTAGTGCCAGGGAGGAGCCACCAGTGCCTCTGGGACAGCTTCTTGTCCCCGTGGGGCTGCCAGCCTGAAGGAAGCAGCCGTGTGCCCGTTTCATGCTGCCCTCAGCCGAGCTCCTGCCGCTGAGCGCGTCCCCCTCTCTGTCCCAGGGCCAGGTCGGTGTCACCGGCACTGCAGGACCTGCAGGAGCCCGAGGGCGGTCGGTAAGTCACCTCGTGTCCCTGTCCCCCTTCGGGATGATTGCTGATGGGGGTGGGAGATACATTTGTGACCAGGAGCATCGGGCAGGGCTGAAGCTTGTCAGCCCCGGGTTTTTCTTGACCCCCAAACAGGGCAGCACAGGTCTGCGAGGTCCTCCAGGGCCCCAAGGTCTCGAGGGAGCGAAGGTAAGGGGGGGCGATGCTCCTGCCCGTCTCGTTCTGGGCTCTGCCCAAGCACTGCTTTCCCTGGCTGGTGGGGGACGCTCGGAGGACCTGGGTCAGACCCTGGCACCTCGAGCCGAGATCTCCAAGGCCAGAAGCTTGCCAGGAACAGAGCTGGGAGCGTTTCCCTTTCTTCCCCAGGGAGACCCAGGACCCCGCGGCAGGGATGGCCCCACTGGTGCTGCTGGGTTGGAGGTACTGCTGGCCTGGGCTTGTGGAGCTGGGAGCTCTCCGAGGCTTCGCCAGGGCTCTGCCATTTCCAGCACAAGCTGAAGCCAAAGGAGTTGTTGCCCCATAACTGCTCGGAGGGGGAGTCAGAAATGAGGCTCTGAGTCCCAGCAGGGGGACTGTGCCCCCACCCCACAAACCAGCTTAGCATTTAGGGGTGCTGATGCCTTGTGCAAGACCCACCCCTGCCATCTCAGCACATCGACAACCCCGTGGCACCCAGGTGCCACCAGGCACTGTCACGCACCCCTCGGCTGGCTGAGGGTGGGAGGGGATACTCCAAATGCCTGCAAAGCACGTGGTGGGCCCGGGTTTGTGCTGACCCCCCAACATCACCGCAGGGACCTGCAGGAGACGATGGAGCAAAGGGAGACCGCGGGCAGCCTGGCCCCACGGTGAGTACCAGCCTGCCTCCGTGCCAAACCCTCCAAAGGTGCAGCGTGGAACGGGAATAAAGGCACCAGCGGGCAGCCCCGGGCACCTCGGGCTGCTTGCTGCTGGGGGCAGGAGCCTGGGTGCACGCAGGGACCTTGCTCTGCCCTGGCTGGCTCTGCAGTCACCCGGGAATGAGTTGTCATCTCCTTGGTTCCTCTACAACCACAGCTCATTAAAGGCATCTTAATAGGGCTATTAAATAAATCATCAAAATTTGCTGTGGCCGCCGTGCATTTAATCCCCGGCTCCCAGAGCCTGCCCGAAGCAGGGTGGGTTCGTTTTTGGCTTCCTTTCCTCCAGCTTTCACCGAGCAAGCCTGCGGGGCTCTCCAGGGGCTGGGCGGGAGGCAAACGGCACGGTTACAGCCTGCGGTGCGCAGTGCTGGGGATGCTGCTCTGTGCTGTGCCTTGCCTGCAGCCCCGTCCTCGAGTACTGAGCTGCCCGGGCACGGCTGTGCCCTCAGCACGTGTGTCCCGCAGGGCTTGGTGGGTGCCCGCGGGCAGCCGGGTGGCCCCGGGTTCAAGGGCTACACCGGGCACCGAGGAGCCAGAGGAGTGGTGGGCGCACCGGGGAAGCCGGGCCGGCAGGTGAGGTGTGGGCTTTGTGGGGACACAGGCACGGGGTGGAAAGGTGGAGGTGGCAGCGGGGTCCCTCGGGGAGCAACAGGAGCCCTGCCCCTGATCCCGGAGCTGATGCTGGTCCCTGCTTTGTGCCCCAATGAACCCAGGGTGCCCTGGGGACACCAGGCAATGCCGGAGCCCCGGGGTCGAGCGGTGCCGAGGTGAGTGGCTGCCCTGCTCCTGCAACCTGGACCTCACCAGGCTGCCCGAGGAGCTGGGGATTACCTCCTGAATGCCATCTTTTGGAGCTGGGTTGTTTTATTTAATTTTTCCTTAGGGCCTGATGGGTGCAAAAGGGGAGCCGGGCACACCGGGAAAACCAGGGCGCACGGTGAGGGGCTGGGGTGGCCGTGCTGGTGCTTCTCCGGTGCGGGCAGCTGAGCTGGGATTTCCTGGAGGTGCAGCAAAACCCACACGGGTGCTCCTGCTCCTGCCAAAACACTGCCCCAAAGAGGCTTCGGCTCAAACCCTGCTCCTGTGCATGGTGTGGGTGAGAGCGGTGTGGGGACATCCCAGCACCCTAACAGGGGGTTGCTTTCTCCTTTGGGATTTTAGGGCTCTCCAGGACAAGTTGGTCCCCAAGGGCAGAAAGGTCGCAAAGGAGAAAAGGTATTGGGGGGGCCAAGCCATGGTCCCTGGGGAGAAACCAGCACCAGGAGGGACTCCCTTGCTCAGCATCGCCCCAGGCTCATATGTCCAAAACATCTCTCAGCTCCTCTCTTCTCTCCCCAGGGCGATGTGGGGCGTGAGGGGCAAGAAGGGGTCCCTGGAGAAGCTGGCAGGAGGGTAAGGGCGTGCTCGTCCTCGCGGAGAGCTGGGCTGATGGGGAGGGGGACGCAGGCAGTGGGGTCGATGAAATTACTGTGCTCTGAGTCTCGTCTCCTGTCCCCAGGGCAAGCGAGGCAAGGCAGGACACCGGCCCCCGAGGGGCCCCCGCGGACACAAGGTACATGGCCAGGGTGCTTTGGGTGCCTTTGAGGCTGTGCCCAAAGGCCGGGCTGATAGAGGGGCACCGTGGCACATGGCCAGGCCTCTGTCCCCCCCCCCAGTTCCTCCCAGTCCCTCCCAGTCCCGTCCTGCCCCAGCAGAGGGTTTCTTGCTTCTGCATTGCAGGGCCACCCAGGTGATGAGGGGCTGGCGGGGCCCCAGGGCCCACAAGGACCCTACGTGAGTACTGGCACCAAGCAGCGAGGTTTGGGGTGCCCCCTGCTCCCCATCTGCACCCTGTGGGTGCCCCCCACAACCAGAGCAGGGGCCTTAAAAAGAGTGGGGCTTCCAGGTGCTGCACAGCTCTCATCCTGCCTTCCCCTCCCAGCTTAGCGTTAGGCAAAAAAAAAAGGCCAAGTTTATTTTCTGGCTGTTGGGAGTTGCTTTTTCTCCAGTTAAACGGTAACGATAATAATAAAACAGCTTCGGAAATGGCACCGAAAGGAAAACAAAGGCAGGATGTTCTGCAGCCAGCCAGGGGACCTGATCTGTGTTTATAGCGGGTTAGGGAAGGCGAGGAGGGACTGCCAAAAGGGAAAATGAAAGCTGAGGAATGCCTCGAGGTCCCTAAAAACACCCCAAATTCTCGCAGCCCTCGTGGCTCCCGAGTCCCCTCCTCGGCCACAGGCAGGGCCAGCGGTGTCGCTTCGTCTCTCTTAGGGCATCCCGGGGCTGAAGGGCATCAGAGGAGACCCAGGACCGAAAGGACCCAAGGTAGGTGACGTTTATGGGGCTGGGGCCCCGGGCACGGGCTGGCACGAGGCTGGATCCCTGCACCCCCTCCCCAATCCCCAACGCCCAGGCCTGCAGTGTCCTTGGTGCAGGCGGCCCTGTCCTCACCCCCCAGGCCATAAATACAAGCGCCAAGCAGGCCCTGGGGGCTGGTGGCTGCTCGCAGCCTTCGGGAAGTGAAAGGCAGCGATAAATGAGGCTTTAAATTAATTACAGCTGAAGCAGCAGTGGCAGAAGCTGCAGGCCAGGGCGTTCGGCGAGGCCAGGGGCTGCAGGGGGCTGCCGGGGTGTGCTCGGGGGGGTTTCTTCCCACAGGACTTCAGCACACGCAGAATTTTTTTTATTTTCCTTGAGTTTTTCCTCGTATTGTGAGTTTTTCCAAGCACTTCCTTGAGCCTTCCTAGGACAATATTTTACCCTGGGGTAAAGTACTCCCAGCCTTGCCTTGGCGGCTGAGCAGAGGATGGAAACGCTCCGCTAACAGACCAAAAGGGTCATTTATTTATTTTATTTATTTATTTTTTCCCCGGAAGGTTCTCAGGTGGCTGGCTCTGGGAATTTCCCACCCCCAGCCACCTGCCCGGCTTGCTGGAGGCCAGGAGCTGTTTGCCCCGGGGAGATGTGGCCAGGCAGACACCCTCTTGCCCCCGGGCAGCACCCCCTGTGCCCACCCCATCACATACAGCCACAGGAGTGACCAGAGCGGGGGCTCTGGGGCAGGGTCCCCCCCCCCTCGGTGGTGTCCCTGGCCACTTCCACCCCCCTCCTGGCCACCAACTCTCTCCCTCACTCTCCTAGGGCGAGAAGGGCAGCAGGGGCGACCTGGGGCAGCAAGGGGACGAGGGCTTCAAGGTGCGTGGAGGGCTTGTGCCTCTCCCCCCCCCGTGTCACCCCGCTGTGTCCCACCCCGTGTCACTCCCCTCCGCGTCTCCTAGGGCAAGCAAGGACCCCACGGCGTCCCCGGGAGGCCGGGACCCAAGGGACCGCAGGTACCTGCGGGGTGGGGGGGGACAGGGCAGGGGTTTGTGTTTGGGGTGGATTCTTCCCCTTTTGTGCAAAATACACCAGCAAAAAGCAACCTGGGGAAGGGGCTGGAAATAAGGGAGCAGGGCTGGGAGATGCGCTGTTGGGGCCATGTGTGACGTCCCCGTGTTCCTCTGCAGGGTGACGCTGGCCCCCCCGGCCCACGGGGGCTCCCTGGGCTCCCCGGGAAGCCGGTAAGTCCTTTGCCCCCCCAGCACATGGGGTCCGCAGGGCCGGCAGCCTCCCCCTGAGGCCCCCCCTTGCTTTTCTCTTCCAGGGCTTGTCGGGACAAAAAGTGAGTGCGGGGGCAGCGGGCGCGGGGTGAGCCCTGCTGCGGGGCTCTGTCCCCTCGTGTCCTTGTCCTGGGGGTGCGGGACAGCCCCGTGCCCACTGTGGGGACGTGAGGCAGCAGCTCAGCACCTCGCCTTTCCTTCCTCTTCCTCCTCATCCTCGGGCAGGGGCTGAAAGGTTCCCCGGGCCAGCTGGGACCCAGGGGCAAGCCAGGACCACCGGTAAGCAAAGCCACCGACGTCCCTTGGGGACACGAAGTGGTGGCTGGTGCCACGGGGACGGGCAGTGCTGGTGCAGGCGGAGGAGCTGCGAGGGTGGCAGGGGCTTCCCGTGTCACCGTTGTCACTGTCACACAGGGTCCCGCCGGCCCCCCCGGCCCCAGCGGCCCCGCGCTGAAGCTATCCAAGGAGGAGCTGCGGGTGAGTGGGGCTGCGTGGGGCTGGGGGGCTCCTGGCTCTGGTGGCTGCTGCCTGCTGGGGACAAAGGGACAGTGACAACGCCTCACGTCCCTCTGCACAAAGAGCAGAGCACGCAGATGGGTCAATCCCTCCTGCACCTGGCCAGGCTCGCTCCTTGTCCCCCCCACACCTCCCCCAGCACTTGGCCGTGCTCCTGGCCAAAATGCGAGGGGGCCAACGGGAGCTGGGCTCTGTCCCCGTGATTTCCAGCACCTCCTCCACCCCTCCGACCGCCTGAACCGCACCGTGGCACGGGCTCTGCTGGAGGCCCTGAGCCGCGAGCTGAGAGCGCTGGTGGAGCACCCCGATGGCACCAAGGACAACCCCGCGGCCACCTGCAAGGAGCTGCTGCTGGCCCACCCCAGCTTGCCCGACGGTACAGGGGACGCCCTGCGTTGTCCCCCTGGCCCTTCAGACCAGGGCCATGGGGCCAGGATTCCCTCTACAAATGCCATTAGGGAGGAGGAGGATGGGGGGGGATGAGCTCAGCAGGGTTTATGGGCATCCTCAGCTCCTCCATGCAGGATGTCCTCCTGCACCAGCTCCAGCCCCAGGGTTCTGGGGGGCTGTGTGCGTGTTGGGTGCTCGTGGGCAGGGTGTGCAGGGTGCGGGTGGGTGCGAGGAGTGGAAGGCACACAGCACATCCCCAGCCTGTGGGTGTGCAGCCGGGGAAGGGGTGGCAGCCGTGTGCTGCCCTCGCTGTGCCTCCAGCCCCGCTCTGCGTCCCCGCAGGGCACTACTACATCGACCCCAACCAGGGCAGCCCCCGGGACGCCCTGCTGGCCTTCTGCAACTTCACGGCAGGGGGCGAGACCTGCATATCCCCCGTCCACAACCAGGTACAGCCCCACAGGACACCCTCAGCCTGCGTGGGCTGGCACGGCCGGGTCCTCAACCTGGCGGTGCCACCAACCCCTTCCGGGACATGGGACATGGTCCCCAACCCCACAGGTCCCCATCAAGGCCTGGCTGAGCACCTACACCTCCAAGGACACCTTCGAGTGGTTCAGTGCCCTGCCTGGGGGCTTCCTGGTGAGTGCCTGGCCGGGGGGACACGAAGCCCTTCCCTGGGGCCCTGCCAGCTCCTGGATGCCCAGGCACCTGGGTACCTTCTCCCTCAGCAAGGAAATTCAGAGCTGTGCCTTTGCAGGGCTGCCTCCTGCCCTGTCTTTCAGGCAGGGTGGGGGGCACGGACCCTGCAAGCAGCCCCCAGCACCCCTCCCTCTCTCTCGTTTGCTCTGCAGCTGGAGTACGTGGGTGCCAGCACGGTGCAGCTGCGCTTCCTACGGCTGCACAGCCGCCTGGCCGCACAGAAGGTCTCCTACTCCTGCAGCCCAGCCCCAGAACGGGGCCAGCCCCAGCCCGAGAAGGAAATCCTCTTCCTGGCGGACTCGCGGGAGCAGAGCTACACAGCCACCCTGCAGGGCTGCCTGGTGAGCAGGGGGCTCGAGCCTGGAAGAAGCACCAGAATCTGTGTGCATTGCGTGCCCAGGGCTCGGAGCAGAGCTCCTGGCTGGGCTCGGTGGGCTGGGGTGGGAGAGCACCCCCGGGAAGCTGCCCCGGGCTGGGAGAACGGGGTGGTTTGTGGCAGGGGGACGTGGTCTCAGCGCCGCCCGCCCTCCTTTCAGCTGGACAACGAGTCCTCCATCACCGACACCATCTTCCAGTTCACCACCGAGGAGCTCTCCCTGCTGCCCCTGAGGGACCTGGCCGTGTTTCACAACGGCGACGCCTCGCACCAGTTCGGATTCACAGTGGGACCAGTCTGCTTCAGCTGAAACTGGGGACACGCACGCGGCACCAGAGCCTCTTCCCCATCCCCGACCCGGCCCGGGGGGGATGAGGGCAGAGGTGGTTCTGTAGCTGCAGTGTGCCATGGACTACACTTCCTTCTGAAGTAGAATACCGTTTACAAAAGTCATTGCTCTATAAATTATATATATATATTATATATATATATGTGTGAGAATCGTGTGATCATGACAGCAGGAAAGGAAAAACAAAAGGCAAAAATGCTACCGGAGTGGGAAAAGGGGAGAGCAACGGGCGGCTCTGTGCTGGGGAGAGACATAAATGCTTGGAGCCTCGTCTCCTCGCGCCCCAGCTGTGTTTTGGGGCTGCGGCTCACACAGTGATGGGCACCATAAGGCACGGCAGCAGGGGTTGGAGCCCCGTGGTCCCCGTCCTGCTGCGTGCTCTTGGCCTCGTGCTCCTTTTCTGCTGGTCCTGGCCCTGTCCTTGCTGCTACCCGAGGGCTGCTGCCACGCTTTGCCCACCCAGGGCTGGGCACAGGAGTGCGTGGGGGTGTCACGGCAGGGGGAGGTCAAACCCTGCAGCAAAAAGAAGAAATCTCCTGCGCAAGGCAGGGGTAGGAAAGGAGAGCGGGGGCACGCCAGCACCCCAGCCCTGGGTAGCCCGGGAGGAGGCTGGATCCGAGCTGGGCTGTGACAGGGTGCTGGGTGCACCCACCCCGCCTGGAAAACCCCAGCCAGAGCTTCTGGGCAGCTTGGCAGTAAATGAAGGAAGAACAATTAGTTGTGAGCCAAGTCCGGTTTCTCCCCTCCGAGGCAGGGGGGGCGGTGGGTTTGTTTGTTTGCCCAGCAGCAGCGGGTTTGGGGGGGAACTGCACCCAGCTCCCACCCCTCGCCAGCTGCCCACACCCGGCTGGTGGCTGCTGCGGGGAGCTGCGGGGGCAGGGTTTTAAGCAGCAGCACGGGGAGGGGGGAGGCTTTTATTGTTGTTATCATTATTTCAAGCAGCAAATGCGGCCGGAAAAATGCAGTGCCAGCTCTGCCCGTAAGGAAAAACACACTCGGTGGCTTGGCACTACAACTCCCGGGGCGCTCCGCGCTGCGCGTCACGGAGCCGCGCCGGGCTCAGCCGAGCCGGGACGGGACGGGGCTGAACTGGGACGGGACGGGGCTGAACTGGGACGGGACGGGCTCCGCTCTGCACCGCCACCATGCAGGTGAGGCTGCCTTCGTGCCCAGCCGAGCCGTGCCGTGCCCGTGCCGTGCCCGTGCCGGGCGCGCAGTGCGCGGGGCGCAGCGCGGCTGTGCGCGCTTGGCACCCACGGGTTTGGGCAGCCCCCAGCCCTCCTGTCCCGCTGCTGTGCGGGGGGGTGCGGGCACCCCCCCGGCCCTGCCACCCCAGCCTTGAGCACGCTGTTCGCCGGCCGGCAGCTGCCCCTTCTTTCCTGGAGACCCCTTTCTTCTCTGGGGACCCCCCTTCTTTTGGGGCCGGGGTCCCCCTGGAGCAGCCTCCTTTAAACCTCTGCTGTTGGATCTCGTGCCCCCCCCAGCACGTTCCCAGAGGCCGTGCAGAGGCTGATTCATTTCCCTTGGCATCTTCCTGCAAAGCCTGTGCTGTGGTTCCTGTTTTTGTCCCGTGATTTGGCCGGGCTTGGGACGGGGACTGCGAGCAGCACCGACACGGGGAGCCGGCCATGGGGTGCGCTGCCTGCCTGCCCCTCGCACCCCAACGCAGGGTGTCCCTAAGGCGTGTGGGGCTGGGTGCCCTGGTCGGACCGCAGCAGCAGGCAGCCAGCCCTGCTGGGGTGCATGAAGCCAGGCTGGGTGCTGGGTGCTGCCCACACAGCTCCTGGGGGGTCACTGCCAGTAAGGGGGATGCAGGACCAAGCCCCTCGGACCAGGAGTCCTGCTGGCATGTCACCCCACAGCAAGGATTTTAGGATTTACCCTCAGCCTTTGGCAGCACAGTCAGCGTGGCTGCTGTCTGCGGAGGGGTCACGCTGTGGGGTCACTGTAGGATGGAGCCACAGCATTACAGAAGGGTTTGGAAGGGACCTTAGAGCTCAGAGCTCCTCCAACCTCACCTTAAACGCCTCCAGGATGGGGCACCCCCAGCTTGTCTGGGCAGCCTCCGAGTGAAGAATTCCTTCCTTGTATCTAATCTAAACCTACCCTTTTAAATGGAGGAGGGGGGCAGGGTGCCATTGGCCCCAGGAGCATCGTTTTGGCCTTCCAGACACGCTGGGTACCCGAGGGCACGGGGCAGAAGCTGCCCAGGCTGGGTGCCCTGGGACCAGGAGCATTGCGGGGACCTTCTGCAGGTCACCCACGTCCCCAAAATAACGTTACCACCGCCGTGCCCGGCCCTGCAGACTTAGGGTTGAAGCATGCAAAGGAGAAATAGTTTCATTTAAAGGCTAATTATCATAAATCCGTTGCCAAAGGAGGCTTAAAAGCGTAAGCCAATTATACGTCCTAATGTGCTTTGGTAACGAGTGGCCAGAGCGTGTAATCAGAGGCTGAGAGCGGCGCGGGCACCGCTCGCCCTGGGCATGGGGAGCATGGGGGGGACAGACCTGGGCCGGGGGGGTCCCAGCTGCTGGGACATTGGGAGCTCTGCCAAGGGCAGGAGGAAAACCCAGCGCAGGTTTTTGTGGCAAAGGCAAAATTGGCAGCCGTGCCCTCAGCTCCGGGCGGTTTCGCTGGGGAAGAGCCGCGGGCAAGGCTTTCTCCTCCTGTCCCGACGTGATGAAGCTCTCGGTCGGGTGGTCACCGGGTTAAAGGCTCATCAGGGCTGGGCACTCCAGCACCGGGCGGCTTCGCTGCCTGCCTCCAGCCCTCCCCACAAAACAGTCGTGGTCCTGGGTGGGTCCTGGGCAGCCCCCGGCAGCCGGAGCCGCAGCAACCTTGGGGCTTTGGCTGGAAAAAAAGAAAAATCCCGTGGGAGGTGCAGGAAAGCGGAGGGTTCCCGGGCTGGGCTGCAGCCGCCAGCCAGTTTCGCTTTAGGCTCCAGACGGCACCCGCAGCCCCTGTCTGCCTCCTCCTGCTCCTCCAGCCCCGGCAGCGTGCGGGTTGCTGCAGCTTTGGGCCGCCGGCTCCCCACCACAAGGGTTAGCTCAGGATTTCTCTCGCCAGCCCAGACAAGGGCTGGAAGGAAAAAGCTGCCCTGCAAGAAGGCAGAGGTACGTGCCGAGCCCGCTCTGTGTGCCTGGGATTTTGAGTTCCTCTTTTCCATTTCGGGAACTGGACAAAAACTGCACCTCGTGCCTGCCTGGCAGCCCGGCACCTCACCGGGGGCTGTGCCGGGCGCAGGAGGGGCAGGGCCACCAGCGACCTGCAGCCTTTGAAGGCTGCAGCTCAAAGCCACAAAGCTGCAAAGAAGAAAGAGGAGCCGAGCCGCACACACCTCTCGCTTTGATTCCGGGAAGGGCTGTGAGCAGGAAGGGGCCTGGGAGGGCTGTGGGGTGCTGGGTGCGCAGCCCTGCAGGAGCCACGGGGCCGCGTTTGCCGTGGTGCAGGCGGCTCCGTCACCCCCCAACCCCTGTTTTCGGCCTCTCTTGCAGATGACCTTCTTCTTCTCGGACACGGTGGTGCTGCTGTTTGACTTCTGGAGTGTGCACAGCCCCACAGGTAGGCTGCCAGCCCCATCCGTCCCTCTGTCCGTCTGTCTGCTGCTGGCCGTGCTCGCCAGCTGGGGAAAGGGGCGCAGGGCACAAAAACCACCCGGGATTTTTGCATTTCTGGCATTTAATTCTAAATAATGCCAGCAGTGATACCTGCTGGTGGGCTGGGAGCTGGAGGAGGGCACGGCCCCCCCACACCCAGCACTTAACACTGGGGTTTTCGCTGCACTCTGTGGGGCTTTGGCGTGGCCCCAGCCCCGCAGGTCCGGTCCTGCAAAGCGACAGATGAACAAACCCTCCTCCTGCGAGCGGCTGGCAAGTGTTTTTTTTATCTTTTTCCCCACTGAAAAATATTTGTTCAGCTGAGGGCGAGCTGCTCTTTTCAGGAAAAAAAAAAAAAAAAAAAAAGGAAAAGAAAAAAAAGGAAAAGAAAAAACCAGCTGCTGACTTGTCGGGGTCTGCTTCTGGGGCAGGGCTGGCGCTCTCCCTGCTGGTGGTCGCGCTGCTGTCGGTGCTGTACGAGGTGGTGAAGATGGGCAAGGCCAGGGTGCTGCGCCGGGCGCTGCTGGCCGTGCCCCCCAGCCTGAGCCACGAGGAGCTGCTGGAGCCCGAGGAGGGGGACGGCGGCCGCGGGGCCACGCAGGGCAGGTACGGCCCGGGGAAGGATTGGACCCTGCCTGGTGCTCGGGGGTGGCTGGGAGGTGGGGACAGGGTGACGGAAGGGCTGCGAAGGGGCTCCCAGGGGTGATGTGGCCGCAGGAGCCAGCCCTGGGGTGTCCCGGCCCCGTGGGGTACCCAGGGATGTGCCCCCAGTGTTTTCGGCTGCATCCAGTGCCTGCAGCCCCCGGGGTCCTTTTGGGGTGGGGACAGGCGCTGCTCAGCTGGTGCAGTCCCAAACAAGGCTGTCCGGGGCGTTTCCTTCCCAATACAACCCTTTTAAGTCAAAATCTGGGTTTTTCACCTTACCTTTAATCCCAGCCGTGCCTGAGGCTGCTCCTAACGCCAGCCTCTCGCTGACCCCAGCCCCGTGCCCAGCTCCCTCCCTGTGCCCTACAAACCCCCTGCAGGCTGCTCCTGGTGCCCTGGGGGGGGGGCTGACACCCACATTTTCCCCTTGCTGACGGGGCTTTTGCTTCTCCCAGCGCAGGTGGTTCCAGTTCCACGTGGCGCAGACGCTGCTGCACGTGGTGCAGGTGGTGCTGGGCTACGTGCTGATGCTGGCCGTCATGTCCTACAACGCCTGGGTCTTCCTCGGGGTGCTCGCGGGCTCCACCGTCGGCTACTTCGTGGTGTACCCGCTGCTCAGGGTGGGCTAGGAGTGGGGACCCCCCCTCGGGACATTGCGGGGTGCTGGGGTGTCACCGCCACGGCTGCTGGCTGCGTCCCCGTCCCTGTGCCGCGCAGGATGCGGCACCACCGGGGGTGGCTCTGGGGCCATCCCCCGGCTCTCAGGGAGCTTTTGGCTGTGGAATTTGGGGTGCTGCCTGCTCAGGGTGGGGGTGCTGAGCCCCCCCGTGCTGGGGGGGGTGCGGTTTTGGCACTGGGATGCTGTGTGTGTGAGCTGGGCAGGTCCCTGCGCGCCCCTCCAGCACTGATCCTGCCCCAAACCCCTCACACTGTGCCTTGGGGGGGGCTGCAGAAGGAGCCGGGTGCTGGGGGGGGGCCCGGCCGCGCCCCACCTCACCCCCCCATGCCTCCTGGTTCGCACTTTAGGATGGGAGCTGCTGCCTCCTGCTCTCTGTGGCAATAAAACCACCGGGGGCCTGGGGCTCCCCGCTTGGTGTGGGGCTGCCGGAGGCGATGCGGGGCACCCGGCACCCCCGGCTCACAGCGGGTTTGGGGGGGCTGCACCTCAGCCCCATCACAGCCCCCCCCTGCACACAGCAGTGTCCTGGGGCCGGGCGGTTGGGGAGTAAGGACAGCCTCCTCTGGCTTTAAATAAAGCTTTAGTTCTTTTATTAATTATTATAAGCATATCTTAAACATTTGTATAACATTCTTAATAAAATATCTTGGAAGAGACAGGTTTTAAGTTCCCAAGGCAAGGCACTTTTTCTTTTTTTTTTTTTTTTTTGGGGGGGGGGGGAGGGGGCTCCCCAAGTGGTTTGGGCTGGGCACCCCCTTCAGAGGCAGGGACAGGGGCACCCCCAACGCAGGGGGGGTCGGTCCCCAATGTGTGCCAGCTCCTGAGTCTCACCCAGTGCCCCCAGCGCCTCTCCAGTGCTTTCGGTGCGTCCCCCGGGGCTGTGACCGGGGGTCCCGGTGCCCTGCCAACCCCTGCTGAGGCCCCAGATGTTCGCCCCCCCCCCCCCCCCCGGCTGCTGCCAGAACCCAAATGTGCGAGGGCCGAGGGCTGGAGGCCAGGGGGTGATGCCCAGCTGGGAACCAAAAAAGCTTTCCCTATCTCCCAGCCGAGCCTGGGCACGGGGTGACGGCACCCCCAGGGTGGGTGCGGAGCAGCCTGGGGACCTTGGGCAGCCCCACACCTCGCCCCCAAAGGGCCAGGAGTTGTTGTGGCAGCACCCCCAGGCAGATCTCCTCCTGCCCCACACGGCCCCGTGCTCCTGGCCTCGTCTCGCCCTTCACCCCCCCCGCAGAGCTGCGGCACCCCCAGCCCTCGCCGTCCCGTTTTTGCCCACCCTCCCCTGCAGCCCTCGCTCCCCCGGGTGCTGGTGACGGCACGGGGCCGCCGGGGAGATGCTCCCCGTGGGGAGGCCCCCAGGAAAACCCCACAGATGCGGGCAGGGGATGGTCCCCGCTGCCGGGGGGGGGACAGCAGCTGGGAGCATCCCGCAGGTATTGGGGCTCCAGCCCCCCCAGACAGCCCCAGGCACGTGAGCTCGGCTATGGGGGGGGCAGATAAAGCATCTCTCCAGTAGAAAAGAAGGAAATAAGGCAGAAGAAGGACAGAGCAGAGTGCAGCGGGTGCCCTGTGCTGAGCCGGGCCCCAGCCGGCCCCCCCCGGGTGGCAGCCAGCCGCGCAGCAGCAGGACCCCCCCCCATCGGGTGCCCTCGGTGTTCCCCATCCCCTCCCTCTCCCGCAGCGCCGCCCCAGCCCTGGCAGCCCCAGGACCAGTCCACGGCGGGCACGGGGCTAGAACTCAGTCTGCACCCCCTCAACAACGCTCTCCGTCGTGCCCGCGGGCTCCGGGGGGCTGCAAGCCGCCGGGGGGGCCACCTCCTCGCCCGTCTCCTTGTCACTGGGCTGGGGACAATCCGTCCCGGCGGGCGCAGGCGGTGCTGTGGGGTGGTGCTCCTCGGCTCCTGATGGGATCTCAGCTCCAGGTGCAGGTGGTGGTGCTGTGGGGTGCCCTGTGGGGTGCCCTGTGGGGTGCCCTTTATCTCCTGCTGGCACCCCGGCTCCAGGTGTAGGGGACGCTGCTGTGGCTTGGTGCTCCTTATCTCCTGCTGGGATCTCGGCTGGGGGAGCAGGGGATGCTGTGGGGGGGTGCTCCTTATCTCCCGAAGGCTCCCCGGCCCCCGATGCGGGTGCCACCGGTGCGTCGCGGCGCGCCCCATCCCCATCGCTGCCCGCACCCCGCGGGGGGCTGTCACCCGGCACGGCCCCCGCTGCCACCACCTCCTCGGTGGCCCCGCTCTGCCGCCTGCCGTGGGTACCGTTCGTCAGCCGCTCCTCAGCCTGGCCGCCGGCAGCTTCCTCCATGCCCTCCTCCGCCAGCAGCTCCCTGATCTCCGCCACCTCGCCCGGGGACCCCGGCGGCACCGCGGGCTCCGGGGAGCTGGGGGGCAGCAGCCCCTCGGCACCCGCCTCGTAGGGCAGGGCCCCCTCGTCGTCCTGGATCACCGACACCACCTGCTTGGCCCGGCGGCGCTTGTCGGCGGCCGGCTCGGCCTCGGGCTGCCCGCCGTGCTCCTCGGCCCAGTCGATGGGGATGCCCTCGCCCAGGAGGTGCAGGTTGGGATCGCTGTTGTGCATCACCATGCTGTCGCGGTACAGGTTGTGCTTCCGCTGTACCGCCGCCTCCTTCACAGCTGGAGGCACCGAGAGAGGGGTTAGAGGGGCGGGCACTGGCCCCCGGCACCCTGCACGGGGTCACCCCTTCCTCATGGGACACACAGCACCCTGTGTGGGGTCACCCCTTCCTTGTAGGACACCCAGCACTCTTCCTGGGGTCACCCCTTATAGGACACCCATCACCCTGTGTGGGGTCACCCCTTCCTTATAGGGCACCCAGCACCCTGCACGGGGCCATCCCTTCTTCATGGGACGCCCAGCACCCCGTGTAGGGTCACCCCTTCCTTATAGGGTACCCATCACCATGTGTGGGGTCACCCCTTCCTTGTAGGACACCCAGCACCCTGCATGGGGTCCCCCCTTATAGAGCACCCAGCTTGGGGTCACCACTTCCTTATAGGACACCCAGCACCCTGCACGGGGCCACTCCTTCCTTATAGGACACCCAGCACCCTGCACAGGGCCACCCCTTTCTCATGGGACACCCAGCACCCTACCTGGGGTCACCCCTTTCCTATAGGGCACCCAGCACCCTGCATGGGATCACCTCTTATAGGGCACCCAGCTTGGGGTCACCACTTCCTTGTAGGACACCCAGCACCCTGTGTGGGGTCACCCCTTCCTCATGGGACACCCGTCACCCTACTGCCCTTGCTCACTCTGGGGTCTCCCCACCCAGCCCCCAGCGCCCACCCCGGGTGCAGGAGCCCCCGCGGGGCAGAGCTGAGCCGCTCCGGGCTCCCCCCCCTACCTTGCATGATGTCTTTCATCACCGACTGCAGCACGACCTCCTCGTAAGTGTTCTCCACCAGGATGAAGCTGGCAAAGTCCTCGAAGATGAGCTCCTGGAACTTGGCCAGCTCCTGCGGGGCAGAGGCCGGTCAGCGGGGCGCGGGACGGGGAGGTCCCTGTCCCGAGGGATGCTTATGGGATTGCTGCAGCCCCTCCACGGGGCGCTGCTCCCCTCCTCTTACCCCCTTGCAGGTCGGCGCCAGCTTCTTCAGCAGGAAGGGGATGGTGATCTGCAGCAGGGCCTCCCTGAAGAACTTCTTGCGCACGGTGCTGCTGTCGTAGTCGTATTTCTGTGGGGCAGGCGAGAGCGGCTGGGTCAGCGCCCACGAGGGCTGCAGGGTGGCGTGGGCACAGCCCCGTATTTTGGGCCCATTTCCACGGGGCTGAGCGGGTTTCCCCGTCCCTCCCACCCATGCCTGACCCTGCGCTCCCCCTGACTTTCTGCAGAAGTGTTTGGGCCACCCCGAACCCTGCCTCTGGGTCCCCCTCTGGCTTTCCCACCTGCCCCAAAACCCAGCAAAACGCGTGAAAGCCTCGTTAGAAAGAAATGTTTCCCCAGAAGACTTCTGATACACATCCCCAGGCTCCTCGCCCTCGGGTGAAGGCCACGGGGGTCCCATGTAGGAGCAGACCCCAGCCCTCACCTTGAGCACGCGCTCGAGGATGCGCTGGATGGACTTGCAGAGGTCGTCCTTGCCCTGCAGCTTCCCCAGCTCCTGGTGCAGCAGCGTCTCGAAGGTGTACACGGCGTCATCCATTTGCTGCGGCAAAAAACACGGGGTCAGCACCAGTGGGGGACCCCGGAGGGCTCTTTTGGGGGCACTGGGACACCAGGATGAGCCTATACACCGGCAAGGCTCCCCGCAGCCCTGCCTGGCATCCACGGGCTCTACCCTGAGGACCGAGGGTGCTGGGGTGGCTTTGTCCCCGTGTCCCAGCTGCTCAGCCTGGGGGACACAGGATTTGGGATTTGTCCCCCCCTCGGTCCCCGTCCTACCTGTCTCATGTGGATCTGGGCCCTCTGCTTGAAGACAGAGGTGCTGGAGACGTCGAACCGCTGCTGGAGGCCCTCCAGTTTCAGCTGCTCCATCTTCTCGTAGCACGACTGCATCTTCACCGGGTGGAAGGCCAGGTGGGACAGCTTCTCCATGTACTGGGGACACGGCCAGGCTCAGCAGGGCCGGGGCTGCCACACGCCACCCCATGCCATCCACGGGCATCGTCCCCGGCCATCTCCCCAGCCCGGGGTCCCCCACGGGGTCTGTCCCCAGGTCTGTCCCTGCCACCCCGAGCCCCGTCCCACTGCCCCCCGGGCAGCTCTCACCTCCACCAGCTTCTCCAGGCCGCCCTCGTTGACGATGTTCATGTTCATGTCCGTCACCTCCTTGAAGAACACCTCCCGCACCTCGGCGAAGCCCTGGCTCGTGGGGGTCATCAGGGCCTCCAGGATGGAGGAGATGTAGGGCTGCACGTGGTTGCGGACACAAATCTCCGCCTTGGGGAGGACGAAGGCTGGGCAGAGAGCAGGGGTGAGCACGGCGAGCTTCCTCCGGCCTCCCAGTCCCTGAGCCCCCCAGGGAGCTGCGCCCCTATCCCCAAACCCCTCCAGGAGAAACCTCCCAGACCCACAGGACGAGGCAAAGAGCTCTTGAAGGTGGCCCTGGTGTGGCACAGCTCCTCCCCGTGCCCTGTCCCCGGGGCTCACCTCGGATCTTGCTGCAGAGGTGCTCCTTGGAGGTGATGATCTGGTCCATGTCGGTGCGGATGGTGCTCTCCAGCTGGGGCCGCTCCGCCTCGCACTTGGCCACCAAGGCGTCGTACTGGGCCTGGGTCTGCTCGTAGACCATCCTGTACACGGCATCCGAGATCTGGGGAGGGCGAAATGAAGCCCCCGGTGTGTACAAAGCCACGGGAGGTCCCCGAGCAGGGGGACGCTGGAGAGGACTTGACCCTGCAGGCCCCCCGTGGCTGCCGGAGCTCCTTTTGAAGCCAGACGCTGCGATTTTGGGGCCAGCAGGCGGCAGGGCTGTCCTTCCCCTCCCTCCCTCGCCCTTCCCAGTTGTGCAGATTCACCCTGAGCCGTGCCGTGGAGAGCAGAGCTACAGAAAAAAAAGCAGTGTTTGTGCCTCCGCTGGCTGCCTCGGCAGCACGTTACGTGCTGGGTGGAAACCCCGCTGGCCACAAGGCTGTGACGGGCAGCCCTGAAATGTGCTCAGCCTTTGGCAAGGTCCTGGGCTGGATTTAGCCTGCGCTGCCCTAAAAATGGCTGGCTAAATATAGCGGGGCTGTGCTTTGCTCGGGGGGGGGCCGGGCTTCCTCCCGTTTGCTTCCCTCGCTCTGGGACGCGGGGAGGGCCGGGCAGGGCTGCGCGCGATGGCACGGAGGGGTGCCGGGGGTGCCAGCAGCAGGAAAGCCACCAGGAGCCCAGCCCGGTGGGACAGGAACCAGCACAGTGCCCCAGCGTGGGGGCAGGGGGTTGTAGTGGGGTGTAGGTTTGGCCCCGGTGTCCCCACGGCCACCACCCCTACCTGGATCCAGGCCCGCTGGCGCTCCGGAGCCTTGCCCTTGAGCCGCGGGCCGATGGCGCTGCGCAGCTCCGGGAGCAGCTCCTCCATCACCAGGTTACTCAGGATCTGCAAAGGGAGGAGGCGTTGGGGGACACTGCCCGACCCCACAGAGCCCCCCCCCAGCCCGGGGGCCAGCTCTCACCTGGCTTTGGTTGCCGCAGAGCATGTCCCAGGTGCCGTACTGCTCCTTGGACTGGCGGTACATGCGGACGGCGTCGGTGAAGGCTGGGGCCTCCACCTTGGAGTCCTCGGAGATCCCTGGGGGGCGAAGGGGGAAACGGGAGAGTGAGCAGGGCAGCGTGGGGACCAGGGGGAGCCGCTGGCAGCATCCCCAGCCTGACACCACAAGGGTCCCCCCATGTCCCCCACGTCCCCAGGGCCACTGCGCAGAGCCCGAGGCTGTCAGCGGGGCTGGGGGAGGCCCTGACAGCACCCCAGCCCCATAAACTGGGAAGGAAAAGGGCAGGAAAGCACCCAGGAGAAAAAGGCTCGGCAGGACCAGAGGCTTTTATGCACCATGGGGGCTCAGCAAGCCCTGAAGCACGGCAGGAGCAGGGGGCTCAGGGACCCCCAGTGCTGCACGGGGAGCTGGGGGCCCTACAAGCCCCCTGGGAGGATGGGGCCCCGGGCTGCCCGGGCTGTGCTGGAGGCAGGGGGGCCCTGCAGGATGCGGAGCAGCTGGGGAGGAGGAGGAGGAGGAAGGCTCTGGGTGGGGGATGAGTCACGGCAGCACCCAGCGGGGAGGCGCAGCAGCAGCGGTGCTCCAGCCGGTTCTGCTGCCCCCGGGATGTCAGCGCCCTGATTCACCCCAGTGTGGGGCTTCCATGCGAGGGGGGGGCACAGATCACAGATGTCACCCCCCCGTCCCCTACTGCCACGTCCACAGCCCCCAGGGAGCGCACAGGACAGCCCGGAGCCACCCACCCCACGCACACCCTGCCCAGCCCCAGGGGTGCCGGCACCGTGCCGCAGCGAGGGGCGCCTGCGGGGAAAGGGAACAGCCCCGGGACACCCCCACAGAGCCCTCACCCCCCTAAACTCCATGCTAAAGCAGAGAGCAGCGAGAGCAGAGGTCCTCGGTGCTGGCCCTGCGCCCTCTCCTTGTAGGACCCCCCCCAAAGCCTGGGCTTGGTGCCAGGCAGGAGGGACCCACCACCTCCCCGGAGCACCCGGCACACGGGGGCAGAGGGCTTGGGGAGCCTCAGCCAAAGGTGGCTTCATCCCAGCAAGGGCAGCCCCGGGCTGTTGGCGTCCTCCAACACGCAGGGATTTATTTTTTTTTTTTAAGACGCTCGCTTTTAAGTCCCAGCCTAAGCAGCTTTTCCCGAGGGACAGCTCGAGGCGTGGGGAAAAAGCAGAACCGCTGCGAACGCTGGAGTCCGGCCCTCGCTGAGCGCCGAGGGCTGGGCTCGTCCAGCACCGCGGTGCTGTCGGGGATGGGAGGCACATGGCAGGGCTGGGACCTCTCCTGGCAGGGTCCTGCGGTGACCTGTGCGGGGTGCTGGGTGCTGGGGACGATGCAGCACCCGGGCCAACCGGGGTGGGGGTCCCACGGGTGCCCAGGCTGTGGGGCACAACTCTGGAGACCCCCCCGAGGGGTGACATCGTTCGTCCCTGTCCTTAGGGAAGAGCTGGTGTTACAAAAACACCGAGACTTGTAAAGGGAGGTGAAACTTCCCACACTAATCACCAGCGGAGGCAGGCACGGAGCCTCTAATTTGGGAAAAAGTTGCTCAACGGCAACAAAAGAGCTTTCAGTGGAGTTGTAACAGTATCCGAAACCTTGCGAGAGCAGCGGCGGGCAGAAATCTGGAGCTGGGGAGGGAAGAAATGTCTCACAAAGAGGAACAGCCTGCAAAAATCAAGAAATCCACCCGAGCAGATCCCTTCCTGGGCCCGTGCCCGTGTCTGTGCCTTGTTTCGTCTCCAGTTTGGGAGGAGGAGAGGGTTCAGCAGCGCAGCCACGGGGATGGCTCGGCAGCTCCCCGGGGCTCACGGCTCTGCCTTCACCCGCCCAGATCCTGGGCGGCCAGGGGGAAAAGGGAAAGGGAAAGCTCAAAATAAATAAATCAGCCCCTGAGCCCGGACATCCCCGGCTCACAGAGGGCGCACGGACGTGTCCTGGAGCAAGGAGCACCAAAAGGAGGGGAAAGAGCAAAGCACTCGGATTTCAGCTACCACAGGGGGATGAAAACCCACACCAAAACGCACTCTGCCCCTAAAATATCGGGGCTGTGAGCATCTCCCAGGAGGGCAAGGTGCATCGCCGGCCGGGCAGGTGGCTCCTTGCTTGCTACACGGAGCAGGGCCGGCGCCTCCTTCCCCGGGACGCCTTCCCAGAGCCCCACACAGCCCTGGGGCTCGTCCCAGGCGCGGCTCAGCAGGAAAATCCCCTTTCCCTGCCAGGGTATCGGCGGGGTGCCCGGCCCTGCCCGCCCCGGCCGTCCGCAGCCCCTTCCCGAGAGCCGGTGCCGGCGGAGAGTGGGAGGAAGGAGCGCAGGACGGTGGCCTGAACTTTTAATGACTTTAATTGCCAAGTATTTTCTACCTCGGGGTGGAAAATAGTCATTAGGGCTCCCCGCACCGGCGTCTCTCCAGCTGGCTCCATGCGGGCTCTCGCGAACGCTGGCACAGGCGCTGCGCTCCCCGGGGACACGGGGACGTGCCGGGTGGCCGGAGCCCCCCGTTCCCACCCTCACTGGGGCTGAGACACTCCCCAGCTCCCTGCCAATTCCCCTTCTTCACCCCAAACCCATCCCTTAGGGCCAAAAGGGCCCCCAGCACCCCGCCCGGAGGCGGACCCCCCCCGGCCAGCCCCCAGCTCACCGTTGTTGCAGTGCCGCACGCAGTCTTGGAAAACCGCCCCCCACTTCTCCTGCTCCTTGCCCGTCATCACGCAGAAGTAGTAGTGCCGGGCGTAGGGGTGCCAGAGGATCAGGGGGAAATCCGTGGGGCACTTGATGATGGCGGCGTTCCCCGACTTGGGCGCCATGCCTGCGGGGGGAAGGATGCTCTGAAGGGGCAGGGGGGGTGGCTGCGCCCCGGCCCCTTGCCCCTCTGCGCCCCGGGGATTTCTGAGGGGCAGAGCACCCTGATGGAGGCAGCTGGGCTGCAGGCGGCTGCAGGGCTTCGTGGTGTTAGGAAAGCAAACGCCGACAAACCCGGAGCGTGTTTCCTGCCGGGGAGGTGTCAAGGCTCTTCCTCAAATCGCCAAGGCCAAGCACAGCCCCTGGGGATGGAGCTTTGTGCCGCAGAGCCCCCACATACGGGTGCTTTGGCTGGCTGGGGTCGGGATGTGGGACTCCCCAGAGCTGCTGGAGGTGCAGGAGGGGCACACGAGACCCCTGGGCTCCTCCAGACCCTCTGCCACCAGCCCTCTGCCTCCCCCAGGAGCAGCACACTTCACCCCACACCCCACCCTGGGGGACCACGGGGCCATTCTCCCTCCCTGCAGCCCCTCAACCCCATCCCATCCCCTCCCCAGCTGTCCCCATGGGGTTCTCAGCGGCGCAGGGACCTTGGGGCCCCCGAGCAGCCCCCACTCACCAGGCAGGCTGCTGCTCACCAGCTCCAGGTACTGCTCCACGGAGGTGAGGACCTTGTAGCCGGCGCTGTTGATCAGCACGCGGGGCGGCAGCTCCCGCTCGTAAGCCTGAGCAGAAAGAGCTGGTGAGCGGGGGGAGGACAGGGGGGGACACCACGGCACTGCAGCTCCTTTTGGAGCTGACCCCGTGGGAGGTAGGAGAGAGGGTCCCCGTCCTCCTCCATCGGGGTGGAGGGGGAAGGAACGCTGTGCTGAAACACCACGGGGCACCGGGAAGCAGCGCGGATGATTTTGGGGACGTCCGAGCCCTCACAAGGAAATCAGCCCCGAGCATTGTCCCCGGGGAGGGCAGGACGGGAGCAGAGGGGGGACATCAGGAGGCTTTGAGCACCCTGAGCTCGCTGCCCCCCCGCCAGGAGGTGATGCCGAAGCCGGGGCGTGCTCACCAGCTTGTTCTCGTAGAGCACCAGGCCGTAGTTGTGCGGCACCACGCAGAAGCGGTTCCTCCACTTCTTGTTCTCCTCGATGTACTGGAAGAGGTTCCCCGAGTAGATGACGTGGTCCTCCAGCGGGACCTGCCGGGGGGACACCCACGGTGACCCGGCTGGCAGGGACAGGGGCTGCCTGCAGCACCCCCCCTTGTACCCCAAATCCCAGTGCCTAACCAGCACCCCAGTGCCTAACAGCCCGGCTGAGTGCCCGCTCAGCCCAGGAGCCTCCAGAAGTCCTCCTGAACCTAAATTGTTGTGATTTGCCCCACCTGAGGCAGGAGGGGGCATGTACAGCCCAGCTGCAGCTGATGCTGCAACGTCCCCAAAAGCAGGGACTGGGGCAGGGGGGGGACACCCCACATTCCCCAGCCAGGCACCCCAGGCAGCGCGCAGGCTGCCCCGACACCGTCCCGAAGACAGGCACGCTGAGCCGGCCAAGAATTCGTCCCAGGAATTTTTATGACCCCAGGAACATAAACAAGAGCCAAGAGCTCTCCTGGCAGCAGGAGCGCTCCGCAGCTGCCTCTCCGTGGTGGCCACCCGGCATCCAGCGTGGTGGCCACCGCGAGGGACCAGCAGGAGCAGGACCCCGGTGCCGGACATTGGGCTGGCACACGCTGCCTCCCCGTGCCCAAATCACTCCCCAAAGGAATACGGGGAGAGGGGAGGAGCAGACCCTGCGGGGGGAAGCAGCTGGAGGTGACAGCCCCAACCCAAACCCAGCGGGGATGGGGACAGCGAGGGGCCGGCAGGGCCAAGGGGATGCCAGCCCCAGGAGCCCCCACAGCAAACGATGGGAATTGTCCCACGTAAACCAGCTGGTGGCCACCAGCCTGGGGCCCTGAGCCCCATCCTGCCCATCCTGCCTCACCGAGCCGGCCCTGCACACCCCCGGCAAGTATTTGGGGCACGCAGGTATGTGCCGAATTGCTAGGAGGGGCAGGGAGGTGGCGCTGAGCCGGAGGAGGGCGAAGGAGGGTGCTCAGGGACAGCTTCCCAGGGGCTGGTCACGTCCCCAAGGCCTGACACTGAGCAGGGGGTGAGCGAGGGGCCTGGGCTGCTGGGGGCACCGCCGGTGGAAATATTTGGTCCCTGCTCTGGTCACTGCTGCTCCTTGCCAGAGCTTCATGGGACCGAGCCGAGCCTGGCACCGCAGCCCAGCTGTCCCCCTCCAGGCCACCTGGTAGGGCTGCGGGACGTGCTGCTGGGCACTGAGGTGGCCAAAAAACGGTAAGAAAAATAAAATAAATAAATTTAAATACAGCCAGAAGGCTTCCATCCAAGGACGTGGAGGTCACCACCCTGCATCCTGACATCCTCAGCTCTTTCAGCAAGTTAGGGCAGCGCTGAGCCAAGCTGGAGGACACAGCTCCCCCCAGCTCCTTGGTGACCCCAGACCCTGCCCCGAGCCCTGGGGTACCTCCGGCTCCCATGGGGACCCCACAGCTCCCACCCAGCTCACCCTGGGGACACTCGTGGGACCCCCAGCCGTGTCCCCAGCCCCATAAATCCCTTCTGGCTATGGGCTCTGCAGGCAGCGAGGCAGCTGAGGGAGCTCCTTGCAGGAGGACCACCCTATTTACACCCCGGTGCTGCAGGACCACACCGTGCCCCTGATCTCTCCACGCTCTGCCTCGAGCCGGTCTCGATCGTTCCTGGGCTCGGTGCAGAGGGCGAGCAGCCCTGGGGAGGCACCACCCGGGGAAGGCAGCAGCCGAACCGCGATGAACCCGAGCGGCTCCTCCCTGCGGGTGCCGGGCTCCCCGTCCCCTCTCGGGAACACTCAGCTCCCCGCCCTGGCTGCGCCCGGCACACCCGGTGCCCGCGGTTGCGACACGCGCCCAGCACCACCCGCACCGGTCAGGACAGCCCAGGAGCTGTCACCTCCTGCTGCAGGGACCGGGACTTGTCCCCGTGCCCGGGGTGGGGGTGTTCCCCTCCCGAGAACAGGCGGTGGATGTGCGCGCCCGCAGGTCGCTGCAGCAGCTCCTTGATGCAACCCCCCTGGGTTGCTCCAAAAGGCGCTGAGCGAGGCAGAGGGACGGCCACATCTCTTTTCTCCTTTTCACACCATTTTCTCAAGGGGCTCTAGGAAACACACCTTCTCCTCGTCTTCTCCTGGCCAGCCGTGGTAACACCAGGTGGAGGGAGAGCCGCAGGGGCCAGGACAGCACCGTGCAGGGCAGCCGGGGACCCCACGGCACTGCCCCAGCCCCAGGCTCTGGAGCAAAAACCCCAGCGGTGGCTTCAAGCAACCCAGCAAAAGCAAACCCCAAAGCTCTCCAGGCATCCCCACACCTCCAAACCAGCTCCTCGCAGCAGCACAGGGCGGTGGATGCATTTCAGGGAGGATTTCCTCCCCTTCCCCAGCGCTGCACCATTGCCTGCCCCCAGCAGAGGGGAAGGGCAGCGCAGCACACCCAGCCGTGCCCTGCACCCAGCAGCCTCGCTCGGGGATTTATTGGGCACAAGCAGTTCCCAGGAGCTCCTCGGCAGCCAGGAGCACCTCCAGCCAGCCTGCCTGCCTCAAACACGTCCACGCCGGGCTGCAGCCCAAAGCCAGCCTCGCCCTGTCCCTGGGTGTGCTCGCTGCACTGATCCGAGAAGAAAACCTTCCCGGAGAGCCCCGCGGGCTGGAGACCCCGTCCATCACCTTGTCCTGGGGGTTCCTCTCCCAGTTCCTATGGGGCTGCCCGAAGCAGGGGGAGGAAGATGAGGCTGTGCCTTCGTCCCTGCCCAGGGGGTGAGGCCGGGCTCTTACCTTGCGGTGCAGCAGCTGCGCCTGCGGCCCCCCATTGCCTTCGATCTCATAGCGGACGCTGTTGAAGAGCGCTACGCCGTACTGCTCCTTGTAGCAGCGGGCAAACTCCCCCAGCACCTTCCCGGTCTTCTCTGCAAGGGGAGAAAAAAGGAGGGGAGAGTTAGGCTGGGGCTGGCATCGGGCACCCCGTGCTCCCCACCCCATCCTCCTCCCGCCGCCCCAACCCGCGCTGGCTGCGCCCTGGGGACCCGTCCCCAGCACCGGGTCCTGATGGGGGCTGCAGCACCTTTGCCCCCCCCTAGTGGGGCAGCCCCACAAAGTGACCCCAGGCTCAGCTCCGTTCGGTCCCTGCGCATCCCACGTGGCACTTTTGGGCACGTTTGCACCTTTCACACCTGGCAAGCGCCGCGGCGATGACCCGGTACCCACGGGAGCAGGGTTCAGCACGAGGCCACGGCCGAGCCCACTGCCCTCTGCCCTCCCCGTCCAGCCCAGGGACTCACTGCAGTCATTTTTTCCCTTAATGTTAATGCCACGGATTCCTCTCCCAGGCAGGAATTTCCTGACATTAAGCTGGTTCCGGCACCGCTGCGCTTCCTGCGCATTGTGCGGCCCCGCTGCAGCCCCGCAGGAAGGGCTGAGCCTTCGCCCCCACGTCGACTGCCTGGGAATGGGGGCAACCCCCCCGGACCCCACACTCAAGGTAGGACCTTGATAAAACAGCCAGGACCCTGCGGTGCCCCATGAAGGACATCACACGGAGCTGCAGGCTCTGCAGGTGGAGGTGCTCGGGGCTATGCGTGCCGCGGGGGACAGGACAACCCAAACCGTGTCACCCCCCCAGGAGGTGGGGACCCCCACCACAACCCCTTGTGGAGCAAGGTGAGCACGAGGTGCCCCCCACCATCACTTCATGCACGGGAAAGGACATCACAAATCCACCCCCAGCAGCAGGGACCGGGCTTTCCAAGCCCCGAGGCACGCAGCCAGAACTGGGCCCCCACGCAGGAGGCTCCCGCACCCCCCTAAAACCCGCCTGCCCCCGCAGCCCCCGCCCTGCCTGACCTCAGCGTGCAGGAATCTGGAGGTGCCCGAGGGACTCCCACGGCCTGAATCACCCAGGGCCCTGGCACGGCACCCCACAGCCAGCCCCGTGCCACCCGCACTGCTCCGGGGGGGGGCACGGTGGAAGCAGCCGCTTCCTTCCAGCACGACACCCTGCCCCATGGGCACCCTGCCCCATGGGCACCCTGCCCCACGAGCACCCTGCCCCATGGGCACCCTGCCCCACGGGCACCCTGCCCCACGAGCACCCTGCCCCACGGGCACCCTGCCCATCTCCAGGCTCCCTCTGGGGCTCTTCCGCAGCAAACCCCACTGCAAAGCATCAGCGCTTTGGGGAGAGACTTCCAGCAAACGGGAAACTTCCTCAGAGCTCCCTTGGGCGCACAGGGACTCGGGTTGGAATTTCGCTCAACCCTGATTGTACGATGGGGAAATGACTGAAGCTGCCTGCACCCACACCGGGCTGCTCCGGAGCTCCGGCGACGCTGCCCCTGCATCCCCGGCGCGGGAGCCAGCACGACGCTGGGTGCACGAACCCAGACAAAACAGAGCCTGGCAGAGCCCGGAGCCTGCAGCAGGAGCCAAGATCCTCATCCAGCAGCGGCCGCCAGCCACGCCGGCATGGAGCAGCAGCTGGCTCCGGCACGCTGCAGGTCCCCGCGGCACAGGAGGGGACCGGGACAGGCACAATCGTGGCTCCGCTGCCACCCAGGGCGCTCCTTCCCCTGCCACCAGCGGCGGTGCCGGGGCTGAAGCACCCCTTGGGTTTAAGTTTTTAGCAGCAAAGAAGGAGGAGCCTGCTCGTACGAGCAGAGAAATTCCTCACCCCGATTTTGGCATTTTCTCCTGGAAAAAGCCCAGCCCGCTGCTGCTCCGCGCGCTTGTGTCCGCTAGGTACTGCAGTTGCAACACGCGCCTCCAAAAATGTGTTATTTTGGCTGGGGCTCTGGGCAGCGATGTTGACAGCTGAGATTTAGAAGGACAGTTTGAGGTTTCATTTCCTTTCAGTTCATGGGAAAAAAGGAGCCCTGGTCCCCCAGCAGTCGAGACGGCTTAGTCACTCATTCTTCTCTGATTAACAACGGGGCCAATTAGGAGGTCTTAAGTAAATGGGAAAGCAAAAGTCAATTACTTGCAGATACCAAAACAAAAGGTTCTCAGTCAAGTAGCCAAGAGCGCTGACTCTCCCCCAGCCCAGCAGCCCAGAAAGCCGCAGGCAGGGCGCAGACAAGGGGCTCGGCACAGGGCTGGGGGAGGTTTGTGGTCCCCGAGGGGTGCGGGCAGCCCCCCGCTCCCTGCCCGAGCCCGGGTTCCTGTTGGGCTCACTGGCACCTCTCCGCAGAGGCTCCATCTGCTCTCTGCCTCCGGGTTTCCCCTCCTTCCCTCCTTCGCTGCAGTGGCATCCTGATGACTAAGATTCACGTGGCGCCTCGCTCGCCGAGATAAAGGAGCTCTGCAGCGCGCTGGCGTCTGCGAAAGGGCTGCGACGGGCGGCAGCAGCGGGACGAGGCAGCGGCACGAGGCTGGGCAGGGTGCGGGGACCCCGCGGGGTGCCCGTGCCGGGGGGAGCAGCTCCCGGGGGCAGCGCTGCTGGCGGATCACTGCCCATCGGCAGCGCCTCGAGGAGCGAGGAGCACGGGGCTGCTGCTCCCTGCGTCCTACCTGGGCTGATCTCGGTGAAACCGGCCCGGAGAGGCGGCTCCTGCCCAGCCCTCGGACTGGTTGTGCAGCCGCGGCTGCGTGCCGGGACCCGCGCCAGCCCCGGGCAGTGGCACAAGGGCTCGGGAGGAGGCTGGGGTGGCCGCAGCCCCCGGGCAGCTCCTGCCACCGCCGGCACTCCCAGAGGTGTGTGCCGCTCCGGCCTCGCTCTGTCAGAGGGTTCACGGCCCGGCCACAGCAGCTGGGGCCAGCCCGAGCCCCTGGGCACCCGGGCAGGAGGCTGAGCGCCGTGCCAGCCCGGCTGGGAGGTGGTGAGTGGCTTGGGGAGAGGCTGGGGAGCAGAAGTTGCCTGTGCCAGGCACGTCTCCAGCACCACCGGCAGCCCCACGCACGCACACCCCAAAGCAGAAGTCAGCTCTCGCCCTGCCTGTCCTGTCACCGGGCACAGCCCAGCTCCGCGCCCTTCAGAGCAAAGAAAAGGGCAAAAATCAGCCTGGGGTCCTGGGTCGAGCCCGGAGGTGGCATCACCAGAGAGTGGCACCGGCTCCAGCACCCTCACAGGTGCCTGGCACTCAAAGCTGGGCACAACGGAGCCAGAAGCAGCAGCCCCGTGCCCTGTGGAGAACCCAAGGAGCCCCTGCAGGGCCTCAGGGGACATCTCCGTCCCCACGTCCCCAAGCCATGCGCTGTGGCACTGGGGAGGAGGTGAGCACGGCCAGCTCCTGCACTGGGGCTGGCCCAAAGAAAGCTGCCAGCTCCTGGGGGCCAGCACCAGCTCCGGTGCCCCCCTTCCTTCCAGCTCCTCACATTTTCCCTCTGCATTTTGATTTTTTTGTTGCTTTTGTGTTTTGTTGTGGGTTTTTTTGTGCAGCCACATCTTCAGCTCCCCGTGCTCCCCTCGCAGAGCCAGCGCCGCGCAGCGTTGCGGGCCCTCTCCCTCCTCACCACGAGGCCAAACGGAGCCACGCAAGGGAAAGGGAAAGGGAAAGAAAAAATAAAAGGGAAAGGGAAAGGGAAAAGGGAAAGGGAAAAGAAAAGGGAAAGGGAAGGGCCCGATCCTGCGCCAGCCCCCCCAGCTCCTGCCGGTGCCCAGCACGCAGCGGTGCCTGCTGGAGCGTGCGGCGTGGGAGGGCAGGGCTGTGGAGTGCGGGGCCCCAACGCCTCCTTCCCCTGGAAATCATGTGAAAATGAGAGTGCCGCCTTCAATACCACGGCCGGCCGAGTCAGCAGCTCTGGCAGCGGGAGGTCAGCCCCTGCCGGGTCACCGCTGGCATCGGTGGCCGCAGCCTGCAGCCGGCTGGCACGGGGACAGGGACAGGAGGGGGCTGGGGATCCGAAAATCCAGTTCCCAGCCGCTGCTGCGGGTGGTGGGGACGAGGGGCTGCCCCCGAGGGGTCCCCCAGCACCTCCCCAACAGGGGACGAGGTGACAGGGGACGAGGTGACGTGGCCACGGCTGCTGGCGTGCCCCTGTCCGCACACACACAGGCTGACAAATGCGGGTTAGGGTTAGCACTGCCCCAAAACCTCCCTGCAGCCCACATCCCGTTTTGCAAGCCCGGAGCCCCACATCCCTCACGGCTGATGCATCCTTCAGGGACCGCAGCCGCCCTCCCTGATCTTATCCGGGGGGGGGGCCGGGCTGTGCCCGTGGGATCCCAGCCTCCCCCGAGCCCCCCAGCTGCGAGGAGGAGCGGGAGCAGCCGCGGGGAGCACGGAACACGGAGGCACGGGGTTAAAAATGATATAAAAAATTTTAAAAAAAGAGACAAAAAGGCTCATTGAGCCCGCGCCCTGGGCCAGCTGAGCCGTGTCCCCCGCACGGTGACGACAGCTCTCCTGGCTGCCTCCCCGCACACGGCTGAGTCAGCAGCAGCCCAAGGAAAGCCCCGGCACAGCGCAGAGCCCGGCGGTCCCCTCGGTGGTGTCCCCAACCCGGCAAAGCCCCCACGGTGGTGGCAGTGGCCTGAGGGACATCCTGGTGGCGGGGGACCCGTGATCACCACGTGCAAGCCCGGCCATGGCGCAGGCAGGCTGCAGGGGCAGGAGTTAATTGCTAATTTAGCCGGTAAATGGTTAACGAGCGGGGGAGCGCAGGCTGCCGGGCGGGTGACAGGGACGTCCCCAACCCCGGCAGCTTCCACCTCCACGGCGAAGAATGGACAAAGAATGGACGGAAGCCGCCTGCAGCCGCACAAACAAAGCCCGAGCAGCCGCCGGGCCCCCCCTCGCCCACCAGCGGCCCCCCGGGTGTGGACGGGGCTGCCGGCAGCTGGGGCTGTCCCCACCACGGCTTTCCCACGCCGCCCTGCCCGCGCGTCCTGTCCCACCGCCCCGACCCTTCCTGCGGGACAATGGGGGCCCCCCCTGGCCGGGGGTCCATCGGGGGACACCGCAGGGAGGTGTTGGAAGGGTAAATAGGGGGCCCAGGTCACCCCCCGCTGCTCCATGGGTCCCGCACCGTGGTACAAACATGCCCAGAGGTGCCTCGCTGCGCTTTGGGCACATTTCCTTGCCCCAAATCCTGGTGGTACGCAGCCAGTGCGTCTGGGCATCCCTCCAGAGGGGTGCTCAGCACCATGGGGTGCACAGCAGGGATATGGGGTGCACCCTGGGGATATGGGGTGCGCAGCACAACCAAGGGCAGGGTGCATGGCACCCCGGGTACGAGGTGCACAGCACTGCAGGGACCGGGTGCTGAGCCAGACCTTAGCCAACAGCATCCCCTGAGCAGCCCCTGCAGCTTCCAAGCAGGGCAGGGGGGAGCAGGGCACAGCCCCCAGGCATGGGGTGGCCCCCCCCGGGCACCGAGCACCCCGCTGTGCCACCAGCACTGACCTCTGGCTTGCAGCTGGGCACGGGGCAGGGCAGGATCATGTCCAAAACGAGCTTTCAGCACAGAGCAGCCCCAGGACAACGGCACCCAAGGGATGGTGCAAGAGGAGGCCGGGGCTCCGTGCTGAGCCGGGGAAGAGGCACCAACACGCAGACCTCAAGTGCGTGCCCGCGCCCCACGGCATCACCGCCAGCCCTAAGGACCCTAAGCAGGGCCAGGGGTGCCCCCCAGGAGCAATGTGAGGGGGTCTCACCTGCTGAAATCACCCCGCACGGCCGCCTCCCCCTCTCCTGGAGCAGGGGAGCTGACACCAGCCCAGGCAGGTGGGGGTGTTGGGACACCTCCGGCCCTGCGCCCTCAGCCCTAGGGCACCCGGCCAGCCCTCCTCCCCCCCCCCCCCAGCCTTTTTCTGCTGGAGGGCATTATCAGGATTTAGATTAAGTTTATCCGGAGCCAGCTGGGGAACAACCAGAAGGCGGGGGCTGCCCTCCCCAGCCCTTTGTTCGCTCTATCACCGGGCTGCACGGCTCCGCGCTCCGACAAGCCCCGTGCCGATAACCCCGGCGGGACGGGCTCTCAAACCACGTGGAGTATTTTTTGGGGGGGTAACGAGTACCCTAAAAACCACACGAGGCGACCCAGCGCAGGACGAAGCAGGGCCGCAGGGGTGCACCCAGCCCCCGCGTGCGCTCCCTCGCTGGCAGCGCCGGCACTGAGCTCAGCCCTGCTCCCCCGCTGACTCAACGCGCTTCTCGGGAAGGGTGAGAAGGACGGGGGCTGAGCAGCGGGAAGGGATGAGGCAGCACGGCCTCAGAGGGGAAAGGAGCTGGGCTCAGGGCCCTGCTGGCTCGTGCTCAGCCCCCGGGGGAGCAGCACCCGTGGTGCCCAGGGAGCCAAAGCCACCAAAACGCGGCACGGCGCGCTGCCCGCGGGGACGCGGCTGTCCTAGAGCCACCTCCCCACTTCCCCAGTGCCGGCGGTGCTGCCGCTCTCCCCAAGGTCCCCAAGGTCCCCAAGGTCCCCAAGGTCCCCAGGGCCGTGGCACGGCACCCCCTGTCCCTTGGTTTCCCCCCCAGCCCGGTGCTGTCCCCGCGGAGGCTGTGCCCTCCCCGTCCCTCGCAGCGCCGCGCCCAGCCGGGTGCTTTCCCAGCGGCGCTCCCAGCTCAAAGCAAACAAACCTGCGCCGAGCCTGTCCGCAGGACGAGCCCCAGCACACCACAAACCCACGGGGGAGAGACCGAAACGGCGAGCTAAGCACGGCCTAGGAGCGGCCTGCTGGACGCCGTGGGGCACCGTGGGATTTAGGGCGGCGAGGGGCTTGCACCACCCCTGCCTCGCGTCCCCTCCTTGTGCACGGTCGAAGCACTGGGGGTCTGCAGGGGTCGAACCAAGCCCCTTGCTCTATCCGTGCCCCCCAACCATGCTGAGGAGCCCCAGGGGGCAGCCAGCCCGATGGGGAGGGCTCAGCGCCCTGCTGGGAGCCGTGTTTTTTGGTGGGAGCTGCGTTTTTCCGCCCCACGGCCGCCTGCCTCCCGCTGCTGCCCAGGAACTGGGCTGCTCCGGCTGCGTGTAAGGAATGTGCATTTGAATAACAAACAGCGGCCAGGGCCCGGCCAGGGCCCCTGCGTGTCTTGGGAAAGGCGCTGGTGGATGAGATGGGCCCAGGGCTGCAGCACCAAAGGCGTGCGCAGCGCCTGCCCTGCCCCGAGCAGCCCCCGTGTGCTGGGGCAGGAGAGACCCCCTCCCACCCTGATGGATCCGGGCCCCTGCTGCCAGTGGGGAGGTGGGTGGGGGCCCAGCAGCCCCCTCAAATCACCCCTTTCCACGCTGCTGCTGCCCCAAGGCAACGTGCCCAGGTCCCAGCCCCACGTCCTGCCATCCACTGGGCACCAGGACCAGGATAAAGGCCACCACCAGAGGTAACCGCGCTCACTGACAGCCTGGCTGTCCCCACGCAGGGTTCCCAGTCCCACCAGTGCCTGTCTGGGGCACGAGGGGCTGGGACAGGACCTCACCTCGCCCCTCCCCACGCTGCTGCGCCACCAGCACCAGCCTTTTGGGATCGGAGTCATTCCAGCGTGGCGCAACCCCGGCCGGGGCTGAGTCACCACCATGCACACGGTGCTGCTCGCAGCACCCCCCGGGCACCCACACAGGGTCTGGTGGCACCTGGGAGCCACCCGACAGCTCCGTGGGGTCAGGAGGGTCCCGGGGTCCCTGGGGTAAAGGGACCTGCCCAAACGCAGGCGTCCCCACTCATCTTCCGAGTGTCTCCAGGTGCTGGGGATGGCAGGAGGTGGATGGTTCTCGTTTGGGGACGTCCCGGTGGTCCCTTCTGCAGGTGGCAGTGCCCACCCGGGGACATGAGCAGGTGGCCCCCTCCTGCCCCTCGCCCAGCCCCAGGGAGAAGAGCCGGAGCTGGCCCGCTCCCCGTGCCAGCGGGAAACCCAATCCAGCACCGGGGGAGGAGACCGAACAAAGGCTTTTATGTACGTCAAAGGGAAGGGAAAAAAAAAAAAAAAAAAAGGAAGAAAAAAAGAGGTATTTGAACAAAACAGCCCTCAGCCTGTTCTGGGCTCTGTCCCTGCGGCTGGAGAGTTTCCTATGCCCTGCCCGCGCCGGCTCCTCCGCGCCCCCACGGCCCACGGAGCGCAGTGGGGCACAGTGGGGCACAGTGGGGCACCCGCCTGGCCCCGCAGCGAGGGAGGTGGTGCTCAGCCCAGGGCCCGGCCAGGAGTAGCAGCAGGGCTCAGGGTGCTGCCCTTGGCCACCCCACACAGTGACACTGGGGTCACCCAGCTTTGGGGCACGTCCCTTCATTGGGGACACCCCCAACGGGCATCACGCACGGCACTGGGCAGCGCTGGCAATGGGGAGAGGGAGCCAGGATTTGTCCCCGTGCCCCAGGCAGCAGCTTCTGCCCTGTGGCCCCTGCCACCTCCATGGGGACAGCTCAGGGGCTGGAGCACCCCCAGCAGAGGGGTTTGAGTGTCCAGGGACAGATCCTGGCAGGGGCAGGGGGACGGGCACGGTGCCCCCCCAGCACAGCGGGGACCCTCGCTGAACACCGCTGCCCTCTCCCTTGGAAAAGGGGGAAAAGGTGGAGTTTGGCTCCTTCCTCTCCCGCTCCGTCCTTGAGCAGCTCCGCAGGAAATCTGCTCGCAATTAGCAGCCCTGCTCCGGCCTTTCCTCCCCTTGGCTCCCCCGGCACCGGGCTCTCCATGGGGCACAGCCAGATTTGGGGTGCCAGCCTCGCCCGGGGGGTGAGGGCAGCGAGGAGCCCCCTGTGGCACTGCCTCGGGATCCTGCAGCCGGGCAGAGGCTACTGTAGGAGGGATGGGAAGGGGGCTCTGGCTGTCTCGGTGACGTGTGTCACCGTGTGTCACCTCTGCAGTGGCAGAGCTGTGGCTGGGACCCCCGCAGGGATCTGGGGGCAGGAGGGAGGCAGATGCTGGGGAGACGCCAGCTCTTGGCTGTGCTCGGTCGCTGCAATGGGAGCAGGGGTGGCTGATTGCAGAGCTGGGACCCAGGGGAGGATTTGGGCCTGATCCGAGGACCCGAGGAGAGCTCTCGGCTGCAATCCAGGCTCAGCTCCTGTCCCCGAGGCCGGGAGGGCTCCTGCTGCCTGCCGGCCCCGGAGGCCCCCCGCAGCCAGAGCTGTCCCGTGCCCCGACACGCTGGCTCCGAGCAGCCCCGTGCCCCGACACGACAGCTGCGGGTGAGCCCCAGCACGCCAGAAGCAGCCGATCCCTGCTGGCGTGCGGCCCCGACATGCCAGGGGAGGGATTTCCTCTGCGAGGGAAGAAGCCACGCACCGAGTTACCAGAAACCTCCCGACCTCCCCGGCTCCGCCGCACACCTCGGCACCCGGGGCACCGCAGCTCGGCCGGGTTTGGATGCCCCAAGCCCTGGGGCGAGGCGAGGGCTCGAGCCTCCAGGCTGAGCCAGTGCAGGCTCCTCCTGCTCGTGCCCCCCAGCAGCTCCCAGTGCCCGGCAGCCCTCGCTGAGCCAGAAAACTGCAGGTCCGGCAGCACCGGCAGGGCTCCTGTCACCTCCGCCCCAGCTGCGTGGGCTGGTGTCTGCAGGAAGTCCCATCTGGCCCCTCCCCAAATTAACAGCTGCTTTATTTAGCAATTAATGAGCTGGCAACTCCCCCGAGCTGCCAGAGCAAGGCATGAGCTCGCCAGGACCCTCCCGGTGCTGCCGCCCGCCTCCCCGGGGGCTCTGCAGGGTGCCAGGACCCCAGCCCCACGCAGGCACCCGCCTCCTGCCTCAGCTCAGCCCCGTGCCCACCAACACGAACCCCTCTGGAGAAGGGACTCGTGGGGATGAGTTATTTGGGTACAAAGGAGAGCTTCACCCAGGGCACCCCTCCTGTGCCGCTGGGTACCGAGGACCTCGTGCCGGATCAGTAGGGCACAAGGGACACAGAGCCCCGCGGCTCAGCCAGCGCCATCCCTTCCTTGCCAGGAGCCCCAGAGGTTGGGCTGGGTGCCCTCAGGAGGCTTTCCAACCTGAGAACCTTTTCTGTGACCCCCCACCCCACTGTCTTCATGTCCCCATTGCTGACGGTGCCCACGCTGGGTGCCCTTGCGCAAGGAGCGGGGACGCGGTCCCAGCTCCAGCCCGTGCAGCAGGACGGGAACAAGTCCCCACCCACAGAGGGGAGGAAGAGGAGGAGGAGGAGGAAGGCAGCCAGAGGGTGTTGACAAACAAGCTTGGGTGAGTCAGGCCGGGACGATGTCCTAAGGGAAGGCAGCAGAAGGAAGCCCTTACCGGTTCCCCCACCGGCACAGCTCCCCAGCATGGGGCTGCAGAGACCTGAGGGAGACAGAGGCAGTAGCTGCCCGAAATCCACCCCGGTGTCAGCACAGCCCCAGCTTGCCCTGCTGGCACCAGGACAGCATCCCCAGGCAGCCCGGTGCCCCCTGCACGGCTGCTCCAGCTGCAGGAGACCGGGGGAGCCCCACCAGCACCCCCTGCCCCCGAGCCAGAGAGCCCCCAGTCCTGAGCTGCCAACACGCACGTCGCACTCACCCAGCTCATGACCTCCACGAGACATTGGCAGCAGCCTCAGCACCCTCTCAGCGTGGCTTTTTACACCCCAGGTCCCTAGGAAGAGGGGACTGCCACCTTCCTCCTGCCTCGAGCCCACCTGCGGATGCTCAGGGAGGACGGATCTGGCGCAGGCTGTCACCTCCCTGCTACTGCAGGGCTTGCTGCACGCCCAGCCTGCACGGTCCCACCGATCCCACCGGTGCAGGTGGGCTGCAGGAGGAGCAGAGCAAAGGAGGAGCCCATGGAGCCCCCATCCCAGCTGCTCGTGCCCGCGCTGCCCCCACCCAGAGCCCGCAGCCCCCTCCCCGGCTCCGGGTGCCGGCAGCAGCAGCGAGCAGGCCGAGCTAGCAGGAAAACCCTGAGCTTTCCCCGCCGAGTTGCTTTGCATGCCTGACAGCAAGTCGTGCCTTGCCTGCCGGGTTGCGGCCCCTCCCAGCTCGCCAGGTTTCCCACCCCACCACGAGCCCGGACCTAAAGCACAGGGGGTGCTCGGTGACACCGGCGGACCCCAGCCCCTCCTGGGGGTGCCCCAGGGCAGGTGCAGTTCCCCCTCTTTCACCCCGAAACTTCAGAGCTGTAGCATGGGCAGGACACGTATGAGCACGAGCTCTATTGCACGGATCCATGAAAAATCCCCTACAGCCCCCAGACCCCCCAGTGTGGGCTGAAACCCACCGGCACAGCGCTGGGTCCCCGCCGGGCGCAGGCGCTCTGCCTCGCCTCGCCAACGCCCTGCTCATGCCCAGCAGAGCCAGACTGCTGCCTGGGCACTCGGCCGGGCTTCTCCTCCTCGTGCTCTTTGGGATAAAGGCGGTGGGGATGTGCTCTGGCAATGCGGGACGTGCTTTGGGGTCACGGAGCGAGCCCCGGCGCAGCGCAAAGCCCCGAGCCCCCGTCGCCAACCGGCTGCGCCGAGCCTCGCGACGTGCAAACCCACAGCTCATTACGAGCTCTGCTTCAAAGCTCGCAAACCTGCTGGCGTCCTGCTGAGCCGCATACCACGTAAGCATTCCTGCGAGCCGGCCGCGGGGCCTGGCAGGCAGGACGGGCTCCGCCGGCAGCCCTCGGGTCCCCCCAGCTCCAGAGCCGCGCACGTAGGAAAATACAGAGCGATGGTGGGGCACAGAGACAGCCCTGAAGCCTCCCGGGGCCTCGAGCCGTGCCACCACGCGGGGTCCCACGTGAAGCCAGGCTCCTCCGTGCCAGCTGGCTGGGGGGGGCTTTGTGGGGTGCACGGTGCCGGTGCTTGGGAGGGGGTTGGAGAGGTTTTTTTTTTGCTTGTCTGAGCGCCACGGGGCTGGGAGGTCGACCTCAGGGAGCAAAGAGCCAGACCCCAGCCCCAGCTGGAGCAGAGCGAGGCACGGCACCCCCAGGGGTGGGGAGGGGGTGACCCCAGCTCTGGGGGTCACAAAAGTCCCCGCAGGCAGCCCCAGACAGCCCCACGCTTGTACAGAGGCCACCGCCCCGCGCCGGGCGGCACGAATCGGGCATCGCACGCTCGGCACAGCCGCCGGGGCTCTCAATGGCCACATTGTCACCCTGCCCCGTCCCTGCCAGCGGGGCTCCCCCCAGTCCTCCCCCCACCTCCTGGAGCCTCTGGGACCCCCCCCAGCACTGCCAGGGAGGGGAAAGTTTCTCTGCGAGCCCGGCACCAGCAAAACCCTCGGTGGCCGTGCTGACAGCCTGGTGTGCCAGCATCGCTGTGCCCCCCCTGCCCTACTGGGCTCAGCCCCCGACCCCGTCCCCAAAGCCAGCAGGGACACCCCGCACAGCCCAGCCTTCTACTGGGGCGCGGGCAGGCACTTTGGGGGTCCTGCCCCCCACCCACCCAAAAAAAAAAAAAAATAATAAAAATAATAAAAGCAGGCAGGGGGGACAGGCAGGACGTGGAGGGGGAGACATGCAAGGCGGTGCGTAGGGGTTAAAAAAAAGTGAAAAAAGTTGAAATAAAGCCGGGTAAAAGTTATCGGGTGGGAATGGGGAGGGGAGGGGGACCCGGAGTGGGAAGGAGGGGGGGAATCTCAGTCCCCCACTGAGTGCAGGAGGAGGTTGGGGGGGTTGGGGGGGTGACTTTTTTTTGGGGGGGTTGGGGGGGGGGCTCACCTGCGATGTGCTGCCGGCGGCCCTCGTCCAGGTGAGTGGAGAGCACATCGCCCATGGCGCCGGGGCGCTGCGGGGGGCGCGCTGCGGAGCCGTGCCCGGGGACGGGCGCTCAGGAGCTGCGGAGCCCCATGGCAGCAGCCCCGGCTCTGCGGAGCCGCCCCCGGCCACTCCCTCCCCTCCTCTCCCCTCCTCTCTTTTCCCTTCCCCTCCCTGCCCTTCCCCTCCCTGCCCTGCCCTTCCCTTCCTCACCACCCAGCCCTCTCCCTCAGCCCCCAGCCTCCCCCTTTTTGGGTTTGGGCGCCCGGCATTAATTAGCAGCCTTCATTTGCTGCCTGGGAGCTCAGCCCGGGGCAGGGTGCTGGGGGCGTTCAGCCCCCTTCTCCTCCCCCCGTGGCCTCCCCAGCACACACACACACACACACACACACAGAGCGGGCCCCGTGCCAGCCCCCGCGGGCTCTGGCGCCAGCCGAACGGGTCCCTCCTGGCACCGGCCTCGGCTCCCCGACGTTGCCTCAGAGGCCGATTGCAACACCCGCGCCTCCCTTGCTACCTGCGCGCTCACGCCCAGCTCCTCGTAAACCTCAGCCTTGAGCTGCCGCCAGCTCTGAGGCGAGGTGTGCCGGGCGGTGCCAGGCCCTGCTGGGGTGCAGGAGGGCGGCCATGGGGGTCCCTCAGCCTCCTTTGCCGGGCAGGAGGCTGGGATGGGGAGCGGGGAGGCTCCACGGCCATGGGGTACAGGCAGGGTGGCTGCGTGCTGCGGGGAGACAAGAGGGAGCTGGCATCACTGCCGCTGTGGTTTGGGAGCAGAGGCTCAAGTGGAGCCCCTCTGGGCCCGGCACTGCCTGCAGGGCTCGCACACGGCCGGGGATGGCGGCCACCGAGCGGCCGGGGCCTGGGCTGTGGCGGCGTGAGGAGCAGGGGGAGCCAGGCAGATGGAGGAAGCGTTGGGAAAGCTCCTCCTTCCAGCGCCGGGGCCGCGGCTCCTCCGCTGCCTCCCCACAGCAGCAGGCGAGGCGGAAACGGCCCCGGCGGGCTCCTGGGGGAGGAAGAGGAGGAGGTGGGGAAGGCCGAAGCGCCGTGGAGGCCGAGCCCAGGCCGAGGTGGGCCACGGCCGGGCGGCATCGCTGGGCCGTGAGGCTTCTCCTGGAGGAAGGAGGGTGGGAGGAGAGGAGGTGGCGGTGTGTGTGAGCCATCCTGTTTACCCTGCCCGAAATAGCTCCTCGGGGCCGGCCGCGGGACGGGGAGGAGGACAGGAGGGTGCCCAAACCTCTCCCTGCCACCTCTCCCCACCGCCCGGTGCTGGCACCTGGGGGGCCATCGGCTCTGTCCCCCCCGTGCTGCCTCCCCAGCCAACATTTTCAACATCCGCCCTTTCCCCCTTCACTTATTTCTTATCCTCGGCCTTGAAAGGCATTTCAGCCCCAAAAGGCTCACCTTTCTCTCAGAAATGCCCCGTACGAGCACTTCACCAACACACTCGTTTTCGGCTTGTCTCCCCAGCCAAAATGTTGCTGAAGCTGAGGGATTCTCCTGGGAAACTGAGCTTCGGCGAAATCTCGTTTTCAGCAGAGAATCCTTCCACGGGAGGCTTTGAAACGCCTTCCCCAGCGCTGCTCCCGGAGGAGTCTGGCTCTGGGTTCATTTGCAAAGCGGAGCTCCTGGGGCTGTGCAGGGGCTGGGTGGCTCCCGGGGGGGGGCAACGCATCGCCCCCGAACCGTAAACACGTAAATATCCACCCACGGCACCGGCACTGTTAGAAGCCGAGCCTCGCTCCTCTGTAAAGGAGAAATGTGGGGAATATAATTTCAGCGGTGCACGCAGAGTCCTGCTAAACAGACCAACAAAACGCTCGGAAATATTTACTTCTGACAAATCAATCCGTGTGGGCACCGCGGCACCACGCACCGAGCCCTACCTGTCTGCCCTGCTTGCTGACGTATTTCCCTGAGTGGAAAAATAATAATTAAAAGCTAAAAAATAGCACGCATTGATATTGTTGATGTGCAGACAGGAAGGCTATATTTGTCGCACGCAGACGTAGCGTGCAAACGGCGGCTGGAGGCCGCAGCACGGACACAAAGGGCATTTCTGTCTCCACAAACCTCCCGAAAACCAGCCCGGCATCCCGGCCCCGTGGGTCGTGGTTGTGCCATGGCTGTGCTCTGGGTGGCAGGCACTCGGCTGTGATACCCCAGGGGGTCCGGGGTAGCTGGTGTTTCGGGGAGCCCTTTGTCACCGCGGGAAGCGTCTGCGGGCTCGGAGCCGCGCGGTGCCATCACTTGGAGCTCCTCTCGGCGCGTTCCTGTCTGCGGAGGAAATTGTCCCGGCACGCACGTCTGCTCCGGGCTTCCTCTGCTCCTGTGGCTCTGCTGTGGAAAGGGATGGGGAGAGGTGTCCTGCCCCTCCTGCCGCCCAGCTGGGGGGCACTGGGACCACCAAAACACTGAGCCCCATCCCACGGTGGCCAGGCAAGGCACAGCCCTGACTGCTCTTCCCTTCCCGGCCCCCCAGGACACCCAGTACACCCCAGTAAGCACCAGAGGATGGGGTTGAATCCGGCCCCCTGTGGGTGCAAGGGGAGCTCTGGGTGGGTGGCAGCACCCCGAGGGAGCCAGGCGATGGGTGATGCTCACAGGGCTTCGGCAAGCCCGGCCCCGCGCTGCGCCCCTGCAGCTCCCTCCGGTTCGAGACAGATCTTTAAAAACGGCACCACGATAAAGTCTAATCATGGCAGCTAATTACATCCCTCTGAGCGGATGTAAATAATGCTTATCTGTCTGGAGCTGCCTGAATTATCTGTTGGACGAAAGAGCTCCGAAAGGAAGGATTTCCCTCTGAATACAGCCGGGGAGGACAAATGTGCTCCCGGTGCCAGCCAGCTGCTGGGGACAGTCCCCGAGCTGGCAAAGCCCCGGAGCCACGTGTGACACCCACAGCAGAGCGCTGCTGACGCCTCCTCCACCTCCAGGCCCCGGCACATGCTCCTGGGCGATCCCAAGGCCTCGATTGATGCCAGCGAGGGGGCAGTTCAGGAATATCAGCGCTGAGCTGTGAGGGTTTGATCCCGACTGCGCTCAAACCAAACCTGCCCCTCCCGAGGTTCGTCGGCTTCACCTGCTCAGTACCCACGGGGACAAACCCCCCGCTGCCCCACTCTTGCTTTTCATGGTGTAAAGCCCGGTTTGTGCCCCCGCAGAGCACCCAGAGCAGGCTGTTCCCGGTCCCCCCCTGCCCTCAGTACCCATAGAGTCATTGCAGGCACTGCACCTGGGAGGCTGTTGGCGCAGTAAGGATTTATTTCCCTGTGCTGACAGAAGCCGTCTCCGTACCCTTTTGCTTCCCAGCTCCTGCTCCAAGGGCTGCTGACTGCTCTCCTTCACAGGAACTGGCGTTGGAGCAATTAACCGCTGCCTAATTAGGGCCCTGCGGCTCCTCGGTGCTGATAAGGCCGCGGGCAGCTCTGCCCCGGGCTGGGCACCCTCCGTCCCTGTGACTCCAGCGGGATTTATGGCACTGATAACACCGCATTGCCCCGTGCTGAGCCAGGGCAGGATCCGGCCCCTGCAGCTGCTGCTTGGCCACGGAGCCTCCCGAAACCCTTTTGGAGCCTCCTGAAACCCTTTTTGGGGGTAGAGCTTAGGGATATGGTTTAGTGGGGACTGTTAGCATTAGGTCAGAGGTTGGACTCGATGATCTTGAGGTCTCTTCCAACCTAGAAATTCTGTGATTGATTCTGTGAAGACCAGCCCCAGGCACAGCTTTGGCCAGACACGAGCCTGGACCCTACAAAAAGCCCCAAACACGGCCCGGGGGGCGCAGCAGGCAGGCAGGCAGCACACCCTGCTGCGGGCAGCCCGGGGGGGGACCCTGCAGGGCTGGGGGGGGACCCACGGGGCTCCTGCGGCCCGGCCCGGGCTGGAGGAGGGCGCAGGAGGCTGCTGTGGATCACCAGTCCCCTCTGCTGGTCGGCACTTGGATAACTGGTGGCCGGCAGCCAGCACGGGCAGGGGGCTGGGGAAGGGCCGGGGGAGCTGGGGAACAACCATGGGGATGGGGATGGGGATGGGGATGGGGATGGGGATGGGGATGGGGAGGGGGCATGGACAGCAGTATGGGAATGGGCACCGCCAGGAACGTGGGTATGGGGCATGGGGATGGGGATGGGGCATGGGGATAGGGATGGGGCATGGGAACCATGCAGAGGCACAGGACATGGGCATGGGGATGGGAATGGGGCAGGGACACCAGTATGGGATTGGGGTGTGGGAATGGGCAGCACCAGGAACGTGGGGACAGGGCATGGGGATGGGAATGGGGCACAGGACATGGGCACAGGGCACGGGACATGGGCACGGGGCACAGAAAGCCCCATCCCTGCCCCTCCAGCTGCCCGCAGGCTGCTGCAGGAACCCCAGCAGGGGTGGGGGCCCTGCCGGCTTCCCCACAGAGCCCACGCTGGAGGCGCCAGGCACTGGGCACGGTGAACACGAGCACGACGTTGCCAGCCCGATGGAGACCTGGCGGTGACAGCGGCGAAGCCCCAGGCACAAAGGCCGGGTGCTGCCTGCACCCAGAGCACCCCGCTGCCACCCTGGGGACCGCGGCACCCCGCCCGCTGCTGGCCCCGCTCGGTGTCCCGAGGGCTGGGGGACACGGGGGTGCACAGCCCCTACAACCTGCCCCCTTTGGGACCCACCAGGGAGGGGTGGGAGGGCAGGACGCAGAGCCAGACGCGCTCTCCTGGCTCTGTGGGGTTGCTGAGAGCTGCAAGCCCCCCGGCTCGTACCCAAATCCCACCTTGTCCCTGGTGCCTGCTCCCAGAAAGTCGTGCTGGAAAGGGAAATGCAGACCCAGGGGCGCTGGAGCTGTGACCGTGCTGTCACACAGCTGTCCCCAAGGGGCCCCAGTGGGGAGGGAAGCACCGGGTGAAATTGTGCCCTCTCCATCCCCGCAGCCACCCTCCTTGGGACATGCTCCAGCCCCTGGACGAGTCGTTTGGCTGGGAGCTGGGGGCTATAAGGTGGGACGGGAAGCTGTAGGGTAGGAAGCTGTAATGTGGGAAGCCGTCCAGCATTTTGGCTCCCCTTTACCCGTTTACGTCTGCCTGCAGTGCCACCGAGGTGGGGACAGCTTCCCCTTTTCACAGCCTCCGGAGCAGGCAGCAGCCGTTTGTGGGGGAAGCTTTGGGGTTTCAGCCCAGGCGACAGGGCACCAGCGGCACGAAATGGCTCCTGTAGGGCAGGATCCCTGCCCTGGGGCGTTTTGGGTGCCACGGCCCAGCCTCAGGTCCCAAACCCAGAGGCTCCTGTTGATTTTCTGAGCGCAGCAAGTGCCGCTGCTTGCATATTGGATTTTTTTTCTGCCAGCAGCGCTGGAAGCCAGGGAAGCACAGGGCTGCTGGGGCGCCGGGTGTCCCCGGGGGCAGGGACGGGGCCGGCTGGGACACGTGCCGTGATTTTGCCTTCAGCCCGATGATGCTCGGCCTGCCCGGGAAGGCTGCCGGGGCGATGGGAAGGCAACAGAAATACCTCGCTCGGAAATAGCAGCCGGGTATTTATAGCTCGTGGCTGGCACCGAGTCCAGCAGCGCTGACAAACCAAACTCCGGCTTATTTTTAACAAAGAGAGCGGCGTTGGGAGCCCGGGATCGATGGAGACATCTGCCCGGGGTGACTGGGGGAGCCGGGACGAGCTTCCCATCCCCTTGCATTTCCCCCAGGCCCCCATTTCCCCCATTTCCCCCCCAAAGCACCAAAACGTGCCGGGAACCCGGCGTGGCACAGCTCGGCCATCCCACAGCATCCCGATAAATGCAGCAGGAATAAAGGGGAAATGGAGCCAAAGCTGGATGCGTGACCCCACAGCAAGCACCCAGCCACGCACCCGCACCCATGGGGGGGCCCTCAGGAGCCCCCCGAGCCCCCTCCCCACCCCTTTGCCCTTTACACCCCATTACACCCCCTTACACCCTGCCCATGCGGGGGGGAGCTCCCGAATCCGGCCCCAGGAGCCAGCACAAGGCTGCCACAGCCCCCCTGGATCCCTCTGCCCCCCACCCCGAGGGAATGCCCCCCCCCAGCAGCACCCAGCCTTGCCCCCCCCCCATTTACATCCCCGCAGTGAGCAGGGGCTGTGCCCATCCCCAGTGTCCCCATCCCCTGCAACCCCACAAAATTGATTTTGCCGCAAAATGAACCCAAAACAGGCTGGGGAATGGTGGGGGGGGGGCACATTTCCCACCGCCCCACCAACCCCAGGGTGTGGGGAGAAGGGAGACTTGGGTGTGTGGGGGGGGGCAGGACAGAAATATGGCAAAATATAGCAAAATATAGCAAAAAATGGCAAAATACGGCAAAATATTGCGAAATGGGGTGCGGGGCTGGGGGCGCAGCGATGGGGGGGGGGAGATGCTGGGGGGGGGCGGTCTCTGCGGTGGGGGGCGGGGAGGGGGGGCGGGGAGTCGTGACGTCTGTGCCCCCCCCACCCCCCCCTCCCCTCCCCTCCCGGCCCGCCCCCTGCGCGCAGTCAGCTGAGCCCCGCCGCGGCCACCACCGGAGCCCGGTGTCCCCCCCCCCACCTTGTCCCCGGTGTCGCCCCCCCCCCCCCAAATCCCTCACCCCCCCACTCCGCATCCTCGCTGCCACCCGCAGCGGCTGTCCGGCTGTTTGTCCGCCCCCCCCCTCCAACCCGACACCTCGTTTCTTTGCGCGCCCCCCCCCGGCTTGGCACGACCCCCCCCCCCCGGCACCATGGCCCCCATCGGACTCAAGGCTGTGGTCGGAGAAAGTAAGAGCCCGGCCGCGCATCGCTGGGGGGGGGGGGCTGAAAATTGAGCCGCGGGGGGGGGGGGGGAGGAAGAGAATAAAATAAAGGGGAGGGGGTGGAAAAACGCCGGGCTCCGGGCGGGGGGGGGGAAGCCGAGGGGAAATGCCCCCGGGGGGGGGATGCTGCGGATGCGCCAAACGGAGCCCGGGGGGGGGCTCGGGGGGGACAACGGGCAGGGAGCGGGGACAGCGAGGGGGGGGGTGTCCCCCTCTTTTTTATTTTAATTTTTATTTTTTGGGGGTGTTTTGGAGCTGTTGGGCTTTTTCTGCAGTGCTGAAGGGCGGCGCGGGGGGGGGGGAAGCGGTAAAAAAAAAAAAAACATAATAAATAAATGGCGGGGGGGGGGGGGAAGGAGGAAGCGGGAGGCGCCGGAGCCTTTTCCCCGGATCTGAACGGGCGGGAGGCGATCAGGGCGCGGGCAGCAAAACACGAACGGCCCCCAAATGGCACGGGGGGGGCACCGAGGATGGGGGGGGGACATTAAAGGGGGGGGCACGGGGGGTGTCCGTGCCCAGCGCCGCGCCAGGCCGTGCGCCCTCCGCTTTGTCTGCGCCAAACCCCTCCCCGGGGGGGCTCCCGAATGCCCCCAGAAACATTTTTTCCCCTCGCCCCTCATCCCGGGGAGGGGGTGACCCCCCCCCAGCCCCGATCAGCCCCCCCCCGGGACCCCATGGCCGGGGATTTCGGTGCCCTCCGGCTCGCTATTTTTGGCCGGGGCTGCGGGGCGGAACGGAGGAGCCGCGGCTCCGCTTCCTCCTTCCCCTCCTGCCGCAAGCCGAGCAGCTCCTCAACGGCCTGCTGGCCTCGGGGGGGGGCCAAAAAGCCCCAGGCTGCAGGAGGGGGGGGGGAAATGTTCGTGCGACCCTCCCCCGCTGCGAAAATCTGTGCGTAAAAATAAGGAGACGGGAGCGAAAAGGGCAGGAACCGGGGGGAAACTTCCCCAGGGCTCCCCGCAGCCTTGCTGCCCCCCCCCCCTCCCCGCGCCCATCTTGCGGGACTGATTTCCGTAGCAGGGGCTGGTTTGGGTGTTTTTTTGGTGTTTTTTTTTTTTTTTTGGGGGTGGGGAGGGGGGGCAATGGGAGAAATCCCCGCGGCCGCGATGGCTCCGGCTGCGGAGGCAGCGAACCCCTCCCGCAGCGGTGCAGATGGTGCGGCCGGGGCTGGTGGTGTGATCGGGTGGGTGGTGATGGAGGGGGGGGGGACACCCCCCGGATTGATGCCCCCCCCCCCCCCTCGGATTGATGCCCCCCCGGATTGATGGATTGATGGCCCCGCTTTGTTCCCAGCCGGCACCTGCCCGGGGGGGGGCTGCGCAAGTCGTGTCCCCCCCCCCGACACCCGCCCTGGGGTGCTGCATTAAGGGGGGCGTTAGGGAGGGGGGGTCAGAGCCAAGCGGGTTGGGAAATGAAATGGAAAATGCAGGAAAATGCCCCCCCACACCCGGTTCTCTGCTGCAGGATGGGCTCTGGGAGGGGGGGGGGCTTTGCTGGGTGTCATCCTGGGGGGCTCGACCCCCCTCCCTGCCCGGGCAGGAGGCTGGGGAGAGAAAGGGGCAGCCCCCAGCACATAGGTGGGGGGGGACACGGATCCTGCACCCCCCCAGCAGGGCCCCAGGACCTTGCCCTCGGTGAAGAGGGGACAGACGGGCAGCGCTGCGTGTCCCCTGCCCCCTGTTTTCTGTCATTGTCACGGGCTGGGGGCGATCAGGGCTGTGCACACACACACACACAGAGGAAATCTGGCCGGATCCGTCCCTTTGGGGTTTGGTTGCCCAAAAATAAGGGGATCCGGGCTGGGGAAGGTAAGGGGCAGCGGGGTGCCAGCCCCACAGCCTGCGGAGCGTGGGTGGCTGGAAGGAGAGGGCAGGGCTCTGCGTGCGGGCAAAATGCTGCATAGGATGGAGGGATGGGGCCCCTGCAGGAGCGCTTGGGGGGGTCCAGCCCACCCCCAACCTGGGGCTGGGGGCTCCCGAGGCTGCTGCAGGAGGCTCCGGGTCTCATTGGGGCCGTTCGTGCTTTGTGGTGCTGCTCTCAGCCGGGGCTGCTCCCCGCTGCCAGGAGCCGCAGGGTACCCAGAGCTCCCCCTCCCCGCTGCGGCTCTCCCCCACTGCACCAGGGCAGCGATTCCCCGAGGGGCACCCGCAGAGGGGGGAGACGCTCACCGGGGAGGGCAGCAGGGCTGAGCCTGTGCCCTGGGGCTGACCCGAGGGCAGGAGCCCTCTGCGGGCATCCTCGGAGGAGGGAAGGAGGGAGGGAGGAGGGATGGATGGATGGAGGGATGGAGGGATGCTGCGCGCCGCCACGGCCCCACCTCCAGAGCTGCATTCCGCCCTGGCTTCCCTCCAGGCCAGGATTATTCCTCTGACCAGCTGGTGCTGGAGCAGGACGAGCTCTGGGGGCCCCCAGGGAGCTGGGAGCGGGTGGGCAGGGTGTCGCAGGTGCCCCGGGCACCCGTTGTCACCCCCCAGCCGGGCTGTCCCTGCGCCTCCCCGCATCCAGCAGCGATGGGCGCATCCATACCAGGACCTGCTCTCCCCTGGGGCCGGTTCTCCCGGTGTCTTCGGGTTCCAGCTGGAAAAATCTCACCCGATTGTGGCAGCTGGGGCCCACCCCTGAGGCCCCCAGCCCCAAATCTTCACCTGACCCCCCCCGGGTGGACGTTCCTCCTGTCCTCGCCTGTCCCCGGCTACGTGCTGCCCCCCGGGGCCACCCTGCCCCAGGGCACAGCATCCTCACGGCAGCTCCATCCAGCCCACGCTAAAATCCCCCCTGGACCCCCACCGCCGAGGCCGTGCCACGTCACCCGGTGTCCCCATCCCTCCCTGCGGGGAGGTGACAGCCCAGGGAGCGGGCGCACACCGAGCTGGGTGGCACGGGCAGGGCAGGGCAGGGCTGCGGGCTCGCTGCCAGCCTCAGGGCACGGCCGGGGCCCCCGGGGACCTGCGGAGCTGGTGCGTGACTCACCCGGGCGGCTGGGGGCACCTCGTGCTGCCAGCACCTTGCTGAGGGCACGGGAGGATTTTGGGGCCAACTACGGGATGCTCCGAGTCCATCTCGGGGTGCTTGGCTTGTGTGCTGAGCCAGAGCCAGCTCCGGGCAGGTCCCTGCCACGCACAAGAGGAGGAAGAGGAGGTGATGAAGGGCACGGGACCAGGCCAACGTGGTGGGGACATGGCATGGGTGCACGTCGTGTCCTTATCCTGATCCCTGCATGGGGCAGAGCCTCCAGCTCGGCGTGCCCCAACCCCACAGCCGGGAGCAGACCCCACAGCTCCCACGAGAGCGGGCGCTTGGCAGAGCCCCTGCTGGGGTTTTTGGGTTTGTCCTCGTGGGATTGTTTTGCTTTGCCTCCAGCATCAGCTCCAAGTTGGGTCATGGCTTGAAAATTTAGCAATTTTAGCCTCCAGACCATGGTCTACACCTGAGCCTGAAAAATATTGTCCCTGTGTCACCGTGAGCGATAACCGATCGCTTCGGCAGGGCTGCCTCCACCCACCGATGTCTGCGTGTGCAGGAAAGCAGAAAAAAAGCCACCACCAGGCCTAGAAATTTCCCCTCTTAATAAATAAATAAATAAGGTCTGGGCCCAATTCCCTGGCACCTCTGAGGATTTTTCCTGGGAGGAAGTCCCCCCAAAAACCCAGGCATTGAGGACGAGGCTCGGCACCGCGCGGCCGTCAGCAGATGCTGCGCCCAGCAGCTCGCCGCGTGGGGAGGAGCCCGGGGCTCCTGCCTCTCAGAGGGATAAAATAAATCAGGCTGAAGGCACCGCGACCTGGGGGCTTCCCCACAACCACGCAGAGACACACGGGTGGGCACGCACGGGTACGGCCTTCGTGGAGCCCACGGGATGGGGAGATGTGCCACCGGGGCACCGCCTGGAGCTGGACCCGTGCACCCCGGGGGGTGGCGTTTTGCTCCCTCTTGGTCAACGCGGAGGAGAACCAGGGCAGAAAGTCATTGTGTGTGTGGGGACGAGGGGCACCTACCCCGGGATGCGGTGGCCCTGCACGTCCCGTCCTGCCTCAGGAAAGCTCCTGGCTCCTGCAGCCACTGGCACATCGCAGCACCTCCTCCGAGGGTGGGAACGCCTGGGGGACAAGCACAAGCTCAGGGAAGGGCGATGCCTTCAGAAGGGACCTGCTGTGGGCTGTGCCCCGCTGAGCACCCAGCAGGAGAAGCTCTGCTCGACTCCCAGGTCCTCATGCAGACCCGAAGAACCCATATCAGGAGCAGTCCCGCAGTGAAAATCCTGATGAATTTTATCATTTTTTGATTTTTTGATCACGCCTTTCATCTTCCTCGTGTCCTTCTGGCGGTGCCCCCAAAGTCCTGAGCCGTTCTCCAGGTCTCTGCCCTGCCCCTGTCGAGGCCGTGCAGGTGGTTTTGGCTCCCATAAATGCAATTCTTCTCCGTGCCCCGATAGGCTGATGGCCTCCTTGCCACCCTCTGATCCTATTTCATTGGGGACCACCTAGGGGCAGGACGCTGGCACCTGTGTGTCCCCAGCTGGTGACGTTTTGGATGTAAACGCACGGTCTGCTACATCGGAGCGTGGTTCTGCCTAGGTAACGTTCGCGCTGCCTTCCCCAATTAGTTAACGAACCAGCAGAAGGCAGTTGCCAGGCCAACCCGCAGACAAACACGTCTCAAGGATGCGTCGTGACAGCTCCGCGAGGGAGGTGGGTCTGGAGCAAACCTCACCGAGGGCCTCCGTGGTCCAGCTCCCCGGCGGCTCCAGGACTCTGGGTCCCAAACAGAGTGCACAGGAGGAGGGTGAAGGGATTGAGCCGTGCCTGTGGCAAGGAGCAGCCCGTGGTTGGGGTCCTGTAGGACCGCGGGACCTGGTCTCCTGCTGTCCCTCACGTCACTCCACCCCGCACCACGCCAGGACAAGGTGTGCTGCACACGAGGACCAGGAACATGGTGGCAGAGGAGCATTTCCGAGCAGCAGGAGTTTGGTTTCATAATTCCTGGCATTAGAGAAGGGCTTGGCCATCGCTGCTGAACACCTCTGGGTGCAGAAACCCCATCCTGGTGCTCCAGCACCTGGGGCTGGCCGGGACCCGGCTCTGCTGCTTCCACTGCAGGTGGGCTTTGGGGCTGCTCGCTGGGCTCCGGGCTCTTTCCAAAGCTTGACAACTGCCTTGGGGCACCCCAAATGAGTCCATCCCCGCCCAGCCTGAGTGGGTCACAGCTTTTTCAGCACCTTTTCCCCCAGGAGCAGAGGTGTGGGGTCGGTCCCCGAGGCAGGCGCGGGTCGGTAACACCGCTAAGCCTTTTGCAGCGCCGGACGGGCGCGAGTCCTACTAGGCCACCGTGTCACCGGCCTCTGGCCCTGGCTGCAGGCGATGTGCTGGGACACCCTTCTGCCACCGTCACCCCAGGAGGAGCCCTGCCCAGCGAGGGGGTGGCCGGGGAGGTGGCGGCTCTGGTGCGCCACACGAGGTGTCCCGGTGGCACGGTTAGGACCACGTTACTGGAGGTCCCCAGTTTGAGGTGGGGCTTCCTTGCCCGTGGTGTTGGGGTCTTCTCTGCATTGGAGGATAAACCCCAACCCATCTGCACTGTCCGTTCTCAGCAGGAATTGTGATTAAATCCTTCCAGCCTGAAGGCAGCAGAAGCAACGTCCGAGTGGTGGAGGCGCTGGGTGGGTTGGATACACACACGAATCCCCCCCCCGAAACCTGGGCTGCCTCCAAGATGAAAAGCTCGGCTGCAAGCGTCACCAGCTGACGTTAGAGCCCCAAAGCTCTGGCCGAGACCATCCGAGGGCACGGGTGGCAGCGTCCGACCTGCTGTCGTGTGGACGTGAGAGCATCTCTGCCCAGGAGGGGCCAGCCTTGCCTCGAGGCGCCAGGAGCAGGGGAGCTGCTGTTTCCCCTCTTACCGAGTGCCGAATTGCCTCAAGGATGCCTTTGCATGGCTCATCCTCGACAGCTCATCCTCACTGGCATCCCCTCTCCCTTGCAACCTCACCGGTTTTGCTCCACGGACAAACAGCTGCGGGGCCAGCAGCAACTGGGGCACCCGAGGCTCCTTCCCCACAGCCCTCGATGCAGGACGCTCGCTCCCAGCCTCCTTCCTTCTTGTTCCCAGCCTCCTTCCTTCCTTCCTCTCCCTGCCCCGGAGCACCACGCTGCTGCAGGGGCAGGATTTCTGCCTGGCTGCCCGGATCCAGGAGCCCAGCCCTGTCCCCACCGGCAGCACCTCGGTGCTCCCATCACGGCTGTTTGCCCGCGGTGTCGGGCGCAGGGTGTGGGACGGTGCCTGCAAACAGCACCAAACAGCACCGTTATCCCTGGGTCCTTGCGCAGGGGAAAGAGCCAAAGATGAGGAATGAAAAGAGGGAAGGAGCCTGTGGCAGGAGTCAGCAATTTGTCACCGGGCGCTGGCTGCTCGAAGCTGAGCGAACGCAGCCCCCATGGGGGATGTGGAGCGGGGGCTGCGGGGGGTCCCCGGCACCAGCAGAGAACCAGGGGTCAATGTGGGGGCCCTCTCTGCTGCACCCTGCCCACGGCAAAGCAAAATTCCCCATTGGGTGCCCCGGGTGTGGGTGCACCACGGGGTTTGGGGGTGGCCCCGCCACGGTACCAACCCCGCCTGTTCCCAGTTACCCCCCCCCGTGGCCTGCAGGTGCCCCGCACCCAAGGGAGAAGCTACGGGATGAGAGCAAGGCCAGGCAGCACCCCAAGGTCACAGCCAGCATCTTTTGGGGCTCCCCCAGGGACACCTAATGGGAAGGAGCCGTGTGTGCACCGGCAGCAGGAACCTCCCGAGTTCTGCAGTGGGTTTTGCGCTGCTGCCAGCCCCGTGCCCCTGCAGCTTCACAGCACGTGGCAGGGCAGGGAAGTGAACCCAAATGCAGCATCACCCCAACACGGACATTTATAGGGCTGGCAGCTCCCCCAGGCAGTCCTTTCTGTGTGCCTCCCTCAAGCCCTGTCCTGGAATGAGGCAAATTCAGGTCCCCAGCTGCCCCATATAAACCTGCGTTGAGCTCTGCCCACGGGACCGGCACCCCTGGGGTTGCTGCCATGGGGGAGGCTCCCCGGGATGAGGCTGGCAGGGCGGCACCTGCACCCACTGCCCCCCCACGCCTCCACTTTATGTAATTTAGAAACATTTCCTGATGGGGTTTTAATTGGGGTTTTAATTGGGTACCCCCATCCCTGTCCTGGGGGCCAGGGGCTTGGAGCAAAGCCCCCCGGGAGGGCAGCAGGGATGTGGCACGGTGGCGCACGGACGCAGACCCTTCCCCAAGCCCGGCCAGGCAGCCCAAAACCCTTTACTTCATTGTCCAGGGACAAAGGGGACCTTTGGGGCTTGCTCCCCCACCCCAGCACGGATCCCGGGGTGCCTGCGCCCAGGGAACGGGCAGGGGGTGGCCTGGCTGAGGGGACAGCGCGGGGACACCGACCCCGGCTGGTTGTATAAGCGGGGCAGGGCCGGGTGCGAGATGAGCTTCTGGGGGATTACAAGGAGCAGGCTGAGGCCGCCTGGGGCTTGTTGCTAAAAGGAGCCCTTAAAGCCGCTGTTGTTTTCCTGGCGCTTCGGATTAGGGCCGAGGCGTGCGGGGTGGCCCCCGGGGACCCCCACGTCCCTCTGCCATCTGGGGCGCGCTTTTGGGTCCCGCTCCCTGCTCCCCGCGGGGTGGGCTCAGCTCCTGTGCTCAGCCCCATGTGGGTTTTTGGGGGCCACCCCTTGTGCCAGGTCCCCAAAACACCCCTGCCACCCCAAAAGGAGCCCTACTGAGCGAGTGGCTGTGCTCGGCCACCCCAGGATGGCAGTTTTGGGACCCCCAGGAGGGGTGCAGAGGGGCTGGCACGGCCCCATAAGCAATGGGGGGGGTTCCAGCGCCCCCAGCACAGCCCCCCCGCTGCAGGTGGGCACCCTGGGGTGCTGTGGGGAGGTTTGGGGTGCTCACACCACCCCCTGCTCCCTGTCTCTTGCAGAGATCATGCACGATGTGATCCGCAAGGTGAAGAAGAAGGGAGAATGGAAGGTGAGCAGCGGGGCTGGAGGAGGAGGAGGATGAAGCTGGGAAGGGGTCGGAGCGGGCTGGGAGCCCCAGGGCACCGTCGGGGTGCAGGGCAGGGCTTCTCCCCGCTGCCCCGTCCCCAGCTGGTGCCCGCTGTCCCCAGGTGCTGGTGGTGGACCAGCTCAGCATGCGCATGCTGTCCTCCTGCTGCAAAATGACCGATATCATGACGGAGGGCATCACCAGTGAGTACAGCGCCGCGCACAGCTCCCCCCTGGCACCCAGCCCCCCGTCTCCATCCCGTGCCCGGTGCCTTTGGGTCCCTCCCAGCCTCCTGGCAGCGCTTGGCTCCGAGGAGGATGGCTGCGAGGAGGCCAGGTGTTGTTTTACCCCAGCCCTATAAATAGCTGCCTGCGGCGCTCAGGGAGGAGAAGGAACACACTGGGGAGGTGCTGGGTGTTGGGGGCTTGTCCCCGGGGTACCACCACGTCCCAAGGCAGAGCATCACCCCCAAGTGTCCCCCCCACAGCGCAGGGACACGAGGATGAACCAAAGCAGCCACAGCACAGCAGCACACACACAAATCCATCACCCCCTTCCCTGGGACCTTTCCAAGCACCCAAGTGCCCCCCGCAGGGTGACACAGGGCTGGGGTGGGCTGGGGACAGCCCCAACTGCCACGTGGGTGGGGGCGAGTGGCCAGGGAGATGTTTGGGGCACCAGGGGGCTGGCAGCTGGTGCCACCCCCCCGGCATGACCCCTGTGTTTCCCCCCCCAGTTGTGGAAGACATCAACAAGCGCCGGGAGCCGCTGCCCAGCCTGGAGGCCGTGTACCTCATCACACCCTCCGAGAAGGTGAGCAGGGGCTGGGGGCAGGAGGAGGAGGAGGATCTGCGCCCATGGGGGCACCCTGGCACGGGTCGTGGTGCCAAGCCTGTGGGGTGCAGGGTGGGGGGCACAGGGTGCTGCTCCTTGGGCTTTGGGTGCCGCGATGCGGGGCCGCCCTGCCCAGCCCAGCCACTCGTGTGTCTCTTGCAGTCCATCCACTCCCTCATCAACGACTTCAAGGACCCCCCCACCTCCAAGTACAGAGCTGCCCACGTCTTCTTCACTGACTGTGAGTACAGCAGGGGGACGGGGCAAGGAGCAGAGAGCAGGGGGTGCCCGCGGGGAGCTGCGGGATGGGGCTGGGACATGGCCACGGGCGGGTTTGTGCGTGCCAAAAGTGGGATCCGGGTTCCTCACCCCCAGGCACTGCAGGCAGCACCCCCCCATCACAAAACGCATCGTGCAAACCAAGAGAAGGGAACGATTCCACTAAAACATGCACAGAAAGGTGGGTGGGAGGGATGCCTGGGCAGAGCAGGACCATGGGAGCTTGGCCACCATGCCCTGAGCGCAGCCTCCTCCTCTCCCTCCCCTCCAGCCTGCCCCGACGCCCTCTTCAACGAGCTGGTGAAATCCCGAGCTGCCAAGGTCATCAAGACCCTGACCGAGATCAACATCGCCTTCCTGCCCTCCGAGTCCCAGGTGGGTCTGGGCTGGGGTGTCCCGGGGGACGGGGCAGAGGGGGTGCTCCGGGTCCCTCCCCAGCCCAGCAGGGTTTGCGTAAGAGCCGCAGACCCCACGAGCCCTCTCCCCGCGCTGCTCCCAGCGCCCTGTCTCCTCTGATTACGTCTCAGGGCTGATCGGCTGCGGGGATTTAGCGCCTTGGCCCCGTGCCCGTGCTGTCAGGCTCTGCCCCCCCGGGGGCACCAGGCGGCCAGCCCCCTGCTGCGGGGACAAGGGGAGTGGGGAGGAACGGGTGGCAGTGGATTTTGGAGGAGACCATGGTGAGGGCAGGTGGAAGATGAGCTCCTAGTGGCCCCGTTCATTGCAGAACTGGCTTTGGTTTTACTGTCCCTGCTCCTCCTCATGTCCCTGGTTCCCTGCCTGGGCGCAGGCGATGCTGTGCACAGGGGCTGGGTGAGCTCCTGGGAGCTCTGTGCGTGCCCAGGGGCTGCACCAAGGAGCAGGGGCTGGGGAGGGGCTCAGGGCATGGTGGTGGCGGCCAAAACCCCAAAGGACACCCCGAACATTGCCAAACCTGCAGCCAGGACCCGGCACCTGCCTGGGTTTGGGTCAGGTTCCCCGACCTGCCGGGGACTGCTTGATGTCCCTGCGTCCTGGCCCCGCTAAGCGCCCTCCCCGCTGTGCTCCCCAGGTCTACTCCCTGGATTCGGCCGACTCCTTCCAGAGCTTTTACAGCCCCCACAAGGCCCAGATGAAGAACCCGATCCTGGAGCGGCTGGCGGAGCAGATCGCCACGCTGTGCGCCACGCTGAAGGAGTACCCGGCCGTGCGGTACCGCGGGTGAGGAGGCACAGAGGGGCACGCGGGGGCACCCGGGGGCTCACCAAATTCCCCGGGGAGAGTGGAAAAGGACCATTCCCTCCTCCTCCTTCCGCAGGGACTACAAAGACAACGCCATGCTGGCGCAGCTCATCCAGGACAAGCTGGATGCCTACAAGGCTGACGACCCCACCATGGGCGAGGTGAGCAGGGGGAGGCACGGGGGGCGCATCTCAGGGGGCACCCCCTGATGGGTGGTGGCAGCGGGGACGTGGGGACCGCTGCTGACGGCTCCGGTGGCTCGGCAGGGCCCGGACAAAGCTCGCTCCCAGCTCCTCATCCTGGACCGTGGCTTCGACCCCGCTTCCCCGGTGCTGCACGAGCTGACCTTCCAGGCCATGAGCTACGACCTGCTGCCCATCGAGAACGACGTCTACAAGTGAGTGCCCCCCCCGTGCTCACCTGCACCCAGGCACCCGGGGCTGATGCAAAAGCCTTTTCTAAACCCCCTCCCAACCTATAAATGGGTACAAGGCAGTGGGAATTAAATCAAACTGAAATAACCTTGCCCCATCGCTGGCAGAGCCCAGAGCAGCCCCCACCTGCCCCATGTCCCCCCCAGAGCCACGTGTGACCACGTGCCCCGTCCCCTCCCCGCTCCTGCCCTCTTCCCAGGTACGAGACGAGCGGCATCGGGGAAGCCCGGGTTAAGGAGGTTCTCCTGGACGAGGACGACGACCTCTGGGTGTCCCTTCGCCACAAGCACATCGCGGAGGTGTCCCAGTGAGTGTCCCCGGGGTGCCTCGCTGCCGCCCCTGCCCCATGTGGGTGCGTTTGGGCACCCAGCGGCCCCTCGGGTCGGTCCCTCTGTGCTGATGGCTGCGCCCTCCTCCTGTCCCCAGGGAGGTGACCCGGTCCCTGAAGGAGTTTTCATCGAGCAAGAGGATGAACACAGGCGATAAGGTGACACCTCCGGGCAAGCGCAGGCACCCAAGGGCCAGGATACAGCAAAGCCTTACGGGGATACCTGTAAAGGGTTCCTGATGGGCAGGGGGGAGCCATGGGGCACTGACCCCACACCTGGGGCTGAGGGAATGGGGAAGGTGCCCTTGGAGGGGCACCAGGGTCCCCCCGGCACGGGGTGCACACGTGTCCCACCAAACCCCAACAGAGGGGGAGGTTTGGGCAGGGTCCTGGCCCCAGGTCCCCCGGGGTGACCTCGTCCCCTTCCCTCGCAGACCACCATGAGAGACCTGTCCCAGATGCTGAAGAAGATGCCGCAGTACCAGAAGGAGCTCAGCAAGGTAAAGCAGGGAAAGGTCCGAGCAGGGCCACTGGTGCTGAGCCTCACCGGGAGCACCCAAAGGTGGCTTTCCCAGTGGGAAGGTGGCTCCGGGCTGGGGCTGGCAGCTTTGGGGTGATGGCACGGGGACCTTGGTGTGCTCCAGCCCTTCAAGGGTGTCCCTGTGTGTCTCTCCCCAGTACTCCACTCACCTGCACCTGGCCGAGGACTGCATGAAGCACTACCAGGGCACGGTGGACAAGCTCTGCAGAGTTGAACAGGTACCGGCACCCCACACACCCCCTCTGTAACCCCATGGGATGGCCGGGGACAGCAGCTCCTGCCCAGCAGCCCAGAGCCACCACCAAGTGGTGACGAGCGCGCCCGTGCTCCGCAGGACCTGGCCATGGGCACCGATGCTGAAGGAGAGAAGATCAAGGACCCCATGAGGGCCATCGTCCCCATCCTGCTGGACGGGAACGTCAGCACCTACGACAAGATCCGCATCATCTTGCTGTACATCTTCCTGAAGAATGGTGAGGAGGAGAGCGGGGCGGGGGGAGAAGGGATGTGGGCAGCTCCGGGAGCATTGGGCCAGCAAAAGTTGGGTGGAAAAGCTCAGCCCTGTGTGACTGCCACCCAGCCAGGTGTCCTGAGGTGATGCCGAGGGGCCGTGTCCCCGCTCGCATGCATTCCTCAGCAGGTCCCATTTTCCCAAATCTCCCCATTTCTCTGCAGGTATCACCGAGGAGAACCTGAACAAGCTGATCCAGCACGCCCAGATCCCGGCAGAGGACAGCGAGATCATCACCAACATGGCCCACCTCGGGGTGCCCATCATCACAGACGTGAGTGTCCACCTCCCGCCCCCCCCTCAGCCCCCGAGAAGGCCCCCACCCTGCTCGTGTCCCTCGGGACGTCCCTGTTGGGGTGGCCCTCCCGTGGCTCAGGGTGTCCCCGTCCTCGTGCCCAGTCCACCCTGCGCCGCCGGAGCAAGCCAGAGCGGAAGGAGCGGATCAGCGAGCAGACCTACCAGCTCTCCCGATGGACCCCCGTCATTAAGGACATCATGGAGGTGAGACAGCGACGGCGGGGACGGGGGGGACAGCAGGGACCTCAGCACCACTGGGCAGGGACCTGTGGGGAGCAGGGGGCTGCTGGCACATCTCCCCAGTGCACCCTTTGCGCCACTCACAGCCCCGTGGTGCCACGCGGGCAGTGGCTGTGGGGGTTTCTTTGTGATTGCACCAAGGTAGGGGGGGATTTGGGAAGCTTCCCTGGCCCCCATGTGCACACCGGGCTGTTGGGGGGTTGCGCAGCCCCCAGAGCATCGCGTCCTGAGCGTCCCCACAGTACAAAGCCCAGCCCTGCGCTCGGTTACCGCAGCTCCCTTCGTTTCCAAAAGCACGCAGCCTCGCTCCTGCCTTCCTCCACCCAGCTCCGTGCAAACTTCCCCGCCCCGTTTTGCACCTGGGGCACCCTGAAGCTGATCCCCGAGTTCTGTGGGGTCTGCAGAGCGCAGCCAGGTCCCAGCAAACAGCTCGCAGGTGATGTTAATCCCCCTGCTGTGGTCACCGAGCACAAAGCAGCAGCTTCCTTACCTTACCCAGGGCTGGGTCCCCCAGCTGGGACGCTTGGAGATCAGCTCCAGCCCTTGAGGCTCTCAGAAAAACAAAATGAGGAAGACCCCGGCCTCCTTTCCCCACCTTGGGAGGCACCTCGAGGTTAGGGTGAGCCTCAGCCCGTGCCCCACTGCAGCCCCTGCGCTGCCCCTGCCCCGCAGCAGAGGCACCACCTTCCCCCTCCCAGCTGCACCGAATTTCAGGAGCTCAACCAAATCCTCCCCCAAAGCCACCCGATGCAAATGTATGCAAATATATGCAAATGAACAGCACGTAATTGAATTGATAGGGCTTTGCCTGGTGTCTGTGCCCTGGGGGCTGCACCCTGCTGGGGTTTGGGAGCAGGGTGAGGGAGGAGCGGGGACGCGGGTGTGGGGCAGCGCCCGGCTGCTCACTGAGGCTGTGCCCCGCAGGATGCCATCGACGACAAGCTGGACACCAAGCACTACCCCTACATCTCCACCCGCTCCTCCGCCTCCTTCAGCACCACCGCCGTCAGGTGGGTCCCGCGGCACCCAGCCCCTGCCCTCCCCCTCGCGGCCATCCCGTGCCTCAGTTTCCCCACCCCGAACAGAAAACAGGACGCCCTCGTGGCTGGGAAGGCACCGAGGACATCACCTGCTCTTACAGCAATTTGGGAACTAATTAATTTTTATTTTTATTTATTTTTATTTTTATTTTTATTTTTATTTTTATTTTTTTATTTTTTAATAAGCTAACCCACTGCTGTCAGAGCCGTCCCTAACCCCTCTCCTCCCTCTCTAGTGCCCGCTACGGCCACTGGCACAAGAACAAGGCCCCCGGCGAGTACCGCAGCGGCCCCCGCCTCATCATCTTCATCCTGGGAGGGGTGAGCATGAACGAGATGCGCTGCGCCTACGAGGTGACGCAAGCCAGCGGCAAGTGGGAAGTGCTAATAGGTGAGTGGGGGCCCGGCCCCGCGCCCCCCGCCCGCTGCTCATCCCACGCTCGCCCTGCGCCGCCGCCGCCAAATCCGGCCTCCAGGTGACTGCAGGGCCCCTGCGCCGAGGCGTCCTGCCGGTGTCACCCCCCTGGGGACACAGCGTGACCCCCCAGCCGCCCCCCTCTTTGCCCCCCTCTTCGTCGCCTGGGTGAGTTTTGCTGCGCGAGGTGCAGGAGCTGGGGGGGGGGGGTGCAGCCGGCGCTGGCCCCGTTGCCCCCAGCGCTGCATGGTGCTCCTTTGGGGCCGTGTCGCAGGAGGAAGGAAGCGCTGTGCAACCCGGCACGCAGCGGGTGTGCAATGGGGTGTGTGCAACCCGGCACAGCCCACAGGCACAGCGGGACACGTGCCGTGCGTGCGCCCTGCCCCGCGCAGCGTGCCCGCCTTCGGCACCCTTCGCTCAGGCGTGATGCACACGGTGGCAGCGCTGCCTGCTGCCAGCGGGGGCTCCGAGACCCCCTGAGACCCCCAGGGGAATGCAGCTGGGCCCAGGACAGGCTCGGGCAGCCGGTCGCCATCCCCCACCTGCCCCCCGACCCGTCGCCATCCCGCGTCTCGCCCATCTCGTGCCGTGCACCTCTCCGTGCCCACCGTCCTCGCATGCTCGGGGCGGGTGGCGCATCCTTCGTCATTGTCCCCCCTCCCCAAAATGCGCCCGAGCTGCCGCGGGCTCCCCGGCCGGCGCCGGTGCATGCTGTGTGCCCCCCGGGGCTGTGGCCGGGACGTCAGCCCCGCTCTGTTCTCCCGCAGGTTCTACTCACATTCTCACTCCCACCAAATTTCTCATGGACCTGAGGCACCCCGACTTCAGGGACTCCACTAGGGTATCATTTGAGGATCAGGCTCCAGCAATGGAGTGAGCCAAAGAAACCAAGTAAAGGCAGCCTACTAACGAAAAAAGAAACTCTTCCTCCCCGAAGGGCTTTCTTTGATTCTTCCGTCCTTCCGTTAATTATGATTTCGGTTTGCTTTTCCTTTCGGGTTCCGTTGATGAGAAAATGCTTGCAGTTCCTGGGCTGGAACGCCTCCAGCGCCGCCTCCATCACCCGCCATGGCTCCGGCCCCGCCGGCCCCCTCATGCCATCCGCTCCCCATCGCGCGCTCCGGAGGGGCCGGGACGCGGGGCAGGTCCCACCCGCTCGGGGACAGGTGGAGCGCTGTCCCGGGGGGGCTGCGTGTGCGTGGGGCAGCCCCCGCCGCCTGCCCCGGCTCCTCTCGCCGTTGCGGTGTGCTCGGGGGAGAAGAAATTGGGCTGAAATCCTCGGTTCTGTAGGAAATCTTGGTTTTGCTTGGCTCTTCGCGGTGGCGGTGTGGTGGCCTCCCCAGGATGGGGCAGGGCCACGTGCTGTCCCCCCCCCGGGGCTCATGGGGACAAAGGTCCGTCCTCCTGCCACCAGCAGCGCTCGGGCACGGGGATGTGGTGCCCAGCATCGTGCTGGCCGCATCCTGCTCCAGGCAGAAGCAGCCCCTGCAACACGGGGGCCAGGCAGGGCGCAGCCAGGCAGGAGCAGGGCTGCCAAAGTCAGGACCTCCCCTTCACCTCCTCCTCCTCCTCTCTGACCCCTTTTTCCCCCCCCCCCCCGTCACCCCTTCTGCCCAGGGATGCTCAGTGCTGCGTCCTGCTGCCCCCCCTTGCGATGCTCCTCCCACCCCGATGCCCCCCGCAGGTGTCCGCTGCAGGATGGGGACAGGAGGGTCCCCATCGTCCCCATCCCCGCTGCGCCCCCCAGCACCTCCCGGCCCCCCCGGCCTCATCCCGCCGCCCTCCAGCTCCATCCATCTCCTCCATCTCTCCTTTGCCTTTCCTTTCCCCGTTTTTTCCTCCCATGGGCGTTCATTTCTGTGCAAGCATTTCCAGTTGCGTGCGCACCCTCCCGCCAGGTAAGGCCTTGCCGGGGGGGGCCGGGGACCCTTTTTGGGGAGGGGGGAGGAGCAGGGCCATCAGCTGGGACATGGGGGGGACGCACGAAGCCGGCGCTGATGCCCTCGCCCTCTCTGCCCCCCGCAGGGTCCACGCACATCCTCACCCCACAGAAACTGCTGGACACGCTGAAGAAGCTCAATAAAACAGAGGAGGAAAGCAGCAGTTAAAAGGAAACGCCGCCAGCGACCCGACGCCGACTGCACCCCCCCCGCCGGGCACCCGGCCCGGGGCGCGCTCCTGCGCCGAACCGCGTCCCCGTCCCCAAACCCAAACCCAAACCCTACCCGACCCTGGCCCGGCCGAGCTTTCTCTCTTGTTCTTGTGTTGAGCCCCCCCTGCTCCTTCCCTGTCCCCCTCTCAGCACAGGGAAGGGACCCCAGATGCAAGCGCGTTAGGAGACGCGCTGCGGCGTGGCCAAAAAAACGTACTGATACCCGCACCCTGAGCTGCCGCTGTCTGGGGAGCTCATCTCCCAGTGACCCGCAAATGGCAGCGACATAAATAACAGGAAAATGCCAAAAAAAAAAAAAAAAAACCCTCCCTGAAATTTTCCCTCCCCTTTGGGTTCCTGCAGGGACGGACGGGCAGCCGGCCGCCCCTCCTGCCCCATGGCGCCCGCGCTGCTGCTGGCGGTGTTTCCTCCCCAGCTCTTTTTGGGGTAGAAGCCCCCCCCTCCCTGGTGCCCTTTCCCTTGGATTTGGGGGCGGCTGCCCCCCCAGATGTGCGTGCCAACATCTGGCAGGGGACGGGGGGGGTGGCTCTGCCCCACGCTACCCCAAATCCCCACGCAAAAAGGGACCAGAACGGTCAAACCCCGCGGACGGGACCCGTTTGCTTGCACGGCCCTTCCCTCCCCGTCAGGCTGCGTCCTCCTTCAGCCCACAGATATATATATATATTTTTAACAGGCAGCACACACACACACACATATATATATATATCCCTGCAGACAAGGAAGCTATGAGGCCCCCACCCCGCTCGTGTCCCCCCCGTGGTGAAGCGTTCCCGAGCGTGCCGTCGCCCCGAGGCCCCGCAGCCCCCCGGGCCCCCCAGCGGACCCTGTGTATATGAATTCTGTGTCTCGTGCAGTTCTTACAGCTTGGTGTATAGTGATTTAACCAAAACTCCTCGGATTTTTTGTTTTTTACGTCCCAGGATTGCCCCCCCCCGCCCCGCCACTAGATGCACTGCAATATTTTGGGGTCCTTCGTTTTGTTCTCTTCTGTTCCCTCCCTCTTAAGGCTGTGACCCCCTTTTCCTTCCCCGAAATCTCTTTCTTGCCTCGTTGGTGGTTCTCCCCTCTCCTTCCTTTCCCTGTCTGCTCCTTGCCCATAAAGTTAAATATATATTTTTAGGGCAAAGGCTGTATCATTGCACTGATATTTGTCGGTTCCCCCTTGGTCCTCCCGCCCCGTTTGAGTTCCTTCTCAGTTTAGCAACGCGAAAACGCTTCAGGATCCTGTATGTTGGACGTTATTATTATTATTATTTTTTTTTCTGTTACAGTTATTTATATAAAAAATAATTTATCAAAAAGAAAAACTAAAAAAAAAAAAAAAATCTAGTCTGTCTTGGAACTTGTTTACCTTGAAGTTACTGGAATCTAAGTGTTTGACGGTGTTGAAGCACAACCATGTATCATCTCTGTATAGCTGTTCTGTACAAGCACTCGAGTGGCTCAATAAACGCGATCTCCATACCCAGTGCAAGGAGGCTGCGCCTGCCGCTTGCTTGGGGGCTGCGGGGCGGGGGGAGGCAGGGTTTGGGGTGTGCCCCCCCCCCAGAAAAAAACCAGCCCCGGGGTGAGGCGAAGCGGTGACCCCGAGGGCAGCGTCCCCGAGAGAGAGCTTAAAAACGAGAGGGGAGACCAGAAAGCAAAACAACGGCGTTTATTTCGTTAAAAAATAGGCAATTATCTTCGTACAAAATAACCGTCTGAGTGGCTCTGTGGGGTATCACAAAATAGGAAGTGTGGGGAAATAAAAAAACGTCTCTGCTCCTCGCCGCTGCGTTTCAGGCTCTGAAGCGGGGCTGGGGGCATCCCCCCCGCCTGGAGGCGATGCCAGCAGAGCCCAAACCCGGCCCCGTGGGGTGGCCCCGGGACGGGACAGGGGTTTGGTGGCTTTGCAAGCCCTCAGGGAGGCTCCAGACCTGAGTAAAGTCACCTTGGGCATGAGCGATCCCCCCAAAATGGGTCTTTGTATGAGCAAGTTCAGCAATAAATAAGCTCGAGGCGGGCACTTTGGGTAGGTCCTACACAAACGTAGGGGCTCTGAGCGGGGAGGGGGGACGCTGGGGGGGATTTTGGCTGTCCCCAACCTGGGGACAGGATCTCGTTGAGGCCCTCGTGCCAGTCCACAAGGTGTCTGATCCCACCCATTTTGCTAAAAAAAAAATAAAAATGGGTGTTTTATAAAACCACCCTGGGAGCGCCTCGGGGCCGCATCCTGCCCATGCCTGGGTCTCCCCGGACACGTTTCCCTCCACTTTCCCTGGAAATCCCAAGGAAAACACCAAATCCCTTCATTTTCTGCCTGGACACAGGCACAAGCAGCCACGTGCAGGGCTGGACCCCAGAGCCCCCCCCCCAGCACCCCCATCCCCACCACCAGGCGCCCGCTCAGGGGCCGCTTCAGAGCGGCAGCAATAAATTATGGGAAAAAAAACCTTGAATGCCCTCAAAATCCTGCTGGAAATTAAAAAGGAACCGCAGACACGTACCTACAAATAGCTGCCTACACACAGAGCTGCTGTACAGCCCCACGGGGCAGGAGTGGGGGCTTTACCGGGCAGAGCAGAAAGCACAGGGCATTAGGGCCGAGCTGTGGGGCTGAGCCCCAGGAGGGTGCCCAACGGGGCTGGAATGCAGGGACAGTACCTAAAAACCCCAGGTTTGGACCCAAAAGAGAGGCTCGCGACGCAGCAGGGTGGGGGTTAAGTGCGGGCGCTGCTGGGGCGAGGTCTGGGGGCAGCCGGCGAGCTGCGACGTACCCAAAAAAATAAAATCCTAAAAACAGCTGGAATGGTCAAATCAGCGAGATGTGGCTGCCAAAAAATGGCTAATTCTGCACGGGCGTGGCAGGGGGGCAAACACAGCTGCAAACGGGGCCTGTGTTGTGGTAGGGCCTACACGAAGCCTGAGCACCGCCATGGGGTGCCCTGGACACATCCCCCCGGCGGGGGCTGTGCCCTCGTGGACAGCCTTCATCCTCCTCATCCTCCTCATCCTCCTCATCCTCCTCCTCGTCTTCTTCACCCGGGGGGGGCCCTCAGAAGAGGCAGGACCCCCGCAGGCCCCGCGCCCTGCTGAGCTCGGCGGCCAGGGAGCGGCCCAGCCTCTTGGTGCTGCTCCTGGCGCGCTGAGCGGCGGCCACGGCGCGGCCCAGGGAGCGCTGCAGCTCCTCCAGGTCCGCCAGGGGCAGCCCCGGGGGGGGGCACGGCGGGGGGGTCGGGGCTGAGGTAGGGACAGCCGGGGAGCAGTAGCTGGGGGGAGGAAGAAGACAAGGAGAAGACAAGGAGAAGAAGCAGGGGTCATCGCATGGGGACATCTCACAGCTTTGCACCCCCCCAGTCTGCTCCCCCCCCATTATTTTTTTCTTAAATCCCCCCAAATCTCACCCATCTGCCCCCCCCAACACCTCAGCCCCCCACCCCAAAAGAGCTGGGACCCCGCTCCCACAGCCCTGCCCAGTGCATGGGGTCCGTGGCCACGCCAGGGGCCATGGGGCAGCTCTGGGGTGTTCGTGGCCCCCCTGGGACAATCCAGCCCCCCCCCAAGTGCAGAGCATCCTTACAGCAGGGGGGGCGCGTAAGGCACGAGGGGCACGGGGGCGAGGTATCCAACGGGGGGGCCGCCTGCCAGGTACCACAGTCCCGGCTGCTCCGGCGGCTCGGCTCGGGGACGGGAGCCTGGCAAGGACGTGGCATCGGTGCCAAGCTCTGTGGTGGGAAGGAAGGCGCTGGGGTTAACGGAGGGGGTGTCCCCTGTCCCCGTGTCCCCCCCCCCGGAGCCAGGCCTGCCCCTGCCACGCACCGTGTGCGGCTCCGTCCCTGCTGCTCGCCGTGGGGCCAGCTCGGGGTGCCCGGCACGTGGGGCAGCGCCGTGTCCTGGGGGTGCTCTGCTGGGGCTGCCGCACGGCGTCGCCCGTCGTGGGTCCGGCTGCAGGGAGAGGGAGGAAACGTCCAGAAAATAGCGTGGGGAAGGCACGAGGCATTTGGGAACGGGCACAGCAGGGAGCGGGGCGGGCACCCAAGCCGTCTCCCTGCATGAACCCATGGCTCTGCCATGGGGTCCGGAAAAGGGACAGCATGGAGAGCCCCAGCTCCCTGTGCATTAAGTAATTAATGCCTGAAGTCATTAATTAACAGGCTTGGGAAGCAGCCAGATGGGGTCAGGGATGCTCACCTGGTGCCATCCTGCTCCCGTGGCACTGGGGGCACCCCGGGGTGCTCGGCTCTCCTCGGGGTGCCGGGGTGCCGGGCGGTGGCACCCGGTACCGCGTCCCTGCAAGTCCCGGTGTCAGCAGGGCCAGGGGAGGGCAGCCCCCATCACCCGCCCTGTGGGGTCAGCCTGCCCTGCACCCACCTGTGTACTGCCCCCGCACCGTCCCCGTGCCCGGGGGGCTCCGAGAGCGCTTCTGTGCGGCCGGGGTGCCCTGGTGCCACCCGTCCCTGTGCCCAGCCAGCGAGTGGCCCAACTCCGAGCCTGCAGGGAAGGATTTGGGGCTGGTCTCAGGGTCTGGCCATGGGCTGTGCCGGGTCCCATGGGGTCACCGGGATGTGCCCGGTCCCCTTGGTCCCCTCCAGCCCCTCTCCACCACCCCCTCTTCCCCAGTGTGGTCCCCACTCACTGAGGTCCAGCTCGGTCCTGTCCCGTGGCAGCGATGCCGACCTGCCCCTTGTCACAGCAGGGGGGGCCACCCTGCCCCGTGCCGGGGGGCTCGGCTCCCTGTGGAGGGCACAAAACCATCAGCACCCAGCCGGGTCTGCAGTGGGGCTGGTGGCACCGCGATGCCACCATGGTGCTGCAGGGAGGGGGGCACCTCCGAGGGACCCCACCCCGCTCACGGCATCCCTGGGGACCCCCGGGTGTCCACCCGCGGCCAGGCTGCTGTCCCCTCCCGAGGTCCCGCTTGGGTTCCCGCTGTCGTTTTGGGGTAAAGCTGGGCTCTGCCGTGCCACCTACCCCGTTGGTGCTGTGTCCTGGGGGGACGAGGGGCCACTCGCCACCGGCTGCCTCCTGGCCTGGGTGCCCCGTGGGGGGGTCTTTCCTTCGGGGTAGCTGCGGGAGCGGCGCAGGCTCTCCTCCAGCCTCCGCCGCAGCCGCCACACCTCGTCCTGCAGCGCCCGGATGGCCTGGCTGCAGGGGGACAGGCACGGTGAGGGGGGGGCCGACAGCCCCAGGACCAGCCCCAGCCCCAAAACCCATCCCTATAACCACCACGGGATGCATCCCATGCCCCCTCCAAACCAGCACGGGGCATTTCAGGGCTGCTGCGCCCACAGAGCTGAGCCAGCCCACGCGTGCCATGAGTTTGCCCTGCCCAGGGGCTGCTCTCCCAAACCCAGCTCCCCCCTCCAAAAAAAACAACCAACCCGAGGAATAAAGTCAGGGACCCCCTTCCCGTTCCCACCCCGACTCACTCGCGCTCCACGCGGGAGCCCAGCAGGTCGCAGGGAGCCAGGGCAGGGGATGGCGAGGCGGTGCCCCCCCCGGGCAGGGGGCTGCAGGCGCTGGCGCAGCTCCTGCCCCCCCCCTCCGAGTCGCTGTGAGCTGGGGAGGGGGCAGGAGGCGGTGAAGGTGGTGGCGGGGGGCGCGGGGCAGTGCCGGGGGCTGGCCGCTCACCGCCGGCACCGTGGGGTCCCAGCTTGCTGCCCGGGCTCTCGGCCCAGAGCTGGGGGGAGCTGCTGTGCGAGGCGGTGCTGGGGGGCAGGCTGGGCCCCTCAACGCTGCCCCGGGGGGGCACGTGCCCAGGGGACGGGTAGGTGCCCAACAGCTTCTTCTCGGGGGGCAGCGGCTGCGCATCCTTCTGCTGCGTTGGACGGAGAGGTGCGGGGATGGGGGCGGGTGGTCCCAGCGAGCCTGGCGTCCTGGGGAGGGACAGGGCATGGAGACAGCCCCCCACATCCCACCCACGCCCCAACCACCCCCAACACCCCATTTCCCTGCTCCTCTCCGTCTCTCTCCCCCCACCCGTGCCCCAAATCCCCTCGGAGGGCGCCAGGGCCGTACCCGGTGCCCAGGGGGCGATGCTCGGGGGTGCGCACCAGCGGGGACACCCGGCTGGCCTCCGAGCCCACGAAGCCGCTGTCCGTCTCCGGCGACACCATGCGCTGCTCCTGCAACAACTGCGAGCGGGACGGGTGCCCTGCACCCCCGGGAGACCCCTGCAGGGTGACGGCCAGCGGGGACCCACCGCCCCCAGCGCTCACCTGGTGGCAGGGCTTGAGGGGTCGGCGCTGGGTGCCAGCGCTGCCCGCCCCACTGCTGTGCCGGGATGGGAGCACCCGCGGTGGCAGGGGATCGGGGAGCACCGGTGGTGGCGGCCGGGGGGCAGCTGGGGGCTCCTGGTGGTGGCCATGGGTCCCCTCCAGCCGCAGGGGGTCCCTGTGGGGCAGCGGCACGGCTCTCCTCTGCGGGGGGGGGCTGTGGGGAGAGGGCAGAGGGTGAGGAGTGGGGCCGAGCAGCCAGGTGCCCCATTAACCCCAAAGCCCATCAGGGTGAGGACCGTGTGGGGCAGGCGGTCTCCAAAGGGCCTCAATCCCCGTGCACCGACACCCGGCACACCACGCACACGATGCCCAACGTCTCCTAAAACGCCCTCCACCTACACGGGGAGCCCGGGCAGCCGGCTTGCTTTGAGGCACAACCCTCCCCAAGCCATCCCGCTCACCCTAAATGGGGCATCCGTGCGCCCACAGCACTTACGAGGGGGAGGTCTCGAGGTCGGTGCCCTCCTCCAGTGACTGTGCCCTGCAGGGGACCTGCCTGGGGCCACCGTCCCCTTCCACAGGGCCATCCGCCTCCTCCAGGGAGCCGCTGCCCACCAGGCTCAGGCGCTCCAGGCTCAGCGATGCCGGCAAGGACTTGAAGTGCTGGTACCTGCGAGGTGCAGGCAGCAGCGGGTGGGTTTGGGGTGCCGGGAGCTGCCCCCCCTAAAACCCCATGAGGGGCACTTACTGCTCCAGCAGGTCCCCAAAGTCCTCCTCTGCTCGGTGCTGCTTGTGCCAGAGGGGCCGGGGCAGCCCCCCTGCCACCACCTCGCCGTCCCCCGATGTCCCCTGGGTGCTGGGGGGACCCTCGGTGACCGCTGGGCTCAGCTGGGGGTGCGGGGAGCCCGGGGGGCGCGCTGCTCGCTCCAGCCGCTCCTTCAGCTCCTCCAGGCGCATCCCCAGGCAGAATATTTCCCCTTCCACCGCGCTGAAATACAGCACCCTCAGTACCCGAGGGACACCCAGCCTGGGGGGGCTGCTCCTGCAAAGGGCCTGGAGCAGTGGGGTCGGGGTCGCTGCTGGCTGGGACGGGGCAGCTCAGCGGCACCCCCAGCAAACGGCACAGCCAGAACCAGCAGGAGCCCAGCACAGAGCTCCCACCCCACAGCCAGGGGCAAACTGAGCAGCACAACCCCAGGAACCCCCCCGCGTGCCCCCTGCCGAACTGCTCACCGCTCCGGGTCGAAGTCCCCCGAGGCTGCGGGGTGCTGCTGCTGCTGCCCGTGCTCCTCCCGTGCCCGCAGGTACGCCCGCTCCAGCGCGTCCTGCGCCGCCTTCAGCCGCCGGAACCGCTGCAGGGCAAGGGCAGCCTGAGAGCTCGGCCCCACACAGCCCCAAAACCACCCTCGGTGCTGGGGCTGCACCCTGCCGCTCCCGGAATGGGGACGGAGCCCCCCAGGGACAACAGGGGGGGTAAAAGCGAGGGGCTCCCCCAGCCCGGGGAACCCGCGCGGCCCTAGGAAGGACGCACCTGGAGCTGCTCCTGCGGCACCGCGCTCCCTGCATGGAGCCAGCTCTCGAAGGACTCCACCTGGTTTGGGGAGAAGGGGCTGAGCCGGGGTACGAGCCCGCTCCATGCTGGGGGAGCCAGGGGTGTCCTCCCCACCCCACAGCCACCCGGGACTTGCCTGTGCCTGAAGCTTGCGGGTCTGCCCTGCCAGCGTCTGCGTGAGCTGCGGCCCCAGGCACCGGCACTGCCCCACACATGTGGGGCAGCCCCCCGAGGAGGAGAAGGGGGAGCAGGGCCGCTGGGACATCCCCCATTCAGCCGGTCCCAGATCTGCAACAAGCACAAGGTGATGCTGGGGGGACCCCCCCGGCGCTGCTTCCCCCGCTACGGGGCAAGCCGTGGACCCCGACGGGTTTGGGTCGTGCCCGACCCTCGCAGCGCTCAACCCACCTCCATTCACTGAGAGCGGTGGGGTCGGGGCTGGATTCGGGTTCGGGTTTGGGGCCGTGCTGACGGTGGCCGTGCTGGCCCGCGGGATGCTGAAGGCCATCACCCTGCAGCCGCTGCCCAGGGTGCCGGCGTGGGCGCTGCGGCTGGCGCGGGGCGGGTCGGCGTAAAGGCTCACCTGCACCGGGACAGACGGCTCGGGCACCCCGGGGACAGCACCCCAAACCCCACACCCCGAAATGAAGGCACCACGGGGACTGCACCCAGACTTTGAGGCAGGGAGCCCCTCTGGGTGGGAGCCTGGCAGCGCAGCATTGCACCCATGGGTGCCCCCCAGACCCCAGCGACACCCCGAGCACCGCCAGGTGCCCTGCCTCAGCGCAGGAGGGCACGGGGACGCCCCCGGCCCCGCGGGTGCTCCTCGCCATTTTGGTGCCCTGCAGCAGCCTCCCCGGCCATTTTGGGGAGGTTTCGGCACCGCCCCGGCGCAGGGAGGAAGGGTGACTCGCTGCGGTGACAGCGCTGTCACCGGCCCCACCGCCACCCTTCCCCAACCGCAGCTCTGTCGGGAGGAAGAGCGCGGCTGGGGAGGAAGGCACGGGGGGCACAGGGGAGGCGCTGCACTGCTGCCACCACCGTGTGTCCCCTCCAGCAGTGCCACCACCACCACCACGTGTCCCCTCAGGCAGTGCCACCACCTCCTGTCCCCTGGGGTCCCACCCTGCACCCACCTTGGCACCCAGCCGCAGCTGGTCGATGGTGTTTTCGGCCTCGGCGTACTTGGTCAGCAGCTTGTGGTAGTCCTCCTGCAGGGCCGGGGGGGGGGGGGGGACACGTCCCCGTGTCATGGGGACGGCCACCGGGGTGGGGTGGCAGGAGGCAGCCCAGCGCAGGGGGGACAAGGGGCCCTGGAGGTGGCCCTGGATCCCCTGCATGGGGGGGGACAGGAGCCTCCCTCTCCTCCCGGGGGACAGGAGGGCACCGGGGGGGGGACACAAGCAGATGGGGGGGCCACGAGCAGCCCTGGCTCCAGTCCTGGAGGTGCTGGGTCCTCACGGGATGGGGAAGGGGAGACCAGACCCAACACCCCCACCCCACAGCTCCCCAGAGGGGTGACACCGCTCCGCTCACACCCCGAGGCCCCCCCCACAGCCCCTCCCAGTACAGCCCCCGAACTGGGAGCACTGGGCCTCACCTGCAGCTGCTGCACCAGCGCCGTGGCCTGCCGGGGGGACCTGAGCTCCTGCGGCACGCCGGGGGGCGCGGGGGGCTGCGTCGGGGCCCCCTCCCCGCTGCTCAGCAGCACCTCCCGCACGATTTCGGCGGGGGATTTGGGGACCAGGGGGCCGCCCGGGGTCCTGGCGCGGGCGGGCAGGGCTCTGCTGGGCGGCGGGCGGTAGCTCTGGTCGAACTTCACCCGCGCCTCCACCTTGGAGAGGTCGGGCAGGGGGTGGTTGAGCTGCCCCCGGCCGTACCGGCAGCCTTCGGGGGTCTCCTTCAGCTTTTTGGCACCGCCGTGCCGCCGGGGGCTCAGGGACCGCGACAGCCGGCCGGGCTCGGGCACTCGGGGCCTCTGGTGCGGGGTCTGGGGGCTCCCCAAAGGCTTGTGGTCGGGCTCAGCCCTGCTGCCGGCGGGGTTTTGGGGCGCTGAGTGGCTCTGGCTGGGGCCCCAGCCCTGCCTGCGGCTCCCATGGGTGGCCCCGGCCCAGCCCCAGCCCCGGCGGCGTCTTGGGGGGGTGGCGGGGCCGGGGCTGGTGTCCGAAGGCCCCGAGGTGTCCCCGCCATCCGTGGTGACACCCGGGGCCTTGTGGAGGGGCCTCGCCTCGGGGTGCAGCTCCCCATCGCTCTCTGCCCCCCAGGGCCCCTCCAGCCGCTCATCCTCCATGGAGCTGCCCCGCTCCTCCTCCTCCTCATCCTCCCCTTCCTCCTCCTCCTCCTCTTCCTCGGTCAGCTCCTGCCGTGGGTGCCAGCGAGCCGGCTCCACTGGGGACCCCTCCAGGTCCTCGCCATCACCTGCAAAGCGCCACTGCCACCAGCCAGCACGCACCGTCCCTGAGCCCCCCTGGCTGCTGTGGGGCCCCCCCCACGAGGGTTTTGGGGCAGCGGGACAGGACTCACCCGATGGGGGGCTCCCGGCATCCTCCCGGCCCCACTCCTCCGAGCCCGAGTCCTGCAGGTCGCTGAGGTCCATGCTGCCAGCAGGTGCCTCCCCAAAATGCGAGCTCCCCGGCCGGCTGGTGACAGCCCCCAGCCCGTCGTCCCCCAGGCCGATGACACCGTTCTCGTCCATGTGTCTCCCAAAATCTTCCTCCTCCTCCTCCTCCTCCTCCTCCCAGCGCTTCAGCTCCTCGCAGCCGGTGCCCAGCTCCGTCTGTGCCCAGCGCAGCCACGGCGCCGAGCTGGCCATGGCACTGAGCAGGGCACCTTGTGCCACGCTGTCCCTTGTCACTTGTGCCGCTTCATGGCAGGGGGGCAGCCGGGGGCTGGGGAACCTCCTCGCGGCGAATGTAGGTCAGAGCGCGGCGCTCAGCCCCGCAGCATCCTGCAGGGAGAGAGGGAGGGAGGCTGAGCAGGGCACAGCGGGCTCTGTGCGACGCGTCCCCTCCTCCCCGCACGGAGATGTCACCCCCTGACGGGGCTTTCCCTGTCCCCAGGGGCAGGGGACGTCCCCGCGGTGGGGACCCGGGGTGTGCGCACCACATCCCAGGGGAAGGAACACACCGGGGGGGGGTCCTGTGCTCCCCCCACCCCATCACCTCCTTCCCGTTCTGCCACCCCCACATTCATCCCTGGCCCCCCCAAGACCCCCAACCTCTCCACGAGCCCCCGCTGTGCTCCGATCCACCCGAAACGGCCACGAGCCCGCGGCAGTGGGGTCCGGGCTGGGGCTGGGGGCAAGGAGCAGCGTGGGGGGAGCGGGGCTGGGAAGGGGGAACCCAAATCCTGCCTCGCCGAGGCCCCACGCGCTCGCTCCGCCGGGGCCCTAAAAGCAGGATGTGCCCTCCTGTTCTGGCGTTCCCATAGCAGCACCGGGGACAAAACCTGGCCGTGGGGGTGGGACGAGGCTCTGCGGGGGTTTATAGCGGCTGGAACGGAGCCCCCAGCCCCGGGAGCAGCCCAAATCCTAAGGGGAGGTGGGACCCGAGCCCCCCGCTGTGGGGTTGGGGGCGCACGGCCGGGGCTGGGCGCAAAGCAGGAAGGCACGGAGCGCAAAGCGGGCTGGGGGCTCGCAGCCCAACCCCCCCGGCACCCACCCCATTGCGTCCCCATCACCGTGAGCTCCCCGTGGCGGTGCCCCCCCGGCCCCCAGAGCCCCGCAGCGTGTCGGAAACGTGCAGGGAGCTTCCTGCGGGCCCACAGCCGCCCTCAGCCCAGCAGGCTGCGCGCGCCGGGGCCCAGCCCCGCACCGCCTCCGCCGGCACGGCCAGGGGGGGAGAAATCTCTGCCGGCAATTAATCCGGATTAATTAGTGCAGGCAGCACCGAAACCCTGTCCCCTGCCCCCCCCTTGTCTCACCCTTTTGGCCTGGGGGTCCCAGCCCCACAGCTCCACCCATGGGGTCTGGGGGACGGGGCACTTGGGATGGCCCCGGTGGGGACACGGAGGGGCAGGGAGGATTTAGGGTCTCCGAGCTCCTCTACACTTCTCCCCCAGGTCCTTGTCCCAAATGTAAGCTTTCAAGTGGGATTAAAACCCCGCGCACACACACACTTGGGATTGTTTTCATTTGCTTTGTGGTTTTCTGGCCGGGCTCTTCTGTGCTAGCAAATCATTTAAAGGGAAGTTAAAGGAAAAAAAAATAAAAGGGTTTCTCTCTTCCCATCACGCTGCCTGGCAGTGGGCTTTCTGGGAGGGTGCCGAATGTGGCTGAACCCAACCATAAACCCAAACCTGCAGCCGGGGGCAGTGCAGGGGGGGGGGGGGATGCTGCCAGGGAAGGGGGGAGGCGATGAACGCGGGTACCAAGAGGAGCTGCGGCTCTGCAGGGCCCAGAAATCAGCACCTGGGGGTCAGCAGCCCCAAAAGGCGGAGGGGGCCGATTTAACCCCCTGCACCCCAACACCGTGGCACCCACCCACAGGGCTCTGGGGGTCCCCGTCCCCCCTCGGGGCGCTGCTGGAGCGCTCCTGCGGGGCTCGAGGCCGCTTTTCTTCCCCCGTGCCAGGAATTGGGCCAGGAGCTGCGTTTGGAAACGTCCCAGGCGAGAGAGGGGCCGGAGCCAGAAGTGCTCTTTAGGGCACAGTGAGAAGATGCAGAGCCCACAGCATCCCCGCGTCCCCCCCGGGGAACAGCCTCAGGGCGAGGAGAGCTCGGGGAAAATAAAAGTATAAAGGAAAAAGCCTCGTGTGGGCTCCCCAGGAAGGTTGCAGGGCCCTAAGGGAGGATTTGGGGTGCCCATACAGCTCGGAGGGGGCAGGCAGGGCTTTGGGGTGACCCCGTTGGTGCTGGGCAGCGGCTGCACAGAAATAGCACCCAGGCACCTCCAGCAGGATTTATGCGGGGGATTTGCAGCACTGGGGGGGATCAGAGCCTTTCCCCCAGCAGATGCACCCCGCAACGGGGTCGGTCACCGGTGAGCAGCCACCCCCAGGGCACCCCCAGCACCCCAACCCCGTCCCTGTCCCAAATGTCCCCCCCGGGGCCACGTTAAGGCTCCGATAGCAGCAGGAGCTTGCGCAAGGTGTGCTCTGCGTGCTGCTAATTACACAGTAACGGGGCTGCATTAATTCATTAATTACCCCCTGCGAGCCAGGACGCGCCCCAGCTTGGGTACGGCCGCGGTGCCAGCCGGGGGGGGGGGGGGACGCTGCTGTCCCAGCGGGGACATTTCGTGCCCGCAAAGCCCCACAGCCTGACCCCAATGACCCCCCAGCGGTGCCGTACTGGCCCCTCGCACACCCCAAGCGGAAAGCTGGGCACGTGGGCAGCCTGCCCAGAGCCCCGGACCCCCAAATGCACGAGGATGTCCCAAAATCACAGCTTTTGGACCAAAAAGCACCGGCAGTGCCCAGCAGCAGGACATCTGACCCCTTTTGGGGTAGGAGCGGGGGCGATGCCCGCCGGCCCCGTCCCAGCCTCCTGCAGCAGCAGCGGGGTTTTGGGGTCCCTGCTCTCACCCGAAGCCCCTTTTTGGGGTTGGGGCAGGCCCCCAGCACCCCCCCGGCCCCAACCCGGCCCGGGGGCGACCCCCTGCTCACGAGGCTTTTTTTCCTGAAATCCCCCCGAGTTTTTTGTGAGCCTGAAGGAGGGGGGAGGACGGGACCCGCTCCTTGCCATGGGGACAGCGAGCCCAAAGCACGACCCCCGGCGACCCCAAACCCTGCGGGGGGCCGAAACCCAGCCCTATAGGGCCGGGCGAGCCCCCCCCCCATCCCCATCCCACCCCCATAAATTGACCCATGGGGGGGGGGACCCCATAGGGCTGTGACCACCACCAGGCCCCCCCCCAGACCCAATTTCTCCCCCCCCCCCCCTCGGTGCCCCCCCCTCACCTGCAGGGCGGGGCCCGGCGCCCCCCGCCCCCCCCCGGCCGCCTCCGGCCCGGCCCGGCCCGGACAAAGCGCGGGGCTGGGCGGGGGGGGGGCGGGGCTCGGCGCCCCTCAGGGACACGCCCCCTTTCGGCTCGTTCCGCCAATCGCAGCGCGCCGTCGGGGGGCTGATTAGCATAAAGCGCGCCCCGTGGGGGATTTGCATAACCCGCCGGAGCTGGCCAATGGGAGGAGGAGGAGGGGGGTTATTTGCATAATTTATGCAGCGCCTGCAGGGCCGCGTGGCGCCAACGGGGGCGCTGGCGGGAACGGGCACGGCCGAGCATGGCCCGGCTGAGATGAACCCAGCCCAGCCAAACCCAACCGAGCCCAACCGAGCTGAACCGAGCCAAACCGAGCCCAACTGAGCCCAGCCAAGCCGGGCCAAGCTGAGCCAAGCCAGGCTGAGCTGAGCCCAGCCATGCCAGGCCAATCCAGCCTCCTCTTAACCCGACAGCTTTATTGCAAAACGACAAGCAATACGTGTCCGTATGCACACGACGACAGCGCCAGCAATGTACAGGGTGTCCGGCTCCTTTCGGCCTCCTCCGTCCTGCTGCCCACCCCGGCCTCACCGCCCGCCGTGCCCGGCCCCGTGGGGATGCGGCCTCTGAGCTGTGCCCGTCCTCAGCCTGCCCCACGGCCCCATGGGGATGGCAGGCAGGTGGCAGCAGGGCAGGGGAGGGCGTGGGGGTGTCCCCACGTCTCTTCTGGTGCCCATCCCGAGGCTCTCGGCGGGCTCCTACAGGGCGACGTTGAACTCTGTGACGAGGAAGTCGATGTAGTCCTTCTCCTTCAGCTTGAAGGCCTCGGCGATGATGCGGGCGGCCTCACGGTGCTCCTTGCCCCGCAGCCCGGTGCCGTTCACCTCCAGGATGACGTGCCCCACCTTCAGCTTCCCGCAGTTGTGCGCCGAGCCCCCGCGCTGCAGGGACAGGAGGGGGTAAGCAAGGGGACATGGCCTGGATCCGCATCCCCCTGCTCAGCCCAGGGCTCTGGGCACGGGGAGGGGAGACGAGGCAGGGGCTGGCCCTTGCCAGGTCAGTGTGAACATCGTGGAAGTGAAATATTTTGGGTTTGGGGAAGAGGAGAGGAATTTGGCTTTGTCCCTACACCACTGGCTCTTGGCTGACAGCACGGCGCCAGCTGGGGTGGCCAAGAACAACCAAGGCTCAGCTCTGCCTTTGTGGTGCTGGGACATCAATTTTGCCACAAGTAAACAGCCGGGGAACAGTGCAAGGAGACAGCTCCTGAGAGCGGGGCTGTGGGCTCAGTTCCTCAGCTCTCATCCACCATTCCTCCTCCCCAATCCTGATCTGAGCAGAAAAAGAGGGTTCCCAGGCATCTGGAGGGCCAGCCAAGCTCTCAGGGCTGCCCAGACCCCCCAAATACATCTGCAGCAAGTCCTGAGTTCCCAGGACATGCTTTATGGTACGGCACAAGAACACTGCTGCTCAGCAAATCCCCCCCTAGCAGCACGATGCCTTGGTACTGGGGACATTTGGGATTATCAAGGGGCAGCTCTGTCCCCAAAAATCCCCCTGGGGCAGGGCTGCCGCTGCCCTGGCTGATGGCAGGCGGCTGCAGGGCTCTCCCGAGCTTGCCCACAGCGACGGGGAGCAGCGGGGTGGGATGCGTGCCGAGCTGTTCCCAGCCTCAGCCTGCCCTACCTGGATGGTGACGATGCGGGGCAGCGGCTGCCGTGTGTTCGCTCCACCCTCGATGGCGATCCCCAGGGTCGGCGCGCTCTTGGACACCCGGATCAGGCAGGAGGTGGGCTCCAGGAGCCCCGGCTGCGGGCAGACAGCGGGGCTGCCGAGAGAGCCTGGGCACCCTCTGCCCGCTGCGCTCCCTCGGTCAGCACAGGGACTGATGCTGACCCCTGGCAGCCACCCCAAAACCTGGGCAGGTCAGGAAGGGTGCAGGGAGGAGCACAGCAGCCCTCTGACCCCTTTTCACAGCCCATTTGCGCTCCTCCCACAGGACCCCGACCCGTGAGCACCCCAGACCCATCCTCACCGGCTTGGAGGCCCCCTCTGCCGCCGCCTCGCTCCTGGCAGCCTCCTTCAGGCTTCGGCTTTTCCCGAGGACCGGCTGCCGGCTCTTGTCCTTGCCGCCCATCTCCAGCTCGCCGATGTCCACCCCGCTGTCCTCGCTGAGGGTCTGCCCGCTGTCCGACAGCTGGGACAGCGTGGAGGCTGGGGGAGAGGGGGGATGTCAGGGGGGAGGCCGGCGGCGAGGCTCTGCCTCCGAGGACCGAGGACAGGATGAAGGAGAGGGCTCGGCACCCGCTGCCAGGGCCGGGCGGCTCCCCGGCACTCGGATCTGGTTTTAGAGTGGGGTTCCCGGGTGAACCCCTCCCTAAGGGCAGAGCTGTGCATGGAATAAACGGCCCTAAGACTGGACCCGGGATCCAGCTGGGATCCCAAACTGGGATGTGGGGGTGCACGGTGAGTCCAGGATCCTGCTGGGGCCAGCCCAGGGTCTGCGTTTTGCCCCCAGCCCCCAGGAGCTCGAGGTGCCAGGCGGGAGCTGTTTCCCCCCTTTGATCCCCGAGGGATTGGGGTGCAGCTTCCTCTGCCTCTGGGGCTGGGTGGCAGCAGCACAGGGACCGGGGGAAAACACCTGGGATGCCCCCAGCGACACCCCTCAAGCAGGGCCCTACCCAGGGGCACCCCAAGCCCCTCGCTCCCTCATTACGCTGATTAATTAACTAATTGCAGTGGGAGGACGGTGCCACCGGAGGGCGACAGTGCTCCTCGCAGCGGGTCCCAGGGAGCCTGGAGGCACACGGGGCTTTTGGGGGGGACCCTGGGGCACCCCGGGGAGCTGGGGTACCAGCACCAGGTCTGGGCACCCTCAGCACCCAAGGGAAATTTGTATTTGATTTTTTTTTCTCTGAAAAAAATAGCAAACCGACCCACAAATGCCGAATGGCAGCGTGCTGCCACACCGAGGCGGCCTCCACGGCCTTCACCCAGCTCTGCTGCCCCAGTTTGAGCAGGAATTGTCAAATTCACCTCTGGGGCCCCTCAATGAGAACGAGGAAACCCACAAAAATGCCTCGTGCTCAGGCAGGGGCCTGAGGCCTGATGCAGGGCTCCCAACGCCCTCCCATGGGACCTCACCTTCTGCCTTCTCCTGCTCCTCTCCCTTGAGCAACGCCAGGATTTATTTATTTTCACCCCACAGCCAGAAACAGGCACTGAGCATCCCCCCTGAAGCCAGGGAATGGCTGCGTGCACCCCTTGGTCCTACACCCGCCCAGATGGTCCGAGGCCGTGGGTTGGGCCAGTGGAGGCCACAAACTGGGCCAGTAGAGGCCACAAGTTGGACCGGTGGAGGCCACCCCCTGAGGTGCTCGCAGGACACGCTCCCACCCCTCATCCCAGCTTGGCACCAGGCCTCCACAACCACCCAGCGCCCACCCACAAGCCAGCACCCCCATAAATAAAGCAATGACAGCGGGGACCCCCCCAGCCCCGCTCGTCCCCGCAGGACACCCACCTCTGGCCTGGGGCAGGGGCCTGACTTCGTTGACGTCGGGCTCGCTGTTGGGCTGGTGGACCTCCACCATGATGAAGTGCTGGTTGGGGACGGCCCGCGGGCTGCCCCTGTCGGGGGGTGGGGGCGCAGGGTGAGCCGGGGGGGGCGGAGGGGACGGGGAAGGGGGTTTGTGGTGCCCGGGGGCTGCGGGACCCTCGGCGGGGGGACTCTTCAGCCTCGTCGGGGACTGGACCCTGGGGAAGGGCCCGATGGGGTGCTGGCTGAGCAGGGAGAGCTGGGCATCCATCTGGCGCCGGGAGCCGTGCAGGGTCGGGGAGATGGTGGCGTAGATGGGGCTGGGGGAGGACTCCTCGGTGGAGGTGGTGGCGGTGGAGGTGACGCTGGCTGTGTCCTGCTCGGAGTGGTTAAGGGGGGGCGTGGGGTTTCGGGGGGCCACGAAGAAGAGGCCTGACTGGGAGGACTCGGAGGACGGGCGCTTGGGTTTGTCCTTCCCCGGGTTCCGGTGCTGGGCTGCGGAGGGGTCCAACATCTGGGGGGCTGAAGGAGGAGGGGGAGGCTTGAAGTTGGGTGGCTCCTCTGGGAAGGACGAGAGGTCATCCTGCCAAACCAACAACAGAACTGTCACCGGCCTCCGGACAGTGACAGTGGCAAAGTAACCCATTGGCACAGGAACACCCATTAATGGCGATAAGAAACTGACCCACAGAAGAGGCCAGCTAGAGGACAAAGCACACAATTCCTGTCCTGGGTCCTACAACCAGACCCTGCTCTTATTCAGACATCCCAAATCTTTCCTCCTAAGCAGTCTGATTAATTTCCTTCGGTGACACCCATCGGTCGGTGATACAGCAAGGACAAACTGCGGCAGAACCCGGTGTCGGGGCTGGCAGCAGCGCGGTGCCTTACCAGGGAGATGTCCGGCAGGGTGTTGATGCTGCTCTGGTGGCCGTCTCCACCTCCCTCCATCTCTGACGTGTTCTGACAAGGCAAAGGAAGAAACAACCTGGTCACAGCACCAACGAGCACCCACCAAAGGGGCAGCACGACAGGGAACATGCAGAGGGATGCAGGGCATGGCCCTGCCCCCTGAGAGGGGCCTGCAGCCGGAGGGTTTTATTTTCTGGGTGGTTCCCCTGAAGACTCGCACACCACACAAGCAAAGCAACTCGGAACTGCCTCTGCCAGGGTAAGGAAGGTGCTCAGGGTGTGCTGTGAACCTGCCCCGTGGGGGTGATGGCCTCTGCCCTCCTGAGCCAGAGCTCTGCTCCCCATGCTGTTGGGAGGAGGGAGGAATGAGCTCTGCGGCTCCAAACTGGTCCTGAGCTGAGCCCAGAGCCGTGGCTGTGCTGCTGGCCGTGTCCCCCTGCCCCTCAGGCACCAGGAACCCAGCCCACCTCGATCCCATCGCGCTCCCGGGGCCGTTTGTTCATCTGGGGCGGGATGGGCAGGGTGCAGCTTGTGTTTAAGTGTGGGTTATTTATTGCAGGATAAACAACTGATTAGTTGAAGAGCTGGTGCCTCTGCATTTTCCCCATCTGCTGGAGGCTGCTGCTGTGCCTGTAAGACGTTAGCGTCCCAAAATAGACACGGGAGACAATTAAAAGCATTAGAGAAGCAGCAAAAACATTGATGGAAATTGCTTTTATCTCCGTGGCTTCCAAAGGAGCCCTGGAGAAGGAGAGCTGAAAGAAACGGCTTGTTCGGGGAGAGCATCAGCCTGCGAGACTGCGCCTTCCCCTGATGAGGGTGATTTTGCCCCCAATACGATCCCATGGAGGTGGCTTTGGGCAGCTCTGACGCACTGAGGCTCTTCCAAAAGGAGCCTGCCTTTATTTATACCCATTAAAACGATCGTGGGCTGCTCCTGCAAGGTGGGACGCTGCTGGTTTGAGTGCCCGCAGGGCTGACCGGGATCAGGGGAACTCGCTCGGGGCTGTGCAGTGGGGCATCAGGTTGGAGAGAGGTGGCAGCGAGTGCAAAAAGCCCCGGTGCCATCACCTCCCTCGTGACACCATGGAGTGGAGACACTTGGCTGGCCAGGGCCACGCACAGAGCTGGCAAAATGCACCAAAATGCAGAAAAGTGCCCCAACGAGAACGGTGCCCTGCACAAAGCTACCCAGGCTCACCCCCCTGTGCCACCCACCTCCCGCTGCTGCCCGCAGCCTTCAGCCCAGGCACAGACGGTGCCACTTCTGCACCAGCCCGGCCCCATTTGAGATCTACACCCCCAGCTCTTCCCCTTCCAGCCTCAGCCTCAGGGATTTGCCAGAGGAGCGAGGATCAGAGCCCCCCGATGCACGCAGGAGCAGCCTGCCTCTGAACCCGCATCGCTGCTAAAGGAACAGCCGCCCTACAATCTGCCCCACTGAACCCTGTGCCCAGCACCGTGGCATCGAGCCCATCCTGGAGCACATCCTACATCCCAGCCCAGGCCTCCTGGCACATGGTGGCTGTGTGGATCCAACCAGAGCCCCCTGCCAGACCCCCAGGACAGCCCCGATCCCGCTGCCCAGCTCGGTGCCCCCTGACACCAGCGCTGCTCATCCCGCCCGGGCTCTTCTTTGTGCCAGCAGGAGATTTGCCTTTCCACTACTTGAGTGCTCTGGGGGCAAAAGTGATTACACAGAAATTGCTCCGGGCTGTAAAACGTAATGGCTTTTAAGCTGAGCACGCTGCTTTCAGGAATTGGCTATTTTCAGACCGTGATTTCCTGGAACTCCCTTAAAAGCCCCACCGAAGGCGTCTGAAAAATGGGCAGTGGCATTTACTGAGGCTGCTGCCTCTCACCACCTCTCCTTTGCCCCATCTATTTCCCAGTTACCTACGGGAAGTGGGAGCCAGGTGGGGCCCTTCTAGCCCCTCTGCAGGGTACAGCAGGGGGACTTTTGTCCTCCCCACCTCGAGCAGAGCCCCCGGGTGGAGCGACAGAGCTGGAGAGCATCTTTCAGACAGGCAGCCCGTTTCCATTCACAGATTAGGTGGTGGAGAAAACCACCAGCTCCCTGGGGGATAGAGATCAACCTTTAATTAACCTCCCAGTTCCAAATGAGTCCCTTATCTTCCTGTAACTGCTAACAAGAGCTTTACAGAGCCACACAGCCCAGCTCCCACAGGGTTTAGCTCTTGAGTAACTGCACCAGGCTGAGCGGCAGCCCAGCCTTCCCCCTCTCCTCCTTTCCTTCTCCCTCTCCCGTGCACTTGCAGGGCTTGAGGACAAAGATGAGGGTGCCCAGAAGCCCAGGTCCCAGGAGCCCCTAAGCACAGACATCTCAGACTTGGTGGTGTGGGGGGCTCTTCTGGCATGGGCAGCAGCGACACCCTCCCACGGGGGCTGCTGGACCTGGCAGAGGTCTCCAGTTCCTCTGCTCTTGTTCTGTGGACTCTTGTGCTTGAGGTTCTCTTCCCAGCAGAGGAACAGCTCAGGACTTCACACCGTCATCCTCTCCTTATGCTCCTGGTGACACGGAGACCAACAGCAGGCAGCCGAGCTGAGTTCCTGCACTGGGAGCAGCCCTGCAGCTTCGGGGAGCTGGGAGCAGCTCCTGGGGAGCCAGAGCCTGGGAGGAGAAGGCACTTTCGATGACAGTCAATTTGCTAGGAGGCAGTGGAGAAGAAAAATGAAATCAACGGGGATCTCAAATCCTTAATCCTAATAATGAGTGCTGGGGCAGGAGGCAGGGACAAAGGCAATGCTAAATCCCTTAAGGACTGCCTTGGTCGCAGGCAAACTAGAAACTCACACTGCTCTGACCAGGCAAGTCACATCTGATTACTGCTGTCTACAATTAACCTCTGCTTTGCAGGTCTTATCTTGGGATCCAAATCTTCCAAATCTTCCATTTAGGAGAGGTGGCAATGACGATCAGGCAGACACAGCCAGTGGGTGGCACAACCGAACAAGACTTCGCCTCACCGCCGAGTATCCTTCAGACATTCCGAAATGCAATCACTTTCCATCCTGATCAGCCCCACACGAGCTATTTTTGGCATGTCTGCCCACCAAACCGCTGACTTTGTTCATGAAACCAAAGAAACCTGTCCCAAGGCTCAGAATGTCTCTGATAAACCTCAAAGCTTTCTTCTTCTAGGCAACTGTTGTTCCTGGGGGATGAGGCATTTGGGTCGGGTTCTCAGCTACCGGAGGCCCCGTGTCCCAAAGCAGTACTGGTGAGTGGTGGAGCTGAGAGCTGCGGTGTGTGAAACCTGCTGACCGCCACCATTCAGTGCCCAACAGCCACGGGAGAGGGCAACACTCCCTGCACAGCAGAGCCACGCTGCAGGGCACGAGCGTGCAGCCCTTAGCCTCCTCCCAGCCCTGAGCTCTGTGATTACAGGCAGATATTCGAGGCTCTGAGATGTGTGCAAGGATTTCTGCAAGGCTGAACACGCACAGTGTGAGTACAGCTACCCTCCTGCACAGATTTTTGCACACCTGAGGTCTGTAAGGAAAGCTCTCCAGTCCCTGGGGATGTGTGATGCGCTGGGACACCCCGCGGTGTTTCACCAGGGTGCCTACACAGGGAGACAGGGCAACAGCAGGGAGAGCTGGCACAACAGGGCCACGAGGCAGGGGACACAGCCGGGGGTCCCTCGGATATTAATGCTGCTGGTCCTTCTAAAAGCCCAGCTCTGAGCTGGGGTTTTTGTTCAGGCAGGACATTGGTACCAGTTGGGGCTGGTTCACAGCTGAGCCTGCTCTGCACTGCGGTGCTGAGACCCGCAGCCTTGCTGCTGAGCTAGGGAAGGGGACTTAGGAACGGCTCAGCAGAGCCACGGGGAGAAGAAGCAGAGCTGGGAGACACGAGGCGGCTGCTCACGTGGCCGAGACACGTGCTGGCCCCGGGAAGGGCCTGTCCCCCACCTCCCACCCAGCGCACATCCGCACGCACTCGCAGCTCGCCTCCTATGGCAACTGCGGTACTCGAGCTGCCCGACTCGCTGCTGGTCCCTACCTCCATCAGGTCTATTAGCCACAAGAGCCGCTCCTGGGGACGTGCGAGGGAAAAGCAGATTAAAACAAGCATAAAAGCGAAAACATAACGTCAGGGAGGATGCAGAACAAACAAGCGAGAGAAACAAACCCCAGCACAACGCATCCCTCCTCCCCCAAGCCCACCCTGCAGGATCCACGTCCCCGTGCTGAGCAGGAAGGCTGCAATCAGCCCCTCCTGAGAGAGCAAACAGTCCACAAGCTCCGTGCCTCCTCTCTCCCCTGCGAGCTGCTCAGCACCCACCACCCAGAGCCCCTGCTCCCTGCTTGGCAGCAGCTTATCCTGATCCAGAAAGGCACTCGCTGCAATCCATCCCGAACACCACAAGCCATCCTTTGGGTATTTCTGAAGTCAGCAGGACAAAAACACAGCTCTGATGCTCTGAACCTTCCCTGAGGCCTTTTGGAAAGCAGGGCCAAACTGTGGGAAAGATACAGCCCCAGGAAAGCCCCCCACCTTGCTGCCCCTCTGCAACACAGTACCACCTACCCCACACGTGGGCCGGTTTGCTTGCTGTCAAACAAGCAGAAAGCCCATCATCATCTGTTCTTTTCAAGAAGGTTTTAATTTCCAAGGTTGCTAATGCATTTGTGATGAAAGGCATTTTATGGCCAGGAAATTAATTTGGGGGCTGTGTGCCTGCACATTCTGAGGTGATTACGATAACTTAATTAGACGGTGCGTGCAACGAAGGCCTGGCAGCGAGACGTGGGAGCGCTGCTGCTAAATGCTGGAGTGGGCAGAGGCTGGGACAGGACACAGCTGGCCTGGCTGCTGGGGACCCGCTGGGACAGGGAACAGGCAGCCACATCTCTGAGGAGGTGGCTCAGAAGTGGCAGCAAGAGCTGGTGAACAGCGGCAGGGACGGCGTGGCAGCGGCGAGTCACTGTGATTTCTGTGGCTGCAGCCCGCACTGTGAGCTGGAAGCACTGGGTGGGAAGCAAACTTGCTCCCTCCCTGGGGACAAAGGGATGCTCAGCCCCCATGCAGAGGATGGGGCATCTAACTCGTCTCAGGGGCACTGAGAGATACCATGATGTGTCACCATGTCACCTTATTGCCCCTACAGATCTCACTCTTGTGCCCAGCCTGCAAGGACCCCAGAGCATCTCAGAATTTAAGTACCTGCAGTGCCCATACGGGACACCAAACGTGTGCAGGACCCATCAGGAGGCAGGCAATGCTGGGGCAACACCGTGCCTGTCCCTGCACTCCTGCTCCCTGCCTCCTTCCAGCCCACCCGGCTGCTCTAGACCCTTTTCTCTCTGCTGGGAAGCAAATGGATGGCAAAGGCCTCTCGGAGCAAGGCTGTGCTTTCCAAGTCAGCAACAAGTCGTCATTTTCCTGCCCCTGTAGGATACTCCAGGACCCCTGCCTCTAAAAGCAGGAGTGCTGTGGCACAGCCTGCAGCCAGAAGAGATGAGCCCTGGCAGCTTGTAAGGGGATAAAAAAGCTTTGCAGGAACCCATCGGGGAAGCAGACTTCATGCTGGGGGAAATGCCTGCAGAGCACTTGGGGGAACTGAGTTTGCCGCAGGGCTGCCAGGAGCTGGGTTGAAGGGAAAAGGAAGAGCTGGAAGAGACTTACCCGGGCCGAGCTGACGGTTGTGGAGGTGAAGTGGCTGCTGGAGGAAGAGACGGTGTCACTGTAGGACATCATGGAGTAGGAGTCGGTGCCAACGCTGGGCCCTGAGGGCTGCCGGGCCTTCATGGACTCGATCTCTCTCTTCAGCACCAGGTTGTCGAAGCGGTCAAGGTCTTGCGGGGAGATCACGCCCCGCACCTCTGAAAGCAGTGAGAACTGGGCCAGGCAGACAGACAACCAAAGAGAGGTTGGAGCATGACCACACTCCCAGGCACGTGAAGCCCCATCCTCCCCCCGTTCAGCAGTGGCAACGAGACGCACGGGCAGGTAACGAAGGAAGATGTTTGGTCCTGAGCTTTACCAGAAGCTCCTCTGCCACCAAACGCCAGCTTGTGCCTCCCATAATGTCCTGCCCCTGGATTTTGCTCTCAAACCCTCACCCTTGACCCTGTGCGGACACCCGGAGGTGCTGAGCCACGCCGTGACCATGGCTCTGCTCAGGCCCCTGAGATAAAATGTCCCTGTCCCCGGTGCAGGGCTCACCTTAGCGTGCGTGTTGAGCAGCTCGAAGAGCGCCATGACCAGAGCATCCACGGAGATGTTGCCTTCCTTGTACTCGTCGAGGTAGTACCCCATGGTGGCTCGCTCCTGCTCGTTCAGCAGGTGCCGCGCTTGCTCCTCCAGCATGACTCGGGTCTGGTTCACCATGCTGCTCAGCGTTACCTGCGAGCCCGCCAGGCCCCGGTAAAACACAGGCTGCGGAAAAAAACAGGGCGTTGGGTTTGGGCACTATCCTTTGGCCAGCCACTGATTTAACAGCAGGCTGCATTCCTTCCTGGCACAGCTGGGGGAATGGGTGCCATGAGAGAAGGCGTCTTGTGCAAAATGCATCTTGTACAAAATGCACAACTGGCACTGCAAGCTCCAAGCAGGTGAAGAAAGAGCTAACGGGCCCAGAGGAGCCCCAGGGACAGGGATGTCCGACTGCAGAGGCAGACTGACAAAAGGCTTCTTTCTCTGGGGAGGATTTCTAACGGAGGAGGTCCCTGCTGCTCCCCTCCCTGGCAGCGTTAGCAGTCAGAGTACAGATATGGAGCCAGACAACATCCTGACTATCCTGGGGACACTGAAAGGAGCTGAGGCTGGGGAACATGTTTTGCCAAGCAAACAGCATGAAAGCATTATCAGTGCAAGCCACCTGTGAAACCTCCTGGCTTCATTTCCATTTAAAGGGAGAGCACCTTGCAAAGGGCTGGTGCAGAAGGGCTGATGTGGTGCTGCAGGAACAGTCCCGGGCAGGGCCCTGCTACCCTCATGCTGTGGGGTGGGAGAGATCCTGGGATGGGATGGGATGGGATGGGATCCCCACACCCTTGCCTGTCACCCCTGACCATGATCATCCCCAGGCTGGGAGGCTGCAGCTGCGCCCCACAACTGGCCCAGCAGTGGTACAGGAGAGGGGTTCCCGTTATGCCAGGCTTTGTAGAAATAAAACTAGCAACGTGAGATAGGCAGGAAAAAGGCTACAGCCAGCTAAAAGGCAGCCGTCCTCATAAACCAACATCCCTTTTACCACCAGGAGCACACAGCCCTCCCTCCCACGGAGAGATGGCTTTTTTTTCACAAGGCACCGAGGTGAGGGCTGGCATCTCTTACCCTGGCTGCCGCCTCCGCAGCGTGATCGCCCGCTGCCCTGCGAGGGGGGAGAAGATGAGTTAACACCAAGTGCCACGTGTCCATCAGTCGCCTCCTGGAGCAGTCATCCCCTGAGATCTCTTAGCTACTCTTCTCCCTGTACCTGTAAGCTAATGGGGGAAAGCTCCCGGCCTGAGAGACCAGGGAAGGAGCTCTGAATGGCGCAGCAGCATGCTGCCCACACCTCACCCACCTTACAGGGTGCTGTCGTCTGAGCACCAGCCATGGGGGCCACCCAGCTAAGCACTGGGGGTACTAAGTACCCTAGGGGAGCCCTGGCAGCCCTATTTATTGTGTGGGGTGTAGCAGGCACCTACCCTGCTGCGTTGACCAGGGTCTCTCCGATCTGGGAGCTTGCTATCCACCTGGTCTCGTCCACGGTGGTGCGGGCGTGGGGCAGCCTCCCGATGTCCTTCACCGTCATGATGAGGTGGCGGGAGGACTTGAGCAGCTTCACCGCCTCGTCGTGGGGGATGCTGAGGAAGCTCCGGCCGTTCACCTCCAGGATCTGGTCTCCCACCTGCAGAGTAAGGGCAGGGTGAGCCTGGCATTGCCCTGCAGGCATTGCTGATAGGAACGTGCCTTCCTCTTCCACTGGAGAGGAGCTATTCACCTTACCCTAACGCCAAACTGGGGCCACAGCAATTGGAGAGATGAACAGAGATGAGGGAGAGGATCCAAGTGCTGGTGGCTGGAGAATGAGCCCTTCAGCCAACAGCCAGCAACGGGCCAGGCTGGGAAGCCTGGAGGAGCCTATCCAGGATCCTGAGTCAGACCAGTCTGCAGATCAGGTTGGAAACAGTCCCCAGAAATACAAAGAAGTCCATTCCCACTCCTTCCTGCTGAGCTGGGAGGCCAGGAGCCATCTGCAGAGGCTCCAAACCCCGGATCTCTGCATGCAGCCCCAAGGGCTCGCTCTCAGTGTCTCAGCACAGCCCCAGCCCTGTCACCGGGGAGCTGGGACAGCCGGGATTTCATCTCTCCTCTCCCCCCATTTCCTCCCCAGCTGCTCCTGAGAGCTTTCATCTTGTGGGCACAGCCTTTGTTGTACTCAGGGACTTCCTGACAGCCTGGCCGTGCTCAAGGCACAGCATTCATCTGGAAGAATCTCCTTCATCCCAAGTCCTCTTTTTCTTTGCTTCTAGGGCATTCGGTGCGCTTCTCACTCCCATATCAAAATTCACCCTGTTCCTGATAAGCCACCTCTCTGAAACTGCTTCTTCATATCTTTGCTTAACCATAGGCTTCTGCTCAGCTTTTGTCAAAACACAATCTTGTTTTCTTTATGCCGCGATACAAGCAGAACACGACAGCTCTTTAAATAACTCGCCCCCAGCTCGGAGGAGAAAAGGGAGAGAGGGAAGTGCTTCTGAGGCTGAAGTAACAGCACAAAGAGTCAGCACGAACTTTTCATCTCCGTCCATCTCACTCTGCTGCTGCTGGGTCGAGGAAGCCTCAGAGGACTGGGATTAATTCTCCAGACTTAAATTCACCCCAGCCAGAAGCCCCGACTCGCCGCTGCCAAGCCTACTGCCGGCGGGCTGTGGCTCTGCTGCCACCCAGCTTCCCCCAGCGCCACCCAAACTTTGTAGGGTTGAAATAAAGGACACCAGGACTACCAAGAGGCCTGCTGACTATCCCAGCAGCCAAGAAGCCTCTCCAGGCCCGAGCACCCAGCAGCAGGGCCAGGACATGCCGCACCTCCCAGGGTTTAGGGCCGGAGCAGCAGCCCTCCAGGCCCGGCCATGCTGGCTGAGGACTGGCACACATACGGGCCCCCTGCACACACACACCCCCCTTCCCCTTGTTAGGCCTGTGGCAGCCAGTTCAGCCAACAAGAACTGGCAGCTTCAAGGCTAAAAGGACCCAGAAAGGTGCTTCCCAGGGGCCTTTCCCTTCTGCCAGCGCCCACAAGCCTGAGGCAGAGCATGACAGCTTGGTGTGACCGGCACCACACAGCCCCCCGAGGGGCGATTTTATGAGAAATCAAGTGGAGAGAAGGGGAAGAGCAGCTGGTGGGGAGTCCTGGGGTGGCCGAAGGACCATGAGCCAGCAGAAACCACTGCAATGTGCATCCCTGGAGGGTACTGAGGGTATTTCACAAGCAGAATCTGGCCCTTGCAGCAGCCACGTTCAGGGACCAACACCAACACTGCCCCTGCTGCCATATAACCAGCCAGGGGCACAGGGCACAACCACAAGCATTATCCAGGGCCTCAGGGGGAACACAACCAGCTCACCCCGAGGGGATTCGGACCCCGGGGCTCACACCGAAGCAGTGGCCACAGCCCGGCTCCACTTGCCCTTGCTGTACTCCACAGTGCCGTGGTCTCAGCCTCCTGTTTCTGCCAGGTTTACGCACTTCTGTGGCACCAGGGGACCTCCCCCACAGACTGCTGGAGAGCAAAGTTGGCTTAATAGCAAAGAAAACCACAATTACCTTAAATTATGCTCCTCCCAGCAGCGCTCGAGGGGAGATTGCAGCAGCCTAATTGTTATTACATTTTGCTTTGTTTTCTTTTGAAATGAGTCCTGAAGAAAATTCCAGATGCCTGTTACAGAGACCCCGGGCCTGTTCTCCCCAGTGGCACCCCCAAACCCACTGTATGGCACGTGTGCAAGCACTGCTGGGGCTATTTTAGGGACCACAGAGGCAGTTTCCATGTGCTGAGGATGCAGGGCAGCTTCCCTCTTTGCTGCCTGCAGCGTTATCAGCCACCAGACCTCCACAGTGGCAAGCTCCCCAAACAGTGCTGGCACGAGGTGGGCACAAGACAAGTTATTGTTGGGTCAAAGCAAGTGGCCAAGAAGGGGAATTTGACTCGCATGGCCAGGATGTGGAGATTAGAGCACTGGGTCTCAGGTCAAACATGAGAAAAGCCCTTGGGCTGCCACCTCTGCAGCTGGCCCGGAGTCCAGGCCAGGGCCTGGTGGCCCATCCCCAGACAGATCTCTGGCTACAAGGGCAAAACCTCTCCCCTCCAACTCTGTCCTCTCCACAGCTTGAACTGGGATGGCAGATGACAGTATGAGGAGGATGAACATGCAGGGCAAATTCCACAGAGCTCGCTCCTTTGTCCTTTAAATGTTGTGGCTGGGTGTGAGCAAGCCACAGTGGGGACCTGTGTTTGTCCTCGCATCCAAAATTAGCCTCAGTAGGCAGGTCCAGGTGCTGCACAGCTCAGGAAAGCCTCCTGACTCCTGATCACCCTAAGGAGAGCTGTCCCTGAGCACCGTTTGGCCTGCCAGGAGACCTGTACTGGCCATGTCGACTCCTCCAGCATCAAGCTCCCCTGCTCTGCTCATAGCCATAGCAAATACCTGGCTTTGGAGGGTCATTCATGGAGCTCATGTTGATCCTCCAGCCTTGCAAAAATAGATGCAGAGCTAGCGGTGGTGCAGGGTCTCCCTGAGAAGCCACATGGAGACAAAAGGAATTGGAGAAGCTGATCAGAGCTGCAGCTGTGATTTGGGAAGGGTCAAGAAAGCACGCAACAGAAAACATGCTGACGGGAAGGAGTGGTAAAAAACAGCTCAAGAACAGCTCTAAAAACAGTGCACTGGAGATATCCACGTGGATGTGTGACCTTGCTGTGAGTGCATTCCCCAGTACGTCCCTGCCTGCCCAGCAAGGAGACACAGAAGGGAAAGCTCCAGAGAAGGGAAGTGATGACTGGTGGCGATGAAGGTGCCTGTGAAAGGACAGATTGCAAAGATTAGGCCTGTTAAATTTAGAGAAGAGGTGATGTGTGGGGACTTGATGGAGCTATATAAAATAATGCTGGCAATAATGAGAAGTCAAGGGCTCTTGTCTACCTTTCCCTCTGATGAAAGGACACAGGATGCTGAGTGAGGCTGGAAAAAAACTGTGAGCGGAGAAAATAAGAAAGGGGCTGGAGCAAAGGCAACAGGTGCACCCCCGATGCACCAGAGCTCGGTTCTGTGTTCAGCCCCATCCAGCCACCTCAGGCTGGCTGCCTCATTCTTCTGGGGACATCTCCTTCCTTTGTGACATGCAAAGGGGCTGGTGGATAGCAAGGGCTGTGGCAGCCCAGGACAGCCCAGTCCCCCAACACCACCGTCAGGGCCTCTGTTTTGACCTCAGCATGGTTCAGCCAGTGCTCTCTGCTTGCTGTCCTTGTAACCATGGTTAATTTGTCAGCTGCACAGCTAATAATGTGGGAGAGATGTTGGAGATGAGAGAGACCCAAAGGCAAGGCTGGGCTGATGCAGGGCCCTGAGCCTGCAGCAGGATGCACGCTCCAGGTCCCGCTGCACCTTTTTTCTCCTTTTCTTCTTTCTCCTCTGGCTCCAGAAAGGTTCTCAAAGCAGCAGCCCCTGCAAACAGAGCCATCTGCTCTTGGCTCACCTTTCCCTCCTTCAACTTTCCCTGGAGAAGGACAAGACGCAGCACCAGGGATGCGCTGGATTTGGGAAGGTCATGACCAGGAGACGGCAAACCCTTGCAGCGGCTGGCAGGGAGCACACAGAGCAGAGCTGTGTCTAGATGGGATGCTCACACCTACCCCAGCAGGCTGCAGAGCAGAGACCGGCTGCCAAAATCACGTGCCGGGGATGTGAAGCTTCCCTGGTCTGAAAGAAAAGCAGCCTTGCTTTTGTGAACCAGCTGCAGGAAGAGCCCGAGGCACCAGCTCCACCTGAGCTGATCCGGAGAGACACAGAAACAGGGAGGGAGGGAGCCCAAGGGAAGGCAAACCCCACAGACGACCACATTCCCAACCACCAGACCGCAGATATACCTCAGGGTCCTTTCCAGATCTTTTCCAGGTCTCTCAGCTTGAACCCAGCAGTCAGAAAATTGCTGACCACCAACATAACAAGGAGGGTGAATTACGCAAGTGACTAAACTGCCGAGAGAAATGCACCCGGGTGTGATGGCCATCACCTCCCAGGCCTCTCTAATTCACTGGGCCGCCCACTGGAAGGGATTTTGCTGCTAGTGCAGGAGCACTGGGCTCACTGCAGCACCAAAAGAATGAAGACCCAAATTCGATTAGATACTTTTATTGTAATCATGAATCTTTAATAGTTTCCCATATCAGGGATTAAACTTTCATGATTTTTTTGTTCAAGACAGTTACACTGATTTAATGAACCGTTCTTTATTTTTTTCTCCTCAAGAGCAGGCCAAAAGGAAGCTGGCAGGGAGACCAGAAGGGGCCCTGGATGAGCCACAACATTGGTCGCTGTCTTCATTGCTTTTTTATCATTTGTTTTCCATGGCTGTCTGTTCTCGTGTCCTGTTAGTGGGGTGCCCAGCACCAGACCACCTCTGCCTGGTGCTGCCTGAATATTAACAAGGGGTGAGAAGAACCAGCCACAAAATACTTGGATAAGAGAGCACCTCGTGCAGGGGAAAAAGACCTTGCAAAACTAATTGCTGCTGAAGGGCAGATAAGGAATCAGCGGACAGCCTAAACGACTGCAAATCAGCCTATCTAATGGCACACTCCTATTAGGGCAGAAAAGGATTTTTGCTAATTAACATCGATATCTCTTTTTTTCCTCCAAAAGTCAAGGACAACTGGGAAGGGAATAAAAGACTGCAGAAATGCAAACAAACCATCTGTTAAAATAAAGGTTGACTCTAGCAAATGATTTGCTGTATGCACAGGTCCTGACCAGCATGGAATAAAAGAAGGAATAGTAAGACACAAAAAAAGTTGTAAAAGAATACGCAGAACAGCTACTGCCCTGAACGTTTCAGGGACAAGTTTCCAGTGGTGCTCAGCAAATGGTGGGGAGATATAACGGGACCTACTGAGTGTCTGACCACTTCTGAAAATGGGATTATTTTTACTCTCTAAAGAAATGTCTATCCTGGAATGCAGGGGCTGAACATAGCGCGCAAAAGGTGGCCACAGAGAAGAACAGAACAGAGTTTAGAAATACCACACCTCAGTGATGGGCCTGGCCCCTTCTCTTTCTGGAGACAGAGTTACACGGTAAAGGGATGCGCAGTCAAGAAAAGTTAATGGAGTTAAGACAAGGGTTCTGATCTCCTCAAGTCCCTTAAAAATGATAAAAATTGGCTCTGGGAGAAACCCCGTCACACAGATAGAAAACTAGGCGAGAGATTTTAAATACGAGTTAATGTTAAATGACACCAAATTGAGCTGGGAATAACAGGGCTAGCAGGATGCCAGGCGGTTTGGCACTAGCACCAGTCTTATTTAATGCCACTAATGGGCCAGAAGAGAGGTTAAATTACCCTCACAGACACCACTGAAGTAGAAGGAATCTCTCTCTAGCACAAATCATTAACGAAAGCAGACCTTAAGAAATTAAAAATGCGGCCAGGAGAATTCATGAATCAATTTACCAACAGCTGAATGGAGGCTCGCAGAAAAATAAGGAGGTGCTCAACTGCCCCAGGAGGGAAGTGGGTCGGGGCAGATGATCCGTGCTGAATGAGGCCAGGCAGGCTGCTGGAAGGATCAGCCAGCTCCGGGAGCGAGGCAATGGAGCAGCAGGTGCCAAGTGCTGTCGGAAAATGTGTTCCTATCCCCAAACACCTTGCAGTACAAATACAGCGAGCAAAGCAAACACAGACTAGATACAAAAGCACACAAAATGTCTCCTGGGGTTCCAGTGCTGCTGTGGGGAGGTTTCGGGTGGCTTCCCAGCAGAGGAGCAGTTTAAGCAGTGCCATGTCCCCGCAGAGAGAACGTCACTGGAGAGGTGACACTTTGCATGCCACGACCACGCATCTCTGCAGTGCATCTCTTGCCTTACAGCTTATTGCCCGTGAGGCTCTTTTTATGTTCTCTTTATCAGTATCTTCATCTCTGCGTGGACCTCAAAATGTGAGCCAGTGTTCAAGGGACAGCTTCATGAATGTCACTGCTGATGCAAAATCACTCACCTCTTCTGATTTATAGTCTCTCTTTCTCCTTCTCTTGTATGAGAATATATAGGGGTTGTGGCAGCCTCCTTCTACCCCAGCCTTTGTGCTGCAAACTCAATATCGAGCTGTTTGCTCAATGAAAGCTACCTGAAATCTGCTATTTCTGATGTAAAGGTCAAGGAGAGAACAAAAAAAGAAAAACGGCCTAAAAAAATATCCTGACAAAATACAACACGAGGAAAAAATGAATGCGGAAGAAATCAAGATGAGCAGAGTCCCAAGTGCCAACAGAACAAGCTCACCTCCCGGAGGCATCGCTGTGTACGTCAGGAGGGAAGCAAGAAGGACAGAGCTGAAAGCAAACAAGGTTGGCTCGTGCTCCAGCCGCAGCCCTCTGCCACCCGGCACTTCTTCAGCCCGGGAAATTGCACTGAGGCAGCACATTTTCAAGCCCGCCTGAAGAACGCCCTGTCCGAAGTCTCAAGAATGAATAAACATACGGGCCGAGGCCAAGGGGGTGAACATTTAATTACTGACTGCAGCGACGCAGCCTGCTTGCTGCTGGCACCGCACAGCGCTCGGATGGTGGCCGCGGTCCCCACACGGCGTCACCTCGGCCCCACGGTGGCAGCTGTAACTTGGCTTGTCCCCCTTTCTCTGCACGGGGACCTCCAGGTTATAGCTTCGGGTCTGAGAGCAGATGACTTGGTTTTGACTGGTTGTTGACATCATTTTGTTTGCCCTTTAATCAAAATTTAAAGGCAATTTTAAAAAATCCCATTACAACATTCTAAAATTCTGATTTGGTGCCATGGACACAAGAGGGTTTCCTGGGATATTTTTCCCCTAAAATTAAAAATCTGGCAGAGTCAACTCGTAAAAAAAAATTGTAACAAATTCAGTATTGCCAAATCTTTGCTTTCTTTCTTTTTTTTTTTTTTTTTTTTTTTAAGCAAATATTGTTTTATGCAAACAATGTCTTGGCTTCTTAGTCTCGTCTTGCTTGTCCCCTTGCCCTGGGGCATCTCTTCCCTCCCTGTGTTATTTATAGGACACTGCTGTCCACAGACCTCTGCCAGGACAATCTGAGGACTGTCCCCAGCCAGCGCAGCCTTAGGTATGGCTACACCAAACAGGGCAGAGAAGTAGCTGAAAGGAGAAGATAAATGCAGGGCTTTATGTCAGAGAGAGATTCCCTAAAATCCCTGTCCCACTTGGGCCCCATATCAAGAGGCCGGTGTTGAATGATACCAAGGCATCAGTTGCTGAGCTCCAGAGCTGACAGAGTTTCCCAAAGTCACCGTGGGTCTGTGACAGCAAGGAACAAGCACCAGGGCTCAGAGACCAGCACCAGATTCAGCAGCTCATTACATGGGGTTTTATTCTCTGCCCCTAAGAATAGAAAAACACTTCTAATGGATGTGGTAAGCAAGAGACGTATCTCAACATCGGAAGAGGCAGCAAAACCCACAGAGGGATCCTCTGCCTGTGAAACCAGCAGTCACCTTTCCACCAGCTCCAGCCAGGCTGGGCTGAGCTCACCCTGAACAAAGCCACAGATTTTCTGTTTGAGAGAGCAACGCGTTACCTGGCGATCCCATTAAGCCATCAGTTCCCTCCTCATGGTACCACATTCCTTCCACCAGCACCTGCAGGAGCTTGTGGATGCAGTCTACACCTGCCTGTGCCTAACAGCAGAAATTAAAAGGCCTTTCTTTTATCTCCAAACCCCCAAGCGGTCCTAAATCTACAGCTTGCAGCATACACAACTCGGGGGGGAAGTGTGCGTGCGTGTCTGAAATCACACAAAGCCTGACGTTCAGAAAAGCATCGTCCTGCTGGCACACACAGATCAGCAACTGGAAACCCGAACAGCAAGGACAGAGGGATAACGACCAGACAGGCTCCAGCGTGCAGCCAGCGCTGCGGCACAGCCCCTCACGGCGCGCCGCCTGCCTGCACCACGTGTGTGTGTGATTTTTGTCTTGCTTTTGTGGCAGGCACAACAGGAGAGGTGCAGGGATGGCTGCGTGGTGCTGCTGTGGCTGTCTGTGTGCATCTCATGTGAGCTCACCGGCTGGCAGACAGCAGGAGCGCAGCGACATGCGGCTGGGAGTGGGGCTTGGGGCAATGCAGGACTGCACATGGAACAAACGGAAACAACCTCAGGAAAACTGTGGGACTTTCTCCTTTTCCTGCCTTTAATCTTACTGGCTTTTGGTGTTTGTGAGGTGGAGTCTGACCTGTGGCACAGGGGACAAGCAGGTTTGCTTCCAGACGGCTGCTTCCCTGGCTCCGCAAAGCGACCTAAGTGACACACGGGCTCATGCCAGTCCCTCTCCCCAGCTCTTTAGGAGGAAAAATTATCCCATGTTTCTCATCGTCTATCCTGAAATCCTCATGCCCTGAGCACTGTCCCTGCTGCCCCTCGCCACCACCTTGTGTCCCATCAACACCCCTGGGGAATAGTTGCGTGCCAGGGCAGGGTGCAGGCGAGGTGCCAGCCCAGGGCAGAAACAGATGCAGGACAGGAGGGAGGCGTGCAGGGAGCCTGCAGCAGCAGCTTTCACTCCTTGCTGCTCTACAAGCAAAGGTCTCCCTCCTCCCGTGGCTATAAAGGGGACCCTGGTGACCTCAGTGCCGACAGATGCAACTGGTTTGTGCAAAGCTGCCTGAGGGACGGGATCCTGTCTGTCCCAGCCCTCTCCACCAGTGCCCACCCTCCTCGCCCTGGCAGCCCTGGGGGATGTGAGTGACTTTGTGAGGCCGCTGGGACAAAGCTGAAGGCTTAGCCCTAAACTGGCCGGGGTTGATCAAGGGAGAAACTTATCGCTTTGTGATGCAGGGAGGGGATCAGAGGGGATTACCCCTCAATATTCCACAGTCTAGCATGACTTCAGTGGACTGAGGGAGCACCAGGGGGTTTAATATCTGTTCTGTCTCGACTGACACAAGTAGCAGGGAAAGAAGCTGGCTGTAAGAGCCCATGGGACTGCACTGGAGACAGCAAAAAGCACACAGTGAGATTGCAGGGAGCTGGGTCCCTTAGAGGGGAGAAAAATGACAGAAAAGAACCTCTGAGTGGTGAAGGAAAATGCTACAGCCTGGGGGCTTTGAGTCTCGAACGCACCCCACCCATCAGCAGCACCTGATGTCTAACAGCTCCCTTTTCAGCTTATTTTACTGGTCAGTGCTGTAGAACAAACAAAAATTTACCCCCAAACACCCTGACCACACACAACTGAGGTCCTAGTATGTCACTTTGTGCTCTCAGACCCGGTACAGCAGGAAGGATGGGGGAGCTCTGAGGTGATGCGTCTGCATTGTACGTGGTGGGATTAAAAATAATTTAAAAAAAATATACTAAAAAAGAGATGCAGCACCTCAATTTACAAGAGGTCCATGACAAAACTGTATCAAACTCTGGCCTAGAGCAGTCCAGCCTCAGAAGGGCCCAGACAACCCTTCAGGAACCTGTTTGAGCACAGAGGGTGCCTGCCATAACCCAAAGTCACACCAGCTTAGGCTGCTGATTGACGGGCTCTGCTCCAGCCCCGAGGGTGAACCTGCTGCTTCTGCTTGTTAAGACACGATCCTTGCAGATGACAACGCTGCGGGAGGAAAGTGGCACACACCTGTTCCCACTGCAGCAAGCCTGCCCTCCCCGCATGGAGGCAGCTAACTGCAGCCCCGCAGGCAGGCTCGGAGCTCCCCGTGCAGAACACGAGCTCCAAACTTAATGGGGTTGGATGCCAGACACGAGGGGAGGGCACAGGACCAGGAGCTTTAATGGAAAACTCCTCCCTGCCAGCTCAGGGAGGTGAGGGTGACTTTCTTCACCTGCCAAGTCTGTGCTGCAGCCTCAGGTTCCTGCACCGAAACCAACCCCAGGCTGTCTCAAGGGGCAGAAATCAGGCAGGGGGGAGCTAAGGCAGAAGGTGGGTACAACCTACTCCACAGGCCATAAGGCTGCAGTTCTCTCTGCACGGCAGCCTGGCTCCCTCAAGCCTTAGTACCCAAACCATGCCACCAGCCTGCCCTGAAACACACCACTTACCTCTCCGCTGACAGCCCCGCAGAGCAGGAGCAGAGGCAGTTGTGTGTCAGAGCCCTGCGCCTGCAGCCCCGGTGTGTGAAGCTCTCCTGCAACCTGCCCTGGGGTTGCTCTTACCTTTAAGCCCGTGCTCTCTGCTTCGGAGCCTTTGTCCACACCGGTGATGTAGATGCCCAAGGAATATTCCGCCCCTCCTCGGATCATAAGCCCCAGGGACTTCCCTTCATTCAGGACCAGATTGACCTGCAGAGGAGGAGGAGCAGATGCTGAGAGGTGTCCGGGAGCTGCACAAAAGCACCTCAGCGGGTCATGGAGAACTTGCAGCACCCATGATTTGGGTTTGCTTTGTCTTTTTCTGTGTTTCAGTGCCTCAGGGGCTCAAATGGGGCGGATGGGCTGATTGCGCTGGGAAGGTGTGGAGGATGGCAGCTCTCCGAAAACTTGGAAGAGAAGAGAAAGAAGGTGGAAAGGCGCAGGTGACAAATCCAGCAGGACAGCACTGCAATGGCAGGAGGTTAACGTGAAGGAGGCACAAAGCAGCACATGAGGAGCAGCGACATTATTCCTGGAGTGGTTTGGGACCCAGGGAAGGAGATGTGACTCAGCCAGGGACTGAGAAGCCACTCTGCGGGCTGGAGCCCAGCAAGGGGATCAGCCAGCCAGGGCACTGCTGGATGCCAGTGCTCCTTTCTCCTCCCTGTATTCTACAAAAAAACAGCCCTTAGTGTTAAGGACTAAAAACGTCAACCAAAAAACCAAGCTCTTGGTTTTACTTATGGCAAACACCTTTCACATCCAGGAGCAGCTCTCTGAGCTGAGACAAAACCCCAAAGCACCGCTGCCACTGATGGAGCGGTGCCAGTCTGCGCTGGCTGTGAACTCCCGCTGGCTGTGAACTCCCCCTCGCCCTGCCCGTGCCCTATGCAAATGTGATTGCACAGTGATTACCCACAGCCAGCCCGGCTGGGAAACGGCCCAGCTCGACTTTCTGCCCTTCTCTCACAGGGCACGACCGTAAGGGGCTGCCCCAGGCGCTCTCTGCCTGGAGGGAGCACGGAGAACAAGCAACAGAAAAACTGCTCCAGCGAGGACTTCATTGCAACTGCTTTACCAAGGAACACCATGGAAGAAGGGAAGAGCTGCTCTAACCCCAACACATCCTGCTGCCTGTCCCTGGAAAGGACCTCGGGGCTTGCAGAAGACCCAGTGGCACTCCTGCAGCTCATGCCTGCAGCAGGGGCAGTGCCCAACGCTCCCCATCACTGGCAGAGGGGCAGGCACCAACCACTGCTGCAAAGTTAAACTCCCCTCCAAATGCAGCCCTGCCTGTACCCTGGATTGTTCTGCTCCCAAACCCGAGCTCAGGCACAGAAATGTGACGTGCAGGTACTGACTGGGGACATCCAAACACTCAGACATGATCCGGTCACCGCTGGAGCCACCAGCACAGCCTCGTGTACCTGAAGCCTGGCTCCTACAGGTACCCGTGGTCCCGTCCATCTCACCCACCAGGACACCTCGCCCGTCCTCAGAGCATCCTGCACAGAAGGCATTCAGGAACCGCTTGCACAGCCACGTGCCTGATTATCTCTCATTAATAACACCAGGGCAGATGTTCCACCTGCGCTGCTCAGGACAGCACCACATACCACAGCAGATGCTCAGCGCTTTCCACAGTGCTCCGACAGCAGCAGCACCGTGCAGCACCGCCAGCTGCCCGCCTCCACCTCCCCTGCCCGCAGGGCCCGGTGCTGGGTGAAGGTTCAGGTGAGAATTTAGAGGGGATGAGCAAGCCTGTGTTCAGCTCCCGTGGGGGGTCTCAATTTAAAACGGCCTTTGTGCAGTCACGGCGTGACATTTTCTAAATTAATAACTCCAGGTTGGTGGTGTTATTTTTTTCCTTCCCTCTTTTGTCCCAAGTTTCAAGCCGATTCTGGAGAAAAGCAGACAGCAGGAATAAAAACAAACGAGAAAAGCCAAGACGCATTTCATACTGGCAGAAACAACCAGAAGCAGGCCTGCTTGTGAATGGGTTTTTATATTTAAACTCTTCATCCCTGTCAAATCAAAAGCTTTCACATTTACCTGGATGCAAAAGTCATTTCCAGCTTCAGTTCATTAATTAACCTGCCTTTCTGGAGGACACTGCATTATGCAGAGAGTTCAGCCCAGCTTTAGGGAGACTGGCAATGAAAATCCTTTTTATCTGGGTGGTTAAGCAGCCGCAGGACAGAAATCTGACTAGGGACTGGCAGGGAGTAGGAACTGCAAAATTATGTACTTTACGACATGGATGCCAAAACAGTCCCTGCTTTTCCATTCTGAGATCACAGCCGGTTGGAAGTTCCACTAACGCCTCATCAACTTGTGCTTTGTGGGGCCGTGGGCCAAAGCAGGGTGATCCCACAAACACGCCACCGCCGCTCTCAGCACAGCACCCACTGCTCGCACTCCGAGAACGGCTGAGCCTCGGCAGGCGAGGTGCAGGAGCTGTGGGAAGTTACCCACCTGCTTCGCCACCCTCGTCTGAGGCTGCACAGAACTGAAATCCCCTGGGTTAATCCCTCACCTGCTTTGCAGCGCACAAATTGCTGGAAACAATTTTCGGATTGAAGCATTATAAAGGAACCATAAAGACACCTTCATACTCCAGGCTGCACAGGAAAACTGGCAGACAACCTACCCAGCAGAGCATTTGCCTGTCAAAATCAAGGGCAGTTTAACTTTTTGTTTTTGACATTAAAATGTTGCTCTGATAGAACTACTGCATTACAGAAATTTCACTGTTTTTTTTTTTAAACCAGAAAAACATTAAACTTTTCCAAAATCTTTCTCTTTTCTCCCCATTTGTCCTAACAACATTCAGAGTTTGCCTCCGAATAGAATTTCTTCACCACAGCACTGCCATATATTTCAAAAACTCCTCAACTTTGATAAAAATACACGTAGCAGCAAAGCACACAAAACCACAGATCAGGATGAAAATAGCCTGGTACTGGCCAGTGCATCCCTCTGTGCATCCCTGAACAACAAATAAATTCACCAGCACTGCACTAAGGCTAGCAACGCAAGAAGCAGCTCAGTATCAAGACATTTACATTTCCTTTTAACACTGCCCGAGGGATTTGGAAGCTCGTCTCCCCACCCCAGTATCATCGAATTGAGTAAGAGATACTCCTTCAAAGCCGGTGTGGTGCTGTGAGATCTAGTTTATATCCACACACGTACCAGGAGGATCTAGTCTTCAAGAAGCAGCAAGTGGAAAGCAGTGAATACAGCCCCGAGCAATAAAGGTCTGAAAGACCTTCTTCCCTGCAAGCTCCAGCTGTATGGGAAAAAAATAAATTAAAATAAAATGCACTACTTAAAAATGTTACTGCTGGCAATCCGTGAAAGTTGGGTTGTTGAAGGCTTAATTGCATTTCTTAATTAACAACTACCTACTCCTCTCCAAATAAACGCTGCAGAAATTGCAGCAGAACCTCAGGCTGCTGGGAAAGCATCACGGCAGCAGGGGCTGGAGGAAAAAACTCTGAGAGCGTTCGGCTTATTGATAAACGGCAGATTTAGGGAATAGCTGAGAAATGAAGCGAGCGCACGCAGGCAGGAGGCTCGGTTTGATCAGACGGAGGACGGGCGAGGCAGGCAGGAAGGAGGTGCAGGGAGATGGCGCTGCAGGAGCCAAACCCCACTCTAAGCCGATTGCCAGGATGAAGCCCCTATCCCTGCTCAGGGGCTTAGGGATAAGGAGGAAGGCAGTTTGCTGAGTTTCTCAAGGGCCTGCTGCCTCCAGGAGGCTGTCTGCAGGGATGGGGCCTGCCACAGAGATGCTGTGAGGCTGCCCCTGGGGATGGCATCGTCACACCGCCTCCCCCAGGCATGGGACTGTCCCCAGCCATTGCAATGCCCACCGAGGGCACCTCTCATGCTCAAGCTCAGGCTGCGAGTGCGGCCACAGGGTGGGACGGAGGCTGTGGCACGGCTGCAGGGCACGGTCCGAGCCACGCTGTCCCTGTGGCTACACAGCACCCACCTCCTCCCCTGTGCTTCGCCAGGGCTGAGGCCAGCCCTAAGCTACCCCTGCACGTACAATGCGGCATTTGGAAGGTCAGGGACACAATTTTAATCTCAATTTCAGCACTGAAACATCTGCCTCCTGCTGCTGCAGGAAATGAAGAGGAAAAAAAAACACATAATCGATAAGGCGTTTGCTCTGAGTTGATACTTGCATGGGATTTCTTTTCTCCTGGTTTATGAAATTACCTGTTGACAGACTCAATTTTACCATTAGAAAAAGCACTTTCAGACAAGAATTGCTCTGCATCAGTACAATTCAGTGCACAACTGCATGACAGACTGAGGAGGTTCTACCCGTGCCGACAGCTATTTCCATGCCATTACTGCTAACATGCGACAAAAACAACACTTAAGGGGGCTCGCGGGGCTCATCTCCCCTCCTGCTTATGGAGGGAACCCCACCGCCTCATGTCTGCACACCGTGCCGAGGTGTGAGCCCACCTCCTGTGGCACAGCGGTGACACCCAGCGCAAGGGGCCAGGCAGGCCAAAACAGCAGCACCGCACGATGGTCTCCAGGCCAGGCCATCCACCCAGCTGTTGTTAAGCCCTGCTGGGACCTGTAGTCATCATGGCTTTGGGCATAAACATCGCTTTTGGGTGTTGTTTCTGCTCAAAGTGCCTGAAGTAGCGAAGGACAGCACCACCAGCATGGGTTGACCTGAGGGCTGTGCTGAGGCGAGGCCTGCCAGGGCAGTGTGGCCCAAGGCAGAGGGGTAACTTTTACCCCAGGGCCTGAGGGACCAGCCACCCATGGCACACACTCCAATCTCCACAGAAACCCTGCAGGCAGGTGGGGAGGTGACCATGAGTTGGCAAGTAGCCTGGGCAGGCCTCTAGCCACAGAGCCAGCAAGGTCAGAGCAGGCAAACAGCAGGAGACGTGGGGAGCCGGGCCGCTCCGCGCTGCAAACGTCATCACAAGCCGAGAGAAAGAAATCCGTCCTTATCTCCTGCATCTCTTATCCTTCATGCTCAAGTAGTCACCATCAGCCTCCCGAAAGCATTCAAGCCACGCAATGTTATCACAGATGTATTTTTCCTTTTGTTTTTTGTTTTTTTTTTTTTTGGTAACAAACATAGCTACTTTTGAACACAAAATTGCCTGGAGGCAGAGACATTCTCATTCTCTTCTTTGAGTATATTTTTCTTTCTTTTGCTGCACCAAAAGCATAAAGGAATAAGCAGCTCCCCTGGCAATCGGCACATTAGAGCAACAATTCAGCTGATGAAATGGCATTTCTCGGGGAATTAGCAGTGCAACACTTGCAGAGCATTTCGTCTTCCTCCCAGCTCAGCAGCACCTATGAGTTTTTGCTGGCTGATGGTTTCCAAAGTGCTTTTAATGAAATAAGCTGTTGGTCCCAGAAGTGCATCAACGACAATTCACAGCATAAGTGGTCTTTGCTGTTGTCAAAATCCCAACGGTTTGAGCCTGAGCAGATCATAAACATTAACCTGCTCTGAAACGTGGGGTGACCACTGCAAGCAGGTCCCACCTCCCCAGCAAAGAGTTTGCTTCCTCTGTTGGGATGCTGCTGGGGGACTGCGTCCTGCTGCTGTGTCTGTCCTGGAGATGGACAGCTCCAGGAATGTCCCCTGAGCTCTGCAGCACTGCAAGCTCTTCATTTCAAACTAGCTACTGCCCACCATCCCTGGCTACTTCACCTACAGGGAAGATGTGCACAGGGTGCACAACAAACCCACTCATTCTGTAGGGAAGGCTGGCTGTTTGTGACCACAGGAAACCAGTAACAGGAAAAACTTGGAAATACGGCCATCTCTTCAACCATGGACGTGGAAAGCATCGAGATTTGCAACAACTTGCACAACCACAGGTGTATACGTGCCTGCATCTCCTTCATCCCTCCATTCCCATTAGCTCTTGCACCCCTTGTGCCTTCTCCTTAGGTATTATTCATACTAGGTCAGGTCTACACTGAGTGATTGACCCAGGTCTTAGCATCCACCTCCTGCTTGTCCATGCAGAATAGCTCCTGACCCAAGCTGCATTTTGGCCCAGAACCCCTGCCTGGAAAGGACTGTGAAAGCAAAGTCAGTGGACAGCCCCCTGGTAGCTCCCCAAATCCCCATAACGCTTCCTTTCACCGCCGAAAGCAAAGGAACCCCAGCGTCCACACAAAGATCCGAAGCCAAGGGTGAGCAAAGCACCAGCAGTGCTGGCTGCCTTCTGTGCTGAACGTGTGCTGTAGCCAGGCTCCCCGAGGAGGTGAGCCTGCCGGTGAGCCGAAACCCCCCCGACCCGGCCGCACACCGCTGCAGCCCATCTGCTCGGCGCCCCCACGCACCGCCGGGTGCCGCCGATGGCAGGCAGCCACGCGCCCGTCCCTCCGCCGCCAGACAGATCGCTTACGCTGCCACACGCACGCCAGCAGCAGCGGTTTCCATTTCAAGCTTTTTGATAATGAATGCTTCTGGCTGCAGATAAGCAAACTTGTTAAACTACGCTACAAAAATCCATCCTTTCAGCAGGAACAGCAGCGCTGGGGAAGAAAGGTAGCCAGACAGGGATATCTCTATTGCCTGATGAATGCAGGACGCCTCCACCAACCTCGAATTTAACCTTGCAAAAGCTGGAAACATCTCCTTAACCATGGCAGCACTGCAGGTTTACTGAACTGTAGCAAAGCATTAACAAAGTTCCTGGTTTACATCCTCCTGTGTAGGGCTGAAGCCTGATCTCTGCCCATTTTCCCAAACAGCACCTGCTAGAGAGCTTTTGCGTCTGTGTTGCAGGACATTCAGATCGATTAGCAACAGGAGAGGGGGGTGGAAAAACCCACTAATCCCCAGCCTTGCCCTTAGGATGTAAAGCCATCCAGAAATCAAACAGCCCGCAGGGATACCCATCAATTCCAGCTGACTGGGCTGAATTAACCAGGGACAGGTTGCATTTATTTGCATGATATCTGTGAACAGAATAACCCCATTTATAACAGCAATATATAAACAAACACAAGTGGAAAAGAAAAAAAGCTGGAGGCAGACTGCTCCCCTGTTCTGGGGCATATTTTCGTCTCTCAGTGGTGCACAGAAACGGCAGGACAAAACGACTCTGTAAATTCATGCCCTGAAGCACGTGTTCAGACCAATAACGTGCAGTCACACCAAACCACCCCTCTCACAGCCACTGGCCAGGTTGGGCTCTCGCTGCCAGCCAGCCTTTGATGATGGTGGGGCTTGCTTTCACTGCCCCACATCACGTCTGGAGGAGCCAAGGGCCAGGCACAAGCTGCATGGGGCTCCTGGGGGTCAGATGGGAACAGCAGTGGCAGCTGTGATGAGCCACATAGGAGCGATGCCAGGAGAAGGTGGAGTAGGTGCCTGCTCTCGTGATCCAGCACCGTCCTCTGTATCAGATCATTACAACCCATTTCTGTGAGCTTCAAATATTTTCTGCAATTGCAATCGACTCTTCCCCAGGTAATAGAGGGGTGCTCGTGCCCTGCCATGGGATCAATGCCTGATCCTCCATTAGAAGGAGTTAAAGGGCCCAGCCTGCAGGAAGGCAGTGCCAGGGAATGGAAGAACAAGCACAGATTTGGGAAAAGCCAGGCACACAGCGAGGTTCTTCACTCCTCATGGCTCGTCAAAGAGCTGCTGAAGGCAGCATGCCATGAGCTGGGAGCACCACGAGGCCTGGGCACTGCACCCAAGGCTGGCAGATCTCCTCAGTGCTCTGCAAGTGCAGCGCTGCCACAACGAGGCATCACACTATGGCACCAGAGCACAGCTCAGAGCGAGGAGTACACCGAGGTCCTGCAGCCAGGCTGAGGCCAGGATGGTGCCACACTTGGAGCTAGGGCCCCTCGCACCTTGGGAACGAGTTTGGGCAACAGCATCCAAGCCATGGATGCTCTTAGAAGTTTAATGTGGCCTTCATTCAACTTGGCTTGAATTCCCTTCCAAAGCAAATGAAGCTACGGTAATTAAGGCTGGTTTAACTTGTAAAGTTCACTCATTTTCTTGTGCACCCCCGCGATACAGCTCTATTGAGCTGAGGACGACAGCAGAGAAGAAGAGAGTGCTCTGGTCTGACAGCAGCTCATGCAGCAGCCACGCTGCCAGAGAGCCCCACAGCACCCTCAGCACCCCTCCCTGGAGATCAAACGCTTGGGAAGGGACTCGCACAGCTGCAGGCTTCTGAGCATCTCGTGTTGTTGCACAGCAAGCTGTAAAGGAACTACGTGCAGAAACACCCCCTACCTGCAGCTTCAAAGAGCCTCTGCGTGCTCTGCAGGGGCTGTATCAAGGTGACACGGAGTGGTAGGGGGTGGGGGACAACAGCAAGCCAGCAGCAGTTTCTCTTCTTAAAGTAAAAATAATGTGCCCTTCTCCCTTGTGGCCCATATGAATATTTCATCAGCAAACTGCCTCGTCCTGAATTAGATTTTTCCCTCTCTGGCTGAGTTGGGAGGCCCCAGCTTACAGCTTTCCAGGCTGAGCTGAGGACATCTGGGGCAAACAATCAAAGTGCTGGGGGCAGCCAGAGTGATCTCAGGATAACCAGAAGGAAATATGTTGAGGCTCCAGGTAAATCCATGCCTTTGGGCAGCGCTCACTCCTGTGACAGTACCTGGATGTCCCACAAACACCAGAAATACCATGGGACAAACAAGTTCCCTATCCGTCACTGCTGAGAGGAGTGTCTGCTTCTCCAGCCCATGCCCCATCGCGAGGGCATCATAGCGCTGTTCTTCTGCACCTGCAATGAGTCTCAAGGTCTCTGTGCACAAGAAGCACAAAGTAGAAGAAAACTAAATCCCCAAAATGAGATATTGCACAGTGAACACGCAGCCAGGTGCCTTCGCTTATTATATGGCCTGTCTCAAGGGATGATGGGCTCGTGGTCAGAGATGGGAATCAGACACGCTGATATCCTTTCTGTTCTGCCACAGGCCCACCACTGGCCAGACCCTGCCAACTCCCCTGGGCACCAGGATGAAAACCCTTCCCCTTCTGCTTTATTTTCACTTGCCAGGGCTTTGCACAGGCACCGCCCAGGCCCCTCCTGGCTCTGCTCGCCTCTCCCCAAGAGGAAAAAGTAAAGTATCTGTTTTATTTTATAGCAACTTTGGAAGAAAAATTTTTTGTTTGTTTGTTTATTTGCTTGCTTGCTTGTTTGTTTGTTTTCCTTTACTTAGGCAAAACTGCCAAGACACCCAAGAAAGCTTGATGGAAACACCTGAGGAAATATGTGAAAGGCCAGCAGAAGGGCAGTAATGCGTGTTGGGACCCAGCCCTCCGCACCCACAGGCCCTCCCGACCAGGACAAGTCAGTCTCCCGCTGAGCATATGAGCAAAGGGCCTCCAGGCAAAACAGCAACCTGCCTGGGAAAAGCCTGACGAGCAATTTCTCATTTAACTGCCCTGACAGCACTCTCACTGCCAGACAAGTCCGTGTCTGGACAGCGCCTCGTCTCCAGCTCAGGAAGGATTACGGGCTCAGGCTGTGCTTGCATCAGACGGGACCAAAACCAATCCATCTTGCCTCACACAGCTCCCCGGTGGAAACTGAGGGAAAGCTACAGACCCAGGGAGGAGAATGGGACACAGCATATCCTGCTGGACAGGCTGCCCTAAGGGAAGCCAGAATATGAAAAGGAAAATCTGCAAAAGCCATGAAGAGGCTGCCACTCACACGGTAACCGTGGACGGGCCCGTAGGGGGGTGGCTGCCCCCAAAGCTCACCTTTTTCTCGTCGCCCTCCTGCAGCAGCTGGAGGTGGCTCCTCTTCTCGCTGTCGGTGCGCAGCGAGCTGTTCTGGTGGTGCGGCAGGCCCAGCGGCGGGGACACGCTGCGGCCCTGCGGGTCCACCCAGGTGTAGATGTGGTTGGTGACATAGCCCCCGGGGATGCGGCCCACCGAGTGCACGGAGAGGTTCAGCTTCTTGCAGCCTTTCAGGAGCTGGAAGACAAGCCGAAGACAAGAGAGGTTAATGCCCACGGAGGCACGGGACGACCTGGCTCAGGGCTGTGGAGTGCCACAGCTTCGTCTCTCCTTGAGAGTGAGAGATCTCTGTTGGTGGCTGCAGCACGGCTGGAATGACTGAGCTATAGAAAAAACTAGTGAAAGGTCTGGGATTTTTATATTCTCTTGAACTACAGCAGGCCCCAGGCCATGCTGCTGCTGCCAGAGCAAATACGTTCTCCCCACCAGCCAGGCAAAGAGCAGCTGAAGCCGAGTCCAGGAGGCAGGCTGGGCCGTGATATGCCTGGGTTGCGGACTGAAACCCAGACTGAGCCTTTTTGGCAGCCTCAGAATGGGGTCAGAGCAGGGCAAGGGTCATTGCTTGGGGAGAACAGCACTGCTGGTCCCCCCCAGCTTGATCCCAAACCCCATCCTGCTGCCAGCAGCAGGCACCACTCAATGATGCACACAGAAATTCTGCCTCTGTTGCCATTTCGTTACCAGCCCCCCTCCCAGCACAAGCAGCCAATTAGCGAGTACAGTCATTAACAAATATATAAATCTGTTTAAGACAGCACGCACCAAGCTGGCCTTGAGATCCAGATAAGGCCATTTGCAATTGCTCCTCTGGCTCCCCAGCTTCCACTGCAAGGAGCTGACAAAGCTTTTATCAAAACACCATTAACATTACAGGAGCCCTCCCTGGGGACGGCTCCAAGTGCTGATCCCTTCTGAGGCCTCAGAGACATCACCCGGGACCTGCTCTCATAAAGGAGCTGCTTTGTTTTCTTCCATACGTGCGTCCTTGTGATGAGATGCCCCCGCAAGGTCTCCTCTCCCCACCAAGCAAAGATTGTGATGGGGAAGAGCGAACGCCAGCAGCTCTTGGGGAAGGAGGAATATCGTCAGTAACACCGGGCTGGCTGGGCCCCAGCTCTGACCTGGCACCGCTCCTGGTCCTCCCTGCCAGAGTGAGAGGATCCAGCTCGCCAATTCCCCGCTCAGCATCTCCGTCCCGCACAGCAGTTCGGCTGCCGGTCGGTCACACGCTCCCAAGGTCACCGCGTGCCTGGAGAGCTGAAGCGAGGACCACGAAACCAGCAGCCCCAGCAGGACAAGCACAGAGAGCTACAACAGCCCGGGCTGCTTGCTGAGCCTGTCCCCATCCCTTTAGCTCCCCCAGACCCCATAACACACAGCCCGGGGTGCTGCATCATCCCATGGCAAACTCGTCGTGCACCTCCCAGGCTACCCAGAGCAGCAAGCTCTGCTGCAGGTAGGTCAGCCCTTCTGCAGCAGACAGCAAGCTTTAGCTAATTGATACACACCACCAATTAATCAGTCTTCCAAAAATAAGCAAATCAGGAGACAAATCACTCCTTGTGGTTTCACTCTGGGTTCTGTCCTGCCAGGGGTACCACGGCTGTGTCCCTGCACTTTTACACCTCGCTTCTCACCATGCCAGCAGCCAGCACCGGGATCCCCAGCCCCACCTCTGCACTGGGGACTTGTCCCAGCCCTGCCACCAGCCGTCACCCTGTCCCTGCAAGCTCACAGAGGCCAGGGTGGCTGGCTGAGAGCAGAGCAGCACGCTGCAGTGCTTCAGGGCACAGCTCAGCTCAGCCCAAAGCCCTGCACGCAGCCCTAGGACACTGCACCCACGAGCAGCGGTGGCAGGGTGGTTCTCACCTGCCCTACAGCCACCAGTGCAGTGTGATCCCTGCTTTCTGTGAGGAGCTGCACCCCGTCTCCTGTCTCATTATTCATCCATTCAGACCGGAGCCATTTCTATGAAATCCTCTTCTAAGCCTGAGCAACGTTTATGTAACTAGGTACCGAGATGGCAAAACAGCACTGAGAGCCCCCCGAGGAAAGCCTCGTCTCCAAATGAGGCTGCAGCTCCTCATCAGGCACCAGCAAACGAGGATAATGTGATCAGCCCAAACACATGGGGTGACCAAACCACGTCCCGAGGGACACAGGGTCCAGTCCCCACTCCATGCATCCATCCTGCCTGGGCTAAATGTCACATATCAGAAGCACGGGGACAGCAGGGCTGCTCTCTGCACACACAGCCAACTTCCCCATGATGAGAGGCCAGAAATTTACAAGGGACTTTTTGTGTTTCTCTGCAGTTCCCTTGACAAGGCCACCAGGAGATGGGATCACCGTCAGCACGGAGATGTTTTATGCATAGGGGTGACTGCAGAGCACCAGGAGGCAGCAGCACAGCTACAGGAGGAGCTGGCAGGAGAGGAGGGAGCAGGAGCTGGTGGTGCCGTCGGGATGCTGCTGCTGACAGACCCCACGGAAGGAGCGGTGATGGCTGGGGCTGTCGTGATGTCCTCAGCAGGTTTCCAGGCATGAAGCAGGTCCTGCCCACCGCAGTGCTCCCCTGGGATCACCCCCAACACGACCCCATTTGGAGCATCTGTTAACAAACCCTCAAGGCCAGCTGCTGGCTCCTGGGGCTCTGCTCTGCTCAGCTCCAGCCTCCCAGGACCCAGCTGGGCTTGCCCTGGGCAAGGCACAGCCCATCCTACCCTAGTGCTTCAGCTAAAGGTAAAGTTTGTTTTAAAAAATAATTTGGTCCTACGAGCCCAGTGTGGTTTCTGCCCAAACCCTGATGGAATTGCTCCACTTGCTCTTAACTTCACAGGCAAGGGGCTCCTAACAAACCCCTCCTCCCTCAGCTTTTACAGGCAACTCACCCCTTGCTTCCTTCAAGCTGCGTCATTACACGGGGAACTTAATTACCAGGGACAGCCAATTAATCAGCCTCTTAGCACCAACAAATGCATCCTGTTACCTAGACAGGATCTTTAGTGCAACACAAACAACACTTCACTGCCAACAGCACCAACCCTCCTCCCTCCCTTGCCTGGAGGATGCTTAAGCACAGCTCTGAGATGCAGCTGGAAGCACCGTTGTAGCTGATTTACAAGAAGAGATTTGACTCATGGTTTTGCATCAGCTTGAAAAGACTTTATTTTTAATGTGAGCCTGGGTTTGTACCAGCTCAGGGGGTAAATCCCTTAGCCGTGAGTACAAACAGCGAAGGGAATCTGCTTTTCCCCTCCACCAGGAGCACAGCCCCTGTTTGAGGGGGGGAGAGCAGGAGGCTGAGGAGCAGGAGGCTCGCTCAGCACCACCTGTGTCCTCCCTCAGGCCACACGAGCCTTGTCAAACATCGGAGGGAGGCCGGCACAAACGGCTTCTCCAACAGTGACCATTAAAGTCCATTTTGCTCAAACACTTGGGCCTCCAGGGGACTTTCCATCCACGAGGCAGCCACTAGCAATTTAAACACAGGTTGGTGGGCTGTGAGCAGAAGGGAAGCAAAGCAGTGTTTTCCCTCGGATGGCAGCACCACAGGTGTCCCATGAAGCACAGCAGGCAAAGGAACAAGATCTGGCATGAGCCTATAAAAGCTTGGCAGGCAGAGCTGCGAGATGAGGAAGCATCAGGTGAGCCAAGTGGGAGAAGCTTCCATCCAGAGACAAATCCCTGTCAGCTGCTCCGGTGAGCACCAAGGGATCAGAGCAGCTATCCATTTTCCTGCACAGGGAAAGTTTCTCCTCTTCACCCTTTAATTTACTTTTTTTTTCTGGCTTTACCAAGGCTGGTTTCATCCTCTGGTTCGCACAGGTTCCCCTCCGGGTACCTGGGGAGATGAAACCCAACATGCTTGGGAGAAACAAAGGAAAAGTGATGCTCCCAGAGGCACAGGAGAGACCCCTGGGGCAGAACCTACTGGGAGCCCATTCCCTGTAGGCACAGGGCTCTGTGGGATCGGAGCCCTGATGGGAAGGGACCACCTCGACACTGCACAGCCTGTGACCCACCTGGAGGTGAAGGGCTGAGGCCAGTTCCCATCCCACGTGCAAAGCCGACCCCACAGTGCCACCAGGCTGTGTGGCAGCCCCACCGGCTGGTTAGCCACTGGGCTCCCCCACAGGGCTGCCAGGCAGCAGAGCTGAGCATCACCACTGCCTTTTGCTATTTCCCATCCCTGGGCCTTGACTGGGAGCAGCCTTTAGTCTCTCTGTAAGGAGAAATCATCACCCCGTTTTGGAAAGAAAGTGGAGGCAGCCCCAGCAGCGAGTCCCCTCCAAACTGCATGATCTGGATTGCCCATCCAGGCACCCAGGAAGGCTTTCTCACCATGCCTGGTGCACACAAGAAATGGGTGCCCTCCCCTGCACCTCCCTGTTTAGCCCCTCCAGCTGTTCTTCAAACGGTTACAGAATGCCTTGGGAGCAGGCACCCGCTGAAGGAGGCTGTAACCCCAATGCTGGATCCAAAGAGGAACCCAAGCGACCACCCTAGCGGAGCATTTGCAGTGAGTTTCTTACAACATCACCTTGGTCCTGCCGATTTTTATTGCTTCAGCACTGAGACAGAATGAGAATTTAATGGGGCTGTTTATGCCTGCTGCTGCACCACCATGGGCATTAGGGCCAAAGCAATGCCAGGTGCTGCTGGGACCCCCGCGGCTGCATGGAGCTCCCACAGCACTGCTGATCTGCAGCTCAGGACACGGCCAGGTGCTGGAGCATCCCAGGGAAGCGACTGCAGAATGAGAGCAAAGTCTTGCTTCTAATAAAGGAAAGTGGCAATAGCTGGCATGGAAAGAAGAGCCATTTCAGGGGAGGCGAGCAGCTCAGCCTGGTGGCACTGGGGGATCCGGGCTGAGCCAGGAGAGGAACCGAAGCTCCAGCAAAGAAGCCAAGCCTTGGCATCCTTCTGCTGGAGCTTCAGCAGCCCCACCTGGAATCGTGCTTTGCAGCCTTCATTTTCCATCCTTGTCCTTGCTGTAGCTGACATCAGAGACCTCTAAGGACTGCTCACCTCCACCCTGCTGTCCCAGGGTCATTGTGTTCCATTTTAATTCCTTGGGGCTGGTGAGAAAAGGGCAGCTGATGACCTGGGATCAAATGTGCTAGTTCACTCAGACCATGCAGGAAGCTTCCTTGACACATCCTTCCCTGCCATCACACAGGCATTTTGGCCAGCAGGGACACTACCTATGGCAGAGGACAGGATCTGTTTTCCAGCTGGTCTTCCATCAATCAGCAGGAATCATTTCTCAGCCCTACCACGTGGACTTCTCCCACCTTGTACCTCCTGCAGTGTTACACAGGGTCCCCAAACCCCTCTGAGCAGGGGGTTTTTGGCCAGCTGCACCAGCCCCTTGGTGAAGGGGGCTTTATGACAGGTTCCCATCGTTGTCCCCCCCTCCACTTCAGCCTTCAGGCTGCTTGCCCTGTGCCTAGCAGCTGCTCCAGCATCAGGCACTTTGCCTTTCCCTGCTCCCAAGGTGCCACAGTGCTGCCAAGCTGGCACAAGTCCCCTGACCTCAATTTTGCTGTCAGCCCTGCTCATAAGGCACAGCGAGGTCCTGGACCCCCCTCAGCATCAGGAGAGGCACCAACAGCACGTGAGAGGGCCAGCACCTGCCCGTATGAATGAAGTTCTTGCCATAAACAGCTCACCCCAGCCCTCTGGGGCAGAGGGAAAAGCTCACCAGACCTGAGCTTCCCCCCAGCAAAGAAAATGTGGGGCCCATGGAGAGGCAGGACAGGCTCCGGATGGCAGCAACACAAAGGAGAGCTGCTCCACCAAGTCTGCACCCAGCGACTGCAGAGATAACATCACAGAAACGAGCAGCACAAAATGGGCATACTAAACCTAACCCATTTACAGTGGACCATTAAATAAAAGAATTCCACCTCCTTAATCCCCTCTGCAGCATCAGGCAGCGCAGACTTTCCTTTCTGGAGCTGTTTCAAGGACCTGCACCACGCTGCTCGTGCTGCTGTGCTCTGCTTCTGACTTGGATATTTGGCTCTGTCCCACCTATAATGCATTGGAAGACCACAGCGTGAAAGCTTTAACACTGGCACCACAATGCACGAGCACACCTGCTCGAAGGGCTTAAGGAAATAATTCAACCGAACGTGGAGACCAGCGCCAAAGCATTTAGCAGGGAAACAGCCACCAATTGCCCAGAAATATTATTAGAAAAAGCAAGTGCCAGAGAGAAGGGCAGACTGATTCCATGGAGCCACCGATCCTCTGACAACACGTTATTTAATTACCTATCAAACCCTTCGGGAGTGAGGTAGACTGCTTAAAATAAACAAGGAAGGGAACACATCTCGTGTACTCACTGGTAGTACCTTTGCAAACACACACCACAGCGCGTTCCTCGCTGAGACCTGCTGCCAGCTGCCACCCTCCCGAAACCCATCTGTGCCCAGCAAGCCTCACGCTGCCGAAGACTTTCCCCCTTCCACCTTGAGAGCTTTCCCCTCATTCTTTCCACTCGAAGGGAGCTGAAAGGCTGTGTAAAAACATCTTCCATGCCTTCCCCCCCCCCCCAGCAGGAACACAGATGTCAGGAATGAATGGCAATTAATCACCAGCACTCTTCTGGCAGCTGGAATAAAATATGCGTCTGGTACAGATACAGCCCACTCACTTACCTCCGCCGCTAATGAAATGAGCAATCTATTCCAATTCACTCTCTTAGTGGGTAGATCAGTCTGAAACAAGCAGCATTAACCGTGAGCCATCCTCCCCCTTGCTGCAGCCACTTTCTTTCTGATAATAGACTCGCCGGGGCTGCTCGGCTGCTCAGATAATGGGCATCCACGCACTCGCTCCATTTGCAAGCTAGAAAGGTCAGCGGGGAGGTTATCGATCACTGAAGGACCATGCAATTTCATACTAAGTCCAAAAAAGAGTGAGGCAACAGGCTTGAGAGAGGGAAAAAAACTAAAGGGGAGAGAGAAATGCAGAAATACCAGAGGATGGAGGCAGAGGGAGCTTTTACAGCGTGTAACAGCACCATGGAGGGAGCAATTTGCAGAAGTTTGTCTAAATGCTGTTTCCTGTGCTCCCCTGGGACGTGCTGTGGGATTTGGGTGGACCCAGGCAAGTTTTAAGCTCGGGGAGCCGGCAGGGGTGAGCAAAGCCACCTCGGTGCCAGTGGGAACGAAGAAGTTCCCGTGCCTGCAGTGGAGGTGAGGGGACAGACCCCGTGCAGGGAGACTGCCAGAGGTGTGTTTGTGAAACAGTTCCTCTGCAGGATGGACAGGGCAGGAGATGGCCCCAGCACCTTGCTCCAAGCACTGTCTGCAGGCAGGACGAGTAAGAGGCTGCTACAGCTGCAACTAACGCCTTGGCTAACGCCAAATCCACCAGGTGCTGTACAAATGCATAGGGAAGGGCTGTCCCCTGCTGCAGACCGCAGCCTGTAGCTGTAAATAAGATGCTTGGGACCAAGTGCACGTCCTCACCCTGCCTGACAGCGGCTGGGGAATGGCTTCAGCACTGAGGGGGCTGGGAGAGCCTGCACCAACCTCCCTGAGGGGCTCGTCCTGCGCAGGATGCGTGGCTGCGGCCACGGGGATGAAGAAAAACGGTGCAAGGGAGAGGTGACAGGCAGGAGGAGAGCGAACGAGGGATGGAGGGGAAGAGGCACCCCAGATAGAGTGCAGGAGGAGATGAACAAGAGGAAGGCAGCGGGTGACAGGCACAGGGATGGACAAGAAGACCTGCAGGAGGCACGGTCCAGCCTCTTCCCCTCTGCCAAGGCAAAGGTGACAGCAGTTTGGTTTTCAAGCAGCTGCACTTATGCAAATATATGCAAATGGATGCACAACTATGGTGACTGCACACATTTAGCCCCGGGGTGGCAGGAAGCCCATGTCCCTTTCACCTGGGAAGGTCGAATGAAATCTTAGCCCCGGGGACTTCTCGCTGACATCCCCTCCCTGCCTCAAGACAACAGCTCCGTCACCTCCTGCCCCCTCAAAGCCGGTCGCCGCCCAGCTCATCCCTCACACGAGTCCAGACAGCTTTAAAAGCAGCAAAAACTTCAGAGCTTTATTTCAAGGTAAGCCTGGAAATTTGTCCTGTGCTTTCTGAAAAAAAAAAAAAAAAAAAAAAAAGATGAAGGCAAGTCCTCCCTCCTGTTTTTTCCTCTTCCCTCTCCATACCAAACATCACCGAACAAGTATTAAATATCACAAGAGCCATCAGCAAACCCAAATTGCCTAGCTATGGTTCATTACCTGGTGAGAAGCTGACTGTGGAAGAATCTAGGTGGAGAAATGAGCCAGACCCCTGACCGAGCTCCGGAGGAAACGCAGGCAGTGCCTGCAGGGGGCAGGGGCCCTCCTGCACATCCCACCTTGGGGGCTCCGATGCGGTTTCTGGGTCCAGCAGTGAGGAACCGGCAGGAGCTGCGGGCTGCCCCATCCCTGCGCCAGGAGGACTCAGGGGCAGTCAGATGAAACCCAGCCAAATCCTTCCAGCAGACACGCTGTCAGTTTAGGAGAGGGGATTTAGAGCCCAATAACTCTCCGGAGAGACATGGCATTGAGGAAGGTGTCAAGAAAATCCATCATCGTCCCCGAGGCCAGAGGAAGTGAGTAAGAGAGATTTTAACTCCCCGGCTATGCTGCACATCAATGCTTTCATTTTCCTCTAACAGAGGCTGGAGGGAAAGGCAGGTTTTTATCCTTTGGGTTATCGTATCAAGCTCTCTACTGAGACAAAACTCTTTATTTACAAGGAGCACACCAACACCATTTGCGCTCCAAGAACTGAAGGATGTCCTAGCAGCACTAACCCCGATGGACACACCGATGCCAGCACCAGGTACTGCCACCCTCCTGTTATGAAAGGAGTTATGATGAGGTCCTCAACCACCTTTTTCCTCAGCACAATGCTGAGGAAATTTCATTAGGGCTGATTGTAATGATGATTTGCTGGTGTAACGGAGGGAAACCCCATCTCTGCAGGGCCAGAGGACGCTCCCCACACTCCACGCTACCTACAACATTAATTGGACCAGCTCAATTAGTGCACAGTGACAGGCATCAATCCCCAGCCGGACCCTGGGTCCCAGGTGAGCTGGCCCCTCGAGCCTGCCCCATGGTGTCCCCAGCTCTGTCCGTGAGCCGAGGGCAGCGCTGGCTGCTCTGCCACGAGCCCTTCCCTGCCAGGAGCAGAACTCATTTCAAAGGCAGATGCCTCCGAGTCCAGGAGCGACCTCTTTCCCATCCCCTTTTTCCTGGGGAGGGATCCTGGTGACATTACACCTCCCACCTCCATCCTCTGAGCTCTGAGAGTTAAAATGGAAACCGCTCGCAGGACAGAGCAGCAAACACCTGCAGCACTGCAGAGCCCCTGCCCCTGCCTCCTGCCCCGCGGGGGCTTTTGCTGCGTGCAGTTCTGGGGGTTCAGTTTTTAAGCAGGTCCAGAGACCGAGGAACAGGTTACTGCTGCTGGGATAGATGCCACTCACATCCTTTTCTGTGCTCCAGATACCGGAGAGATCCCTTGGGAAAGGGAGAGGTTTCTGGCTCTGGATCAGTGACTTTAGACTAGAGCTAAGGAAGCAGGCATAAAGGAACAGGGCTGACACCTACAGAACCAGGGCACCGACGTACTGCTCTTCCTCCCCACCCACCCTAACCATCACCATCTGTGATGATCCACAACTCGGAGGGTTAAAACCCAAGAAACAAGCTGTGTTCCTTCCTACCAGCTGTTATAATCGCGCATGAAGTACAGTGGTGATTACTGACTACAGCAAATAAGCAGTCTTGGATAATCAATTAATTGGGCATCACAGAAAACACTGAAGTGAGACTCACGTTCTTGTAAGCTGCCTGGGAAGCAAAATTGTTGTAGATTCACTTCCCAGGCTCAGGGCTGCAGGTCTCTGCCGTCTCCCCAGGGTCTCAGCAGTGCCACGATCCTGCGAGGTACCATGGCCACTGGGACCACCTGGCTGGCCATCAAATGGCTAAATGAACAGAACTGGAATCTCCTTTTTTTTTATTTCTGAGCTCTCAGAGGAGGAGATGGAAAGGCTGCTTTGGGAGGCATGGAAACCCCCAGCAGACAGACAGAAACTCACCGGGATTCAGCCTGAGACAGACAGAAGGACCACAGAAGCACCATGCTGCGCAGGACGGCTGCACACAGGTCAGCCCGGCTGTGGGGTTTTTGTCAGGCTCCTCTGCTGATGCTAACAGCCGGGCAAACGCAGAGAGATGAGGCAGGGCAAGCGGTCTGATGGCAAGAAGCAGAGCAGCTCGTGCGAGGCTGGCTGTAACTCATTTAGCCCAATCCTCAATCAGCAGTGAGGCTTCACACCCACTCCTCTCCCCTTCCCCAAGGCTTTCAGGACATGAAAACCCACTGCAGAGCAACAGAAGTAAGGGCTGGGGGGGAAAAAGGGGAGTGTGAGCTTAACACAAACACCCAAGAAAAGGAGAAATACCTCCCTGTGTAGTGCTCTCACGGTCTAAACCCAGAGACACCTGGACAAAACCTCACAGCTTTACTAATAAACTTTCAGCACGACCGCATCGATATCAGGTGCGTGCTGCGGGAAGGCTGCTGAAAGCCAGGCGAGTTCTAAAAAGATGCCAGGTAATACAAACTTCTCCCCTTACGCCATAATTCAAATTACAGTGATCTTTTTCTAAAGTGCACTCCCGAATGCTGGAATGATAGAGCTCTAATTGTAATGGAGTCGTTTAATTTGGATTTGAACGGAACAGCACAGAGCAGCCAAGACATAAAACTCCACTACCAACATAAAGGTTAAGAAGCTGGCCATTAAGTGAATTGATTTGGCGTGCTTAGGTAATCTTGTCATTTAAGTTCAAAAAAAAAAAAAGGAATTATAAACGCAATTTTCACTAAAAATATCTACAAGCCCCATCGCACTGGTCACAGGCCACTGGGCACTCTGCAGCCAGAGCAGCTCACAGCTCATTACTTCTGATGTCTTTGCCCAGCATCGCAGCAGTTCTCATTCAGTTCCAGTTTTGGCTGATGCCTGAAAACACAAAACAGATGAGAAACAGCTCTCAGCCCTCGGGACAGTGCCTTTCTCCTGGAGAGGAGCACTGGACAAGGCTGGGGCACTCCTGCATTGCCCACGGGCACAAGAGGAGGCAGCTGAGCATCATGATTTGTGAGATGAATGCTCCGATCGCCCTGTGAGTGCACCGACCAGATTTCATGAGCAAGGTGGTACCACGGGGGCACTCACTGCCTGTACTCATAGCTGGGAGTCCCCGAGCACCCCAGAAAGCTGGTTTCAGGCTGTGACTCTGGCTGGGGAGCCCAACGTGCCCAGGGTAGCCCAGGCCAGCAATGAGAAGCAGCCTTCCTGATCTCCGCAGCGATCTCACGCCCTGAAGAACAGCTTTGACAACTGCTCCCACCCCACCACGTTCTGCATACTCTGAATAAGGAGGCTGCCCCAGACAGCTCCTTGCTGCAGGAGGGTGAAGATGGAAGCATGGGAATGGGCTCCTTTCCAGGCAGAGCCAGGAGCCGTGCTGTCCCCGGGCAGCTCCTGATGGACCAGGAGATCACCACATCTGGTCCAAGGCAGGCAGACCCAGCTACCGGGAGACCCAGCCACACAGCTGAGGTTTTGCACTAAGAAAGCCTCTGCTCACCTTTTTTCTCCCACTGAATCTGATCCCAGGACCAAACCCTGCTTGGTCTCACCAACACTTTCTCCTCCACCGACCCACCTCAGAGCAGACCAGCAGGCGCCACCAAGGACACCAGCAAAGTTCGCTCTGGTCTCACAGACCAGGAGGCAGCCAGGGGACTTGGTGGAGCTGCTGACACCAGAATCAAGGCTGAGCTGAGGTCCCGGTGTCCAGGGGAAGCAAACCACACGGGTTCTGCCCACCTCGTACACTACCACGTCCCTCCAAGGGCACAGACACCCTGCTCCGCATCCTAATGCGGGCATTTGTACCCCAACCCCAAAGAAGCCCTCCAAGGACAGCCCTTTGGCATCGCTGGTTGCAGTCTCCTCTTCATCCCCCCCCTCCACAAGAGGCAGCAAGGACAAATTAGCATTTGCTTCATTCCAAAGCCTCCCAAGAACTGTTAGGCAGCACTGTAAATCACACTGCGGCTCTCGCCACCACCACCAGCAGCCAGAGCACCCCCATGGGATGCGGCAGGAGCCCTACAAGATGCCAGCACAGCCGGGTGAGCGACAAGACTGCAGCTTAAAGAAGTTCAGCTCATGAGCAGACAGTTTCTAAGCTTCTTTTTCATATCAAAAATCACACCAGCAAGATATTGCTCTTGTCACAGAACGGCCCCCTGGCAAATCGCATCCTACAGGAATTATTTCTGTGCAGGAAGCACTTAGTTCACACAATGCTAATAGAGCCTAATTGAGAGTCTAAGAGGGAGCACATTGTATTAGAGAGCAAAATGAAAGTTATTACACGAATTACCCGGCACCGTGGGTTGAGTTGGGGGTGAAGCCATTTAACAGAGGAGAAATTCCTGACACCTGCCTTCCACCCATCCCTTCCCCGCAGACCACGTACGTGGGTTTTGCAACCTTAAGAGCACACAACTGCAGGACAAACTTGCAGAAACTCCCACCCTGTCACTAGCACGAGAAAACGGGGGAAGAGAGAATTCCTACAAACCTCTCCTGCAGCCTCAGGGCTGCCCAGGACTCCTGCCAGGCTGAAGCTGTGCCCTTGCCCGGGTGTGGGGCAGGCAGGCTGGCTGCGTGGGGCACGGCTCAGAGCCGCACGAGATTAACGCACGGCTGGAAAAACACACCACGGGGAGCGGGCTGCGAGCAGCAGCGCCTTAGCTCGTTATGGAATAATTGAAGCATGGAGCAGCCCCAGAGCAGCCCCTGTTACCCACCCGCTGCCCACAGACCCCAGCCCCGAGGGTCGGCTCCCCCCCAGCTCCGCAGCTTCACGGGATCGCTGCGAACCGAGCCCCTCAGCCCTGCCACCAGATCGCTGGTACAGCACAGGGACGGGCTCGGGTCGCTCACAGCCAGCTCAAACCCCAAATCAGCACCGGGTCAGCCCCCCGGCTGCCTGCCCCGCACCTACCTGCACACGGGGGCTTTTGCCTGGGGCACCCCGGCTGTGCGAAGAGCCAGAAAAGAGCCGGAGGCAGCTCGGCTGCGTACCTGCGTCCCAGACCTGTGCCCCAGGACCAGTTTTAGCTTTGGGACTCCTGCTCCTGGAGGGGGATAAGCTGAGTTCCTCTGTTTCCCCGTGCCTCAGTTTCCCCACATTTTGGAGCAGGCAGCAGGGTTTAGGGGCAGATTACACACCTTAAAACCCTGCTGCTGTGCCCAGGACCTGCACTACAGGACCACTGGCTTTGGCACTCCCACCTCCTGCTCCTGGATGGGGATAAGCTGAGTTCCTCCTTTTCCCCGTGCCTCAGTTTCCCCAGCTTTGGGAGCAGGCAACAGGGTTTAGGGGCAGATCAGACACCTTAAAACCCTGCTGCTGTGCCCAGGACCCGCACTACAGGACCACTGGCTTTGGCACTCCCACCTCCTGCTCCTGGAGGGGGATAAGCTGAGTTCCTCCGTTTCCCCGTGCCTCAGTTTCCCCACCTTTGGGAGCAGGGTTTAGGGGCAGATCACACACCCTAAAGCCCAGCACCTGCCTTTGGCACCCCCACCCCAGCTCCTGGGGAAGGAGACGAGCTCCTTGCCCTCCCCGTGCCTCAGTTTCCCCACTTGTGGGAGCGGGCAGCACACTTTAGGACCAGATCCCACACCCTAAAGCCTGGCTCTTCTGTAAGCAAGCACCACTACGAGGCAGAAGAGGGGACAGCAGCCTGGGGGGGACCCCCGAGGGGCTGAAGGCACCCTCCCCACCACCCCATTACCTCCCTCAGGCGGCGGCGTTACCTTGACGGCCTCGGCGTGGGTCGCCCTGTCCAGGGGCTTGCCGTTGACCCCCAGGATCTGGTCTCCGACCCGCAGCCCCTCCCTCTCGGCCAGCGAGCCGGGCTCCACCAGCGACACGAAGATCCCGACGCCGTGCTCGGCCCCGCCGCGGATGCTGAAGCCCAGCCCTTGGTGGGCTTTGCTCCGCCGCAGGCTGACCTGCCGGAGCCGCCCGGGGGGCTGCGGGGGGGGGCCGGGGGGCGGCAGGTAGGGCCCCTCGGCCGTGTACTGGTCGAAGAGCAGCTGGTCGGAGCGGGGCAGGACGAGGCGCAGCAGCGGCAGGAGCTGGCGGCGGCGGGGGGCGTCCAGGAGGGCTCGCAGGGAGCGCACCAGGTCGCAGACGTTGCGGCGGCCGTGGTAGGCGTTGAGGCACAGCACGAAGCGCTCCCGCTCCGCCTCGCTCAGCAGCGCCGTCAGCGCCTGGTGCAGCCGCCGCACGTTGGAAGACAGCGGCCGGGGGGCGACCGGAGGAGCCGGTCCCGAGCTCGAGCCCGAGCCCGACGACGCCGAGGAGCGCAGCGAAGCCGAGTCCGGCTCCGCGCTCATGGCGCCGCCGCCGCCGGGATTCGAACCCGCGGCCCCCGGGGCTCCGAGCCCGGCCCCGCTGCCGGCCCCGCGCCGCTCCGGCCGCCCGCGCGCTCCCCCAGGAAGTGACGTGGCCGCGCGTTGCTAGGAGACGCCTGATGCATCCCCCCCCCCCCCACAGCCTAGGCCCCGCCCCCGCCGCGCGGCAATTAGCGAGGTGCTAATTAACGCCCCGCCCCCCAGGCACACACCGGTGTCACCGCCCCAAAGCGGGACTGGGGCTGCTGGGTGGCTGTTGGGGGGTTACAGCATCCTGTGACCAGCATGAGGTGGGCTGAGGCCTGCGCACAGCTCATCACACAGATGGGCCCCAGCGCCAGCCCCTGCTGAGGGAGGCCTGAGGGGAGGATGGAGGCCGAGGGGAGTCCCAGCGCCTCCCCAGCCCGCTCCCCTCCATCCCTCCCCGGCCCGGAGCACAGCGAGCAGATCAGCTTGCAGCCCCACAGGGCCGCCGTGACCCCGTTATCTGACCCGCCTGGTGTTTTTTCCATTGCCCGGCATGCCAGGTGGAATGGTGGCTGGCTGTAGGTAACAGCGGGAATTCAGCCCTTCGGCCGTGATTCGGTGGAGAGCTTCGGTTGGTGTGTTTCAGTCAGACGTCAGTGGGATTTAGGATCTACGGAATGGGGATGGACTGGCTTCTTGGCTGGTACTGGAGCAACTCACGAAGCCAGGCTTTGAGTCAAACCCAAACTCACCACACCTAAACACCCTTCCGCTAGCTTGGGTAAACTCGATCAAGACATAACTCAGCTCATGGACAGCAAATAGCTGCCAAGTAAGCCCCACAGCACCATTCCATGAAGGATCCCAAGATGCAGCCACAGCAATCAAGAAGCAGTGCCACGGGCAGAGAGATTGCAGATCACAGCACAGAGCTGCAGGATTTAGGGGAGCACAGGACTTTGCCTCACACCTAGCCACACACTTTTCTACTTCCACATCGGCCAGTTTGGGCTGTCGGCTTTCAGGGAGAACTGGCTCTATGTGTGTTTAGAAAGCCTAGCAAGGAACTTATCTCCTTGCCACCAAGCAAGGGACAGAACATGAAAGCCAGCAGAGCTGCAGGTCCCCCAGCATCAGGAGCGCCAGAACCATCACCTGTCACAGCTGAGCTTTGCCTTTTGCAGTTACTGCCGACAGCAGAACGCCCAGAGGGTGGAAACCTGGCACATTCTTCCTGTCAAATACCCTTCAGATCCAAAAGTGATCCTTCAAGATTAGATCTCAGCGCAGAAATCCAAAGACTGCTTTTCCAGTTGCTAGATAAGTTATTTCTTACTACCTGAGATCTTGGCTTCTTTCACGTCTCTGAAGCAAAAACATTTCTCATCTCATCCATTTGAAATCTTTCTATCGTTGCTGAAGTGCCTTCTATCCACTGCAGTCAAGGAGGATTAAACCTAATTTATCAGAGGCATCTTGATAGCAATAGAATTCATTTTGTTCATGGATATGATCGGAAAGCTTTAACAGCTGCATTACAAGTAGTTTTATGTATTAAAGCTTTGTTGGAGCTTTCAATGCCTCGTATAAAACAAGACCAAACAAAGCAGATTGGTAATTGAAATTCGGGTTCTAGCTGTGGGTGATAAATAAGCAGATGGAACAGTCAACATTGCTGGGAAAAAAAGGGGCAATATATGACAAAGTGAGTAAAAACAAAAATACGCCCACAACAGCCAAACAAAATGCGAAGGGCAAACAAGATATTTCATGTCTTCACATCGCATGTAAACAATTTTAATTTTAGTAACCCCCTTGAAGACTCTGCTATTTAAAGTGCCGTGACTCTCACAGGCACAGTATCTGAGCATCTCCGAATTTTTTATTTATTTTGAATCCTACAAGAAGCTGCTGAGGACACCGACATGAGCCGACACAGAAAGAGCAGCCCTGCAGTGCACCAGCCCCAGCCTGGAGCAGAGCATCCAGGTCATCCCTGGCAGCGTCAGAACCACAACCGCCGCTGGCATTCAATGACCCAACGCTCCCCAGCGGTGGAATTTGGCCCTGATCTTTTGACTGCTGCTCTGCAAGCTATCACAAAGGCAGTTTCCCAACAGAAGACAAGTTGAACTCAATGCTACCCCCCAGAAATACACACACAAAGTCAGCAGGAGGAGCTGTGCTTGGGAAGAACTCTGTTTTCTTGCTGCTGTGAGGGTTCTGGGGGAGGCTGTTTGTCCCTGGGATGCCCCGCTCAGCTGCTGATTGCTGTAGGACAGCTCCGAGGCACCCCTTTGGAGCAGGGCTGGATGTGACACCTCTTCTAGTTCTACTTACAGCTGCTCCCAAAACACCTGCAACGTTTTGTTCCCAGATATTCTTCAGATTGAGGTTGATTGAACACTGCAAGTTGGGTCTTTACCCTGTACAGTCCGGCCAGGGGGGGGGGGACTGGAAAAGAAAGGGATTGAGATCTTCTCATAGACCCTCAGCTTTGAAGTGAGGCTGATTAATTTCTAGAGGCTTTATCCTCTCCACTGCTTTAAGCACTTAAGCCATGCAGTTGAGGGCAGCACACGGCTTTGGACCAGAGAGGAGAAGGGGCTCATCCTGCCCTTAGGCACAGGAACATTCCCACACCCGGGCAAAACCTCTCAGAGCTCTCAGCAGGAGTAAAGCTGCTGAGCAAGGGCCCCACAGCTGCTGGGAGCAGCGGCTCGCAGTGCCCTGCCAGGGCTGCTCAGCAAAACGGGCCAGCTTCTCACCACCATAAATCAGAACAGTCCTTGTGGAAAGCAAAGAGCTCTGCCAGCTGAATATTCGGCAGCAGGTGCTCAGGATGGGAAGTTAATGCCATTTACAAGCAGCATTATTCTGCAAACACTCGGGGAAGTCGTCCTTTGGAGCCGAGATCTGTGAGGGCTGGAAGAGTCCACGTTCAGTCCTGACTCAGGTGGAGATTCAGTAACCAGAGGGCTTGTACTGACACCAGGAAGGTAACGGCAGCACCTTCAGGTTCACCTCAGCTCCGTTACAGTCACTGCACGCAGCACAGCTCAGCTCAAGCAGCATTTCAGATCCACCACCTAGCTCGTGCAGCAGGGAACCTCAGGGCTAGCGAGAGCTGGAACGGTGTTGTTTTCTTTTTAAAATCATCCCCGCGGCACAAAATAATCCAACGCATTTGCTAAGTGCCAGATGAATAAATTGCCTAACCTTTCCACTTTAATCCATTGTAATCACTTTCCAGCACGCTCTGAAAAGTGAGCTCCGCGTTTCCAGAGCAGCTGTGCTCCTAATTAAAAGGCAGTGTAGCAAGAAGATGGGGAAACTTATTTCTGGTTGGAAAGCCCTTGCTGCAGAGCTGGAGGATTGGGCTGAACTGTGGGAAGGGCCTGGAGGAAGCGGCGGCTGCCTGTGCTGCTTGGGAGCGTCAGGAGACGGAGGCACTCGGGGCTGCCTCTGGCTTAAATCCCCGTTTAGCAGATTGGCTCCCAATCCCCTGTCCCTGGGCGGCTGGACTGGGCTGCGTGGCTTGAGCAGGTGCTTTCCTCAGCACGGACGACAATCGGCTGAGTGCTGCAGTCCAGTGGTCAACACAAAACAGCCAGAGCAGAGGAAAAAGCTTCCTCAGGGGGTTTAGCAGGTCCCAGGCACACGTTCCCCACCACGCCGGGTGCTGCACGACCAGCAGAGACGTGTGCTCCCTCGCCTCAGCTCCAGGCGTAGCAGGCAACAGTCACATTTAAGGCAAAGCTCGAGGAGCAGTGAGAAATCATCATTTCAAGGGGGATTTTCTGAGTTAGGAGCACAAATGTAATCCACTCACAACAGGAACACTTCCAAGTTATCAGCGCTGCCGTGCTTAATCAGATGAAGTTCAATTTGACGTGCTCCAGCCAACGGCAGAGCTAAGAGCCAGGTCCAGGCGGGTGGAGGGGCAGGAAACTCAGACACTTGTTAAAGCCTCCCGTGGCTGCATACCAGGAAATCCATACGCTCGCATCACTCAGCACCACGCTGAGACGGCAGTGAGCAAAGCCGGCCCCAGACAGATTCGGTGGGGTGGGAATTTCATTGCTCCCCATTATGCAGAAGATCAAAGGCAAGTATTTTTGCTCCAGACCACCAAGACACTGTTTCCACAGGATGGACACCACAGGATGACTTTTAGATACTGCCTACATCAAAAAAAAAAATAACCAAAGAGCAATAGCTTCACCTGTATCACCAGACACACTTCTGTTTCCATGCTGTTGGAATGCTTTCACACCCATTAAACCCCATTTCACACCCCTCTCGATCCCACTGCACGTGAGCTGTGGCACTTACAGCAGTCGCTGTGGCTGGAGGACACCAAATGCACTTGGGGGCAGTGCAGCCCCGTCCCGAGGGGTTCCCGAAATGCACCTGATGGTTTCAGAGCTGGCCTGAGCAGCGCAGAGCTCGTCGGTGTGAGCTCAGCCTGCCAGCAGATGGAATTTCAGGGGGCTTCACTCACACTGAGAATTAATGAACCCACACAGCGCTAATCTAATTTGAAGAAATTTATCTAATTTGCAGAAATTTATCCCAGTCTGCTGCTTGTGGAAGCCTGCCAGTCTCCGGGGCCCACCTTGCACTCCTTGGGCCCACCTCTCCACCACGTTTTCTGCGGTGCTGGAAGTCCCAGCGGGTGCACTGCTGCGCCCCGTCCCTGCAGCTTTGCTCCGGGAGCACCGCTCAGCCCAGCAAGCCGGGGAACTCAGCCCCAGGGGCTGGTCACACGGATGTGAGGGAGCAAATGCAGCAGGGGAGGAAGGGAACGGTTCCCCACAGCTGCTCACTTTGCTTTTCAGCGCATCTGTCACAACAGAGGCTGTAAGTGCATCCTAGGTGCAAACGCAACAAGTCACAGGGGAGCAGTGCTCTCCTGGCTGCTGTGACCACCCTGAAACAACACCGGAGCATCAGGCTGCTCTCTCTTCCTGGGGAACATCCCCCACACCAGAGATTTTGCACCCCTGAGGCTTTTGCTTCCCCCTCAGCCGTTGTCACAGAGTTACGGGGCTGAGATGTTTGCCATGGGAGCTTGGAGGTGAGTGAACCCCGCGAGGATTTGCCACCTCCTGGTGTGGAAGGGTGGCACAGTGATTCCTCCTCATAGTAATAGGGTCACAGACCTCATCAGAGGCATCAGCACTTCCTTCTGCAGCCTACAGAACCGCCTCTGTCAGGCTGGAGAGGGAAGCTCTGTTATTACAACACTGCAAGAAGACAATCAGAAAAACAGGAAAGGTTAATGAGGTACTAATCACTATTGATTAGTGGTATATAAGGCAATAAATACCCACTGCTGCTGATTAAATGTAGCAGGGCAAAGGCATTTCAATCACATCATTCATTTTATTTTCTTTTACAGAATTAATCTCATGCCATCAGGGGCAATGCTGAGAGATGCTGGAGGAGCACGGCTGACTGAGCAGCTGCCAGCACCCGCCACAGCTCAGCACCAAACCTCACCGAAAAGGCTGTGGAGGGGAATGAGGAGCATGGAAGGATATGAAAAAAAAGCCAGGGCAAGCCTGAAGCTTGGCTCCTGTCCCTGCAGGCTTTTATTTGCCTCCAGCCCCGTGGTGCCACCAGATTAAACAGCACAGTCTCCAGTGCAGGGAACAAGCACCTCAGCAGAGCACAGGCCTTGCTGGGCCTTGGCGTACGGCACCACGGCCAGCTGCAGCAGCTGGAGCACAGACACCCAGCTCCAGCGGGGCTCCGCACCACAAAGGAGCTTGCCAGAGCTCACAGACCGCGCTGCAAAAGACTTCAGAGAGAGGAACTCATCCTGAGACCGCCTTTGCTCAGCACAGCCGCGTTTGGCCACACACCTTGTTGTTTCTTATCATCCCTGAAATCTCTGCATCCTCACCTCCACCATATTCACTCCCATAACAGCCCTTGTGGAGATGCCTCTGCTGTCTCAGTGAGGAACGAGCACCCAGATTCCTTCAGAAAGGTCAGACAGAGGGAAGCTGACCTCTCCTCCCTTCTGGGACCCAGCTGAGCATCCTCTCTCCACCAAATGATCAGCTTCAGTGAAGGTTTTCCCCTAAGCCAATTTTCTCATAGAAATTATACATTTGGGGGAAGCAAATGCTGGTTTTGGAGGGGAAAAAAATGCTGTTCAGGATGCTGAAAGTTCTCCTAAAGTGAGAAACAGCCAATAGAGAATAAAAAGCCTCTAAGCTGTCATCACATTTCTGAAGCTCTCCAGAACAGAAGTGGTTGCGCAGATCTCTCTAGGAGCCACGACGAGAGAAGCCCGCAATGCCAGGCAAAAGCCCTGCTCAGCAGCCCCGAGGTGTGACAGAGGCAGCGCTGTGCTGGGCAAACGTGCAGGGCACTTGTGGGGCATTTCTGCCCATGCTGGACAGCCGAGTGGCTCAGCTGCTGGCAGAGGACGAGGCTAATTAGGGCTGTGATCCCCTGACTCACACACAGGAAAGCCCGCGGATACATCTCTAATGCTTCCAAATCGGACTCATTAGCAGAGCAGCAGAGACGAGACAAGCACGTTATGTCATCATCTAAATCCTGCCACATCTCCCCAGGGACCGATCGCATTTTGGAGCATTTAATTCCCTTCCCCTGTGGAGGATCGCCTGTCCCTGCGGCTCTGAACCCAGGCGTGCTCCAAGCAAAGCCCCACACAGGCAGCGATGTGCGGACCCCAGCCCTCCTGATCCCCCGAAGGAGAGCAGAGTTTCCCTGGTGCAAACTTCCTTCCTTACAGTTTTCCAGCATGACTTTGTATTTCAGACGAGAATTAAACTATTGGCTATAAACTAAAGCTGGGCGTGCAGGTGTGTGCACAGCTCTCCTACCTCCAGATAACACCACCCAGCACAAAACCTTTGCAGGCACAAGAAGCCAAATTCGCTTGTAAGCCAAGAATCACAGAATCACAGAATCTCTAGGTTGGAAGAGACCTCAAGATCATCGAGTCCAACCTCTGACCTAACACTAACAGTCCCCACTAAACCATATCCCTAAGTTCTACATCTAAACGTCTTTTGAAGACTTCCAGGGATGGTGACTCAACCACCTCCCTGGGCAGCCTGTTCCAATGTCTAACAACCCTTTCAGTAAAGAAATTCTTCCTAACATCTAACCTAAAACTCCCCTGGCGCAACTTTAGCCCATTCCCCCTCGTCCTGTCACCAGGCACATGGGAGAACAGGCCAACCCCCATCTCGCTAGAGCCTCCTTTAATATACTTATACAGAGTGATAAGGTCACCCCTGAGCCTCCTTTTCTCTAGGCTGAACAAGCCCAGCTCCTTCAGCCGCTCCTCATAGGACTTGCTCTCCAGGCCCCTCACCAGCTTCGTCGCCCTTCTCTGGACCCGCTCAAGCACCTCGATGTCCTTCTTGTAGCGAGGGGCCCAGAACTGAACACAGTACTCGAGGTGCGGCCTCACCAGAGCCGAGTACAGGGGGAAGCAGCAGGAGTGAAAAGAACAAGCATTTATTTATCACCCTTCACTAATTGCTACCAGCTGTATTTACACCAACCCTCCTGGGCCCCGGAGGGTGCTTTCAGCCTTCTGCCCCCCATGCTTGCTGCCTGGTGCTGACAGGGTGGCGGTGGGGCTGCAGCTCCACAGGGACCCAACGGCAGGGTGCAAAGGGATGGGAGATCCACCTCTGTGCTTTGGGGCCCTGGGACAGAGGGCACTACAGCACTCCTCCGAGGAGCCAGCTATTTCCATATCTGTTTTGCAGAAGCTTCAGAGGAAGGAGATCTGGCCAAACGCCCTCCCAGGAGGACAAGGGACAGCCCAGAGCACCCTTGGCAGCCACCAGCCCTGCAGCACCGCATCATCCACATCATCCCGCCTGCTCCTGCTCTGTGTCCCCAGCCAGGCTGCAGAAGAGGTGGTGCTGCATGTCTGAGACCCCCGGGTTTTTGCTCTCCTCCTGTTAGCACTGCAGGCAGCCCCAGCAGGCATTCAGTGAGTTTTTTACTGCAGGATCTCCCAAGGGAAGGTCTGAATCTCTTTAGTTACAGCAGTTGTGGATTTTACATCTCGCATATCAAAGCAAGGAAAGGAAGAAATAACAGAAACCTGGATGGAGTCACATCTGCGCTAAGCAATTGGGTTTACGCTAGGCACCTGGCTGCATCTTTTTAGATGCAAAGAGTAAAAAACTACCGGGTTTATTACACCAAATGATGTTTTTCTTTTTTGAGGAGCTGGCTTCGTGGCCCTCGCTGAGCTCCCGGCAGCAGCAACACACGAAGTGCAGGAAGCCCAGCAGCCAGCACGCTGCTCTGAATGCTAAACACCCTTTGCATAACCCAGCCTGAGCCTCCTTCGAGATGCTGGAGGTCCTGGTGCGCTCAGCCCAAGCTGCTTTACAACAGACTTCCTAAAGCACACCCAGGCTTTCTCCAGCAGCTTTCCAGCCAGCCTCCATCCACCTGGAAATCCACCTTGCCTGGGGGAAGCAAAGGGAGTGGGAGGGCTCCATCCCTCACCACATGAACCTGGTGAACAACCTAGCAAGCACGGCTCCTGCTGTTCCTCAGCTCCCAGGTAGCTCTCCAACACTCGAGATAAGCAGGACAGGCTCCGCGGGCTGCAGAGTGAGATGAAGAAAGTCAATCGGCAATAAATCTGCACCAACCACAGTGAAGTCTTCCCAGAGCAACATGCTGAGCACAAAGCAGCAGGTAGGGGATCACAGCTCAGCCCGAACTGGTGCTTCACTCTAGAGGTCTCTGGTGTCTTTAGCCTCCAAACCTGCGTCCATTGACTCCGAATTTTAAGCATATGCTCCACTACAAAGCAGTTTAAGATGCATCCAAGAAGGACGTGCTGCCAAGTGGGAAGGGGAGGAAAAAAGGCTCAGCCTCAGGCTTGCTCCTGGTGCAGCAACCTCTCTGCCTCTATCGTGCCGGAGCTGAACACACTGAAGCTGCTCTCAGCCATCAGGACGGTCAGTGACTGTTACCTGAATTACCAGCCCCAGCCACTCTGTCCCTAAATACTATTCATGAGATTCTCATCTAAACAGAAGCTGATACAAGCTAGAAAAAAGCTATGTGGGTGAGGCAATGATCCCTCTCCAGGCTGGTGGCAGAGCCTGCCTGGGCTCTTCTGAATCTTGGTGTCTACCTGGAGGGGGGAAGAGATTTCTGCCTCTGGCAGCTCCTCAGCAGGTCTCGGAGCAAGGTCACCGCCGGGCTGCCCTGCAGACACTCACTCACAGGGAGACAGCTCCTTCTCTCCCAGGCACGGGCATTGCTTCAGCAGGAGGCAGCAGCTAGATTACACGAGATAATTTACTGGCTGGCATTAAAACACCTTGTTTAGCCTGGAAGAAAGATGTCTTCATTCAGCCTAAGCCACATTAAGACAGACTTTGCAGTAAGTTTTGCACAGCTGCTCACCCGGGCAGCTGGAGGAAGGCTGCCCCCAAGCCAGCATCGCCCCCAGCATCACGCCCTTGCTGGAAATCGGGAGCAACAGCAGGGACTTGGGGAGTAAATGGATTCTTTTCCAGTCTAAATCTTCCTCTCTTTAGTAGAACAGATTTAATTTTCTAGCTTTTCTGTATGAATTACTCGTTACCTTGTTCCTGGTCGTGGGTTCCTGGCCTACAGCTATCAGAAGACTGAGATGAATTTTGCTGCAGCTCAAGCAGCTGATGCTCAATTTTGACTTAATGCTGTGCTGTAAGCAGAGCCAGTACTGAAGCCATTGAGTTAATAGTATCCTGAACGAGACCAGGAACAGGGAGAAGAGATGTAATGGGATGCAGCGAGGAAGGATATTTTAAGCACTGGTTTATCTGATAAATTCTGTAGTTCTACATCCTGTGCTCCACTTTCCCTGCAGCCCATCAGCAGGCAGACGAAAACAATTTTTCCATAGCATAAGCAAAAGAGAAGCAATCAAAACCTTGCTCCCAGTGCAAGATTCAGCTGCACAGGTGCCACTTCTGTAACCTTTGGAGACCTTCAGAATAAAGGAATTGCAAAAGATATAAAGATAGTTGAAGATAAAGATATAATCCTTGTCCAACCCACTTTTTGCTGCTTGGAAGCATTGGGGATTCAATCAGGCACCAGCATGGGAGGATTTGCTCCCAGGCAAAGAAGCATGAAGTGGTTGTGGCTTTTAGTAGCAGGACCCAGAGGTCCCTGCACACAGCAATATTGCATCTTTTTAAAAAACAAAACAAAACACTATTGCAAGGTCCAAAACCTTCCTTATGCCTAGCTTGTGTTTCTCCTCTCAGCATGTTTTTCTAAGAGCTCAAGCTGAAGGAGCAGAATTCAGAGGCCACCAGCACTTCCAGCTTGCTCTTGCTCCCTGTGGCTGCCCAGCTGGAGAGCTCTCACCTAGAGCTGCAGGAGAGCTGCTGACACGTCCCAAGGCGCTGCCCTCCTGAACCTAGTTCCTAGCCTTCTTCCACCAGGATATGCTCTGGGCTGGTGTTTGTGGATCGGGAGCTCCTGGAGGTGATGGACACAGGGACTTACCTCACCTGTATGAACTGTGACAGCGCTGCCCAGCTGGCACCAGCTGAGGACCAGACCCTAAACAGTGCGGCCCTGAGAGCCTCACAAATCTGATCTCTGCATGTCCATGGACTGCAAAAAAGGGTGAGAGACCAGAGAGAACCTGGGATGCATCCGTCCTCTTCCAGATTTGCTCTCTGGAGCTCTGTGAGGGAGGTCAGAGACCTTTAGCATATGTGGTACTAAGCTTGGAGTGAGGGTGTCCGGGCTTCTCCCCACACTTTAAGCCTGCCACGCGTGCAGACTGCGGCCGTTCCCCTTCCTCTGCAGGCTTCTCGCTGCTCTGCAGCTCAGTCGTTCTGTACCTGCACACAGCATTAACCCAACCAGAACATTTTGTTCAGTTACACGGTTGCTGCATTTTAACAGCAACAGAGGAGCACTTCAGACATCATCTAATGAGCCTTTTTCTACTTTGCATAAAAACTTGGCAATAAAGCTTCCAGGGATGATAAAGGAGGAGAGCAGCCAAGGAACGGGTGGGCAGGGACAGTGCCTAACGCCCCCTCCTCTCCCTTGTGCACAGGGCAGGGGTTACACAGGGAACCCAGCACTGCACCGGGCAGCCCTCAGGACCGAATTCAGCTCCCCCAGCCATGCAGGGTCAGCATTAACAGCTGCTTTCTGCTCTCCTGGTGCACCCACCTGAGTCCCAGCTCACCTTTTGGACTCTGCAGGAGCTCTCTTCCCCAGCACCACACGTACAGCTGGCCAGTCCAGGGAGGAGACCAGCAAGGCTGGGGGCTCATCAGGACATCTGCACCAGGTGTGTTTTTTCCACTGCCTTGAAAAGACACTGAGCCTACACCACAGCTCTCTCAGAAAGCCCCAGCTCTTTGCCAGCAAGGCACGAGGCAGCCGCAGCCACCCCGCTCCTTCTGAGCTTTGCCAGGGGCTCCTGCCCTCCTACAGCCTCCTCCTGCCAATAAATGCTCATCGGGGCTGAAGTCTTCCACCACTGGAGCTCTTCCCTTGTTTTGGGATGCTCAGAGGACTGCTGACTCCTGCACTAACCATTGTATTGAAATAGACAGCCGGTGCAGGAGCAGAAGCTTCTGTGTGCTAGAAGCAGAAGCTGTCCTGGTACGTTTAGTTAACTCCGGAGCATCCAGAGCTGCAGGGACATCTCAGGGGGATTTCCACCCACAGCTTGCAAGCCTTTTTCTGTGTTTTAGGACAGATAAACATCAAGTGTCCAACACCACCGTGCATTCCCTCCTCCTGATTTATTCTTATGGTGCCCACAGCCTGGTAGGCACGGGACGTGCTCTTCCTTCTCTGGGGAAGGGGGTCTGGATGCTTCCCACACAGTGAGCTTCCCAGCAGCACCGGATTTACTGAGTCTGGCACAAGCAGGTACTATTTAGATTAATTTGTCTCAGATCAATCAGGACTGAAGGTGAAGTTGCAGCTACCACAGTGAGCTTCACAGCGCTCCTGTCGCCTGGTGTTTGGTGTAGGCAGCGCTCCTTTTGGGGACAAAATAGAGCATTTAAGCGGTAAATTAGATCCTTGGGATGCACAGAATAATTCAGAGAGAGGCGAGGAGGCTCCTAGAGCTGTTAACTGCTGCAATTCTGGATGGCCATGTGTTTCACTGCAGACAGGAGACTTTGCAAGGAGCATCGAATGAAATGCTAGGGACAGAAACACGAGAAGAAATCTTTCAGGATATCAGAGTTGCCTTTCTCTTGTTCTAACACAGGTGGCTGTGTCCTTCTGACCAGCAGAAAGCTGCAGAGGGTTATTCTTGTAAAAAACATCACTGCTACCACCACTGAACTTCCAAGAACAAAATCAATTCCCTGTTTCAGGACAGAGAGATCAGGACTGTAGCCTCCAAAAGGAGGGTTGTCTGTAGTGCTGTACACTCAGTTACCGACCTCGCACACCACAGGTCTCTCTCGAAGCACCAGCCTCCATCACCCCTTCCCCCCGAAGGGGAAGGAAGCCCAGCACTGCTGTACGCCGGGTGTTTGCACACAGACAGGAGCTCACCTCTAAGCTGTCTCGGGGAAATCCTCAGCACTACGGCTGGAGCAAGGACAGCAAACAGGACCTTTTATTTGATGTATAACACGCCATGTGTTAGAACAAATTTAAGAGAAAACACTTAAAGCCCAGATTTAAGTGGAAAATAGCCTAAAAGTCAAAATGGCTAATGGTCTGACAAGGAACATGCAGGACTAATTTAGGACTTCTTTCCTAGGATCCTGAATTTAATAGGCATTAAATCATGTAGGTGCTTTTTGGTGAAGCACCTGTGATTACGCTGCAGTGGGAAATTCTTAGTGAAGGTGAAGCAGAGACAAGGAGAAAAGCAGGGAGAGGAGCTGGTGAAAGGAGAGGGATGGCAATGGCCCTGACAAGGGGGGCTGTGCTTGCCAGGACAGCAGGGATGGAGCTCCTCTAAGGGCTGATTTTGCTTAATAGCTCTTGAATTATCCTGCAGGAAGGGCAGAACCGTGCAGGTGAAGTGCCCTCCCTGGGCTCCAGCTGGCTCTGCTTGCCCTGAGCAGCCCACCTGGGGCTTCCCCCCTTGGCTCAGGAGAGGTATTTCAGCTCAGCCTGGGAACCAACTTGTGTTGTGTGTGGCTTCTTGTGCCCAGGGATGTGTGGAGGTCACTGGCTGTTATCAGCAGAGCTTCTCTCACCCAGGTAGGGTGTCACTGTCCCCCTGCCCTTTGCTCTGTGTCCTTACAGAGCCGTCCCTTGCTGCTGGTGTTTGCTCCCAGAGCCACAGCACGAGCCCAGCTCTCTGGGGAGCTGTGATGCTGTGGCCAGCATCTGTGTGATGGGATGTGCCAAAGGAAGATAATGCATAATTACCAACAAATGATGCTGTAATACAGACAGCTCTGGAGTAGCAGTGCTAGTTACTAGGCAAAAGCGGCAAATTAAGAGCACTTAAATGAAGTGTTGCTCCACGAGCTGGTTTCCATCTTAATCCTGGATGCACAATTGCCCTGTGGAGTGTCCCTATTTCCAGTGTTGTCCTCTTTGAAGCAGAAACACTGGGGTTTTAGTGTAGGGGTGCAATGCTAGCAGCATCCAGTAGCTGAAGCTGGTGCCTTTGCCACATGTCTGCGGTCAGTGAGGCGCTGCCTGCCCCCTTGCTTCTAGGGCTGAGGTGCTGTGTGGGGCATGGGTTCCTGCTTTGCTGGCCTCCTGTGCTCACACAGGAGGTCAGAAGCTGGTGTGATGCCAGGAGCAGCCTGTGGGCTGCCACAGCCTGGTTTGTGCCATGGGATGATGACAAAATCCTTCCACAGCAGAGCTGTGCTTGTTTCACTTCATTTAGGTGGCCGTGGTGTCGGATACACCTCCTGAATGACCAGTGCGTGACAAATAACCAGGTGTTCTCCCATGTGATTACAGCCTTCATAGTCTCAATAAATAAAAGGAGCTTGAATAGTCCATTCCTGCAAGTTCTTTAAAATAATATGCCCTATTAGAGGCACCAATCAATAGTGCTTACTCCAGTTTAGCAGCGATTACACGGTCGTTACTGCAGAAAGGCACTGGCGAGGCAGGGGGGAGACCTCTTTTCTCTTGGTGTATAGCACATCTGCCTGGCTCTATAAATATTAGCTTTTAATTAAAGTGAGTGAAATGCTCTAGAAAATGCTATGTACTTATTTAAACACCAGTCATCATGCGTGGGAAAGGGATTCAAACGGGGAGGCCTGAGCATTTTGTAATGAGCTCTGTGGCTGACTTTGTGCGGGGTGTTCCACTCAGCTGGATGCAGTTCGTTCATTGGCATCATTTGGGCATCAGCCCAAAATGGGAGGAGAAGGGGCGTGGAGGGCTGTCTGTGTATGTATACTTTTTGTATGTATTAAATGTTTGGATTTGATAACAGACATCTTTTTATTAAAAAAAAAAAAATGAAGGAAATTACATAGCAACCGAGCACAGTTGGAGCCAACTCTCCTTCTATCCCCGCACAGTTTCCATACAAAATGAGGACCGTCAGGGGGTTAAATTGCCTGCTATTAAACACAATTCCAGGTGTGGACATAGCAGGTGTCTGCACACTGTTATCCGGAATCTGATCTTCTGGAGCACTGTAGACAGACAAACCTTTCCTTTTAAACAAAATGCCAGAGCTTAGGTATCGTGAACCAGTAAACTTGGGCTTGATCTGAAAGAAAAAAATGATAGTTTTACCCATCATAGCTGTTTTTCAGTATCAGTAACAGCAGCCAGACCGTGTTTCCTAGAGCTATGGACACCCTGCCTGTGGTAGGAATGAGCAAAACTTTGATCTAATCCTCCTCGCTGGGCTGGCTGAAACAGAGCTGGAGCTCGGACTCTGCCAGAGTCCTGCCCCAGAGCAGAATGAGATTGCAAAGAGAAATTTCATGTTTTTTTCAAAGAGAAATTTCATGTTTTTTTCCTTTTTATTGCAAATTCACTTTCTTGTATTTTATGTTGGGCAGAACAAGCGTGGCAAGGAGCCCAGCTGGGGCTGTGCTGCTGGAGCCAGGTAGACTTAATGTGTACTGCTCCATGGGGCTCCATCAGCAGCGGGTCATGAAATCAGCGCAGTTTGGATGTAAAGAGCTTGTATGGCACTGACACCTCTGGGCTCTGCCAGGGGATCCTGGCTTCCACCCCAACCCCAGGCTCACGGAGCCCCTGCTAGCATGCTGCCTGGTGAGCTGCTGGGTTAGGTGTGTGGTCTGAGGAAGAGAGGTTTCTTCTGCTTTTATCTAAGGTCTGCTGTTCTGCAGGGATCTGCAGAGTGAGGACAAACGGGCAGCAGCAGTGTAGGTCGGATGGGCATGTAGAGCCCTGCAGGAGGGGAAAGGAAAGCTGCGTGCTCTGCCTGCACAGCTCCACCTGGAAGGGTGGCACGTCTACCCGTGCTACATGCTAATGAATGTCTTATTTCCATACAGCAAGGACCCGTGGAACACTTATCAGAATTAATATGCAAAAGTTGCTGCCAAGTACCAGAAGTGAAGAACTCTGCCTGTTGAAACTAGCAACACCCAAAGTCCCTAGTCGAGGGGCAGTCCTTATTTAATGCTTCATGTGAAGAACCTGAGAAGAGCTTCTATTTTTGTGTGTGCTTGATCTCCGCTTGATTGTACCACTTTGCCATGTAAACCAGCCAGAAGCTCCCAGTAAAACAGCTGTGGATAACTCGACCATTCGTCCTTTAGTACAAGAATTGGTGCAGCCTCACCACGCTGAGACCTCTGTCTCATTGCGCTGGCATCTCACCAGGATTGTGGCTGGACCATGAAGGTTACTGACTGTGTAAGTAAAGGCTGTGAAGATGGACTTCTTGCCAGGTACAGAACTGAGCTTTTTCAGACTCTGCTTGAACACAGATGTCATTCAGACAATGGATTCACATGTGGCAAACTAAGCTGTGTACACCTGAAAATACTGCAAATATATGGGCAGGAGTACTGCGAGCCTAAAAATGATGGATCCATGCACTGGGAGTGGCAAATTTATCCCTGGATGAATCAGCTGCACTTCCCTCAGGCTTTCTCATACCTGCCTCTGGATGTGCAGGCACGGCTGCCTCCTTTGTAGGCTCGTTGCTCCAGTCTGTTCCTCGGGGTTCACTTCTCTCCGTGTGTCCATCACCTGTCTGTGTAGTGATGCTGCTGCAAGGTACATCTCCGTGGGTGAAGGCAGGTTCACTTGTATAAAGATGCCTCCACTGGCAGAGTGATTCCCTTCTCTGGCAGCAGCTGGAGCAGAATAAATGATCTTAGTTGTATTTGCATTCATGGTAGTAAGAGTGGGTGTTAGTTTGCATGTGATTAAGTCTGTGCTCTGGTGTACAGGCAAGACCTAAGGGTTTTAGGCTGTCATCTTTGTGAGGAGGATTTAGGGACTTTATTCTGAGAATCCCAGAAGAGGCTTTCTTGCTAAGTGGCCTTCAGTGTCATCTGTAAATGCCCAAATGGTTTTAAAAGCCTGGCATTGCATTGTTCAAATGTTTCAGCACCTGTCTGTGAAGATAAGGTGTGATTATCAAAGGCACCTGCTACTACTGAGCCCTTTCGTCTCAGTGGGAAACCCTCTCAAAGCCACTGAAAGCCCCAGGCATGCAGCCCCTCGGGGTCTGTGCTTTAAAGGGAGGTGGATACAACCCAGATAACGGTGCTGCAGCACTGCCATCCCGTCTGGCTGCTGACCTCCGTGCCTATCGTCTTTCTAAGCCCAGACACATTGATTGCAAAAGGTAACGAAAGGATCAATCCGACAGAGCACCTGGAGTGGGGAAAGAGCAAGCTCACGCACACTGGCAAAACCCAATTGACAATGTAAAGCCTTGAGTAAGCAGAGAAGTCCTTGCAGGAGCATTGTTCGGCCTTGAGCATTAGGATTGCCATCAAAATACTGCTGAAATCAATAGGTTGTGTTGATCCATGCTGTCGGGGCTCAGGTGAGGCCAAGGGTGAACGCAGAGCTCCAACACAGCCACGGCGATCCTGCTCATGGTGCTGAGGGGCCGGCGATGCTCTGACAGACCGTGTCCTCCTCAAAGTAATGGCCTGGGTTCCTAAATCATGCTGTTATCTGTGAGACGGATTTGTAACGTCTTTCTTGGTATCCCGTGTCTCATCACCAGCAGGCTGAGGGAATGGATTGCTCTTCTCCACCTCCACCATCAGTTTGTAGCAGCGAGCTGAGCCCTGCTGGGAAGGGGTCGCAGGGAGTTTGGGGAAAACAGTCCCGAGTCCCATGTCTATTGACCCGTGTCTATTGTCCCGTAGCCTTTGGATTTGGGGCTTTTAAGGAGCAGCAAGGCATTTTGTCCATTTAGCCTGCAGGCTCCTCCATGGGAGAAGAGTGCCGTGGTGACTGGGTGGCTCTGGGGGTGGCAGCAGAGCTAAATTAAGGTGCTGGAAGCTGTTCTGCAGGAATCATAGAATCATAGAATATCCTGAGTTGGAAGGGACCCTTAAGGATCATCAAGTCCAACTCTTGACACCGCACAGGTCTACCCAAAAGTTCAGATCATGTGACTAAGCGCACAGTCCAATCTCTTCTTAAATTCAGTCAGGCTCGGTGCAGTGACCACTTCCCTGGGGAGCCTGTTCCAGTGTGCAACCACTCTCTCTGTGAAGAACTTCCTCCTGATGTCAAGCCTAAACTTCCCCTGCCTCAGCTTAACCCCGTTCCCGCAGGTCCTATCGCTGGTGTTAATGGAGAAAAGGTCTCCTGCCTCTCAACACCCCCTTACGAGAAAGTTGAAGACTGCGATGAGGTCTCCCCTCAGCCTCCTCTTCTCCAGGCTGAACAGGCCCAGTGCCCTCAGCCGTTCCTCGTACGTCTTCCCCTCCAGGCCTTTCACCATCTTCGTAGCCCTCCTCTGGACACTCTCCAACAGTTTCATGTCCTTTTTGTACTGTGGTGCCCAGAACTGCACACAGTACTCGAGGTGAGGCCGCACCAGCGCAGAGTAGAGCGGGACAATCACCTCCCTCGACCTACTAGCGATGCCGTGCTTGATGCACCCCAGGACACGGTTGGCCCTCCTGGCTGCCAGGGCACACTGCCGGCTCATATTCAACTTGCTGTCTACCACGACCCCCAGATCCCTCTCTTCAAGGCTGCTCTCCAGCGTCTCATCGCCCAGTCTGTACGTGCAGCCAGGGTTTCCCCGTCCCAGGTGCAGGACCCGGCACTTGCTCTTATTGAACTTCATGCGGTTGGCGATCGCCCAGCTCTCCAACCTATCCAGATCCCTCTGCAAGGCCTTTCCACCCTCATTCGAGTCCACAACTCCTCCAAGTTTGGTGTCATCGGCAAACTTGCTCAAAATACCTTCTATTCCTACATCCAGATCGTTTATAAAAACATTGAAAAGTACCGGCCCCAAAATGGAGCCCTGAGGGACCCCACTAGTGACCGCCCGCCAGCCTGACGCAGCGCCATTCACCATAACCCTTTGGGCCCTGCCCGTTAGCCAATCGCTCACCCATCGTATGATGTTTTTATTTAGCTGTATGGTGGACATTTTGTCCAGTAGGATCCTATGGGAAACCGTGTCAAAAGCCTTGCTGAAGTCCAAAAAAATAGAATAGGAAGATGCTACGAGATGGAGTTTTCCTCCCGGAGGAGAGCCTCACCTCTGTGAGCAGGGCTGCCAAGGCTGGAAGAGGGCAACTTCTCCCCCCTGCCCATTCGGTCTTCCCTGGTGCCCACTCCTCCAGCACTGCAGTGTGCAGCAGGCTTTGGGATGCCCCATCTGCCCATCTCCATCTGGATTCCTCCTGGCCCAGAGACCTCTGCAAGAGTCTCCTGAAGAAGGGGGCAGTGAATGGGGTGCAGGGCAGCCTTCCTGCAGGTCCCAACAGGCCTGAAAACCCAGATGGGTCACAGGCTGCATTCCCTCCGATGCCAAAATTAACACAGGTCAATAGACAGCATGGTACACATTTGCCCTGGCTCAGTCCCTGGATGTCTCAGGGCTCTCCTTGGCTTGGATCTAATTTCTGACACGAGCTGTAAATTTGCCCCAAATTAACACGGAGAGCTGTGGCCCTGAATCTGATCTGGATTGCCAAAGCTGCTTTGTGTGCCTTGCTGACAGCAGCGGTTGGTGCTGCTTGTCCCATCTGTCTACGTGCAGACTCCAGCTCAACGCTTAGCCTTGTACCAGGGGCAGCTGCTCCGTGCTCCTCACACACCAGGGAGCTTGGGGCTGCCACCAGCCCCTTGCTGCTGTGGTTCGGCTGATGGAGGGCACCCGGGAAAGGGCTGCACCCCCAGCACCCTCCTGCAGGGCTGCTACAGATGAAGCACACTTGAGAGCACCCAGGAGACGGCTGGCAACAGAATAAGCCCTGCCCCAGCCCTGCTGCTGACTCCCTGCCCGCAGATGGTGGAAAGGCAGCTGGAAATTTTGGCAATGTCCTGGAGTTTGAATTCAGTGGTTGTGTAGAGAAAACTCTGCAGGAAACACCCTGGATTGTTCGGGCCTTGAGATGCAGGGGGTCCCCAGCCCACCACCAAGCAGCTCAGCACATCCTGGGGCTCTGAAAGCTCAGTGCTGGAGGATGTCCTGCCCCTGCCCTTCATGCCTGGAGCAGCCACGTCCTGTCCTGGCTCCAGGCCTTGCAATGTCAGTCCCAAATTCCTCCCCAAAAGGACTGTCCTGTAGATTGGGGAAGGGAATTGGGATGACAGCTGTCGCATTACTTGTGTCCTCATCTTAAAGACCTAAAAGCCAGCAGCCTTCCCTTTCTTTCTTCTCTGCATTCCCAGAATAGAGTTTAATCAAGTGCTTTTGGTCTTTTCCCGGGTATTGCTCTGTGCTGAATTTGTTACAGTCTCATAGACAGACTCATGGCTTTCTGAGGCACAAAACAGCCCAGCAAGGAAAACCCCAGGCCACCTATGTAAGATGACAATTTATTGTTCTTGACAACCAATTTGTTACCATGGCTGTTTCAGGTTAATCACACTGTTAATGTCCTGAAACCTCCTGAACTGCAATCTCATTACATGGCACCCAGCTCGGCTCCCGTGCCCCTGCCCGTTACACAATTAAGCAGATGATGATTGCAGCCTCCGTAACGCAGCAAACCCAATGGCCCTGGGCTGGCTCCGCTGCGACCAGCTGCTGAAGAACCCTTCTTGGCAGCAGAAGAGAGAGCCGTGAAGCTGATGGATGAGGTGGTGGGGAAAGCACTCTTATTTTTTTATTTTTTTTTCCTGCAGCTCAGTGCTGTCTGGCAAACCCCAACTGAAGTGAGAGGGATGGAGCTGGGTTTTGGGCTGGTGAGGGAAGAGCAAGAGGAGAACAAGGGGGTAAGTTGGGTAAGCTAGGTGGATTTAATTTCCCAGTGTTAGTAACTGGGGGTCTAATAGGTGCTGAGCAGTGCCAAAGCAGAGCAATTCTGGGGGTTTTTTTGTCAAGAACATCAGGAGCATGAGAGGGTTGTGCTGGCTGCCGGCCTGTTTCGGGCCTCTCTCCACAGCCCCATGTCAGGGCATGGGGCCGGTAAGCTTGGGGATGCAGAGCCCAGGCTTCCCCAGGTGTTTAACAGCCTAAAAACAGAGGCTAGTCATTAGGATTTTTCCACGTTTCAGTTCCAGCAGGGAGCTGTGTGCAGGGGCTCGCCCAGTCCTGAGGGCAGACGTTTGCTGTCTGACCGCAGGCTCCAACCCTGGCTAGGCCGGGAGCGGGTGGCGTCCCCCTTCCCGGGGCCACCCAGAGCATTTGGCTGAAATTTGGCAGGGAAGCTTCTCGCTGCTGCTTGTGGAGAAACTCTGCCTCATTTAGCAGGCCAGCTGATGTGAGCAGTGCTGTGAGGAGCCTGCCCATGGGGAACTGCTGTGCATCTCCTCGAGCCCGGAGGCAAACAGGGCCCTGGCTAGCGCCCCAGGTGCTGTCCCGTTGGAGGAGCATGTGGTGGAGAAGCATCCCCCAGCACCCACATCTTCTCTTCTGTTTTAGTAGCAAAAGTGCTCTCTCCCACTGCTCGATGCTGGCTGGCATCCCTGTACTGCTCGGTTTTGGTGTCTCATAGCATATTTTTCTCCATTTCCCCAGTGTCTGTAATGAGCATCCAAATAAAATTGAGGCCTCAGACACTTGATATTTCTGAGCAATATTGATAATGAATGAGACTTCTACTGCAATCTGTCATTTATTCAAACATCTCTCAAAGCACCAAGCAATCTACATAAGCGGGGTTCATTTCATCCATCACTGAAATGCAGTCACCAGAAAGCAGTGGTTTGGGGCAGACAAAGCCAAGATGAAAGCCCCAGAGAGAGGTTAAACGGTAGGGGAAGCAGCACTGAGCAGGAGGCTTCCTGCAGGTGGAACAGGAGCAAAACCGTGGTCTTGCAGAAGCTGATGAAGAACTGATATTTGCCTGCAGCAGTCAGAGCTTTGGTGCTATGTGTTAGAGGAGAAACCACTTACCAAACTATAACAGGACCTGCCTTGTTTTGTCATCATCACGTCTAAAACCCCATTCCAGGCAGTGCTGTATGGATGTGGTTGACTGCCAGCCTTGCTCCCTAACACTGGGACACTGATGGCGTTGCGAGCATCGGGCTTGGGGACAATTATTTTTTGTCACCTGGGTCACAGAGAGGCTGCAGCATGGCTTGGGGAGACGGGGACATGCTGGTGGGCAGGAGGAACCCAGGGGAGCCCCTGGACTGCCTCGCTACCCACTGAGGCAAGCCTGCACGGCTTCCCTTGCAGCATCCCAAGGTTGCATGCTTGTCGCAGAGAAAGGTAATGAGAGCTGGCCCTAGAAATACGGTTTCTTGAACTGTTTAAAAAAAAAAAAGAAAAAAAAAGTCAATTCTTTATAATACAAACATAAGTCCATTCTGCTGGTGTAATTCTGTCACTGCAATTGGGTTATTGCAGGCTTTAAATTGCCCTTGATCACAGACTTAAAGCGAAAAATGAAATGTTTTCTTTCATTCTGGGTATTTTGGGCCAAATTCTTGGTGTAGATTTGGTACAGTCAAGCAGTACCAACTTGTATAGTTGGAGGTTTGATTCTTCAATTTTAAATTCTACTGCTATGCTGTGCTTGGATTTCTATTACTCAGCTCATAAATGTAAAATATTCCCCGAACTATGAATTCTAGTCAATTATTCATTGGTAGTTTTTAAACTATCAACCAGCGATCATTTATCCACAACCAACAGTTGCATCATCTCAATGCCGCAGTGATTTGTGTTAATGAATTAAACCTCAGAAGAGAGAAACCAGCTCAGTTCCCAGGCGTTCAACACAAAACCTTTTTGAAAGAGCAGACAATTGCACAGCAGAACATAAGTCAGGGAATGGAGCATAACGCATCCAACTGAAGGTGCAGGGGAATTTAGAGAGGGGAAATGTGATTACCTGATTTGGAAAGAAGCCAAACTTAATGGTTAAAATCTTGATCTTTATGAAATGTCTTGGAATCTGTAATGACTTCAGGTTCAAAAAACATCGTGCATGTTTTCTGTGCTTAGAAACTGAAATAAAAACAAAGATGAAGGAAATCTGTTCCTTTTTTTTTTTTTTTTTTTTTTCTTCCTGGTTCTGGAAAGGTCTGATTCATTGATTGATTCTGAAACCAGTTTAGCATGTGCCTGGAGTCCTGAGCCAGCACAGAACAAAACCAGAAAGGCAACAGACACCTCTCCAAAATGAAAATTGGTCTTTAAGGCTTGCAAGAAAGAAAACCCAACCTTTTCCTGACACTGAGGCAGTATTTCTGAAATACTAAAGTTTTCCTGCTGCTACCTATCTCAGTGCACGCACAGGCAGAGCCAGGCTCGGGCAGGGCAGCCCAGGGGAATCGGTTTGTGTCAGAAGGATTTTAACAACTTGTTTTCCCATGGCAGAGAGTGGGAATAGCCTTTGTCTTCTAACGATATTCTTCTTACAGTCTTCCACTGAATGTGGGGTACGTGAAATTTAGGGTGAGTTGAGTTTATGGTTTAAGCAATCAGCACCAGGCAAATAATGGGGTGCTAGTGCCAGCTGCAGCAGCAGCCTCTTCCTCTGTAATAGCTAGTGATGAGCTTGTGTACAATTAATCTTGGAGGAATAAAGGACAAGTTCAGAATACTTGTGCTGCTCAATTATAAACCCTTTGCTGATAGGGTTAAAGCTGTATAAGTATCTCTTTATGCATGCCAGTGCAGGTCTGGGAATTGGAAACCCATTTTTCACAGTGGGAGAAATTCTTGTTCAAAATTTGAAGCGGAAAATGGATCAAAGAGCTCTGAGATTCACATGTGCTTCATGTGACCAGCACCATGAGGCTTCGGTTAGCTTTTGAGCAGTCTTAAGCTGTAAAGCAGCGCAACCAAAGGAAGCATTGCTTATACACAAACTATTATTGTCTTATTTGTTAAGCATCGAAATGAAGTAGTCAAAAGCTCATCAGATGTTTTTGGTCAACCCAAAGCTGTACTTTAGGTGGGATTTTTGCCTGAAAGCTTGGTGCAATTATAACCAGGATATGTCTGGCGGTAGAAAAGGGAATCATTATCTTAGGAGCAGCAAGTCCAAAAAGCCTGATCGTCCTGGAGGAAAATAACATCCTGGTGACTGTTGCTTTTCTGCAAGCCCCTGGAGATGAGCTGCAATGCCTTCAAAGCATTCTGCTGTGAAGAAATTTGTAAGTTCAGCTCAAGTGTTTTAGTTAGCAGTATACGAAATCTCTGAAGACTGGCAGCAGCTAACAGGGACGATGATGGATGGAAATGGGAACAATGGCCATTAACTGAGGGCTGTGGGAGCTGGAGAAAGTTTAATATTTGGAGACTTTTGCACAGGTGAGAGAAGGACAGGGGGCTCCTCTTGGATCATGATGAGAAAAAAATAATTTCTGGGCTGATTCTGTTTCGAAATGGCCTGGTTCTGCACCAGCTGACCACCACCAGATCCTAGGTGGCTTTTTTGGCTTGTCCAGGTCTGCTGGGTGTCCCCACAAGGCTGGCAGTGCCTTGGGGACGTGCCCACATCCACATCCAGCGGCTGCTCCTGCTCCGTGGCCACACACTTTGCCTGTCCCCGGCTTGCTTCAAAACAGAGATTTATGGTCAGAGCTCTCCTCCCCATCTTTATCTTCCTCTGGCTGAAGCGAGCGTTAGGCTAGGTTGACAGGCCCACTTAGTTAATCTCCGGGCCCTGCTGAAGGTCACCCTGCCACACGCTCATCATCCCCGTTCCCCTCTGTAAATAAACATTTGATTCATTGTCTCGTGTCCCCTCCATCACGGGGAACGGGAGCGGTGTGCCAGCCACCACCCTGTGGGGATGTGAGTCACTGCCTCAGCTCCCGGCACTTCCACCCTGGCAATAATCGTGATTTATGCTCCAAAAAGTACCAGGGAATCGTGGTCAGGGCTCTGAATTGTCACTGGGATGAGGGCTGGGTGGGGTAGAGCTGGTGCCTGTACATGGGGCCGGTCTTCCAGGTGCCCTCAGCACAGGTATTTGGGGTGGCCACGAATCCTGTGTGTTGGTGGCTCTGTGCCTGGGGGTAATATTAGGATCGTGGAATGGTTTGGGTTGGAAAGGACCCTAAAGCCCAGCTGTTTCCAGCCCCTGCCATGGGCAGGGCCCCCTGCCCCCAGCCCCAAACAGCCTGGCCTTGGGCACTGCCAGGGATGGGGCACCCACAGCTCCTTGGGGCAGCCTGGGACAGGGCCTCACCACCCTCTGAGTCAAGAATTTCCTCCTTATACCTCATCCAAACCTACCCTCTTTGGGTTTAAAGCCATTACCCCTTGTCCTATCACTGACAAGTCCCTCCCCAGCCGTCCTGCAGCCCCTTCAGGCCCTGGCAGCCCGCTGTGGGGTCTCCCCGGAGCCCTCCCTTCCCCAGCCCAGCTCCCAGCACACAGCTGGCCCCGCAGCGTTAACGTTAACATGGCATTAACGGCAGCGTTAACATGAGCACTGCCGTTAGCGGCACCGCTGGCATTAGGGACATCAACATTCACACCACCATTACCGCTACCAACATCCCCATCAGCACTGGTGTTAATGCTAGCACTGCCGTCAGGGGCATGCCACGGGCTGCCTGGGTTGCCACGATGATTACAACAATTAAAACCCATGAAGTTTTTAAGTTTGTAATTTATAAATGTATAAAATCAATTCATAATCAGTAACAATAATTTACATTTTATTAAAAATGCACCCATTATTTCAACTAATACCATTATTTTATTAATTTTTACTATTTCATTAATTTTATTAACTTCAGAATTTAAAAAAATATATCTTATAGTTTATTATAATTTACTATTAATATTTATCATTATATTATAATTTATTTATTTAATAGAAGATGATACCTTTTATTTTTATTACTTCTATTAATTTTAGAATTTTAGAATTTATAAAAGTAACTTTCAAAATTTTATGTTTAATAAATATATTAAAACCCTTTTTTATCAATTTTTTTAATGTTAATTTTGTTAATTTTGTTAATTTTGTTAATTTTAATTTTGTTAATTTAATTAAATGTATTAAACGTAAATTGTATTAATGTATTAATTTAAAATCAATTTAAACGTATTAAATGTAATAAATGTAAATTTACTAAGTTTATAATGTCTAAAATGTATGTTTTATAACTTATTTATTTTTTTAATTAAAAAAACCCCCACCCAAATCCCATCCTCGAGCTGGGCGAACAAGCTGGGGGGGGGGGGGGGGCTCGAGGGGCGTGGCCTGGCGAAGGGGGCGTGGCCGAGCGCGCGGCCCGCGGGAGGAGGCGTGTCCGTGCGGCGTGACGCAGCACGCAGCGGCGCGGTGACGCATTACGCAGACGCTGCCGGCGGAGCAGCAGCAGCAGGAGGAGGAGCGCGGCCATGGCGAGCCAGTCGCAGGGCATCCAGCAGCTGCTGCAGGCCGAGAAGCGCGCGGCGGAGAAGGTGGCCGAGGCCCGCAAGCGTGAGTGCGGCGCGGGGCGGCCGGCGAGGGGACGGGGCCGCTCTGAGCTGCTGCTGGGCCCGGCGCGGTGCTGGGCGGCCCCGCGGGGGGAGCCCCCGGCTGGCGGCAGGCTGCTCGGAGCCCCCCCGCATTGAGCCTGGCCCTGGAGGGTGCTGGGGCCCTTCACGAGCCTGGATTGTGTCAGGGTAGTGCGGCCGGCAGGGCCAGGGAGGTGATCGTCCCCCTGTGCTCGGCTCTGGGGAGGCCGCACCTCGAGTGCTGGGGTCAGTTCTGGGCCCCTCACTACAAGAAGGACATCGAGGCCCCGGAGCGTGTCCAGAGGAGGCTCAGAGGAGACCTCGTTGCTCTCTGTAACTGCTTGAAAGGAAGCTGTGGGGAGCTGGGGGTCGGCCTCTTCTCACAGGTATCCAGTGATAGGACCAGGGGGATTGGCCTCAAGTTCTGCCAGGGGAGGCTCAGGTTGGAAATGAGGAGACATTTCTGCTCAGGAAGAGCAGCCAGGCATTGGGACGGGTTGCCCAGGGAGGTGGTGGGGTCACCGTCCCTGGGGGTGTTCAAGGAGACGTGGCGCTTGGGGAGAGGATTTAGTGGGTGACAGTGGTGGTACCAGTGGTTGGACCAGATGATCTTGAAGGTCTTTTCCAATTTTAATGATTCTGTGATTCTATGATTTGTACCCACTGATGGCGTTGCAAAGAGCAGCTTGTTGTAACGCTCTCTGAGGATAACCCTGAGTGAAGAGTTTTTTGGGAAGCCTGGTGGGGAAGTCATGCAGTACCCAGTTCTCTCTCTTGCTTGTACAACTGACCTGAAGCAAAGCTAAAACTTTGTGTTCCTCTTCCCATGATGTTTGAGGTCACTGTGAGATGCTCACGTGAGCAAAGCCAGGCCTGCAGCTTGCCTCATGTATCTGCTGGATGTGAGAACTGCCCCAGTTGTGGCTGCTGGAAGCTGGGTGCTTGGTGAGCCTGGCAGTGGCTCGGCGTTACTTGGGGCAGCCTGGTGCCCCTGAGGCTGACACCACAAAGCCCTGCGGGTGTGCAGTTTGTGCGGTGCTGACAGCCTCCTGCAGAAGGAGGTGCTGCGATAGCAAATGCCACAGTAATGGCTTTGCATCAGGCTGCTGGAGGGGTGGGGGGCAACATGCTTTGAGTACTTTCGCTTCTGTATTTCACATGCTGTGTTCTTTGGAAACAGGAAAGAATCGGAGGCTGAAGCAGGCCAAAGAAGAAGCCCAGGCAGAGATCGAGCAGTACCGCCTGCAGAGGGAGAAGGAATTCAAGGCCAAGGAAGCAGCGGTTGGTTTGCTAGAGCACTCCCTGTTACCTGTCCAGCCCCTTAGCCCTAAAACTGCGAGTACTTGCCCTGAGAATCCCCCTCAGGGTGGAACACGTTACCAGAGGTCTACTTCCCCAACTGCCTTCCTCTGATGCACAGCCACGTGTCGTGGAGACACTGGTGGAAGTGAATCAGTGTGGTATGTTGTGTCCTGAGAGCCAGAGCTATTCAGGGCAGTGAATTAGCGTGGTAAGCTCATGTACCCCTGGTGCTCTGGGGTTTCTCAGTCTCCCCACGCCTGCTCTGTGTAGCAGCATCAGAAAAGACAGAGCTCGTTGCTCCTATGGCCAGCTGGTTTCCCTGGTGCTAACTTGGTAGAAACCACTTGCCTTGTGGACGGCGCTCTTCTGCTGAGGAAGTTGTGAGGCCTGTGCCCTGCTCAGCCTGGCTGCGTGCCAGGGTTTGCATCTTCCTCTCGCTCTGAGCAAGAGGAGTTAGAGCCCGGAGGTGCAGAACTGAGCCCCTTTCCCACGGAGGGCTGTAGCACAGGTAGGGTGGTTTTGCTTGCTGTGTGTCCCTGCCATTTCTTTTGAAATATTCTGGAAACGATCTGGCAGCTCTCCATCTGTCCAGGTTTTGGTTAGTACAGTAACGCCCCCTCTTTTCTGTACAACAGCCTTCCTGCCAGTTGATCAAAATGAATTTGTTAAAATCCCATTTTAGTTTGGTTCACTGGGTGTGTGATACCAGGTAATTCCAGGCTAAAAAGTAGACTTTACTGCATGACAGTTGGTTCTGCTTAACTTACCCTTCTACAAAGAAAGAAGCTCTTTGAATTTGAGTCCCAGGGTGCTCTCTGTCTCAGCGTACTTTTCCATGCCTTTGTTTTCCCCACTTAAAATGGGAACTTGCTCTCTCTGCCTTTGCTTATGGAGCAAGGGAGATGCTGTAATCCACGAGAAACTCCTTGATGTGCATATCACGCATTCCACAATCCTGGTAACAAGCCAGGGATTTTTATAAAGATTCTTCTAGCAATGGGGTGATGTGAAGACTGGGCTTAAACTAAATCACAAGTACTTATTTCATTTTACCATCAGCTACAGCAGCGCACAGGGATTCACAGTTCCAGTTGCTGGTACAGTAGGACATTGACTTCTGGAATTCTTCTGAAGCTTCTGCTCTAAACTGGTAGCTAATGGCTGAGAAGATAAAAACACATGGGCTGTGGGTGATAAACTAGGGCAAGTTTTGGGGGAAATCTGAGAGGACAATCCAAGTGTACTCCTCTGTCCTTTCAGAACAATTATTCCCCAGCAAAGACTAGTTGAGGTGCACTGAGACAGTACAGAAGGACAAAATACAGAGCTAATCATAATGTTCTCTCTGAAACAACTTGCATGTCAGCTTCCTCTTTCCTTTGCTATTGTAGGCACTTGGATCTCATGGCAGCTGCACCACTGAGGTTGAGAAGGAGACCCAGGAAAAGATGAGTGTAATCCAGCAGAACTTCCAGAAGAATCGTGAGGTGGTCCTCTCCCAGCTGCTGTCACTGGTGTGTGACATCAAACCTGAAATCCACGTGAATTACCGCATCAATGGGTAGTGGTGGAAGAAGGAAGAAGTGTACGGGAAATGCTGGTAGCAGCATTTGAGCTTCAGGTGGAATGTACAGCTCTCAGCCATACCTTACCTGTTTTGTGAAGGTGTTAAATTATTTCAGTGAGTTGTAGGCTATCAGCATCTTGTCGGACTTCTGTTGGTTTCTTCATTGCCATAGATTCAGAGCTTAATCAAACTTCACGTGACCGTGTCTCAAATCTGTGCTAAGTTATTAAACGTGTTCAGGTTGGCACATTAAAGCTCCCTTATTTCAGGATAGTACTCAGTGAGAGCCTTTCCTCTGAGAGCTAGAAAGGGGAGAGGGATGCTGGCCTAGAGCCAGTAATTTAGACCTGTGTAACTGTATTCTCGTTGACCAAAATGCATTTTTCAGTGTGTTGTAAGCCTTCATACAGGGTTAAACCTCATCAGAAGAATTCTCTGGCTGTACAGTGCTAGCTGATAATCTTCGGGTGCTTGAGTTTCTCTGTATTGAATATCCTCTGTATATTCTGCTGTTAGCTTGAGTTACAAGTCTGGCACCATGACACTTGAAAGTAAAAACACTCAGTGAACTCCAAAGTCTCTTTAGTCAGTCTTGTGCCTGCTAACTTGTTCTGAATCCTGTCGGTACTCTCAGTGTGTTGCATGAAGAGTCTGGACTGAAGAATGAATATCAAATATTGATAAAAGTAAGAGAAAGCAAATGTCTGAAGGTCACAGCAGGTAAGTTTAAAACCCGTTAGAGAGCTCCTCCTCTTGGCTCCAGTCTGATGCTCTACCAGCCAGATCGTTCTGAAAAGCTTCAGGAACAAATGTCCTTGTGACTATTAGGGGAAATAAAACGTTGCCAGTTCACTAGTATAGTTGGATAGCCAGGGACTGTGCAGTAATTATCCCTCCTTTAGTCAAGTCCTAGGCACTGCTTGTTTATACCAAGGTCATGCTTTATCCTGTAGCATCCTGCTGCGCTCAGGAACAGTGTGAAATAATTGTCTCACTCTTTAGTTAATAATACACACAGGTACATCAGGAACTTTCATGTTTTAGCAGTTTATTCCACCCCACCCTCCCCCAGCAGAATATTAAATGTAACTTTGATTTTTTTGAGTTTAGTTTGAAGCTTTTTTGCAAAAAGGAGACCTCAATCAGCGTGTAGCTAATCTAACCTGCAGTTCATGCAGTTGGAAGAAACCTTGATGCTCTTCCTCAGGCAAAACCTTGGGTATTTCTGCAGAACTTCAGTGCAGCGTTGAAAAGCCTCTCAGACCTGTAGAGTTTGATTGGGAGGGAGGGAAGAAAGCAGGGTGGATGGGAGTCTTAAAGAAATGGGTATCTGCCAGCAGTCACGCAGGGCGATGAAAGAGCAGACTGCTGTGGTGTCTCCTGTGGTAATATTTTAATGCTACTGTACTGTAGTTCTGAAAGCATCCCTTTAGGAGTTGAGGCTATTAAATGGGTTGTAAAATTGAAACAAAAGCCTTCTGTGAAGTGAAATGTGTCAAGCTGGGAAAAAGCCAGGTTGGTACAAGGTGAACAGGACCAAAGCATTTTTAATCAGTCTGGTCTAATGGCTGGAGAAGTGATACGGCCTCTTAAAAGGTTGTAACCATGCTAATTCTGGTCTGTCCTTTGGAGATGAAACTTTTCCTCCTGTTGAGAACAGGTGCTCAGATTCCAGCATGATACTCCTCAAAAAAGTCCTCCTAGCCCCAGGCAATAATTAGTTTCATCCAGTTTGTTTATCAGGAAAAGGAGGCTGTTTGTCCAGAAAAAATACAGTGCATGTCCCCACTTTCTCCTACTGATTTGTCGTATCCATTTGTTAAATGAGCACTTCCTACCCTGGTATCCTGGAATAGGGAGAGACAAAGGAAAAAAGAAGTAAAACTCCCCTGATGATTTCCTTTCTGGCAAAAGAGGATGTGAAGGCTTACTCTTCAGAACATGCAAAAGTTCCAGTGCTTGCAAGAACATCGATTTTCTGTAATGTTTCCCTGAGATTTAACTGGTGAGGATTGCCTGACTGCATACTTTGCACAGAAGCATTTCCAATTACTGCTCGCCAGGAAGGCTGGCTTTGTTTACAGCATAGATGTGTTGGTTTAAACTGAGATTCTTTAATCTTACAATGAGGTGTTCTGAGAAAAGGAGGCCTACTGCTGTCTGTGTGCTGAAGCCAGGCTCCTGACAAATACTCTGCAGGGAGCAGTTTTCTACTGGCAGACGTAAGGAATCAGAAGCACAGAGGTATGGAGTTAGACATACAGCTTCGTGCATCAGATCTAGACCTCCACTTGTTCTGCAGCAGGTTTGGTTAATAAAACCAGCCCCAGCTGCTAGTACAAATCTGTCCCTGATGTTTCCCTGCTGCTGCTCTGTCTGCATTGTCCCTGGCAGATGTGACCCCTGTAGATGCGATGTAATTTGCTCTCATACTCCAGAGAGGGATCAGAAGCTGCTTTAAGCATCTGTAGCACCAATTCTTTTACTTTGAGCTCTGACCCCTGGAAATATGGACAGATTGCCAGCCCAGTCAGTCCTGGTGCTGTAGGGAGGTAAGAAGTGTTCAGCACTGACTTGGTTTTGTTTGTGCGGTGTCCAGTGAGTAGCTGTGGCTGCGTGCAGCTGAGCAGTTTCCTGGGATCCACATGGGCACAGTACAGGACTTACACAGCACCATTTGGCACTGCTACATCTACGTTCATCAGTGATGGTTTGGAGTTGGTCTTTGGGGTATTTCTTTTCAGACATTATGTGTACTTTACAGTTGATGCTTTTCATTTTTAAAATACCATGGAGAAGTCTTGTCCTCTGCACCACGGGGAGAGCACCAGATGGACAAATGGCTTATTAACACCAAAATATGTGCGTCATCTGGATGGCTTAACATGCAGTACAAGGCACAATTAGGACACATTTGTGCTGCTTGAAGCCCGAGCTCAATTTTTTAGGGCTTGCCTGTGCTCACAGAGCTTGCTCCCTGCTCAGCTTGTGGTGTTTGCTCTGAAGGTCAGCATCTCCTTGCTGCTGCCTGGGAAGGAGCTCCAGATAAAGCTCCTGCTGCCTGGCACGGGCAGGCTGCTCGAGTCCTTGCTAGAGGTGATGCTGAGGACGGGCTGGCCGCTGGCATTTCTGGGCAAGCTGAGTGCAAATGTACTTGGTACCTCAGGGCAGTTTCAACATCAGTATCCCACGCAGACCGTCTAGATGGGTGGTTGCAGCCTCGTTAGCTGGTGTGAATATGGAACGAAGTGCCTGTTGCAGGAGGGAGCTGGTGTGCTGGCTGTGACCAAAGAGACAAAAAGGATAAAAGAGACAATTTGATCTTACGCTCAGCACCCCCTCTGGAAGGGAGGGATGAAATCAAAGCCCCTCAACACCTCTGCTCTGTCTGATGATGTTTCCTTTTTTTTTTTTTTTTTTTTTTTTGTCCTTTCAGACTCAGTATGTCCTGGGCTTCATCCCTTGTCCAGTTCTTGCAGCTAAATACAGAATCTAAGTAGGAAAAGGGCCTAGCAGCAGACAGGAGCGTGTGCAGGGGTGGCAGGGGTGACTCCCCCTGGTCCTTCACAGCCTGGGTGATCCCAAGAGGCGCCCCAGAAAGCAGGCACATGGCAAAGCAGTGCTGATGGGGCTTCCTGTGGAATAGGAACAAGAATCAGTGAATTATTTTTATGGGAACATTTTGTTTGAAATTTAGCATGTGATTTTAGTTTTAGGGCAAGTAATTTTCTAATTTAAGATCACCCCTGCTTCCTTTTCCCCTCTGGCTCCATTCCCAGGGTCCAAGCAGTGAAACAAAGCAGCCAGATCATCCCTAACCCAGGAATTTGGGAACGTGTTCATTGACAGAGGAGCAATTTTGGCTGCTGGTGCTTTATCGGAAAGTCCCCGGGCAGCTTGACTTGGACAGTGCAGAACCACGAGAGAGGACCGCGAGTCTTCCCAGTGCCATGGCTGCAGCTGGTTTTGGCTGGAGCCATTTGCTGTCCCGCCAGGCTGGGTGCTCACACGGACGATTTGCCTTGCAGGAATCATTGAGCTTATTCCAGTGTGTAAATCCAAGCTGGCCAACCTTAAATTCCTCCTGCTTTTGCAAGACCCCTACGCAATTCCTGATGATCTTTAAAAAGCCTGGAGCTTTTAAGGCTAGGAATAAGCCCATCAGGCTGCTGGCAGTCCTTGCCTTCCTGCTGTTTTCCCTGCACCCGTGCCCATCAGACGCAGCAAGCAGGACCAGCTGGTTGCAGATAACCATGTGAGAACAATGCCATTCCTCTTACCTTCCTCTCTCTTTGCCTACATGAAAGCTGGTTGTTTTTCCTTTCCTTTGTTTCCTTCCTCATCTGGAATCTTTTTCTCTTATGTGACACCAGTAGTTCTTGCATTAGTGCAAAATAAGAAAGAAAAGCCTAGAATCGACTGTTCACAACTGAGGTTTTGGCTTCAAAGCATTAGTAAAAAGACTATCAAAAACCCTCAAGATAAATGTTTCGCTGAAAGACAGTTCCCCAAAATAATCCAAGTAAGAAGGTTAGTTTAATCTTTCTTTGAGGTTGAAAGGAGAAAGTATTAATTTCTTGCAGAAAAGATTGTATCTTGGACTGGCATAGAAATAGAAAATAAATAGGTATGAAATTATATTAGGCTGTCTCAAAATAATCTAATAAAGCACCAGCTGAATCAATAGCCAAATCATTATCCAAGGCACATAGCAAGTGTCCTCTTTTTAATTTGAGGTGCAAGAAAGAGGCTTTTGCATTACCATAATAAAAAGCATAATATTTTAAGTCTTCATAGGAAAAAAGGCAGAAATAGGGAAGAAAAAGAACCGCACTTTATGCTTTAAGCAAGTGTCATTTTTCATTTGAAACATGTATTTTAGGAATATTGTGAAATGAAGTTTTTGTATTTAATGACTGTCAATCTGTCAGCTTTGTGGAGCTGTTTGACAAAAAAAAGCCGTCTGTAACAGAAGACTGTGTGCTGGAAGAGGGGAAGGGCAAGATGAGGCTTTCGACAACTTTGTTCTCCTCATTAAGGCTCACTGGAAAAAAAAACAACAAACTGATGAAAGTTATCTTCAACTTCTGCTGAAAGTGCAGATTCATCCAAAGAAATGAGATCTGCCTGTGTTGGCTGCTGCTCGCTGCTGCAGCAGGCACAGCTGCAAACAAGACCTGCGAAGGGAGAGCCTGCAGCTGCATGCAGAGCACTGCAAACAGGGACAAGATAATAGTGATGTGCCATCAGCTTTGGCTGGTTTCAGATATTGCAGAAAAAAATATTTTTGTAAAACCATGTAATTAATTGAGAATATGGTCTTGGGGGTCAGAAGGAAATAAAAAAAAGAGACTGAAGAGTATGTGCCTCAGTATTTAAAGCAGGGGGACTTGAAGTAAGTGGCAGGATCTCAGAAGTGAAGTTGAGAAATGGACAGAGGATGAGGTTACCCCAGAGGACAGGGCTAACTGGCTGCTGTCGGGCTGGGGAAGCATTTCAGATGGCAGTGTTTTTTTCCCAGAATCAGGTTCCCTGTAATTTATTCATTAATGCAGAGCGATGGAATAGAGAGTACAGTTATAATGTATGTCCAGGGCACCAAGCTGGGAAGAGATACAAACAGTACAGAGAACTGAATTACAATTTAAAATGATCTTGATAAATGGGAGAAATGATCTGAAACTGATAGCATGAAACTCCCCAAAGAGAAGTCCAAAACTGAGCTAAGAAAGGTGAGATCAAATACACAAACCCAACCAATAACCAGCTGCACAGCGCTGCAGAAACTGTGACAATTAAATTTCCCCCAGACTCAGCCGGCAAATGTCTTGGTTTTGGAGATGCCGCTGTGCTGCAGCACGTTAATACGAGTGTCCCGGGTCAGATGGAGGAGTCAGAAATCCTTGTGGTTGTGCACGGGGTGAGGTCTCTGCCCCCGGTTTGGATGCGGAGCTTTGAGGCCCCGTGACAGAATGAAGGAGACCTGAAATAAGCCAGGAGTTGTTTCAGAGAGGGCAGGTGTTGATTTTACACCAGGTTCATTGAGGCTAGAAGTCATCGGCTTAATTTGCACCAGGAACGATTTAGCCTGGGGGTGCTGCCCAGCAGGGCGAGTGAGCCCGCTGCAGGCTGCGGTGCCTCTGGGACTGGCAGGTGAGAGCAAGTGAAGTGGGAGAGGGAGGCTCTGCCAGCAGCTCTGCCCTGGGTTAACATGAGTCAGGACTTGCTTCTTCAGACACCAAAGAGGGAAGCTTAAGAGAACCCTCGGGCTGCCTTAATTCTGATTTACACAAAACCAGCTCCCCTGCCAGCCTGTGCAAGCAGAGCTTTTAGCCAATGCGTTGCTTTCTGGAGTAGAAAAGTCTGCGTTTTCATTCAGTTTTAATTTCACTCATTCCCATTTCAGCTTTCGAGTGCCCAACCTGGGGACATTTGGAAGACCTCCACTCACAGGGCACAGCCTCTTTTGCTTCTGCCCGGCTTTTCAAACAAAGCCCAGGGTGTCAGCTGGGCGCCGTGCAGCCGCAGAACCTCGCGTCTGCTTGGGATGTTGCCAGTGTCCTCTTTCTGTTTCAGGCAGAAAGTTCCTTCTTTCTGGTGAGCTTTGGCCTGACCTTCCAAATTCCCTTCTAGTTTACTGTTTGGCTTTGTATCTGCAGTACTCCCTGCTGGTTTAAGAGGCTTGAATTTCTGTTCTCCGTCTGCTTAATGCTAAAGTTTTGGTGGGACTGTTACCAGGTGGGACAGGAACGTTACAGACACAGCTTTGTGCTTCAGGAGCCTGGCTATAAAGGCATCTGTGCAAAGCCTCGCTTGTTGGCAGGCTAGAATCTGAAATACACGTGCTGTTTATTGAAGTAGTCTGTAAGACATTCAGTGATTAATCTGTTCCCTGTGGCTACAGGGTGTCTGCTCGCAGGGAGAAGATACCAGGTAAGCTCTCATCTGACTAACAAAAGCACCGAAATTACGCCCTGAATAAGGTGCTCAGAAAACTGACACCTGGCAGAGGTTTCTGAGCGTTTGATGACTGCTGGAGTTGGGACGAGCTGGGCTGGGAGGCCTGGGCTCCACGCAGCCAACCTGCAGCTCCACCAGCTCCTTTGGGCCAGCACCTGCTTCGTGTGATCCTGGAATTAGCAAGTGCAGGGGGGTGGGGGGCTGGAAAACTCTCAGAAAGCAGCTGGAAAGCCTTGCGTTTGGTTTAGATTGGTGTGAGGTGCTGTGGGGCTTCCTCCCTGGTTCCTCGGGTAGGCACAAACCAGGTGCTTTCAGCAGGCTTTCTCCAGCCACAGCGTGCATTTGTTCTGGCACGTTGCGACCGTCTCTCAGCCTTGGTTAGGAGCCTGGAGATTGAATGGTTTAAAGCCTTTTGGCTGCATCAGAGCCCTTTAAACTTGGAATCGCTTCTTTTATTTCTCTGATTTTTGCAACACCCCTCTTTCATTGGCAGGGTTTGCTGGTGTTGATAGCACGAGGCGTCGATGCCAAGATCAGTGCACCCACGAGCTTCTTGCTAAACGAGGTGTATGGTGTACGTGCTGCAGGTAATTAGGGGAATTGCTTTCAGGCTTCTTGTCCCTACAGTGCCTTGGGCGCTTTTCCGCAGTGAGCTGACGATGCTCTTTCTAAGCACTTTGGTCGCCGTCTTCTGCCTCTGTCAGGATCCTTGCGTGGGCAAGGAGGGGAGGAAACGAAGCCAGATCTGATGAGCGTTTGCAAACGAGCCCAACGCTTCGCCTGCCCTGGGTGGGGATGTGAGCCAGGCCTCAGCGAGCAACAGCGAGATTGATGTGATTTCCTCAGTACCTGGGTGATGTTACTCTGCGAGTTGCCAGCTCCCAGTGTAACAAGATCCCATGTGGTAAGTGGTTTTGGAGACAATTCTCTTCCCCGTGCAGCCATGTGATTTAATGAACACATTGCTCAGCAAAGTCCGGAGCCAACAGGGTTGCAGAAACCGAGCCCTCAGAGAGCAGAGCAGCCTTTTCTCCAGGAAGTGTTCTCTGACAGGGCAATGAAGCATTTTATTTATTTTTTTTAACTGTTCACTAGCAGGCACTGTGAAATTTTATTGACTCCGTTCTTAGCCTTTGGGGACCCTCTAGCTTTTGGTGGGCTCTGATGCTGTGATCCCCAGCACTACCCCTTGGCCTGAAGGCTGAGCACTGCCCCCAGGACATGATTTTTTTATTTTATTTTTTATTTTTTATTTTTTTGGGGGGGGGGGGGGTCTGTCTGGCCACGTGCCCAACCCTTCTTTGCTTTTTGGAGCACGTAATGGAGAGGAAACCCCACCCGCCCTCCCTATCAGCACAGCCTCCTGTTTTGAGGAGGGCTGCGGGTCCCTCCCCATTACTTCTGCTCCCCTGTGCTTTGCTGTGACCCTGTGCTAATTCAGCAGCAGCGCGTTCTCAGCCTTGAGATCTTTGCTCATCTCTCCTGATCTCTCCAGCCCTGCTGCTGATGCTTGGCTCTGACTAATGTCTTCGCAGCGACTCGTCTGTTGCAACTTTGGGATTTGTATTTGGTGAATCCTGCCCAGCTGGTGGAGGAGGAGAGCCTTCGGACTGCGCCACTGCTCAGCTCGTGCCCCCTCTGAAGAAGCCCTCTGGGGTCCAGGTCCGGACCCCCACCCTTCAAAAGGTGACTCCAGCTCCTGCTGCTGAGTCTCCCATGACCGCGCCTGATGGGGAAGCATTTCTGAGGAACTGCAGAGGGTTAAAACCACGGCTCTGAAGCGAGCCTGGGGAAAAGTCACATGCACCAGGGAGATTTTGCAAGTCGGTGCTTGCAGCTTGGGGTAATGAGAGCGGGGAGTGCGGGGGCGCAGGCGTCTCGCCTTCAGCTCGCGGTGCCTCATCGCTCATCCTCCAGGGAGAGGCAGGGAAGGTCCCAGCCGTGTCCCCCGTTTGGGCTGGGACCTTCCTGTCCTGCTGTGGGAGCCCAGCGGTGCCGGGTGAAGGACAGTGAGGAGGAGGAGGAGGAGGTGAGGGAGCTGAGCCGGCACCCCAGGACCAGGAGGTGAGCCGGGCGAGGTAAGCCTCTGGCAGCCTCTCCAAAAACGCAGCAGCAGGACTTGCTGAGATAGCTGGGGCTTGGAGGTGTCCGGGAAGGTCCTTAGGCTGAAGGAGGCGAAGGGAATGGCTTTGCATAGAAAATAAGAGTGCAGGAGGTAAGGATACCCCTCAGGTTAGCACAGGGGAAGACGTGGGGGGACAAACCTTCCCTGCAGAGGCAGACATTCTGCAGTGAAAGGCAATGGAGCCAAACCAGGTCTATAGTGCACGATTGGTGTAAAACAAAGCTTCTGTTGTTTTGGGGCTTGCCCGTGCTGGGGAAGGCTCAGCGGGCCCTGCAGTGAGCTGCCCTGGCCCTGTGGCACCAGTCGCTGGCAGCTCCTGGGGGCTGCTGTGGGACTCGGTGCTCCCGAGGTGTCCGAGGCACAGAGCCTTGCTTCATCACTAACGTAACACAACGGCAGCGAGAGCAAGGTGGCAGGTTTTAATTAGGGTTTCCTTTTGTCTCCTGTTTTCTCGCTCTCTCCTTTTTTTTTTTATTTTTTATTTTGTCTTGTTTTTCATTTTCCCTTCTGTTTGACACTGAACTGAAGGGATTGAAGGCCAAGGGGAAGGAAGTGACATTCCCCGAGTTCACTTTCAGTGCTTGGGGACGTGCTGGGTAACTCATCTGCCCGTGCTCTGCAAGGAAAACGCGCTGCAGAGCAGTGTGATCCGCTGTGGGTGCCTCACCAGGGGCTGTTGCACAGGGACTGGACGTGCAGCAGACTCATTCTGGAATAAAACTGTAAAAACGTGGGAGCAGCCAGCGCTCAGAGCAGGTGCCGCGGCCATCCCAGGCACACGGGCACAATACGCACCTCCTGCACCAGGGCTTGGCTGCTTTGCGTGCTGAGTTTCCAGCCCTTTGCAGGTTTTCTGCAACCATCTGAACCTTTTGTGTGGCTCCCCTTGCCTCAGTTTCCTGTCTGTCAGTCCTTCACTGGTGACTCTCCTGGCTTTGTGCAAGGGGGTGATTGCAGCAACAGCCACCGGTAAAGAAAGCGAAGCGATCCCTTTCAAAGGAGAGCTGTTGAGATCCACGAGGGACCTTCAAACCAGGCTCCCAGGGCAAAAGCAACGCAGGAGCTGAGGTTAAAACAAAACAAGAGCTCTGGAGAGCCGGCAGGGATGCGGATGATCTGCCTGAAAGGAAGGTGATTAAACTTTGGAGTTGCGCGCCCTGGGTTTGAACAGTCACCCGCAGCTCCTGGCGGCTGCAGCCCCACGCCGGCAGCATTCACACCGAATACCCGTGGGCACGGCGGGGAGCAGAGGAGGGTGGCAGAGACGAGCAGAGCGTGCCAAAGAGCTGCTGCTGGCTGAGCAGGGCTGCTCGCCCTTACGCAGGTGCGTGCGTGTTTCCTGTGCTGACTGCTGGGGAATTCCCCACTCTGCCCTCACAAAGAGAAGCCTTTTCTATTGCGTGGCCGATTCTTTGCACAGTGTGAATATTTAAGGACGTTGGAATAATTTAAGGAATATCTGGAGATACCTTTTTCACCTAATGGCAGCAAAAAAAGAAGTATTTGAAGCAAAAGGAGAGCCTGTGTGTGCTGCGCTCATGGCTGGCCACCACCCGCCCAGTGGTAACATCCACAGGGCGCAGGCTCCAAAGAGCAGGGTGCACCCAAGGGCTCTGTGCTCTTACCCTTTAATTGCTCTCTCTGCAAGGTATGAGCATTTTTCTTTCCTCTTTACAGGGCTAGAAAATGCCTCCTTGCTCATGGAAAGCAGAATCTCGAGGAAGCCTCCAGTGGGAGTGTGAGTGAAGATTTCACAACCTGGTCCCCAACAGGAAGAGCAGGCTGGCTGCCTGCTGCCTGGGTGTTTCTGAGCCGCCAAAGATAAGGGAGGGAGATGAAGTGCTGAACTTCTGACAACACGACGCAGAGTCGCCGAAGGAGAGGTTATCAGCATGGCCTACAAAAGCCAAGCTGGTGGAATTGAGAAAAACGGGTCCCTTTCCTCCATCTTCTACTGCAAGAGCGATTTAAAGGAAGGATCCCTGCAGTGGGCGAAAGGTAAGCGAGCGAGGCTGGACCGGGTGGTCTCTTGTGGTCCTCTTCCAACCTGGGCTGCTCTGTGACTCTGGGGACTTGCTGAGAGATGCAGTGCTGAGCGCAGTGCCCTTAAATTGGCAGGTGGCAGGTTTTTCAGCGATGCTCACTGACAGCACCTCATTTGCAAAAGTAAGCAAATCTTATGGATGTTTCGGTGTTTGGGGAAGGGGGTGGATACACTTTACTTTTTTGGAAAGCCTGATATTTAGGAGTGAATGACCGTCTAACTATTGAAACCCAGGTCCTCTGAAGCCCTCTTTTCTCAGCTTTCAAAAGTCAATCAATCTTTGGGAAACTCGACCTGTGCTTTTCTTTCCAAGGGACTCTCTTCCCCGGTACCAATTTGCTCCCTCTCTGCAGCCGTGGTTCAGCGCTGTGCGGAGGCAGAAGGTAGTGCCATGGGTGCCCCATTGCAGCGAGACCTGCGTGCTGTGCTCAGCAGGTTCTTGCTTGCTCAATTCACAGCACTTCCTTAGCACTCAGCTTTCGGCAGGGTGAAGCAGCTCTTGTTACCCCAGCAGAGGTCAAGGAGCTGAGCCCCTCTGCAGGTTTGGGGTATCTGAGCTTGGCACCCAATAGGCTTTGTGCCAATCAGCTTGACCAAAGCCGTGGGGAACAGGAGAGCCCAGCCCATTTGTTTTCACTCTTGCTTCATCCTCACCGCCTCTGTGGCTCAGTGTCTGGAGGAGATTAAGCTTGGCAAACAAACAGGACGTCGTTATCCTGGAGGTTTCAGATGCATCTACTCTTCCCTTCTGGAGCCGATGCTGTCACGCCCTTTTGTAATGCAATTGCCTCATTTTATTTGGCATCTCCCATTCCCGAGCAGTGAAGAGATGATGAAGATGGAAGACGAAAGCAGGAGAGAAGGGAAGGGTGAGTGTGCGCTGCCTCTCAGCCAGCACAGCTGAGTGGAGAGCACTGAGCAGGTGTTGTCAGGGAGCAACCCAAGGGACGCTTGGCTGGCCCTGGAGCTGCAGAGGGGCAGGAAAATTGTGTGAAACATGTCGATGAAACACGATCTCATCTGAACACGCCACTTCTTTGGATTTGATCTCTTCCTCTTGGCGTAGCTCAGCTTGTGTAAACTCTAGGTAGCTGCCAGATGGGATGCCAGATCACAGCTCTGCTCTGCAGCTCCAAGGCTGCTCTGCCTCAGCTCCGAGCTGTCAGCTCCTCAAATCTAGGGCAGGCTGTCCTCACGCTTCCTGGGCTTCTGCCTGCAGCTTGGGTCCATAGATTACATTTCTGATCCTAGCCCTAGCTGAAGCCGGAATCACAGGGAGCCCTGAGCAGAGCCGCGCTGCCAATGCTAGAGCAGGGACCTGGTCGCCAGAGGCTTGTAGGGATCATGCTTTAGGGACAGCCCAGCCACATCCCAGACAATGTGGTTGTTGGAAAACGCCTTGGTTTGTTTGCTGGAGTGTTTCCTCCCAGTGGGTGGGGTGGGTAGGAACGGGGAATCTCTGAGGGAGACTTACCAGCACCGAGCAGCTCGAGTCCATTGTCCTCCCAGTTAAGGATCAGCGAGACAAGGCGTTATCCTGCTGAGGGTCAGAGCATCACGTTATCTGTGACTGCTCGCCCCTGGAATGTGCTTTGGGTTTCCTTCCTTTGTCGTAGGTGCCTTCCTTACAGGGGACAGCAGGCCCCTGGGCTGCTTTTGGAGCTCTTCGTGATGCTCTGGGAAATATCCAAGGGGGTTCTGCAGCCAGTTAATGCACGTCGGGGGGGCCTGTGTTCCTCTTGCAGACCCCCCCAATGGGCAGGTGCTCATGGTGCTCAGTATGGACAATAACTGCTCGGCCACCTCCTTCGACATGGAGCTTTGTGCAGAGAAGCTGAAGTCCCTCGGGGTTCAGGTAAGCGCCGCACTCCCCCGGGGCCCTGTAGGAGTGGGTACAGGACTGGCATCGTTTGCACCTGCACCCAGACCACAGGCACTTCTTATTTTTATTCTTTTTTTGGTTGAAGAGTGACTTGTTTCAGTTTAATTTCAATCTATTCCTCATTGACTTCAAGTCAAGTGTAATGATCTTGGCTTAAACCTCCGTGAAGAAACCCATTCAGCGTAGGTTCAGCCAAATTGCCTGAGAGCACTCCGGTGTGCTGGAACACCCCGGGACAATCGGTCTCGCCTTGTCCTTTGTCATAAAACCACGCTTTTCTCTTCTGACTTTCCCTGCGCTTTCCAGGGAGATATCACTCACTGCAAATGATGCAAGGACACAGGTTTTTGGCCCGTGACAGCTGTACAGGTGGGAATGGAGCCTGGTACACTGCACAGGAAGGTGCCCCGGGGCCCGGTTTGCTTTGCTGGGGCCTGGCCCCACCAGGCCTGTTCTGGTGGCTCTGAGCCCCACGCCGGTGACCTGAGGTTGTTCCCCGAGCAGGTGGCAGCAGACGAGTGGAGGACGTTAATCCAGGAGGCCATCCTGAAGCCCGAAGTGAGGCGGTACATGTTCTACAACTCCAGGGCGTTCCAGATCGCCATCGCTGTGGTAAGGGCTTCTCCCAGGCTTGCCGTAGATGTGTTTCCAAAACCAGGGCGAGACGCCTTCCCCAGCCTCTTGCCGGTAGTCCCCTCAGAGTGGGCTGGTAACCAGAATTTGCTGAGCTGGTAGTACCCCATCATGCTCTTTTTAATTTGATTTTAAAAACATGAAGATGACCTGGTCCTGATGCTCATTCAGACCAATGGCCCAGGCAATGCAGGCTACCAGGTGGTTTATCTAGTCTTGCTTTGCTGCTTCTGGCAAAACAAGCTCCTGCAAAGACCCCAGCCACTAGCAGCTACCTTAATGTTACTTTCCAGCATGCTGAAGGTATGGTAAAAACTGACTCCTTCATTTTAGATGCTTTTTTTTTTTTTTTTTGGTAGTCATTATATACATGTTCTCCTATCACTAATATCACAGGAGTTTGTGCTCGGTGTTTTGAGGGCTTTGGTGCCTGTTTAGTGTAAATCTTAGAGTGGTTTGGGTTGGAAGAGACCTTAACGATCATCTAATTCCACCCCCTGCCATGGTCAGGGACACCTCCCACCACACCAGGTTGCTCAAAGCCCCATCCAGCCTGGCCTTGGGTACTCCCGGGGGGGCAATGAGTTGTATCACTGCAAGGGGATGCTGTGACAAGATGTGCTGCATGTACCCTACTTGCTTCTAGGCAGTCTTCTGCCCAGTGCCCGACACCTGAATTGAAGGCCAAACAAATTCAGTTTTGCTGTTTTTTATGCAAAGGCCACATTTGCTAGTCTTTAGCATAGTCCTTGAGCCCAGGGTCACCGTCCATCATTTGAGCATTGCTGTAATTGAGCAGCCTCTGCACCACCTCGAGCGCTCTGACATAGGAGCTCTCTAAATAGAGGGACTATTACAAGTATTATCAATATGCTTCAGCAAGTGCATTTCTTATCTAAATGGAAGAAGTGGATTGAAATCCTTCCTAGGTATGAATCATCATTAAGAGTTCAGTCTCTGTCTTTAATGATTGGTGGTTTTTTGTCATAAACTAGTGCTCACTCAGTCCTTCTAGACCCTTTTCTCCCCCATTTGTTATTGGAAAGAACTCCTGTCCTTTCTCACCCTCTGAAAAATCCCAGGTGACTTAATTAATTTATGGCAGGGTTTCTTCTCCCCTTGACTTTTCTCCCTTCCACAGTTTTCTGAGCATCATCCATCTCTCTGGGCTTTCACAGATCTTCTACGTGTCTCTCTGGACAAACATTTACTCCACAGTCCAGCTGTGCTCCTTTGGGCGCTACTGGGAGGCCAGTGTGCTGGTGACCCTGGCTGCTGTGGCCATCACCGTGGTCGTGATACTGGTCCTTGACCGGCGCCAGAGGAAGGTGAGAGGAGGTGACTCGTGTGTGGACACAGCGCGGGGAGCAGGGTTCCCTCCCACCAGCGTGCTGGGACCTGGCTCACCTCCTAGATGCAGATGGAGAACATGGCTATCGGGGGTGGTAGGAGTATTTTTAGAGCAGGCGCAGAGATCTGGTTCAGGCAAGGGTATTATAGAGTTAGGTGTCGTAACGCCTACAAAGTAGGTGAAAGCTGGCTCGAAGTGCCTGCTGTTGCAGGAGAAAAAGCAACCATTGCATGATTTGTGCTCCCCCGGCTGGTGGGGAGCCCCGTGCGAGCACCAGCAGAGCAGGCTCCTCTCCTGCCCTGCTTCTGCACCCACCTTGCCCCAGGTGCAGCACAAAAAGGCAGCTCCTAACCCGAGGAGTTGTCCTTCACTTAGGAGTAGCTGGGGGAAGGGAGAGAGGACACAATGCTGGGAGCCCATCCACTTCACACATCTTGCCCATAACACACACATAGTGAGGTCTCTGGCTGCACAGACATCATCTAGGGGTGGCAAGGCCATGCTGATGGCTGATGCCCTGCCCTGGCTACAGCTCTGTCACTGCCTTCCCTTCAGAGACACGGTGTTTGGGGTCATCCAGCAGCCTGCAGGATCATCTGCAGCTGTAGGCTGGCCCAGGTTTTGTCACAGAGCATGTTAATTTTTTCTGTGTTCTTTAATAGATAAATATGAATACAGATGTGAGGCTGGCCGCTGTCAATGAATTCTTTATCAAACACAGTTTAATTCTGGGGATTACAGATGTCCTGGACGGGCCACACAGCATCCTACAAGTATCCTTTCTGTGGTGGATCGCTCATATTCCTGCTGGGTAGCTAATGATGGGGAGGGTATTTATTGATGCGGTGATCAGGGAGGATTTCCAGAGGGTGGCATTTCTAGGATTTTTTTTTTCCTCCTATTGGATGGCATGGGAAATGGGGAATTTTTCTTCTCCTGTCTGTAGGGATTGAGATATACCCAAAGGCTACTGGAAATAAAGAGTTTAAAACAGGGAAGTGAAATTAGTCCTTGGGGCAGACAATTATTCCTGCAAGTGTACTGTGTTTACATGACAATGATGATTCTTACTAACAGCAGAGTGCCAGCAATGTGCCTATGGCAAAACAACACAACAGAGAAATCCCCTCCCTGGGAGCTCGTGCTGTGCCTTGCAGAGAGGAGCTCAGCCAGCAGCATCCAAGTGTCTCTGCTCTCAGGAGTCATTTGTAGCCCCAGGCTCCCTCCTTCAGGCATGAGAGAATCTAATTCATGCAGTGAGCACCTGGCAGCCAGGTCTCCAGCTGCCAGGCACTTCTGATCATCACCTTACAGAAGTGCAGGTTGAAGAAGCCAGGGGTGGGAGAGCTTCTTTTGCTGCTCTTTGGATGCCTTCTCTGGACCAGACAAAGGTTTAGAGGAAAGAAGTGTGTTTTAAGGCAGCATGAAGGTGTAAAAGGAAGGTGTGGGAGATGCTGTCCCACATGCTGTCCCACCATTCACTGGTGGATCTCGCACCACCCCCAAGGTACTGAGAAGCATGAAATACAAATGGAGAGGGAACGAGGCAAAGCATGGGGTCAGAGAGAGGAGCAGCGAGGAGCACAGGAGCAGCAGTGGCAGCTGTGAGGTCGTGCAGCATGAGGAAGTGCTGAAGAACCTGAATTACATGTTCGTTCAGCCCAGCTTAGTTTCACACCTGAGTGAGTGAGGACTATCGCAGCCTTCACATGTCCCAGAACTGCCTGAGAGCAGAAAGGACCCACGGGTTTAGGCTTCCTTTGTCTGCTGTGATGCCAGGTCTGTGTCGGCCCTCTGGCTTCCTCGCTGGGCTTGAGTCCCTTGGCTGACAGCACAAGGCTGCCTTCGGGGGGCTGCTGCTCTTGAAGCAGGATTTGTATCCCCATGGCAAACTCTCAGCAAGCAGTGCCTCCATCATACAGTGAGCACAGCAAATCTCGTACAAATAAATGGAACGGGTCCCCAGAAAGAGAGGGAAGCAGGAAGGAGTTTAGGGGGGCTAATTCACCTGACCCACTGGCTTGTTCAGACATGATGCCACTGAGCTGAGTGACGAGCAGTGGCCGGGGGTCACCCCAAGTGTCCCTGCCATGGTGCAGAAGGTATGCAAGGAGGTCTGGGATGAGGGGAAACATCCCCCTTCCCTGCCATTGCTCTGCTGCCCATTTGCCAGTCCTGGAGGTTTTGCCTTAGCCCAGACCAGGCTTAGAATCAGTGCTGAGACACAGCAGTTGGCTGCTGACCGCGTCCCGAGCAGTCCCTGGGCACCAGCCCCCTCTGTGAGGGCTCCGGGGAGGACATTGTGGAGAGGTCCCTTCCTTAACCCCCCCGTCCCAGCTGTGGTTTGTGCACTTCAGCCCCGAGCGCTGCCTCCAGTCCTTGTCAGCCCACCTCGAGGAGCTGCGGCAGACACGGGAGGTAAGGGGCAGTGGGCACAGCCTGCAGGGACAAACACGTGGCCACCCCTAGGGCCCTGCTTTGGTGGGGTGGAGGTGGGTGATGAGCAGCACATGTTGGAGTTGCCCTCTGAGCGTCCCCTGCTGTATACTGGGAGCTGGGTGAACTGGGAGGGGGACAAACTTCATCTGCGGGTGCCCAGGTCAGTAGGAATTTATTTAGCGTAGCTGTGCAAGGCTGGATAATTAACTGTGACTTTTGTTAAAGGAGTTGCCAGGAGTCAGGGGTGAATTCTGACGGCATGTGTCACTGTTGGAACTAGCTGACACCTTGAGCTGTCCTCCTGAAACAAATGGGATAGCCTGAGGAGTAACTAAACACTGCACTGGACTAGCTGTATGGGGCTTTTGTCCTCTTGTCCCTCAAAGTCTCTTCCTCCTTGTGGCTGCATGGATATCTACACACTGCTGGCTGGCAACAGCCATGGGATGGGAGGTGAGGGGGTGCAAACCCCCAGATCCCACGGCCACTCACCTCCCTGGATGAACCGACAGGCACGGGCTGAGGGCTGACCATAATGAACCACTGCACATAGGGGCTGTTGTCCAACCTTTCCTTGTGGGATGAAGGCTCTCTGCCCCCAGTGCTGGCAACTTCTCTTAGCCAATCCTGTATGTTTTTTTTTTTATTGTTATTTTTTAACTCCTGGGAGGATAGTTTTGATACAAATGAGGTGCTTTGAGTGGTGTCCTGAGGACACTGCTGCTGCCCCAAACTCTCCCTCTCCCCCAGTCGGGCTTGCGGCACAGCCTGGACCAGCTCTGCGTGGTGATGGAGGCGGCGGTTCAGCCCGAGCCGGCAGCGGAGGAGGCTTCGTGCGAGGAGTCCCCTCTCCTATCCAATGGGGTGAACTTCAAGAAGGAGCCCGTGATGTGCAACCAGCTACTCCGCCTCATTCCCGAGGGCCCACCAGAGGTAAGGAGAAATATCCCTCCTCGATGGGCTGAACGCCTCCCTGGGCACCTTGCCTCCAAACCTCGTCCCAGGGGACACCTCCTTTTGCCCTGGTAGAAATGCCTGCAGACCTGGAGGTCCACCCACACCTCCTCCAGGGCTGGCAGTGCTGGGTGGTCAATGTTTAAGGCCTTGATGCTGTCTCTTTTATAGGCCAGGCATTTCCTCCTGGTCCCCATTTGGAAGCTGACCTCTCCCTGGGGTCTGCGCAGGGACCTGGTGCCCGTGTCCGGGCTGGGGCTGGGCCTGGCTGTGCTGAGCCTTCATCATCTCCACAGTCTGTGCCCTCAAAGACTTGTGCCCTGCTGAGTGACAAATGTGTCCTCATTCCCGCTCAGCAAGAAGCTTCAAAAGAGATGATTTTGATTTATTTTGCAGTTTTCTGCTCGCTGTTACTAAGTGGATTTGGTGCAGGTGACATCCCTGCAGGTTGAAGCTTTCCAGCTGTCTACAGGCCAAAAAAAAAAAAAAAAAAAAATCAACAGGAGTTGGTGACAGAGCAGGAGGGTCCCTGAGCAGCCTGGTGACCTGACCACCCCACCCCTGCAGCCCCCTGCCCCTGGGCTGGCCTCGCTGCTGGCACCGAGCGTGGCGCTGGACCAGGTGGTTGGCAGCGCTGCTGACCAGAAGGGGATCTGGGACAGTTACGTATCTGTCATTGGCTCCTGCCCTGCTTCTTTCGGACAAGGACGGTGTTTGAACGAGGGCACAAATGGTGTTCAATGTTGCGTGTGCTCACCACGCAGGTAGACACTGACGCAGGTAGACACTGACGCCTCTCCTCCTCGTTCCAGGTGATGGCCCAGCAGCTCCTGGTCATCTTCAGCGGCTGCTATGTCCGGCTCCTGGTCAGCGGCCGGCTCCCCCCGACCACAGCAGCCGGGCACGTGGAGCCCAGCAGCGTGCCCTGCCTGTGCCAGTTCATCCAGAGCGCCGCGCTCAGCACGCAGCAGTGCTGCCTCCCGGGCAGGTGACCCCTGGGGGCTGCAGGAAGCCAAAACACAGGCTGCCCGCACACAGCAGTGAGGAGAAGCAGAGGAGAGGGCTGTAAGCCCCATCCTGGACTTATTGGGGTGAACGAGTGGAACTCTAATAAACATGCAATCAGAAAGCTGCTGCCTTTGAACCCTGCTGGCCTGGCCCCAAGCTCTGCCTGGAGGAGCTGCTTTGGGTGCCAGGAACGATCGTGCAGCAGCTCAAAGCACCCTTGGGTGGCCCCTGCTGTGACCCAGGGGTCTGGGAGAGCAGCAGGGAACAGCTGGAGACGGCAGCCCCACACTGGAGTGGTGCAGTTCATGGGCTCTTTGGAAGAAGGACAGGGAATACCTGTGCATTACAAATGTGGCGTCTGCTCCGGATTTGGATTGTGGCATGAATTGTTGGTGACAGGGAGCTCTGTCCTGTGCCAGGCGCTGCCAAGTTGGTGGCTGAGACCTCGTCCAAGTTGCCATTCAGGGGCCAGCTTGGGGCAGTGCCCAGTGACTGCCACCTCTGCAAGCTCCTCAGGGATGAGGTGCTGGACGTTTGACAATCCATGGAATTAGGCCTTAAAAAAGGCCCTCTGTAGGGCAGCCTGGGGCATGGCTCTTGTTAGACTCCCTTTTCTGCTGCACTTTGGGCCAGGTTGAGTCCTTTTGGTTTTCCTTTCCTCATTTTCCCCCACTGTGCTTTCACACAGCGTGTGAGAGGAGGCAGTGGTGAGCAGGAGACCCCAGCACGTGGAGTATGGGAGGGAATGGGGAATGAAATGAGGGGCTGTAAGCCTGCAAGGGGCTGTGTGCTTAGGTGAGCCCATGAACGCAGAGCTGTATGGGCCAGGGTTGCTGGCGTCTTCTGTCCCCAGAGCTTCTTGTGACTGTGTGCACTGATGCTTACCTGGCCACCTCACCACACAGCTTGGACCATAGCATGGTCCTGGGACGTGGCACTGATCAGAATAAAAGGTCCTTAGGGCTGTGGTTTCCAGCCTTATTGCAGCCAGGCAGGCACGGTGCCCCCCATCCCATCTCCTGCAGCACTGGAGCACAGCTCCATGTGGTGCTCCTGGTGCACACAAAGTGAGGAAAGGCTTTAAAATCAGGGGAATGAGGCGTGCACGTCCCTCAGTCACAGCCACCCCACCATGCCATCATCTCCTCGTGTGGCACCGTAGCAGGGAATTCTATAGCACTGAAGGCCGAGCCATGGGCTACGGTGGCAGCAAGAGGCAGGGGGCTGGGGACCTGGAGCCAGGTGCCAGCTCTGCCCTGAGGTGTGGGATGACTCCGCTCCCTCCTCCTGGTCCCACATCGCTCCATCAGGAGCAATGGAAAGATAAGGCACATCTTCCCTGGGAGCCTCAGCATCACACCCCCACTGCAACCCCAGGCTCTGTGCAAACACCATAACAACAACAAACCCCCTCCAGGAGAAAAAGCCACCGCACTCCCTGTCAGCCTCCTTCCATCCATCTTTATTTCTGGCTCAGCTGGGGCTGTCACAGGAAGGGGTCAGGCAGAATCGCCCCCACAGGGGTGGGCTTTGCAATTCTGCCTTCATTGCTCTGTGACAGCGCGGGGTTTGCTGGTGGGGGGGGATGTGGCGGTGGTCTCTGCAGCCCCTCTGCTCTGCATGTGCTGCTCATCGTGCTGGGTCACCGGCTTGTTGGGCACAGGGGGTGTGTTCAAAACATCATGGGATTTCCACAGGGCCAGGCTCTTGGACTCCACATTCCAGCTCCTGAGCTGATTTTACCTTCTTAGAAGTGGTCTGAAGGTAGAGCGATGTCATTGGGAGCACAGCTTGGTTTCACAGCATAAAAATCTGATTTGCTGCTGGAATGCAATGGCTCGTGCTCTTTCCCAGGGCCCAGAAGTGCCGGGAGCACCTGGTACATGATGGTCTTTTCTGCCATCTGGAAATTTCTGGTAGGGAGACCGATGGGGATGTTCTCTGTCATTGTGCTTCTGTGCCGAGAGCAGGTACAGGAGGGATTTTCTGATTTTTCCCAATCCCAGGGCTGCAGGATTCCCAGCACACAGATTCCAGGAGGTGGGTGGGGAGGCAGCTCGTGGCCTTCAAGAGAGGACCACGAGGGCCATTACCCTCAGGACCTGCAGGGCTGGTCTTGGGCCACGTCCTTGTTCGTGGAAAGTGAGGCTGTGGCTTGGGGGGGTGCTGATACCACCGCGTTTACATCTGCAAATGCACAAGCATCAGAGTAAAGGAGAGGGGAGTCAGGATTAGCCATGGACAAAAATAATTCCCAAAGGGACATGGCTGGGATGTGAACTGCTGCTTGGAAAACCTGCTGGTGGCAGCCCTGACCCATGCTAGGTTAGTGCAGGGAGCCAGGCCACATTTTAGCACAGAGCTCTCCAGCAGGGCCCCAGGACGAAGCTCAGCAGCTTCCACGCTGTGTCCTGGACACTGCTCGTCCCCTGCATCATCCCTGTGTCCCACCAGGAGCTGGTGGGATCTGTGAGCTCCTTGCTGTATCCTGGCAGCTCTGGGACACGGCAGAGCTCCTTGCTCGGGAGGCACAGACCAAGCACACGGCTTGTGCTGGTGGCACAGAGCCAACTGGAGGCACTGCTCACGGTACTTGGGGAGCCCACAGCTTCGGTCAGCATGGAGGCACCACAAAAACATCACCCCGCTGAATGGCAGTGCTCTGCCTTCAACATTTCCCAGCAAGGGCCTTGCCCCAGGGGATGGAGCTGAGCCAAGCCCTGACCGAGCAGCTCCCCTGTGTAAGCTGTGTCCTCAGGGATATGGTGTCCCCAGGGAGGGACGTGGTGTCCCCAGGGAGGGACGCAGCCTCCCTCATCCACAGCACCTGGTGGGGGGATGCTGTGGGCCCTCTGTTAGTGCTAATTGGCACAGCTCCCCTGATTGCAACAAACACCCAGCAATTAACAGCAGGGAACGAGCTTAACCACGCTCAAAGGAGGAGTTTGATTCTTCTTACTAACACACCCAAGCACCTGCCCTGCTCTGGTCCCCGCTGCAGGCCAGATGGCTGATGTCGTGCTTTTCCTTCATTTGCACTTAATTAAAGCATTAGTGGTGAGAGACGTCCCTCCTCCTCCCTTAAGGATCTGCATGTTGTGGTACTGCAAGGTGATATCTGGAGGGTTTATAGCCCCCCAGGCAGCAGTGTGGGAGCAGCAAGGGGAAGAGCCCAGCCTCCTGCAGGCCTCAGCTCCTGGTGGTCACCCCTGGGTGCAGCTCTGGGCTTGTTTGCCCGAGGGAGACCTGGGCATGATTCGGCTGGACCACTGAAATGGTGCTGGTGAGCTCTGAGGTTCTTCTGTCTGCTGTTCAGGGAGCATTTCATTTTCGATGTGAGCTTTAACTCCAGAGCAGCCCCCGGTGGTGGATCAGGGGCAGCTGGGGGGTGTGTGGCTGCTTGTGGGGCATTGTGTGAGTGATCTGCCGATCCACTGGGATTTTGGGGGCTGAAATGGGCCAGGAAGGGGCTGGGGAAGGCTGGCAGTATGGAAGGGCAGCTCTGGCTGCCAGCTCGTGTGTTTTGGTGGCTGGTGATTCGAGGCCACAAAGATTGCCCCCAGAGAGATGTTGCTCTGGGACAACTGTGCTCCATCAGGACGTGGCCACACACCCCAGCTTTTAACCCCGAAATAACTTACTTTGGTGGCCTCTCCGTGGGGCTGCCTGCTCCGGGCTGGGTGGTGGCTCCTGGGGCTGCTGGCAGCACAGGGTCCCCATCTTCCTGGCCACATAGCGGCAGGCTGGGGAGGGGGGACAACTGTCAGCAAACTGCAGCAATGTGAAGCTCAGGTTATGCTGAAAGCCCCCCCAAGACAGCCCACAGCTGAGAGAGACAGGAGAATCTGCTAGGGGCTGTGTGTGCCCCTGGTGGGTCACAGCCAAAAGTAAGATTGGAAATGGGGGGAGTGGACCCAACAGGCTGGAAAGGAATTGCTTGCATTCGGGCTGTGCTTCAAACCACTCAATCACCAGCCTTTCTCCTCCCATAAGCACCAAGTATGCAGAGTATTACCATGCAGAAATCCCTCTTAAGCCCTCTCGCCTCAAATGAAAGGTTTCCTTACCGTTAATAATTACTCAAACCATTTTCTCCCGGGCTCAGCAGAGCCGTCCTTCCCAGCCAGCCTGTCTGGTGCTCTCGCAGCCAGTTCTGCCGTGATTTTGTGTCTCTGCAGCCCGGCTTCCTCCTTCCTCCTGCTGCCGGGCTGGCAATGGGGCTGTTGCTCTGTGACGCGCTCCTGTGGGTGCAGCAGGGCGTGGGCAGGGGAGCAGGAAGCTCTGGGAGCATCGGCTGAGCGGTCCGGGCTTGGTGCCGGCAGGAGGAGCAGCTGCTGGTGCTTGGGGGCTGGCAGAGATGGGTTGGAGGCAGGAGAAGTCAGTCCTGTACTTCAGCCTCCCAGCTGAGCCACGGAGGATTGCTGCAGTGTGTGCTTGGGTTGTACGGAGCAGCAGCAAAGGAAGGTTCGGGTTGGAAGGGGCTGCAAAGATCATCTGGTTAAGGGACATTTTTTTCCTGCTGCTGTCTGAGCACTGCAGGCACTTCTTGGCATGTGAGTGTCCTTCCTCCCCAAGCCCCATTGCACATGCCCCGCTGTACACAGGGAAGGTGAGGGCGATTCCTAGCAGACTAGACACAGGCAGCAGCTTGGTCTTGGTGTCTCTGGGATCCTTCCCACATCCAAACACCTCCTAAGCACTGCCAAGGAGGAAGGGCGGTAATCTGTGTCCCCAGGGTCACTGCAGCCAGGTAATAAAGGGACACAAGTTTTGTGCATCCTTAGCCAAACCTTGCTGTTAGTCTTTCTTGGTACTTTTTTCCTTAATCCAAAAGTCAGGTGAGTTCTGTTAGGCTGTGCTTTGCCCTTTGAGCAGGGCAATGTGCTTCCTATCTCCCACTAACCACTCCTCATAGCATCAGGCTGGCTGGACTTTGATCTCGATGACTTTGCCTTGGGATTGTATAAGGTCAGAGATGGGGCTGATGACGAGCAGGTATTGCGTGTCAAGGTGCTGCAAGCCGGCAGCCTGGGCTGCTGCAGAAGAAAGTGCAAGATCATGGTGTGAGATAGACAGGAGATAACGTCACTGCACCTCGCCTTTGGTCTGGTTCCGGTGTTTCATGCCAGGAGTTTTCAGTAAGCTCTGATGCACGGGGCTGCAAACTGAAATTCTGCACAGAGACCTCAGCAGGCATCCCAATGTGCTCCTGTGCAGTGCTTGTGAAAAAGAAGAAAGAAGAGGGCTTGAATGGACAGGAGGGAAGATGCCGGCTCTCAAGCCTAGAAGGCTCCTGTTGCGTCACCGGATTAGTTGCAGCCTGTAGGAATAGGTGATGCAAGATCTGTAGGTGGTTTATAATTAAAAAGTAAAGTCAAAAAAGGGGGAAAAAAATAACCCCCAGCATCCTCCTCCTGCCAACCCCCCCCAAATCCTGCCCCAAACCCACAGCCTCCACCCCTCTCTGGAGGACATTTGCCCATTCACAGAAGAGCTCCCCAGGATGAGGGGGATGGCTGCAGCATGGCCCCGTGTTTGTCCCGACGGGAAGGACAGCTGGAGGAGGGAGCTGCTCTTCTGTTGCTTTGCTTTCCAGCTGTTTCTCCTGCCCCCAAAGCAGCGTGGTCAGACGGGCGTTATTTGCCCAACGTGTGCCATCAGCTGGTGCGTCCCGGCACCTCGGCTTTGCAGAGGCATCCCTCTAGATGGTGCTAAGCTAAAGAGAAAAGGCGGTGGCCTTGGAGCAGAGGTTGTCCTGCAGCGCACGCCTCTGCACACCTGGTGCTGCTGAGGTCTCCTGGGCTGGGAGAACTTGGCAGCTCCCTGCGTGCTCCCAGCACTGTGCCCGTACACTCACATCAGTCCTCTGGTGCAGCACTCGCTGTGTCTACCTGTGGCAAACACTTCTCAGGCCCTTCTGTCACTTCATATTTCACTTACTGATGTGTGAGACGCCACAAGTGCAGCATGTTTCTAATCAGTTCATCTGCTGCTCTCCAAGCAGTAAATCAGATAAGTTGATTGTTCATGGCAAAGATCCATCTTAGCTCTTAGCCACTTCAACCAGTTTTACTGAGCAACACGGCTAAGACTATAACAGCTCAATCCTCCTCCAGCTCATGCATCATTGGCCAGACTCTTTGTCAAATTTAAGCATAGATAATATATGAGAAAATAATTTTCCCTTGCAGATAGACCTGAAGATATCCCTAGCATGAAGGAAACTCATTGTTACAAGCAGCAGTGTGGTCATAAAAGCATGGGCTAAATGCCTGCTGTTTTTCCAATAATTTACTGGGGTAGGCCAGTCAGGAGCATACAGCCTGGCCTTCAGAGATGAGCAAAGGACTTTGGGGATTAGCCATGCAGGGGAAGTCTTTTGGGTCAGCAGCTGAACAGACTTTATTTTGGATGGGCAGTATGTATGCTGTTGAAAGAGGGCTGTTAGAAGACACTATTAAAAAAAAAGAAAATAAAAAAGCAAGCTACACGCAGGCCAGTATTGTTCTTGCAAGTACAACCAGGGGAAGACCAACCCTATTGAGCAGCCTCGCTAGCAGTGTGCTAACATCCTGCTGCTGGGAGAGGAGGGCTGAGCTCCCCGTTCTGCAGAGGTGAAGGTGTTTGTGCACGCTGATCCTGCCCATGCACGACCTGCGGCTTTCGGGACAGCCGTGGAACGTGCTCCGTGGCACGTGCAGGCTTAGTTCAAGTGGAGCCAGGGAGCAGTCAGCTCCCACCCAGGTGTGAGCAGCCTGGGAAGCGTGTCTCGGTGTGGGACCTGTTGTGTCTGGCTGCTGCCCCCTTATCACCACTCCTCCCGAGCAGAGGGAGGCTGCCACAGGCTTTAATTGCTCTGCTGGTATCAGCTGGCATCTGCTGGTATCAGCTGTGAGTGCAGTTTCTACTCATACAGTGTAGGAGGGCTGCTTTTGCCAAGTTTTCCTTCTGAGAATGGCTTGGCTTCATTCATGAAGAGCCCAGAAACGGGATTAAGAGCTCTGGGACAGATTTTCAAGCATTTGACACCTATAATCTGGGCTGGGCTTTCAGAACAGCTCAACCCCTTTGTAAGCAGCAAATTATAGTCATAAGGGCTTAGCACTTTGCCTTGAGTATCCCAACACAAACTGCAATGCTTGCTGTACAATTCGGCACCCAGCCTCTGAGCTCTTGGGAAATACAAGGCAGCTACGAGTGCTGACGTGAGACCTGAGCGTTTCTGAAGAAAAGATTCCTCCTTCTCTCCTCTTTTCTTCTCAAGAAGTGCGAACACCTCTGAGAAACATCCCTGGCACTAATCCACAGGCTGCAGGCACCCCTCCATCCCTCAGAACCTCTGTCATTGCCCGTGCCCGCAGCAGGTTGATGTCAAAGCAGCCATCCAAGGGATGGCATCTCCAGCTGGAAGCGTGGCATCGCTGCTGTGCAGCCCTGTCGGCTGTGCTGGCACACCTGGAGACATCTCTAGCTAGAAGGAGTGAGTTGGACAAGGAGCACTGCGCCCTTACTATCACGGGCTAAATGTCTGCTATTTTCCCAAGTTTAGTGGTGGGTTTTACCCCCAGTGCTGCTATGCCTGCACTTCTCCCAGAACAAGTGGAGCAGCTCAGTTAGCCGCCCCTTTCTATGAACACCTGTGTGCTTTGGAGGAAATAAGCTGGATAAGTGGGATTTAGGGCTCTGGTCCTTTTTGTAGGGGGGTGGTGCTCAGCTCCTGGGCTGGGGTTGCAGCAAGCCAGCCGGGCACCGTGCAGCAGCGAGGAGGCAAGGCTTCTGCAAGCACGGGGCTGCTGCTGTTTATTTCAGCCCTGAACAACAGCCAGGGGTACAGCATGCACCATGTCAGAAAAACCTCACTGTCGTCATGAGGAATGGAAACGTAAGCGAAATGTCAGCTTCTCCAAACAAAGCTTTCCTTCCCACTTGGAGCAAGCAGAGGCAGCAGTGCCAGCACAGGATGTCCCTCGGGTGCATGGCATCTCCTGCTGCTTGCTGCTCATCGCAGGGGCAGGGGAGCCATCACCTGGCCCTGCTCCAGTTACCATGAGGGGCCAGCGTGGTCTCGGTGTGTCAGAGAGGCTCTGGCCAGCTCTGGCCAGCTCGGTGTGTCAGAGAGGCTCTTTGAGATAGCAGTTGTTGGCCTCTACGGATAACGAGACGGGAACTATTTTTGGAGCCAAAGTTGGCGAAGTGTTTTTCCACATGCTACGTTCTTGGCATCAATGGTGGGGAATTCCTGTTGAATCAAACATTCCTCAGGTGGGACAGGCTCTTGGAACCTCAGTGACCTCTTTGTCACAGCACAGTGCTTGATTCTGCAGGCAGGCCAGGGTCACCGGCCCCGCTGAGCTCTTTCACTCCAGCATGGATAGAGCAATTGCAAAAAACAAAAACAAACAAACAAAAAAAAAACCAACAAACCTACATATTTAAAAAAAAAAAGGGGGGAATTGGGGGACACAAAAAAAACACATCAGGTTTCTGCAGAACTGGTCCTGGCACCTGCAAGTGAAGCAGAGAAGGTGACCACAGATCTTGCATGGCACAACCCTGATAATTGTTTGGCTGCTCCTTTCCTGGTCCATGGCAGGGTGACATCCTTGCTGAGAGGGAAGAGGGACACAGAAATCCGTGTCTGTGATGTGGAAGGTGCCCAGCCGTGGTGGGGAGGGTTCCAGGAGGTGAGGGCTGCAGGTGCTCCAGGACGGTGGTGGTACTGGTTGTGGAGCACCTCACACAGCAGCAGGGATGTCAGCCTGGCCGGGCTCGTCCCCAGCCACTTGGAGCAAGCAGAGGCAGCAGCGCCAGCACAGGATGTCCCTCGGGTGTGTGGCATCTCCTGCTGCTTGCTGCTCATCGCAGGGGCAGGGGAGCCATCACCTGGCCCTGCTCCAGTTACCGTTCTTTGCTGGGTGTTTCTAGCAATTGCTGCAACCTCCAGCAGAACAGCATTTTGTGATAATTTGCCCATGGAGCATGGGATAAGGCTCCTCGCTCCCTGTGTCTTCTGTGGACACACATAAATAAGCGATCATATGCAAGTCAGAGCTGTGAGCACTTGAATGTGTTGTCTTGAGCCTGCTCTGGTGTAGGGCAGCTCTAAAGTAACCCCACACTAACACCCCTGCAGGCCTCCCTTTCTTCTCTTAGTTCTGCTGAATGCAGAAAACTTTTTTTTGCTGTTCCTCCTAACCCTTCCTTTCTATATCTGCTACAGCTCAGCATTTGAGTTTGTGACTAATACGTGTGCTGCTGTCCTGTGCAACGTTCAGCCGTGTCCCCCTTCCCGGGAGCTGTGTCACTCATTCTGGCTTTCTGAAAGACTTCTTGCTGCAGCTGTGCCGGTTCTTCACAACACTTTCCGTTTTTCTGCAGGAGGAGGGTTGCTGCTGTGCCGTTATTAGTCTTTTACTAGCTGCCCACTCTTCTGCTTCTCTTTGATTACTTTCCAGTTTCAGATTCTCAGCACATTCTTGATATGAACCAAAGCTGACAGTTCATGACCTGAAGTGGCTTACAAATATGAATATGCGTTCTCATTAAGAGTTGTGCTTTTCGCTCTGCTTGGGCATCGGCAGCCACGCTGCAAGCAGGGATTTAACACAAGGTGGGCAAGAGATGGAGTCCCTGACCCTTCACCACCCGGGTGGCAGCGCTGCCTGGAGCGCAGTGATGCAAACGCTGCTCTTCCCTCCCTGCCGGCATCCGGTTTCACGCACAGCCACGAGTGAGAACTCCTGACTTCAAGAGAGGAAATAGTTTTCGACTGAAACCAAAAGTAGTATCAGGATTCCTTAAATACTCACGCAGAAAGTATTCCTCCTCAGTTCTTGGCTGCCGCCGCGCTGTGTGCAATAGGCTGCCTGTGGTGCATTTATTAGGAAGGAATCCCATCCGCGGTTAAGTCATGCTGCAGCCCCGTAGGTCAGCCAAGCGAGCTGAGGACACTTGGCTCATGCCTCCAAGTATTCTGACTCGGTTTTGGTGTAACCCAGATTTGTTGTCAGTGATGAGCTGTGGCTCGTAAGGCACAGCAGGGCTTCCAGTAACAAGAGAGAGACCACAGCAGCAAGGAAAGGGAAGTATCTCCCCTGATAACGCTGCATGTTGTTATGTGGTTGGACCACAGATTTTTTTATTTTTTCCTTTTCAGGCTGAAATAATGTGAAAGTTGCATCAGGAGCTATCAGTGACAGCATGGATGAGTGGCTGTGCTCTGAGCATTTTGAGCTCCTGGGTTATTTTGTTGCCCAGGTCTGGCCCTTAGGGCACAGGGGGGACGAACATTAACTGGGCTGCAAACAGCACATTGCAAAGGGGTTCAGGTGGTCCTAAATATGCCTGCGAGTTCTGGACAGGCAGAGCTTTTTTCCTGAGCTGAGCTTAACAGGAGGCTCTCAGATAAAGCCAGAGAAATATCGTCACTAACCTGCTGTTTCCAGTCCTCTCCTGTAGCCACTGATAGGGCATTAAGTGGAGGGCTGAGGGACCCTGAAAAATGAACGAGACATCTGCAAAACTGCCTTTTTCTTAAGATTCCTCCAACATGCCAACAATTTATGCTTAAAGGGGTGATTGCGTGACACATCCTGGTAGAAGGTGTCCCTGCCCACGGCAGGGGATTGGAGCTGGATGGTTTTCAAGATGATCAGAAGATATGGCTGGTGAGCTCTGGGAGCAAATTAAAGGAAGATGTTGCGTCTAACATAGACAGGAGTGAGGTTTTTAGAGCAGGGCAGGGATTTAGCTGTTAACATTAATGGGACATTCATAAAAAAATCCCTCTGGGCTACTTTACAAATGAGCCCAGGGTGGCAGCAGGCCAGGCTGTTGACTCCACAGGCCTGATGCGACTTTTCCCCATGACAGCTTTAAGTCTCCAAGATCACCTCCCTTAACTTTAATACATTTAGCCTGAATTTACAGCACTGTAAGTGCGGGTGCAAGTTTTCTGTGCGTGTTAGAGGCCAAATTTGATATTTCTGCCAAGAGCAAAGCCAGCCAAAACTGTGACACAGAGAGCCCAGATCAGGTGGCGAGATGGATTTTCAGAACCCCTCACAGACCTCCAGTGGGACTGGTGCTGCGGGCTGCGAGGTTTTGAAAATCCCAGGCAAGGGCCTCGATGACCCCTCTATGGACAGTGGCATCCAAGTGACTCACAGGACCCAGCACAAAGTGATTGTGCTGATTAAAGCAGTTTCTAAATCAGGTTGGCTACATCAGCAGCCCTTTCCCCAGGGGACGTGACAGCAGGAGGTGGCTCCCGGTGCCAAGTGGGCACAGGCCCCAGCACAGAGGGACTCCAGGGATCCCGTGGTGCCCAAAATCATCAGGCTGCTTCCCGTAAGAAGCATTGCCTGACTGGAATCAGGAAGTGCTGAGAATTCCCCAAAGAACTAAAGAACTTGGAAGCTTTGCAGAGATTTCTGATGGACCCCCGATGAGCACTGACGGGGATGAGACCTGACGCTTGCCGCTGTCACTTGCCCCTTTGCAGATGGTGTCCGAGCACGGTGCTGTGCGTGGAGGTGATGATGGGTCTTAAGGGGGTGATCAAAAGGGCTTGTGGTGGTGCTGCTCTCGGCTGGAGATTTGTGGTTTGAGGTTGGCCCCAGTGCCTGAGAAAACACAGCCTCTTGTTGCTACATGGGAAAAGCACGGTGAGCGAGTGTTGTGCTCTGCTTATCTGAGCCAGGGTTGGAAATCGGGAGTAGGGGGGCCCAAGGCATGCACACATCATGCTTGGTTACAAGAGCAGGCAGCACGGTGCTGTGCTGCAGATCCACGAGGAGCAGCTGCTGAGCTTAAACTGTTGGTGTGTGAGCCAGCTCAAGCCTCCTGCTGCTCTCCATGCCACATGGCAGGAAAAGTGGCTTTTTCAGGGCACAGCACTCGATCCTGAGGTCCATTCCCAGTGTCCTGTTTTAAAGAGTTCCTAGGAAAAATGGATTGATAACTATTGAGTCTTTTTCTTGTCACCAGGGGATAATTCCTCTTGCTGTATGTGCATCCAGCCTCCTCAGTGTCCAAAGCGAAGCCTTTAGCCCAGCCTTTCCTCCCCACTAATTCCCATTTCAAAGATGATTTCCCCAGAATCAGCTTCCCCGGACAGGAAAGGAGGGAGGGGGGGTCAGGTCTAAAAGAGCTTCAGGAGTCGTGGAAGGGACTGGTGACGTCTCCTGGTGTTTTCCAGCAGGTGATGAAATGCCAGAAGGCTCTGACACCTGGCATGGGCTGCAGACATCCTTCCGCTGCTCCCTGCACAAGTTGGAGCAGGATCAGTGCATTGCAGGTAGCCTGGGGCCTTGGTGCCTGCCGCGCTCAGCTCCGGCACCCGCTGCCATGAGGCACCCGCTGGGGCCAGCCCTGTTGCCTTCCCTCGCTGTCCCCTTTAGTGTGACAAGAGCTGGGAGCAGAGGATGTGACAAAATCCACGGGAGGGTTCCTGAAGGGGCACAGTGGTGGGGTCAGTGGGGAAGGGCAGAAGATGCCGGCTCTGCTCCGGGCTCTGCTTTCTCTGCGCTTCCCAAAGCAAGCTGCCTCAGTTCTCCCTTTTCTTTGTGTCCGATTAGCCTGGCTGTTTTTCTGGGTATGTGTTGCTGTTTGTTTTGCTTGGCCAAAGCCCTGCCAGTGGAGGAAAACGGAGGGATAAAAGCCACAGCACCTCTCCACTTGTGCTTGTGCGGCTGTGCGAGACATTGGCTGCGAGCCCCGGTCCCGCTCCCAGTGTTAGCAAGGGGCAGGGCAGGAGCAGCACCAGGGGGTTAAAGCGGCTGACGTGGCTTGGGCTGTACAGGTTTTCTCAAAAGAGAGGGCTCAAAAAGTTACTGATCACATTCTTATCTATTTATTTATTTTAACATTACTGGTGAAGTTGCATCGATCCCAGGAAAATGCTGTTTCCTCCTTGGCACAAATCTTACTGAGGCATGCTGTATAAAGGCAATTAATCATCTCCTTGCAGCCTTTGGATTATTAAATACATACCTATTAAGAATTACGTCCTCATCTACTTCCACAGTGTGTTCAAGCTCATTTCTATTGCTGTTCACAGAAATAAGCCCAACCAGCTCATATTTTCCCTTGTCTACCATACATAATTATTGTTCTTATCCTTTCATAAGAGTATAGAAGTGTTGGCATTTTTTTTTCTTCCCAATTTGTATTCATCTCTATTTCTGTTGGTCAAAAGCTCTGTACACAATCCCTTCCAACAGCTCCGCTGCAATGTGTCCATTGGCAGTAGAGGAAGTGTTGTGTTAACTTCTAGGCAGCATTTAAGACCTGTGTTACAAAACACTTTTGCTTCTGCAACATGCTGGAGAGGCACAGAAAACTTGTCAGCGTGGTTTTCCTCTGGAGCTCTGAGGCTGCTGGGGTTGGGCTGCAGAGTCCTGTGGCTAAGGGGGCTTGGACAGTGCCAGCTCCATCCTGCCTCTGTTTCTGCCTTTTCTGTGACTGGGATCAAGTGCTCTGAAGCCCACCCTGTATTTTTGGGCCTCTCTAGGACCTGGTAGCTTTGGTTTTCTGCCCATGGTGATTATGGGAATGAAACTTTTCTGCAAACGCCACTGTGATTTCTTCTCTGCTTGCGATTTCTAAATAGGGAGCATGCATGGTGCCTCCCCTACTTCCCCTACGTCCCACTTGCAAACCCGCTAAAGCAGTGACCCTACTTTTTTTCAACTTCTCTGTGTAGCCCCTTGCCAAATGCTGGTCTTGGCTGGGCTGTGAGATGCTGGTTCAGAGAAGGAACAGGGACGGGCTGGTCCTTGCGAGGTGTGAGCAGTTTGCTCCAGAAGGAGTAAAACCAACAGTGGAGGCTGCGTGCAGGGAGCAGAGCTGCTGTCATCCCCCGAAGCCTGACGTAGCATGAGGACGTGACCAAGAAACAACCAAATGCTGACGCAAACCCACTGAAAGCAGCTTTGCGGGGCAGGCTATGAGCTCAGGGAAAGTGTGCGCTTGGTGGCTGCTGGTGAGACGTGCCTGAAGCATGTGCAATGCGGTGGCTGACCATGCTGCACACATCAAATGGCTTTCTGGAGGATGCTGCTGAGTGGATGTCTCTTCACGGAGACCTTTCCCTCCCTGCCAGCTGGCAGCATCCTTGTTAACTCTGTTTGGAAAAGGGAAACAACTCCTCCAAGCAGCCACATGTGCTGAAACAGCTGGGCCGTTTGGGAAGCTGATGAAGTTCAGCATCAGTCCCGTGCTTGTAAAATGTTTCTCTCCCCATGCTTTGTATTAGCTTTCAGATCTCAGTTTCTCCCATCACCCTTTCTCCCTGCTGGTCGGGTACCTCCTCCTGGCCGGCTTCTTGTGTGGGTGCCGGGCTCAGGGGCTGCGGGCGGGGAGCTGGAAACTCAGGCCAGTTTGTTTGCACAGCCTGCTGGACGCACTTCCACTCGTGTCCTGGATATAGCATCCAGTTCCTGGACGAGCCTGAGAGTTTAGCTGAAATAAACAAAGCAGAGACTTAAAAATAAGCCAGGTTATCGGATCTGAGCTCGTCACTCTGCAGTAGCTTAGCCAATCGCTTTTTGTATTCAAACAAGCACCTTACTGTTCAAATAGCAGCGTCCATTTGGCCAGTCAAAACAGCAGTCTGGGAAATGAGACTTATTGTTGAGTTCAGAAGCAAACAAGCTGGGTTTCACACAGCCTTAGTGCTTTAGCAGAAATCCCAGGTTAACAACACAGCCAGAGGCAGGGCTTAGGCAAAACAAGGGTGCAGGGGTGCAGAGGGTTCCTCCAGTGCTGCTCACGTATGCAGGGTGAGAGGCCAGGTAGCAGCTTGTTGCTGGCAGGCTGCTTGGATGAGCTTTTCTCCCTCCACCCTGCACCCCTTTGTTCAAGCAGAGGTGTCAGAAGAACGTGCCGCAGGGGCTGAGCCTCTGGTGTGGCTCTGACGGCAGTCAGAGGTTTGTTTGCCTATTTTCTGGACTCCAGCTGGCTGTGTGCCCTGCAGCTGACATGAGCCCATATTTCGAGGTGCCAAGGGTGTAAAGCCAGCCTTTTTAACAGGCTTTTCTTCAGGCCTAAAGACTTGGTCTTGGGGGATAACCGATAAAGAAAATTACCTCCACGGCCCAGTGATGCTTAGCTGGGTGTAATGCTCAGGGATGTTCTTTGTAAGAAATACTGATGCTTTAAAAGGAAAAAATGAAAAAAAAAAAAAAAAAAAGCTGCCACGAGGAGTTGCTGCGCAAGCAGAACGAGCCACGTGCACAGGGCTGGACGCACACGGGACTTGCAGTATGCACCAGGTTTGTTTGTGGTTCAGGTCCTTATCTGCAAGAAATGGTGATAAATGCATCCCAGTGTGGTTAGCCCGTGAGGTGTCTCTGTCATTAGGCTTATCGTTCCTGTGCTGAGCAATGCTGATGTGTCTATGCCTGGGTGTGCTGCACGGCCCAGCACGGCTGTGGGGCTGCGCTGATAAGGCCGCACCGTCAGGAGGCCTGCGAAGGGAAGATCCTGTCACTGTGCAGGTCCATAGCCCTCATCTGGCGTGAGGGGTGACAAAAATCATCCTCCCTGGGAGAGGACAGGGGGTGGGGGGTGTCCAGGGAACAAAGCAGTTGCTTCTTGTTGCTTAGGCACAGCTGCTGGGGTCAGGACTGGCTTTTTGCCTGGAGGTGCTGCCACATCTCCAGGTCTTTTTGGCTGTTTGTGTCCCCACCTGCAAGGCCCTGAGGTGGCGAGTCCACCCCTGGGAGCTGGGAGGGACCGAGGGAAGGCCGAGCTCCCAGCCGTGGCCACGCAGGTCTCAGGGTGGGCTGGATGAGTCTGGGGGCCCCATCCCCAGCGCAGGGCCCTGTTCCAAGAGGTTTCATCACACGTGAGTCACACGAGCAAGAAGAACGTGTCATCATTGCCCTTTCACATCTCTGCGTAAAGTGAGACATCCAAAGCACGAGTCACTGGCTGATGCTCGTGGAGGAAATTGGTGACGAAAGCAGAATCCAGTCCTGGCCTGCAGCCAGATACAGACGCGGTGTTTCCCAGAGGCAAATAGGTGGTGTCTGGGCTAACACCCATGTGCCCTGCACGGCATGGCAGCATTTGGGGATGGGCAGAAGACCAGAATGGCCTGGAAAGGAAGTGTTGTCATGAAGTTTCTCAAAAGTTACAACAGATGAAAGGTAAATGAATGGGGAAAAAAAAAAAAAGTTACATTTTCTTTTGTGGAATTATCCCCCATTTACAGCAGCTAAAGCATAAAAAACGGATTTAAAAGCTCTGCCCAAATTCATGCCTGGTGAATGGTCTTGCACATTAGCATGTGACGTAAGCTGCCACACCAATATCAAGTGACAATAAAGAGGAAAGTTATTTATGAGACTTGTTAGCATAACTGTTCTTCTGAGGAATAGAGCTGCCACTCCGCAGTAACACAGCACACATGTGATTTATGGCTTGCAGCTGAGATCAGCAGTTATTTGTGTGCCAGCCTTTCCTGTACCTCATGTGCAGGCCTTCAGACACCTCTGGCTCACGTTAAAGTAAGTGATTGATGGAGAATCTGAGCTGGCACCTAGAGTCAAACAGAAAAGGAAAATATTGGCTCCCGTTTGGGTAGTTCCTAATCTCAGCAAAATTAGGAAAGCCTTGTGGCTAATGAAGTAAGTCAACTAGATCACCCTGACCAGCCCTTTCTGCTTGCAAAACTGTATTACTGTAAAAGAGGGAAGAAAGCACAAGTTGCCAACGTGTTGAGAATGTGGAGTAGAGATTGCCTGGAACTAGCTGTTAGGACAATATAAATCCACAGAAAGTCCCCCTCCACCACTGGGGGGCCAAGGCCACCTCCGGGCAGGCCCATGCAGGCAGGGAGGGCTGGTGAAGGTGCCGCAGGGCTCATCAGGGGACACATCTCCCAGGGGTGCTTTTCTAGGGGCAACATGTCTCTGTTGGGCTCAGCACTGAATTTGGACATTTAAGAGTTTAAAAACGGAGTGAGAGGGAAATTGAGAGCTGCAAGGCCCGACTCAAGGATGGCAGAAATTGATTAAGGGACTGTACATGACTTTGCCAAGAGGTGACCGTGGGGCACCAGTGGGAAGCCAAAAGATAAAACTGTTTGGTTGCATCTTCAAAACCACAGCCCAGCCTTCCTGAAACACTTTCAGCCAAAGGCTCACTCCTGGCAGAGCAGTGACAAAAAAGGAAAAACACAAACCTAAGTAAAAGGTTAAGGCCTGTCAGTTTTGAAGGAATAAGAATTATTTATTGCAGTAATCATGTTCGGTGATGTGAGATTCATACTTTGCAGAGGTGTGGAAAAGGCAAATTTATTTGCAGTTATTGCAAGGTGTGTGGCTGTTTCTCCAATCAGGCAGATTTCTGGGAAAGCGTGAATGGTAAGAGCCGCAAAGGACAGCCAGGAACATAAAGTGTCTTTGGAGAAATCCCCCAATGAGCAAACACAGCCCAGGATGCACAAAACTGCCTAGCAGAGCCTTGGGCTTAACCCGAGTGATGAAGGTGCCCTTTTGAGCAGAGCGACCAGATGGTGATGAAGATACGGCAGGGCCGGCCAGTGCCACGTCACAGAGCCAATACGAAAGCAAAGAAACCAGAACGAGTGACAAAAAGTGACTAATTTGCCCAGAAGGATGTTGCCTGAGTAAGCAGTCAGTCATTTCAGGATTCAGAGCACCGACGAGCCCTCTCTCATGCGGTTATCTTGAAGGTCACAATGGCATGAGGTGCTGGGAAGCAGTCCCAAGGCTCGGTGATGAGCCTAACCTCAGAGCCACCATCACACACGGGTTGTTGAATTTCCCCTCTACCTATTATTTCCTGATTCAGCTTTGGCCCCTGTACCTGTTCTCTGTGAACCTGCAACCGGAGAAGGGACGGGAAACTTTTACCGGGACCGCAAAGGTACAAATGACACTTCAACTCCTTGTTGTTTGCTTTTATCCGCTCAAAAATATGTTTATATACATATATATGACTGAATGGAAAGATGGGGTGGAATTTTTTTTTGGTTGCTTAATATTTCCATGTGTTTTTCTGAAATGATTTAACGAATGGCTGCTGAAGTAGTTTGCGGTAAATGGGTAAAAGGCGTTAGCCTCGGAAACCGTACAGTTAGGCGACTCTCCTGCATCTCCAAGGTCCCTCCACTAGCTCTTCGGCCACGTGCAGTACATGTCCTTGCACTGACACCCCAGTTCCACCTCTGAAGCCTTGCCCTCAGGGCCCCGTGGCTGGGGGAGGCCAGGATGGAGACCCTGGCCTAGCTGCCAGCCCCCCATCGGAGGCACTTCCCGCAGGGCTGGGTGCTCCACCAGGCTGCACGAAGTGCTCGGTCAAAGGAAAATGAGGCAGGAGCCTGACATGAGCAGCTTTCATTCTGGAAGCCTTCCTGCCCATTGTTTCAAATTATGTTTTTTCTTCTTAATCTACTTCTCAGCTCAGAACTGATTAGAAAATGAGTAGAAGTTGGAGTAATTTCAGTATATGCATGTTACTTTGACCCTATCCTGTGCTTTCTCTACCCCTGACCCACACATCCTTTCCCAGTGGAAACTGCAGCTCCATACTCACCCTGCCAGAGACGGCAGGAGGTGTTGGAGGATGTTTTCTGTTTATCTGAGGTGTGAAATATAATTACTTCTGCTAGATATTGCAAGGGTTTAAAATGATCAATTTTTGTGAAATCTCTGCAGTGGGAGCTGAGCCTTATCTCCTTCCAGTGCGCTGACAACACAGCCTGCATAGGCGAGTCCCCATTTATTTAGTCGAAATTTGCTAGTTGCTTAGTTGACTCAGTTCTCGCCCCCATCACACAGTGCAGAACAATAACCTCCTGGCTCAGCAAACTGAGTCCAGCCCTGGGTAGGTGCATGTCTCTCATTCATTCTGAACCTGGAGCAGAAAGTCCAGACCCAAACCAGAAAGCAGGGTACGCACCGTCTGGTGGGACTGCTCTTATTTCTGAGCCTTGCTGTGGCTTTGGAACCAGATAAACCGTTGAACCTCCTGGCCAAAGCTCTGAGGTGCAATACCAAAATATTAGAGATTTTACCTTACTTTAAAAAGTTCCTGTGCTAAGCCAGTGGATGGAGGGGGCTGGGTGTAAAACAGCCCAGAGAGACACGATGCTTGCAGGGATTTCCCTTTTGCAGTGCTCAGAGACCTGGCTGGCAGCGTGGCAGTGGGCTGTGGAGGTGTGCTGAGTGTGTCCTGCCACGCTGGAGAGGAGTGGCTTTGCCACGGGAGCATCTTCTACTGCCTGCAGCAAGAATGTGAGGGTTTCACAAGGTCTGTTTTGAAGTGACTCTCTAAAGTTTTGTGTGTCTGTACGTGTGTGTTTGAGTCTGCTATCTGTGTGGATGTGTCCCCAGAGGACAGGGGGGCAGCACAGAGGTAGGAAGGAGTTCACACAGTGCTCAGAAGCAGGAGCCATGCCCTGGCTCATGGCCATACCCGAGCAGTTCCTCTAAAGTACTTGGCTTGCTCCTTTCCTCCACTATTCCCTTTTCCCCTTTATCATGACAATGCATGCAGCCTCCACCCAGAGCCAGGCCTGCCTTGTGCTGCTCCTGTTTGGCTCCCAGCAGAACCCAGCAGAAACTGCCAGACTTGGATGTCTCCTTCCCATCGCTGCCTGTGGGACCTGCTGCAGCTAAAGGGCCAGGGGTGGTGGGCTTGGTCCTTCCCCCCCTGCTCCAACTCTGCTGGGGTGGGCAGCTCAGGAGCAGAAAATGTCACCCTGGGGAGCTGATTGTGCCAGGGTGGAGGAAAACCTGCTGTAGGGTATCCAGCCACCTCGTGTTTGGCTGCTGTTCCCCAGTCACAATTCCCACAGCTCCACACAGACAATAGTCAGGCATCCCTTGAGCCACATCAACCCCGTCACACCAGCAATTTGTCTGGCAGGTCCCTGATGTGGGCTTTCACCCTCGGTGAAACAACAATTCCCTCCCCATCTCAGCACATGCTGTGTGGCACTTCCAAGTCAATCATCTCCGAGTAATCAGAACCAAGGTAAAACACCAGTTTTGCCTTTACAGGGAAAGGCAAGGCTGTGTGACAGAGCCTGGCAAAAACAAGGCAGCTTGAAGCCACCCCAGGGTACAACCATCTCCCGCCCCAACACAAAGCCAGGATGTTACAGGAGCAGGATTGCAGCAGATTTTGTCTCCAGCCTTTCAGATACACATTGCTGGGAGCTGTTTGCAGAGACCTTGGAGGAGGAGACGGAGACTGGGGACATGGAGAGCTGCGGAGAATTGGTTCTGGGCTGGCTGCTCACCCCCAGCTTCCCTTCCTTGTTCTGGCTGGGGCTGGGAGTTGCGCTGCCAAAAACCAGCATGGTATCAGCCCATGCTCACCCCCGTCTTGCTGTGCTGAGGCTGAATGTGGTTGCAGCAACAACAAGCCTGGCACAAAGTTTTATTTTATTTTTAGCCTGACTGGAAGCAGAAAGCAATAGATATTTTGCCACTGAGCAATTTCCGTCACTGTTTTGCAAACTCAAGATGATTCTGCAGCTCAGGTAAACATGCAGAGTGCCCCAAGCTTTGCACCTCTCCTTGGCTTCCCATCACCTCTGCCCACCCTGAGCCACAGCAAGCAGAGAAGAAAGGCCGAGGCACCAGTCTGGGACTTGGCTGGCTGGCGTGGAAGCCACAGAGCCTCTGTGTCCTTCCATCCCTCGGTTTTGTCCCTGATGGAGCCCAGTGCACAGGAGTGCCCTCAAATTGGGATGGTCACAGGTGTGCTCAGAGCAGCGGCGTGTAAATGCCACCTATAAATAACTGCCACGCTGATGGCGCAAGCAAGACAATTTTGAGCCCATACTGAGCACGTGGCTGCAGCTCAACAGTAAAGATGACACATTGAGAAATAATTCTCCTGGTTACATCAGAGCCAGGAAACTCTCTCAATTAGAGAAATATCCTTTCCATTATGAGACATACCCAACATTCACTTATCTCAGCACTCTCTTAATCCCAGGCGCCATGCCCTGCTTTGCAAGCACCCGGTAAGGAAGGTTTAATTTTGGAGCTGAGGTGCCCCGAGGCTGTAGGCAGTGAAACGTCAGCTGAGTTTTAGGGATGTTGCTTGTAGGTTGCAGCAAGACTGCTTTGGTCTTCTGCTGACTTCGGTGGTTTGCAATAGATCTGGCAGCAGTTGCCTCCTTGGCTGTGACGACCCCGGTGGTTCCACGTGGTAGGACGCAAAGAAAAAGGCCCATCCTCGTGAGTCTCAAAACTTTTTACCAAGTTCTCAATTTTGTTTTAATTTTGATTTTGAGATTTTCCCCATGACTCAGAGCTTGTTCCTTTTCTGCTGCTCTTGAACCGTGGCCTGCTCCTGATTTACTCCAATCCCAATGGAATCAGCCCCAAACCCGTGATTCTCTTGTTCCCCACATCACACACAGGCTCCTCCAGCTACCGCAGCCTCCTCCGCCCTCTGTGCCAGGCTGTCCTGGGGCACCCTCCTGCACCTGCTGGGGACCTTCTCCAGGGCATGATGCTGTTTTCCTGCTCTCCATCTCCAAAGTCACCACTTATCTTCCTGTGCTCTGTGGTGGCCATCTGAGAGGGACCCGGGGCTGTGCTGGGGCAAAGCTGCCAGCCCAACATGTGGCTCCATTACTCTGAACTTTGGGTGTTCTCATCCTCCTCTGCCCCTTCAGTAATAAAGCTTGGTGCTGCTGGCTTCAGCCAACCAGCTCTACCTGCTTTTTCTTTCAATTTTTTAACCATTTCTGCTTCTCTATCTTCTGCAAGCCCCACTGCTACCCGAGCTCTGCATAGGCTGGGCAGAAGGTGCTGAGGCCAGAGCCGATCCCAGCCCAGAGAGCAAGACCAAGGCCATTTGCTGGTGTCATCTGTGGTCCTGTGGCGATGGGGACAGCCCAATCATGGTGGGAGCCACATGGTGCTGGTGTTGCTCTCTGCTGCATTCATTTTTTTTTATTTTTTATTTTCCTTTTCTTTTTGGTGACACTGGCAGAGCTTCCCCGCCTGCTGGTGTGCTCACTGATGTCTCCTGTGGGAACCTTGGCAGGCGCCAGCTGAGCCTCCTCTGCAACTGCTGTGGGGGAAGCCATCGAGGCTGAACCCTAATGGGCCCAAATATCTCAGATGGGTAGCTATTGAGAGGAAATTGATTTGGAAATGTAATGTGAAGTGCAAGCAAAGCATACAACTACTAAGCCCAAGGCTGCGTTGCCCTGCTTTCACAAAGCTCCCGGCTATTGTTTCCACTTACTGGGTTATACTCCAAAGGAACGACAGCTGTATTTGTTTCCACTTACTAGGTGCTCTGCCTCTCCAGAACACATAAAAATGTCTTCCAATTTCCTGAAGCAAAGACAATCTCTTCAAGTAGTTACACTGAAGAGCTCACACTTTGCTAACCTCAAGCTGTAGAACAGGAGTTGGGGAAGAAGGTTTGCTAACATCTTCCCTGGAAATTCACTTTCCTGCACAGTAGAACATGCAGAGAATCTCTCAGGACCTGCACCAGCCTGCTTTTGATGCTTGGAAAGACCATGAGATGAAGATGAGCTGCCCGCCTGCACAACCTGCACCTGCCTGGCCCGCAGTGACACCAGTTTCTGGTTACAAGCACAGGGATTCCTGCAGCACCACTCCTGACTGTGCTTGCAAATTGGAAATGCTTCACAAATATCAGCCCAAACAACTCTTCTCTCATCTTTTTCAGTGCAGCTCTTTTACGTGGTGTCAATCATTCCTCCAGGGAGCAGAAGCACCAGCTCACACAGCCACCCACTCCCCACAAATAGCAAGTGTCGGATGGGAACAGTCTAGCTGAGATTAAAGAAATTTGGAGGTGACTTATTGATCCCAGGAGGAAAACTAAGCCTGACTTCAGTGCTTTGCTCATCTGCCACGAACCTGTGGGAAATGCGTGCAAAGCACTTGCACCAGTGGAAGTGGGAAGCCCTGATTTGGTGCCGTCTCACGCTTGTTTTGCACAGATGGGTTCCTTCCAGAAGCTATGGAGTGGTGTTAAACCAGCCTCGATTCTTGACACTAGAAAGCCAAGCAAGCCCTGCTTCCATAAAGCCCCCCAGAGAAATGACAACAGAAATACCCCTGCAGTCCTTACGGTTTCTCCTGGTGCTGTGCAGAGCGAAGGTCTTTGGGACTGGATCTCTTTCTGTCACCAACCCTTCTGCGTCCTGCTGGCCTTTCTGAAGATGGTTTTTCAGTGTTTTCGTCCTCTCCTCTCTTCTGGTAACAGAGCAGAGTTCTCTTCTCATAGCCCTGGCCCTGGCCCCGTCCCACCACCTCCTGCCGTCCCCAGCGGTGAATGAGGTGGCGGCAGGAAGCCCGGCGAGGTCTCTGCACCGCGGTTTCTCGCTCTGCGGTGAGGACGTGGGCATTGCTCACACGGCAGCAGGTGCTGCGGTGCCAGCTCCTACGGCCACTGCGTGGTGGGCAGGGTTAACGGCTTTGTTTTCGCTCCTCACCCACAGAAACAAGCGTGGGTGCCGTCTCTCACTTTTAAGCTCTGCGGCTCGATTTGCCAGGTTGGACAAGAACAAGGTGTGGAGTGGATTTTCTCATGGTCTCAGCATCTCAGGCATTTGGCAGCATCATTTGGTGTGCCTGGGCTCTGTGCTCGTAGGTTTCCTTGTACACTTTTATTTCGCTGTCTGAATGTGGTGAGCCAGACTCTTTTGGTCATCTAACCAGAAATACTGTTATTTTATTTTATTTTATTTTATTTTATTTTATTTTATTTTATTTTATTTTATTTTATTTTATTTTATTTTATTTTATTTTATTTTATTATTTTATTTTATGTTATTTTATTTTATTTTATTTTATTTTATTTTATTTTATTTTATTTTATTTTATTTTATTTTATTATTTTATTTTATTTATTTTATTTCATTTCATTTCATTTCATTTCATTTCATTTCATTTCATTTCATTTTTTGGCACTGGACAGCTCAGCAAATAATGGATCATTAAAAGAAAAAAATATATATACTTTTTAAAGAGAGTTCGTGCAAGGTGTTTGCCCACTTTGCTGTCATGCTGGTTTACTGCAACACCTGTCAAGACCACTGCCGATAATGACACAGGAAATTTGATTATCGATACCAAGGACTTATTCTTGTACAAGCAGGTAGCAGCTAGCTGAGGTCCTCCTCCGCCTCTAAAGCATGATACTGCATATTTATATTATAAATAAATAAATTAAATCCCATCTCTCCGAAGGGCAGTTCAGGCAAACACCGAAAGCCTCTGGGCCCCACTCTGTTTCCCAATGCTTGGCATGGGGCACTGGGGGTTTCCTGGGGTGGCACCGTGTCCTGCTCAGCACAGCGCCTCAACAAGCAGCTGTCCTGGTGCCTGCAGTGCGAGCAGAGCCCTCTGAGAGCAATATTTCAATATTTCAATATTTCAGGCATATTTCACCTGAACTCATTCCTCATGCCTGCACATACCAGCGCAGCACTTGGCAATGTGGATGGGATGGGTTCGTGCATTTGCTGGCATCCAAAGAATGAAATACTGAATGATTTTTCTGATGAATGAAAGTGAAGTGCTTCGAGGGCTGTGGTCCCCTTCATTCCCTGCCATCCTTAGGGCACTTTCCAAAAGGAAATCCGAACTGGTTCAGTGCCTGAATGTTCCCAGACATCCTGGCGATAAGGATCTGGCTTTGGCTCTGCATCTGCTCTACCTCCTGCAGAGACTGGAGGGGCTCCTCTTGCTTTCTTGTTTTGAGCAACTTATGGGAGGGCTTGGCAATGGCTTGGGAGAAACACAGGGACTTTTGGGGCTTGCACAGGTCTGATCAAAATAACTTCATCTCTTATAAGCCAGGAGCAAGCACAGGATACAGCAGGGCAAAGAAGTATGGGAAATAACAGCCCTGCATGGCTACCGTAATGAATCTGCACCCAAAAAAAAATGGAAACTGGAGAGGATGACGTTGGTGAGGACATCTCCCTGCCCTTCGGGACCTTCCTGGGCTTGCCCTGTATGGAATGACCAGTATAGGATATCTCCCAGGATCTGATACTGCTTGCTCTTGATGCCCCACTATGCCTGTCCCTGCTGAACTTGCATTTGTTTTCTGTCCATGAGCTTTTCCATCAACCCCCACAGCCACCTTTACAGACTCTGTGAACAAATCCACAGCCCCAGGGTTGGCAGCAGTGACATTCCCAGCTGCTGCAGTGGAGCCAGTTCCCTCCGTTTTGAACAGACATGTGGCTTACTTGGGTTTAGCTGAGGTTTAATTTAATTTACTTAAACTAAAGCAGCATAAGGCTGATTAAATTGCAGCAGGGAGCATCCAGGCCAGCTGCTGTGGCTACTTCATTCAGCTGAGCACTGCAGAGCTGGGTGGCCTGGGGCTCCGCGCCTCGTGCCGCCTGCACCCTGCTCCTGGATAACCCCGATAAAGCCCAGCGATGGCTTCCCACTCCCATCTGCACTTTCACAGATGTTAAAAGCAGACTCCCAGAACTTGTGTCACCTCTTGCTTCTTTATCAGGTCTGAAGGGGCCTTAAAAAATTCCTGTTCTCCCTCTCTGTTGCAGCCTCCTCCTTTACTCGGGAAATGCGTAGACTGGTGGAGAATTAATTAAGATGTCCTGGCAAGGAGACTTCTGCTGGGCTGTTTAAAGCTGTTTGCGTTAGCATTTATTTCACTTGAAGCATTTTGCAATCATCTCGAAGCTCAAGACCACGATTATTTCACCTGACCGATGGTAACACTCATTGCTAATTAGAACCAGGCATGATTTTTTTTTTTTTTAAATTCAGTGTTGTTTGAAATGTCAAATTTAGGTCAAACAAAACAATTTATTGAAATCTGCATTTTTGTCTTCTTTTTAAGCCAAATTGTTACATTTTAACATTTTTCAGTATAAAATTTTTCAATGTTACATTTAAAAATGAGGCTTCAGTGTTAAATTCAGATACTATTTCATTAAAAAAATGTGATATAGTTTAATTCCCATGAAAACACACAATCAGCCTTCCTCTCCCAACTTGTATTCTGTGTGTAGGAAGAAAAAATATTCATAGTGGATCTGACCTTAATTTTATATTAGATAAAAAAAATAATAAATGTGTTATTTCTGAATCACACACACAGCTTTTGGAGGCTGCAGCACTGGTGTCCATCCCAGCCTGCATCCAGCATCAGCCTCACAAGGTAGGATGCAGAGCTAGAGGGAGGAAAAGAGAGAAGAGCAATGGGATCCCCTTCTTCTTGGTAAAGAGATCTGGGAAACCATCTCAGCTGCTCCTCAGTAAGCAGCGTGTACACGCAGCCTGCAGCCCAGCTTCAAGCACAACTTGCCCAAGTTTGCTGCAGTCTCCCACTGCTTTCCACAAACTCCTTGCAATTTATGCTGTGAAATCATTGAGCATCTTTGATGTGTTTGCAGCACGCACCATGCATATGGTCTGCCAAAGCCCAGTTCTTCTAAAAGCCTTCATGGAGGCCATCCCACCGTCAAGAGACCAGAGGAAACCCCACCAGCTCTGCAGGCTAAAACATGAGAATGTGTTGGGGGAACCAGGGAGGGTTGGGTGTCCATTTGTGCCTTTACAGAGTGAATCTAGGGCAGAGACACGGGGATATCTCCAGCGTAGGTCATCTCCAACAGATACCTAGCTCTTATCAAGAGCCTTCGGAAAGAAGCCATCCAGGTGGATCCCCATCAACTGCAGAAGTTAAAAGCAGAGCAAAGCCCCGTGTGTGCTGCACCACCTGAGCTGGGAACGACAGTGGCACCAGGGACCCTGCAGGGTCTGCGCGCCTGCAGCAAGGCAGGAGCTGCTGTCCTGGCAGCTAGGAGAGGACAGGGACAGGCTGCAGGGGTGGCCTTTGCAGGGTGTGATCCAGCATATTTCCGAAGGAACTTTGTAAGTCTCAGAGCCTGCCCCAAGGAGACTTCACCCTGCCCAGGCAGTCAGTACCAACACATCCCTGTCCCCACCACCAGGATGTTTGTTAATGCCCAACAGTACTTTCTTGTTACAGTTTAACCCTGATCCTCTCTGGCATGTCCCAAGAAGCTGTGATAAACAAGGACAGAGTGCCACGGGACAGGTTTTCACTTGGTATTAATTGGCAAAATTCCCCAGAACAAGAGCAAAACATCCTCAGACCGGGGAATCACACCATAAGATCAATGGCGTGACATAGCGGAGGAGTCAGACCTGAAGGCAACTCCCATGCTTGCTGTTGTGATCTGAGCAGAATTGGGAATGAATCAAGACTGCAAAACTTGGCTTTATCTGCTGTCTCTCCCAAAGGGCGGGAAGATTTCTAGTCTGGTCCCATGCTGCTGCACTGGCAGATACCTGGCCTGGAGCTATTAGGAAAGACTTAACATTTACATGCAAATTATGGGCCAAAATAAGAGCCAACTTTCAAACTCTGCAGCTGCTCTTCATTAACTCAGTCCCTTTCCAGGTGCCTGATGAGGGGCTGAATCCCAGATCAGTGTCCTACTAAATCCTCCAGCTCAGTTTCTTCCTTCCCTTCCCTTCCCTTCCCTTCCCTTCCCTTCCCTTCCCTTTCCCCCTGCAGAGCCACAGAGCTACTCTTCCCCCTCCTTTTCCCCATCTTTCCCCACTCCTTGAATGAGTCTGGCAGTTTGATTTCCGTTGTTATTAATGTCTATAGGTTCCTTTATTCTCAGGCCTGGAACTTTGCTTTTACCAACCAAATTTATCTCCATCAGAAATATCGACAGATCAGGGGATTCATCCAGGCATCTCTTATAATTGCTTTTTCCTTTTTGCTCAGCGGCAAGCAGGAGGTCTGTTGCTCAGCAAAACAACATTGGGATCGATGGCCCAGTTGTATTTTCATTTTTTGATTATTATTAAAATCTTTTTGAAGCTATTGTATAAACATCAGGAGCAGGAGAAGGAGCTGCAGCAGCCCTCTGTTTTTCTTTGTCTACCTAAGCTATTTCAAAGATCTATGCTGGTGTAAATCAGCGAAGACACGAAATGGAGCATTGCACCAGCTGAGAGGGACGTGCCCCACGCTGAGCTGTGGGGTTGCTGGAGCATCACAGATGCCTGTGAAAAGAGTGGGATAGATGAAGACCTCCTGGTCTGCTGGGGTTCTGTGTGCTTCAGCGTTTACATCTGAGGCCAGACGGTGCCTGGGCCCTGAGAGGTGACGGAGATGACAGCCGGTACCTCCATGGCAGGTAGGGTGATGTGTGTCCTCCTCGGCCTGCCCAGCCAGCCTGCTTCTCCTGAAAGAGAAACAGGCGATTGCTCATCAAAATCTGATTCCTGAGTCTACAAGGAGCCAAAGGAGGGCTGCCAGCTGCTTGGTTTGATGTTTCCAGCCCCCAGCACCCCCTCTCTCTGCCAGGGCCATGCTGTCAGTGCTTCAGCTGCTCTGCTTGGCCTCTACTCCTCTTCCCTTTTGCAGTCCATCGAGCTGCCACGAGATCCCAGGTGAAATGAGGGTCTCCCCTGTGCGTGCACCTCTGCTGTGGGGGACATGCTGTGAGGGGAGCTGCTACTGTTCAATTCCCTTGTGCCGTGAAGAAGCTCCCAAGGAAAAAGCTGTAAGGAGATTTCAGGTTAAAGTGACTCAATCAATATGGCACAATTTGATCCTCAAGAAAAAAAGAGCAGCATTCATTCCTCTTCCTTCCCTTCCTATGTAAGTCATCTGTGGTACTGCTGCCTGGAGGGTCCAAAATGGACACATCAGTTAAACCAAGTTTTTTGTAACTACCCCACCAGGTAACTGCCCCAAACCAGCAGGATTTGCATTGCTGGTCCTTAAGAAGTTTGTTTTATAACATCTCTTCACCTAAGCAGAGGGAGCTTCTTTGAGAAGGTTTCTCAGGAACATCCCAAGGCTGTGCCTTGGGGTGGCCCCAGTGCAAGAGGGCTGCAGGGCAGCATTGCCTGCTAGGTGTGATGGGTAGCAAGGGCATTGAGACACACTTCTGACATCAACATTACACATTTTTCGTAGCTCAGCTGCAAAACCACTGTCTCAAAATACCAGACCTGTGGTTGAGCTGTGGAGCTGGGTTTACTCTGCCTTTTCCTGGCAGTTTCCTCTTGCTAGCATTGCCTCTAAGATTCAGGCCCGAACTGCTGTAACACCCAGCCTGTCCCACAGGGTTGAGGAAGTCATTTCATGTGCAGCCAAGATGACTAAAGCTATTTTTAGTAGTCTGCAGAGCATCCAGATCCATCAGCTTTTTCTTAGCCCTCGAGCAGATGGACAACCATGTCGCACCTCCTGCCTTACTTCCCCTCTGTACCAGCTCCATCCCCTTGCTGTCAGTAACAGCGAGGGCACTGCATTTCCCACACCTCGAGCACAGGCTGGATGAATCCAGCAAAACCAAGACACCTTCTGGCCTGAAAACCCCTTCAGACCCCTGGCTGCCAAGCCTTCCGGGCTGTGCTGCTCTTCATCCAAGCACCTAGCAGCATGCAGTCAATTACAGTAAGGACGTCAGCGTTCAGCTTTTCTTCTTCCTCCTCGTTCTTTGCAGCCCCTCTGAGCTTGCCCAGCGTCTGTGCTGCGGCTGGGTTCCCCTTTCCATGCCAGCTGCCTGGCAGATGCGTTCAGGAAGCGAGCAGTTCTGCTTACGAGGTTTTGCAACGCTGACTCCTGCTCCTTGCTGCCCTTTCAGTTACTTCTCCTCTTCCCTTCCTGCGGGCTGGGACAAGGTGTAGCTGCTGCAGGAGCACCAGCTGCATGCGTAGCTGGCACCAGCGGTGTCCCAGCCTTGTCCATGAATAGTGTCTAGCCCTGGAAGTTTCCCAGGCAGGATGCTGAAGGGATGGGTGCTGAAGGGACAGATGCTGAAGGGACCAATCCCTTCAAAAAAAGGGCTGCGTGAAGTCATCGTGACACATATTTGTGATGACAGGCACCGATACCCACAGTGCTACCCGCACAGCAAGCCCAGGGGTACCTCCTGGCCTCCAGCTAGCAGCCATTCCTGGTGTGACATTCCTTCTGTCACCACAAGAGGAAAGCTGTGTGACTATGTGCCTTAAGCAGCCCGGGACACTGCCAGCTCCGCTGTGAATGGAGCATGGAGCTGCCCAGGGCACCGGGCTCCTCCCAGTGTCCCCATGCTGTGAGCTGCCAGGCCAGTTACAGGGAGCAGGCTGGCAAAGCAAAGGATAAGTTGGAAACCTGGGACCTTCAAAGGTGACAGGAAAGGCATCTGGGCTCCCTAAGCACCTCTTTTTTTTTTTTTTTTATTATTCTTTTTTTTTTTTCCAGAGTTCTTTGATTTGCTTAGTCACACTGCAGCATGTGCTGCACGCTAGAGTCTTGGCCTTAAAATGCCTGGGCTTTTCTTTTGCTTTTGCAGTGGGAGCTGTCTTTGTCTTCAGCAGCAGAAAAGCAGACAACTACTCATTTGTACATACTTCATACAATGCTTTTTTTTTGTTGTGTTCTCATCTCCTGGAAGATGTCGCAATTGGGTTCGGCTAAGCAGGCGATATTGTTTCCAGCAGTAGGGACTTCACTCCTCAGTTTCCTTGAAACTCTCTGGACGTATGTAACCAAATGGTCAGGGAAGTCACTGCTTCAGAGGGCTTAAAGCAGTGGAAATGTCAGAGATGTTGTTGACATCTCAGGCAAAGCTTTGTAAACATGGCAGAGCCGTGCCTCACGAGGCCCATACCCAAGTTCAGGATGGTTCTGGAAGAGGGGAACCAAGCCTCTGCTTGTGAATGTTGAAAGAGGCCTGAGCTGCCAATGCCTCTTGGAGACGCCCATGACGGGGTCAGTGTCGCTGTCACGGGGTTCCCCAGAGCCCAGGGTGACAGGGCAGCCTCCGTGCCTGTGTGCTGTCCTTCGTGCCTCAGCAGGCCTGGGAAATTCAGCCCTTGCTTGTCCGTGGAAGCAGGCCAGATTAGATATTTTACAGATTTGCAGACTTGGGTGTCTGCTGAACGCACTCGAGTTTTTCCGGTCTGGCACTAGTTGCATGGCCTGGGTTTGCCATGCATGCAAAAACAACACCTGGAAACCTCAGCATGCTTCTGAGTCTTTTGATCTGATGCTTCCAAGGCAAGGCAAGGCAAGGTGGTGTCTCCGGTCTGAGAATGAATCACTGGAGACCTTTCTGGTCTCCTCCTGTCCCCATCCCCATGATGAAAGAGGTGACAGCCACCTGCAGCACCAAACCAGTGTTGTGTCAGGCCATAGCAATTCACCCTCTGCTTGCCCCAGGGCGTGTCATGGGCTGGATACTGCTCTGGGAACACATGTGCTGTGCAAGAACCGAGCTTGGCCAGCACAGCATCTTCTGGCACGTCTCTTCCCAGAGAGCAGGGCCTTAGCACAGACCCTGGACTTGCACAGCTGTGGACAGACATCACGGTCTGGTTTTCTCCTTCAGCTGAGGTTAAAGGTCAAGAAGCAGATGGGTAGTTTTGTAATCTTGTTACAGTAATGACCCTTTTATATAAATGATCACTTCTATTATACTGTGCTGCTTCCTTTCCAGCAATTCTTCAAGGAAACCTCTGTCATATCCAGATGCTCTGCTTGGGACATTTTGTTACTGCAGCTTCTATTACTCAGAGACGGTGCAGCAGCTGGATGCCTGTTAAACTCATCCCACCTCAACTCCAAAACCAGCCCATGGCTGGAAGGATTAACAGGAGAGCAAACAGGATCATGCCGTGACCCAGATCCACATCACAAATTCCCAACTTTGCCTCACTCTGTGGTCAGCATGGACGGATGACCTGAATGTGTCAGGAGCACAGCTACGTCTCCCAGGACTGTCCTTTTCTCTTGATAGTTCATTGGAAACCTTAGGAGTCTTTGAAAACCATACTCACACATGCATTCTGTTGCCACCAATTATTTATTCAAAGGGCTGGAGACTACGCAGTTACTTTAAGAGAAGGGGAAAGGAAGCTGGTAATATTTATTGGGATGTGCTGATTCATTGGTAGTTTACTGAAAGCTCCTCGATGGCATTTTCTTTGAGGATCACACCCAATTCACTGCTCTGGGGATCAACTGGGGAGCCTGCCTCAGACTCAGCCAGGTCTTCCCACCCCGCACAGAAATCTGACGTCCTTGTCCCTGAGGTAGGAAGGGGTTATTCTAGAGAGATGGGCCCCTCTGGACCAGCGCCACGCTGTCCTTAATCATTGTGGTTAGAAAGGCACCAATTCTGCATCATCTGTGTTTCTGTATCTCTACATCTTTGATAAGGGAACCTGGCAACAAACGGAGGCAAAGACCCTGATGACTACTGTTATCTCACCATTTCTCCATGGCAAAAACAACAAAACATACAATTTCTGACTTAATCAGATCACTTCAGAAGATATTCCATAGTGCATTACACATTGTGTGAAAAAAAAAACAACAAACAAAAACAATTAATCGGCACAGTAGAAAGCTTTCTCACTCTAAAGATTTATTTTTCCTTCAGATTTTTTCCCTGGTTGTCATATTTGGAAAGCTCAGAATATTTGTCATTGTTTATTCTCCTTATTAGTTATTCCTTTGGGCATGTCTGTTTGGTTGCCACCATCCCTTCTTAAGCAAGTCTGTTTTCCCTTATGAGCAAAAGCCTAAATACTTCCAAGAGCTTTCTCCTGCAAGCTCAACCCCAGGGATTTAAGTCACTGCTTGATTTGAAAGGAATGTGGAAATTACACTGATGGTAGGGATGTCACGGGGCAAGGTGAGGGAACTTTGGTTACAACATAGTCAGCTCTCTCACCAGCGCAGGCTTCTCAGTTCACCCTTTATGTCTTTCTTTCCTCCCTGGCCCTGTCTCCCCTTCCCCTCTGTGCCCATGTCTGGAAGGCATTTCTCGGAAGGTGGACGGGCTTCCCATCAGCCCAGGGGCACATCCTCCCTTCCTTCCCTTATCTTCTCACTGCTGGGGAAGAGCCTTGGGGGTTCAACTGATAAGGGGATTCCTGGTGCAGCTGAGCTCACGGCTCAGTTCCTCCCACAGGAGGGGACTCCAAGGAAGGATCTGTAAAGCCTTTCATCAACATCTGCTTGCACTGTAAAAAATCTTAGAGAATAATATCCGGGTAGAGCTTGGTTTCCTTTTTATTGCAGGACTAAAACAGGAACATCTGTCTTAATGACAAGTGAACTGACACAAGACACGTGCTTGGTTACTCGGGGCTTCTTTACGTTTCATTGCTGCTAAGTTCCTCAAGGAGCAATTTGACATTCTGCCCTCACCCCAAAGCAGAACTGACCTCAGGCCCATGCAGCACAGGGGCAAAGCCCTGAGGAATTGAGTCTAGGACCAGCAGTCCTCTGCCTGCTCCATCCTGGCGTGGGTGGCAGACTTCTTTTGAGTGCACTTATTTCTGTATGCAGAATTTGCTGTTGGTTGTTAAACACACTGCCTCTGTGCAAATTGCCAACGAAGAAAACCAAATTTTTTGAATTGTCTTGTAGGATCGAATTAATAAGTGTAAGATTTATAAGTAACAGAAATACATTGAAGAAAACACTTACAAATAAGCAGTTAATCTATTAGGTTTTCAAAGTCCAATAGCTTTGTAAGAGAGCATAGGCTTGGATCATCCATCTGCCATTGGAAGTCTTTATCCATTTAAAAGCACAATGCATGTCTTTAATAATGTTGGAACAAGTGAGGCTATAACATAATGCTGTGTATTTTAATGTCTCATATGTTGTAGTCCACCAAGGAGGTTATATCATATTTTAAATGTATTCAATTATAATAAACAACTTCACGAACCAAGGAAAGGCTTGAAAATCAAGCCTGGCTTTGGCACTGAGTTTAAAATCCCAAGTGTTTACAATGGAGTTTTAGATGTTAGACCCAAAGGCATACATAAATTAGAAATCCTCTGTTCCCAGAAATTGGCATTCTTTTTTGGCAATTACATTTGTAAAAAGAAAAACAAACAAAAAGAAGCCACAAAACTAGTTACTGGTGATATTGTTAACATTAAAACAAAACAAAACAACAACAATCAAACAAACAAACAAAAACACAAACAAACCAACCAGATCCTTTTGGTTTGGTTTGGAAAACCACACGTACTATTCTTCTCATGAATCTAGATGAAGACTAGATGGAAATTCTGCTGAAATGTGCACTGCTGAACTGTTGACCTATGCTGTCAAAAGTTTTTATTTCTTCAGAATGGGATTATCTGACATGTTCTGGAGTAGAATGCAAGCAGTTTTCTATGCTTGGTAAAATATATCTGAGTTGATAGAAAGTGTCTTCTACCCATCCCTCTCCCTTCTCTGGGTTTTAGTAAAGAACTTCAAGAAGGTATATTTAGGCTAGAACTAAAACCTTTGCTTCAGTGTTGCTAGAAATTTAATTATACAGAGCTTTCTGTAATTTCATCTGGAAGTCATTCAAGCTGCTGCCTCGCACATAACAGCAGTAGTGCAAGAGCCAGACCATTACTTAGTGCAGTGAACACAAGCGATGAGTAGGCACAAACTTGCTGTGAGAAATTCTTGCTTGTACAATGTAGTTTACAAATCACCACCTTGCTTAGAAATTCAAAATGGCACCAGCAAGAGCTTTCTTTATGATAGACCCTGATTTAGGATATAAGCATGAACAGAATTTGCCATTGGATCCTTGATTTGAGTCCCTGTTTCTGGTTTTCATGCCTTTGGTTTTCTTTCACAAATGAACCACTGACGAAGCTTCACTGAGAACAGCATTCAAATTTATATTCTAAGCTCAACTTCAATTTCGCAGACACTCTTGATCCAATTTCAACTGCACAGTTGCCTTTACTTTACCTTTATGGAAATGTTCTGTGTGCCTTTTTCAGTGCAGCTGGCCTGGAGGGCATTTAGGTTGCTGCAAAAAGCTGCTGGAAATATCTTCCTTGTATAAAGTTGGGGTCTAAGTTACTGAGCTAAGGTGCGTCCATCAGCCCTTCCCCCCCTTATTTTTTGAACAGGATACATAGAGCTGAGTGATATTTCAATTCAGGTTTGGTTTAGACCTCAGTCCCTGGTGTGATTCTGCACAGCAGAGTGTTGTTAGCAATCAGGCGTTTAAGGACAGGAGGCTCAGTGCAGTGGTGGAACCTTTTTCACTCCCATTACTCCCTTTCATTTGATTGCAGTTTGCTTTCTTTTGTACGAAGCCAAATCTTACTGGGACACAAGTAAAAATGCAATTTTGCATCTAGAAAAAGAAATAGGCAGTTAAGTAATACCCTTTCTATTGTAAATGCGTTGTTTTTAAAGACTTCTGGTTATGAACTGCCTTGCCTGAGAAGCATGGCATGCAGCTCCTGGCCAGGTATATCAGGATGGTGCTGCTACTTCAGCTGTGGCGTTTTGCTACTGGCCTCCTTCTAAGTCTGTATCCAAAATGGATGGATGGGCCAGAAAGTGATTTTATTTAGTGGGTAGGTTGCCATAAGGGAGACTTTTTTCTAAAAATGAATGTCAGTTCACCAATGATCTGATCGTTGTTTGTTCAGTTTCTCTTTTTCATATTATTACTCTTAAATGCTAAAAGGTCTTGCTAAATGCAAGTCAAGATGAAAATAAATCACATCGGCTTTTAAGGCAAGCCAAGGCAAATCAATCTCTTTTTGTTGTGCTCTGATCAGCTCTGCTGATTGGAGTGGGGTCAGGCTCACATTAAATTACAGCCAGCTATTTTCACCCTCTTTAGGCTGTTTGTTTTGGCCCAAACTGGAGAGGTCAAAGTCACATTAGCTGAAAACCGTAAGTCTGGTTGCTTGCAAGCTGATGAGTGTAGGCTTGAAAAGACCTACTAGGAAGATGACTCAAACTATGTCAAGAGTTCCTTGTTTGTGATGAGATGGGTAGATGCCAATAGCTCTGCCATTGGTTGTACTATTTCTGAGGTATGAGTAATTCCTATGTGGGATGCTTCTTGCAACAGGAAGGGAGAGGCTATGTAGTCTATTGACTCCAGATATTCTACTGTTGAATATTTAATTTTAAAATTTCTGTATGTAATTTGTCTGAAATTGTATATACTGACCCACAGGGCAAGGTGTACTTGCTGCTACCTACACAGCAGTATTTATAGTGGGCTCATTTGACTAAGCACTACAAATGGCACTCCAATCCTGTTTGTTTCTGAAGCAGGTAAGCATGTCTGAAATCATACATTGGTTATTTGGGACAATACTCAGTGGCAGGCAGTGCAGGCTGGCAGTTTTGAAGACACATGAGTTCTTTGAATCAGAGGGAAAGTGATAGATTTTCCTGGCATTTTAATTGGAAGTTGCATTAGGATTCTTAGTGATTACAGCCTACTATAATTCTAATGAATCAGGTATCCTATTCCCATCCAATTTTAACAGAACACTTGGGAGAAAAACAGTCTTTTCCTGGAAGTCAAGGAAGTGAAACTGGACAACATCCATCAGTCTGGCCTCTGACCAAAGATAAGAACAAACTTTACTGATCTCTTGATAGCCTCTATATGAAATGAAAAACAATTTTATATCTAAGAGGCTTTTTCTCTTTGTGTCACAGAAGACAAACTTATTTTGGTTAGCTTTCTCATGCAACCTGAACCCCATGGCCAGGAGATTCAACTCTGTCCAACCTTCATAAGACTCAGGCAGTACTGATCCAGCACTTGGCTCCTTGTAACGATTGTTCTGTCTGACATGAAGCCTCGCAAGAGAAATGGAATGACAACGGGCACATGGGCTTGTTGTACCCCTGTGCATCCCCGGGTCCCATCTGGGGCTGATTTAGGGAATTCTCGCTGCTCCTCAAGAGCAGGCACAGTGGAGTCATCTGGTTCTGGTCTGGCATCCTTCGGTTGCCTCGGTCAAAGGCTCAACCACTGCGATGTTGGGAGGCACTTCCTGGCCTCCTGGTAGGCTCAGTTTTGTTCTGGGAAGATTTTGAACTCAGCTGATGTTCAAAAGAGATAATAGGGAGTGAACCTTTCCCTTTGTTCTCTAAAGCATGGTGAGAATCCACCCTGTTTACTGCTGATCCCTGCCAAGGTAATTGCAGGCCTGCTTCATGAATTTAATGTGGTGCTATTAATTCTTCTGGAAGGGCCTTTGGAGAGATATTTTGGCCTCTCCTAGCCAAGAAAACATCTGTGCTTGTTTTCTACAGTCCTGCAGGAGAGATGTTGGTTTTGGGGTTTGTCATGTTTCCATGTGTACATTTGGTTTCCTTATTCTCTGCCTCTTTGCTCCAGGCCAGTTACTTATATTTCGCAATATTCCTGAAGTAATAAAGCTTCACAAAGCTGTTCAAAGCTGCTTGCCCTCGCTTCTCTACCAGATATTCTTGGGAGGTTTTTGCGCTGCTGTTTCATGATGGCCATCAGCTTTGGGATCAGCCTCATTGCTGAGGCTGGTGGAGTTCAGGACCAGCTGCAGAAAGGCCACACAAGGGATATTATAAAGGTTGAAGAACTGGAAAATGGCACTGGGAACTCTCCTGAAAGTTAGCAGCCCTCATTGCTAGTCCAGCTTTGATGTAGATGAATTCTGTGACCTTCTACTTCACCTCTGGTTCTCTGCTTTTTACCTTTTTGACTACTTAAGCCATGAACAAGTCACTAGAGGTTAGTGAAGGCGCTCACCAGGTTGTCTCCAGTGGTGTCTATGAGGTGTCGTGGGTCTAGCATGCAGCACTGGCAGCATCTTAAGTCCCAGGTTGGTTTTCCAAGGTCTTAAGGGCACCCTTCTCCCTGGTTTTCATTGTAGTGTGCCATGACAGTGTGTTCCTTCACCTGCCACCTGCAAGGTCTCTGCCCATGCAGGGCTAACATCCTTCTCTGCTTCCAGCCTTGGCCCTAACTTCAGCTCCCCCCGATGCAGGACTTCCCAGGTGAGTCCTGACTTCACGGCCACCCATCAGTGACTGCAGCCGTCTGCCAGGCTCCTGGCAGATGGGCACTCAGGGATGAAAACCAGCAGGGAGATGTGACAGCCCTATGCAGGGGGTGAGACCCCAGCAGCCCAGCATGCCCATCTGAGCCCAGGCTGTGGTTTGGGGTGCTTGGCTCCTTGCCTCTGTGTCATGCATGGTGACCTGAGAGCTGTCCCCGGTCTCCTCAGCACACTTTGAATCACAGAATCACAGAATTTCTAGGTTGGAAGAGACCTCAAGATCATCGAGTCCAAGCTCTGACCTAACGCTAACAGTCCCCACTAAACCATATCCCTAAGCTCTACATCTAAACGTCTTTTGAAGACTTCCAGGGATGGTGACTCCACCACCTCCCTGGGCAGCCTGTTCCAGTGCCTAACAACCCTTTCAGTAAAGAAGTTCTTCCTAACATCTAACCTAAAACTCCCCTGGCGTAACTTTAGCCCATTCCCCCTCGTCCTGTCACCAGGCACATGGGAGAACAGGCCAACCCCCACCTCGCTACAGCCTCCTTTAAGGTATCTGTAAAGAGCGATAAGGTCACCCCTGAGCCTCCTTTTCTCCAGGCTGAACAATCCCAGCTCCTTCAGCCGCTCCTCGTAGGACTCGTTCTCCAGGCCCCTCACCAGCTTCGTCGCCCTTCTCTGGACCCGCTCAAGCACCTCGATGTCCTTCTTGTAGCGAGGGGCCCAAAACTGAACACAGTACTCGAGGTGCGGCCTCACCAGAGCCAAGTACGGGGGGACGATCACCTCCCTAGCCCTGCTGGTCACGCTGTTTCTGATACAAGCCAGGATGCCGTTGGCCTTCTTGGCCACCTGAGCACACTGCTGGCTCATATTCAGCCGACTGACATACGAGCAGCTGTTGTGTCTACACCATGTCAAAATAAATTAAAAACCAACACTCCTATTTTCCTTATCTTTATGCTTTATAAATACAACATCCTGTTCCATTTCATTAATGTAATAAGCCAAGGACGGGAGTAAATAGCAAAAAACCCCAGAGTTCCCTAGTTTCCCCTACTGTCCCTCTTCCTACAGCAGTATTTCCACAGAAACCTCTCACAGCAGCAAACCAAGCAGAAAAAAGGCAGCCAGGAATAACGAAACAAGGAAAGTATCCCTTGCAAGCCAAGGGCAATGGGATTTGGTAACTTCAACATGAGCTGCGGAAAGTATTTATGTCTGCGCAGAGGTTTCAGTGCCGGGAGCAGCTTTGTCTTGCAACCTTCAGACAAAGACAGGAAGAGTCCGAGCTGGAGGTGGCATCGGGTGCTCGCTGCAGGTCAGAGGGCTGCTTTGTGGCTGGAGATGTTATTTGCTAAAGGTCGGAGAGGATAATTTGTAACGATGTTCAAAAAGTGGGGAAATGCTGTCCTGATTTTCTAGACAGGGTCAGTAAATTGCTGAGGCTGGAATCGATCCAAATGTCATCTTTGTGCATGTCTTGCTAATGCATGCCTGAGTGCTGTTATCAAAATTGTTAACTGTGATGTATTTAGAGTTGGTGGTTGGCATGTTAATGCAAAATAAGCAGAAAGAGAAAACTGGGCTGGCTTTGGGGGGGGGGGGGGCTCTCCTCTCTGCCAATTCACCAGGGCGTTTTTCCAATGTTTTGTCACACTTTTTTTTTTTTTTAAATAATCTTTTTGATGACCTTGAAGAAAAAGCTACCTTGTAAAATTCAAAAGCAACTTTGATTTTTATTTTTTATTTCCTGGTCTATTTCCCTTTTTTATTTTTCCTGCATGTCTCATTTCATTTGTATGTTAAAAGGCTCTTGGTTGTAAGCTTCTTCCTCTGAAAAATAATGTGAGTCATTTTCTGGCTTCTTGTCAGTGGCAAAAGTATGCGTAGAACTAACAAATACATACTCCAAGTGTAATGGCATTTTCTTCAAGGTCTGCAATGTTTGTTCATTGTAATTTAGTATGAAATGAGTGGCATGGTACTGAAATACCTGAAGTATATATATAAATAAATATATATATACTCTCTCTATATATATATACACTGAAATACTCCTTTTCAGAGCAATAAATCCACTATCATTCTAAACTTTATTTTTCTGTGTCATGTTAGGTGTTTCTGTGTGGTGGTTTGAAAATGTTTTTTGAAAGAAAGCCATTAAATAGGGTTCAAGACCTAAACTTGAAATTTAATTTGAATAAAGGTTGAGTATAACTAAAACAATAATCCCAATGAGACATCATGATACACCAAATTGGGTATTTTTCATGGGAATATCATGTTCTAAAGCAAAACTTCTGGTTTTAAGATAAGGAAACTTCAATGAAAAATGTCTGTAGGGGAGATGTTTTGAAACACCAACATTGGAAATGAAATGTATTTCTTTAGAAATTACAGAAGTTTTTGTTTCAGCTTCTTCAAAGAAAAAAATTCTTGGGTGGCTATATTCAGTGAACTTTTACATTTTTACTTTTCGTCCCCCTTTAAGGTAGAAAAAGCAAATGTCAGAAATTGCCCTGGGATGGAAGTTCTGGTTTCGAGTGTGGTAGACTGAGGCTTCAAGGCCACAAGTCCCTCCGTGTTCCCATCATTTAACTTGCTTAGAAAAAATCATTGTTTGTATGAATTCAACTTGTTCTTCCCTCTTTGCTTTGCTAGTTTTGCATATTTGAAGGTTAAATATTTCAAAGCTGTTAGATGTAGAGCTTAGGGATATGGTTTAGTGGGGACTGTTAGTGTTAGGTCAGAGGTTGGACTCGATGATCTTGAGGTCTCTTCCAACCTAGAAATTCTGTGATTCTGTGTGACTTTTAACTGAGGAGTAAATGCAGAAATAAGTCTTTCTTTCTTTCTTTCTTTCTTTCTTTCTTTCTTTCTTTCTTTCTTTCTTTCTTTCTTTCTTTCTTTCTTTCTTTCTTTCTTTCTTTCTTTCTTTCTTTCTTTCTTTCTTTCTTTCTTTCTTTCTTTCTTTCTTTCTTTCTTTCTTTCTTTCTTTCTTTCTTTCTTTCTTTCTTTCTTTCTTTCTTTCTTTCTTTCTTTCTTTCTTTCTTTTTCCTTTTTTCCTTTTTTTTCCCTTTTTCCTTTTTTTCCTTTTTCTTTCTTCTTTTTTCTTTTTACTTTTTTTTTCTTTTTTTCCCTCCATATCTTTCACAGTAGGGCTTGAAGGAAGGCAAGCAAACCATTCACTACAGATCGTATGGCATGGAGATGACCCCTCACATTTTCCTTTGGGGAAAGGATGTAAGATTCCCATGCTTGCCCACTGGCACAGTTAGTTTCCTGTTACCTATGGACGGCCATCACATTTTTCCAGACCTCAGCCTCTGAAATGTCAGGTTTGATCTAAAACCACCCCTGGGTATGTCAGGGAGATTCAGAGGTGACTTCCCCAGAGGAAAAGCTGTTCTGCAGCCCCCGTGGCAGAGTTCACTGGCGTCCAGCAGCTCCTGCCATTGGGGATGGGGAAACCAGAGCGAGTGATGCTCGCGTGGCTGCTCGGGGGCTCACAGGTGAGCGCAGCTCTCAGCAGCTCCCCTCGTAGGGTTTGGTCAATGGGAGATCGTGGGGCTGGGGCGTTGAACCTCTCGTGCAAGTCAGTCACAGGAAAAGAGGCGTTGAAGACATCGGGCTGCGTTTTGGAGGTCGAATGCCACGACCAGCCCCCTGCTCTTGGCAGAGCGAAGCTGTCTGTCTCAAGGCACTGAAAAGAACCAACAAAACCAACATGCCCTAAAGCAAGTATACCAAAATGAAAATCCCAGTTTGCTCAGTGGAGTTGAAGAAGTGTGAGCTCAGATCCACCTCCTGGCTGTGCTGTGGAATTTTGGAAAGTGGAATTATGTTTAATTTCCCCATGCTATGGTCTTCAAGTTTTGCTAGTCTCCTGCCCTCTGGGTGCTCTGTTGCTTTGCTCCTGGACATTTCCATGCATTTCTGTGCTGTGCTCCTCCTTCCACGTCTCCTCTTTTGCCATTGTCAACATATCACAGAATCACAGAATTTCTAGGTTAGAAGAGACCTCAAGATCATTGAATCCAACCTCTGACCTAACGCTAACAGTCCCCACTAAACCATATCCCTAAGCTCTACATCTAAACGTCTTTTGAAGACTTCCAGGGATGGTGACGCCACCACCTCCCTGGGCAGCCCGTTCCAGTGCCTAACAACACTTTCGGTAAAGAAGTTCTTCCTAACATCTAACCTAAAACTCCCCTGGCGCAACTTTAGCCCATTCCCCCTCGTCCTGTCACCAGGCACGTGGGAGAACAGGCCAACCCCCACCTCGCTACAGCCTCCTTTAAGGTATCTGTAAAGCGCAATAAGGCCGCCCCTGAGCCTCCTCTTCTCCAGGCTGAACAAGCCCAGCTCCCTCAGCCGCTCCTCGTAGGAACATATCCCTTTGCATGTTTATCTTGGCTCCAGCTTTAACAGACAAGTCCTTAATTTTGCTTAAGTAAATTTGGGAAAGGGAGAGCACTTGGTGAGGTCCTGGGTGAGAAGCCCTGGTGGCATCTACAGTGCTCAGTCCCTGGGGTAACTGCAGGGAGGCTGTCTGTCTGTCTGTGCACAGGAGACAAACAGTCAAGGTCCCAAAGTATTTTTTTTTTTTTTTGTGAGTTTGCTCAGCATACTTTGTTTATTCAGTGAGTCTAGTTGAGTAAGGGAAGAAACACCCTAGGGAGGGATCCCTAGAAATAGTGAATCCGTTCTAAAAAAATACTTGAAGGATAAAGTTGATAGTGACTAGCCATTCAAGGAGAGGGCTTGTCCAAGAACCTTGGTGCATGAACACTTGCTCAGTTCAAGTTAAAGCTCAGATGCAGCTCAGCTGTGCAGGCAGATGTTGTGCATGTGGTTTTTGGCATGGTGCAGAACAACATTTGTGCTGCGGTGCAGCCAGGCCCCTGCATTCATCCAACCTTTACTCACAGCATCTGGCAGTCTGCTCTGGTGCAACTCTTGCCAGAAAGACCTTCAGTCCAACACCCCAAACTCTCGAAAGTGCAGCGATCTACAAATCACGCACAGCATGCAGGATTTATGGCTCTGTTAAATGTTGTTCAGGAAGTCTCTGATTTCAGAGAGATTAGTCAAATAAAAGGTTATCTCCAGGGGAAAACGAGATTAGTCAAATAAAAGGTTATCTCCAAGGGAAAAAAATATTTGGACACCTAATCCCAAAGATTCCTATAGAAAAATGTACTTGGAAAATTCAGAGTCTGCGTAGAAGTCTACGTAAAAGCTTGTATACAGCTCCCTGGGGAGAGGAGGTGACTGTCCTGCTGCCAGTCAGCCTCCTCTGCGGTGATTTACCTCCTCCTCTTGCTGATGCTGCTCCAAGGAGGCCAATGCTTTCCCTGGCTGTGGAGTATGAGGAGCAGAGATGCTCCAGGGTCTCTGCGGGAGCACTGTATTTGTCAGCCAGCACAATTAAACTCGTATTTTTCTGCTTGCTTTGGCAGACTGCAGAAGTTGGGGTGCTAATTCAGTTGTCCTCTGGGATCTCTGGAGTGCAGAGTGTGACTTCACTCAGCTGGAAACATCTGCGGGAGATGATGTCTTGCTTTATGACAGCATGTTTTCTCATGAGCTGTGTCTATTTAACAGGTCCAAGGGTGCATCTCAGCCATGACTTGAGATCACACCCAGGTGTGTATCAGCAACCACTGCCCCCAAACCACAGCAATTTCCATGGGGGGGGAGAGCTGGATGCTCAGGACAGGCAGCAGCAGCTGGAGCTTGCATTTCCCACTGAGCTGGGTGAGGGGGGCTCTGGCCTCATGTGAAATTGTTTGCATTCAGTGTGGAAAAAACTTCCTCTGATGCTGGTGGGGATTGGACAGGCTCTGGGAGAGGACAGGGGCTCCTCTGCTGGGCATCAGCCTCTCCTATCGAGGTGAGGATGGCTGACATGCAGCCGCTGATGCTGCTCATGGGAATGTTATTTAGGGGACTTCACAACATTTGGTGAACAGCCCCTGGTAATTATTCTCTGGCACCTCCTTCTCCTGCTTGTTGCAGCGGTTGGTGAAGGTGTTTCATGCCAGCAGATTTCCCCTTGGAGGCCCTGCCACGGGGATCTCCTTGGCTCTGCATTACCCCTGGAAACTGGTGAGGGGTGGCCAGGAGGAAACATGGGGTGCTAACAGCAAAGCAAGCCACTTGGCTGGATAGTAAATGCTTCACAAAAGTTTATTACTTCACCACAAATCTGGAAGATGGGACAGATGTTTGTTACCCAAAGGAGCTGTGTGTTGGACCTCTCGCTGCCCCTGTGACTTCAGCAGTTTTGTGGGAGGCCGGGGAAACATCAGGGAACTGCTGAGCTCTGAAAGCTCCACACAGGCTTTGGGCAGCTGCCGGGCTGCAGGTGTGCCTGCCTGCAGCTCCTGAGCAGCACTTGTCCCTGTTGTCCCCAGCTGTCCCCAGGGCTTGGCAGGCTGCTGGCTTCCTGGCTGGTGACTCTCTGGAGTGAGACCAGGAACTGCAGTTGCTAATTAGAGGCTCTCATCTTGCAAAGGTGATAATAAGTCTGGGAATGAAAGTGGATGACCATAATCAAGGACTGGATCAATAGCTTTAGTTCAGGAGCAGAGACAGCCCTTATTAATTCAAAGTAAAACCCTCCAGGCTGGGATTAATCTGTCTTCCTTTTTTTTTTTTTTTTTTTTTTTTTTTTGGTGTCTCCAGCAGAGGTGGATGAGGACAGGAATGTTGCGTCGACATTGGCTGTGGTTTCCCGTTAAGACAGCAACAGACTGGACATGAGTGTGGGGAGACACATTGCGGGGCAAGAGGAGAGAAGCCAGCAGGCAGGGATGGATGAGGACACAGAGGTGAGCCCTTTGCCAGCCCCATAGCTGCTGAACCTGGCTGTGGGTGTTTGCATCTGTTGCAGCAGAGGTCAGAAACCTCTGCTCTGCTGCTTGCTAAGGAGCCTGATGGACACATCCAGTGTGTGCTCTGCTAGCCCGTAATAACTGTTGGCAGCTGCGTGGCTGTGGACCTTCAGCAGTTTCCTGAGTGCAGGGTATTCCCCTTGGCTGTGAGGGTTTTCCCAAGGGTATCCAGTCCAAGGCACATGTACGCTGCAGAGCCAGCCTGCCCTGGGGCCATCCTGGAGATTTTCTTCTCTGGCCCCACTGTGATTTGAGCTCTGCTCACTAAATCCTGACTTCCCTCCCCTTTCCCAGTGGGTCACCACAATGGGGGTCATCCTCTTTGTAGCCCAAGCTCCTCAGACAGGACACATCCCATAAAAATGTCACGGGGAACACAGGAACAACCCCTTTTTTTACCCAAAGAGGGTTGCATTTCCACTGTATTTCCACTCTGTATCTCCAAATATATTTCCACCCCTGACGACTGACCATCGGGGGCTCTGCACTGCCCCATGGGGAGTCTGAGCGTGGTGTTCCTGGGATCCATCACCCACCTGCTCCTGCACTCATCCAAGCCATCTCCTCGGTGGCTGCAGGCAGTGGCGGGCAGGCACAGCCCATGTCACAGCTCAGGGGACAGCAGTGGCCACCGCTGGCTCAGCCCGTGCAGGAGGGGGAGGTCTGCACCATCCCTGCCTGCCCGGCTCCACACATGGGGGCTCTCGCTGTCTCCTGACCAGCAGCTCCCACATCCAGAGCTGGGGAATGGCAAAGAGGTGAGAGGACAAGCGGCGACCTTGGGGGACCTGTCTGATTCCCTTTTCTTCCTCCCACTGCAGATTTCCTGTGTGACTGTGGACGAGTCATTTAGTGTCTCCGCAGTTCCCCATTTGCAAAAACGGACTTTCCCTATCTCACAGGAATGATATATGGATAAATACGCTAATGAGCCTCAGATACCGTCCCAATGTAGGCCAACCGAATCCTGCTAAGTGAATACCTCCGCTGAGTAAAAAACCACAAAACATCCTGATTTTCTGAGAATGCATTAGTTATTCCTAAGAAAACAAGCAATATATTTTATGACGGCATCAGAGCACACGGTGGTCTTTGGGAGACATTCTTGATAACTAATTTCATTTGGTATTTATTGAATACTGTAGTTCAGTTTCATTACAGGATGCTGCTTTCGGTTGTTGAATACAAGAAGGAAAGGCTGTAAAGACAGAGGAAACAGAGAGTATGGAGAACATAACATGTTCTCCAATGTAGACAGTAAATATTCTTGTTGAGAACATCAACAAGGAGCTTACTAGTGAAGGGAGCCATCTGTGGATGGGGATCAGGGCATCACTTGCAAGTGGGGTGCACAAGTCAGAAGAGTGGTGATGGGAACCTTGGCTTGGAGGCCAGACCCATGCAGCAGGGGAGAAGGATCCTAGAGATCTCAGAGGGCTGGAAAGCACCAAGGCAGTGCTAGAGGGTTTTGATCTGGTTTTGTCGGTTGCTGTATTTTCCTGAAGAGGGAGGTGCAGCACAGAGGGACTCACACAGAGCTTGCACTGGGTTGGAGAAGTCCTCCCAGGGCAGGTGGACTGATGGGGTGGCACTGGCTTGGGTCAAGAAGGTGTTAATGATGGCTAATTGGCTCCATTAGCCCCAACTTGCTTTGTTCCTGCAGCTGTGTGCTTGGGGAAGATGATAAATGGGTGAGTGTGAGAAGCAGGTGGTTGTGTTGTGCTGGGGTTCCTTATGCAGGGGGAGGTCTGCAGTGTGTGCCAGGGCCCAGGTGTCTGTATGCCCTCATCCCTGAAGGTATGGGGGAAAGTGAGGCGTTTATGTCTTGTCTGGGGAGGCTGGCTTCTTACGTTGTTTATTTAGCTATTTAGTCAACTCTGAAAAATAGTCTCTTTAAGAACATGAGTGGAAACTGCTCAAATAATGCAATAGTTTAGGCTAATGCTTATGTTATGTTTCCTGTTCCATGTGACTCTGAGTTAGTGCTCAGCTTCTTCAGCCGAAGGCTTTCTCTGCTCCCTATCCACAGAAGCAGTTGATAGGGATGACTACTGGGTGAGTGAGGAGATGTTATCCTGCTGTCTGAGACTGTTGGCTTGACTTTTGAAATTCCTTGTAAATCCCTGCTGTGTGAGAAGGCAGTGTTGTGGCAGATAGCAACCTTATGCTCCTCCTTAATCCCTGGAGCATGGCTCCCAAGAAGCGTGGGGTGGGCTCCTGGCTCTGTGACCATGTGCTCTGGAATCAATTGGGAAAGAAGAGGAGAAGTACTTGGGGTTTGTTGAGGAGCCATATGGGAAAGCCTAACAAGCCAGCTGATCTGTTTTCTTTCTGTCTCCCACATCAAAGACTAAGGGCATGTAAAGATGAGGGAAGGAAGGCAGGACAAAAAGGTTTATCTTCTCAGTGGTGTTTCTTATCAGAGATGGGAAGCTAGCTGGGCCTATCACCTAGTCCTGGCCTCTTTGACTAAGTTGGTCCTTACAGCTCCCTTTGACACAGGGCCCTAGTAAGGATCTCTCTGCTCAATGGAGAATGCTCTCTAATGTTGCTGTAAGCTGACTGCCCTCTGGGTTATTAGCATCTGTGCTGATTCCTGTGGCTTCACATCAGACTTGGTAGAGAGGAATGCCTACAGCTCAGATGCTGTATCCCTATGGGAGGGAAAGACTATGTGGTTGTGGCTTCTGATGAGGTTCCTCTAATGTGCTACAGGTTCCTGGATGACAATCAACAGGAAATGTGGATGTTGACACAACTGTCGTGTTCCAAAGCCTCAGCCAAGAAGGAGAGTGTCCCGGATGAGACTAATCTCATAGCTCCTGTGCTCCAGGTGAGAGGTGCTGCCCTGGCTCAAGGGCTTTTCTAATCTTCAGGCTGAAACTGATAGGAGTGTTCTGGCACAGCAGGCATGGAATTTAAGGAATCCCTCAGAGGAAACTAAGGCACAAATAATTATTACCAACTTGTTTACGGAATGACTAATCTGTTCACAAGTCTTTCTTTTAGTCATGAGTTCAATATTAAAAGGAATAGGCATGAATGTACTTTCTGAAATTATTGTTACAGTGAATGGTGATGCAATAGTACAGGAGGGAAATGCAACAAAGACAGTGATCAGACCCATGTGTTTTCCCTAAAAAGCATCTTCTACCACTGTTGTTAAAGGTCTAGCCTGATATCTTGCGATGTTTCTTGTGCTTCTATGGTCTTCAGTCTTTGCTTTAGTGGGAGAATGCTCTTGCTGCTGGGTTATTGACTGGCAGTGTGTCTCGTACACCCCAAGAGGCCTCCTGGGAGGTATGGGCTGTGTGTAGAGCACTTGGCGAGGGGAGTAAAGGTACATTCAGGGCACTGTATGAGAGCCTGGACAAGAGGAACCTGCGGCTTCTATCTTCTCCTGGTGTGTGTAATTCCTTCCATGGAAAGCAGGGGAAGGGGTGAGATGGCATTTTCCTGGGTCTGTGTGGTTTCTGGTTCTTGCCAGGTCTCTTTAGACTTGGCAATACTCTTGGGTATTGTAGCTTCTGTCATGTGAAATGCTCCAGCTGAGAAGAATCACTTTTTAGTGGCACAATCCTTGGAAGATGGGTCAAGGGCTCTGAGAGCCTTTGTGGAGCACGGCAGGGCCTTGCAGCAGGGGACCACTGGAGGACCTGCACTGTGAGGACCCTCAAGGTCTCCAAGGTTGTTAGAAATCTCATTTCTGACGTTTTTTTTTCAAGAACTTCTGTTAAAGCTGTTGTCTCCTCACAAAAACCTGTTGTGTTACCAAGTGGTGTTCTGGGAGGTGAAGGGGTGACCTTCAGACTCATACCAACAGCTTGTCCTGAGGCAGAGCTGTTTGCTCCCGTGACTTCCGAGAAGAAGGGAGTGGCAGTGTGAGTGTGATGTTAGCCTGACTGCCGGATTGATAATAAGTGTAAGAGAGGTCAAAGATGCCACTTGGATTTCTTCCCCTCCTCCTGCAGCTGCAGTATGGGACTACTCTGAAGTAGTGTAAGAGAAGCAATGAACTGACTGAAGTGTGCTGCATGCAGCTGGTACTGTATGTGTAATGGGGTAAAAGTCTGGTTTCCTTCCTCTGAGTGCTGGTAGGTTGCTTATCCAAGGCTTGGAGGAAAGCCACTGAAGGCAGAGTGTTCTCAGAAGCTGGGGGTAGTGATTCCTGAGGTCAATAAACGATGCTGGAGCCCTTCAGTGAGGACCAGGAGTGTGTTTTGTGAAGCACGAGATGAAGTTGCTGTTTGTTTGACTTCTAAGCTGTAAAAATATAAAACTAAATGTGTAACCAGGATGTGTACTGAACTGGCACTAGAGAAGTCTTAATGTAAAATAGTCTAAGCTGTATTGTCTACTGTGGGAGCAGAGGGACCTGGGAGCTTTTAGGGTTGGGGGATGAGTTTCCTTCTGAAGGGGTGGCAGGGGTGGGTAGAGACAAGCTATGTTGGGGCTGTGCACATTAAGGAAGCTATCAGTTACCTTCTTAGGCTACCAGAAGGTGGGTATAAACCCATAACTTAGGAAATAAGGATAGCTGGCTTTAGCACATGGAGTTTTTATCCTGGCAATGTATATACTAAAGGGTGGGTGACACAGCTCAGAACCGCTGGGCTTGGGAGTGTCCCAGAAACCTGCCTGGTGTCCCTTGGTGTCCCTTTTCTTCTGGCCTGGGCCTGGCTTGGGTCACAGAAGATGCAGGCAGGTAGACCACAGGCACTGCTTTGACCTTCTCTCTGCCTGCAGGAGGTCAGCCCTGAGGTCACAGCTGACTCACTGCAGCCATGCTCATAGCATGTGTGCCTTCCTCTGGGATTTTCCACAAAGTAGAGATCAGGTGCTGGTGTAGCATGATAGTCAGCTTTATCACTTAGGAGATCCACCCTGTGACACAGTGGGGCATTTCTGGGAAGAAATTTCGTGAAAATTTCTTGTGGCAACTGTGCCAGTGTGCTGCTTTGCCCAGGATCACTGCAGTAAAAATAGTGGGCTTTCCTCAGCTACCTCTTGGGAGCTGTCTATGAGAATAAACAAACTAAAACCTCCTTAAAGAACTATGGCGTCCTTGTTGCACTTACAACCTTAAAGCACAATCCCTACGGTGCCCCCCTGAAGCAAGAAAGGACTCCCACAGAAAACTATGCTTGCCAAAAAAATGGTTTGTGGTTATGTGCTTTGCTTTGATTTGTTGCATAAGCACTTTCCTGAAACTTGGACTGTAATTGAGGAGCTGGGGTAAGGAATAGCAAATGTATTCAACAGGACGTGCCAAATGAATCAGCATCCAAGTCTGGTTTACGACTGTAGAGGGGCAGCAGTAATGGGATACACAGGAGATCAGTCCCATGCTTCTAGCCAGAAATGACAACTAGATGCAGACAATGGGTAAAGAAAAAGCCTTCTTCAGTCCTCTTTGTCTCACCTCTTCTTTTAACCTCCTCCTTTAAAGTACGAAGGGATGACCTCTGAAGGAAAACTAATGAGATGTCACCATGATTAAGGTGGTGGTAACAGCCCAAGGAACTGTCTAGTTTCAGAGGACCTAGATATTTGTACAGACAGCAGTTCTCCACGCATTAATACCTACTTGCCAGATAATTCAGTAGTGAAGAGGAACAGTCCCACTGCTATAGGAAAAAAGTTGTTTCATATCTCCTTGTTTTTGTTCTAGAGATTCCCCTGATTTACATGCAGAAAAGGAAGTGGGACATCTGCAAAGAGTGAAGTCATCCAGCTGAAGGGCTGGGACATGAGCAGCACTTTCTGCTAGCCGTCTCTTTGAGAGGATGCCGTTTTCCCACCTATGCTTTTAGGAACTTATGAGAGAGGGGAAGTGTAGTGAACAAAACTATTTTGCATGATTTGACAGATAATCCTGCTCTGGCAGCTGTTTGCTTGATTAAGTTCTCTTCCACTTTCACCTTTGCATGCACAACTGCCTCTGTATCCTGCCTGCAGAGGGGAGATGGCTGCGTGCCTCTGTGGTAATCCCCTGGCTGGACCATCAGCAGGGAGCAATGGACCTCTTCCCCTCCTGTGGTACAGTGTAGGGCTCTCCTACTTTAATGAATTTATATCAGATAAAGGGGTGGAATACAAGGGAAAAGCCAGATGCCTTGCTGTAGTGTTGGTTGTTGGAGGGGAACAGCCACAGGGGCTGGTGCAGTAGCCAGCTTCAGGTCCCAGTTCTGGCAGCTGCTGAGAGGCCGCAGACCAAATGGTCGTTTTCTCAACCCAGAAATGAAGCTCAGTGTGTGATTCCTACTGCTTAACCTCAGCTGTGCTGGAATTTCTAGCTGTATGCAATTAATAGAGAAAGGGATATGTACCCAGAGCACAAGTCACCCAATCTCCCTCTGGCTGCTGAGTAAGTCAGACTAATGACAGGCTTCCGGACTGCAGGTAGGAATCACCACTAACTTTATTTGTCAGCCATGAACAAAATGTATTAATGCTTTTTTTTTTTTTTTTTTAAGATTTTTCATTGCAATTCTGGCAGAAATATTAGTTTATAAGGTTGGTCAAATGGATCGTGTTGTGAGACTTAAGAATTCAGTTCGCCCGCATAAAGTTCTTTTCTGGACTGCAGATGTAGTCCTGCTCAAATGTTATGAAATTCTATATGAATCTCAGAACATAATGAGTTTTTACTAAATATTACTGGTATTGAACAGAAAGCAGTTAAATAGGGATTTTTTTTCATACTGAAGCATGGTAGATGGTTTTCTGGATGTACTGACTCTTTGGTGTTTTTTTTTTTTTCTTTTTTGTTGCCACAGAGTTAAGCACCTTAAATGATGGTGAGATTCAGCTAGCTTTGTCTGGGGGAAGGGAAGGGGGAAGAGTAACAAGACTATAACTTTCAGTTCCCTGATATGATTGTACACTACTGGACCAAAATATTCTAATTGCAGGCGTTAAAGGCTGAAGAAAATGTCTGAAACTGGTCCTCAGATGAAGACCAGTTCCATGCTCCTGAAATACTAGGATTTATAACTTGCTGAGTGTATATTCTGTATGCAAATGTATTAATAGCTTGCATACAAAAAAATCTACACATCTGTGAAGTCATGTATTATGTGAAAAATATAGCACACTTAACCATGTTGTTATGGGTAAACAAATGTCTGCCTTTCCCAGCTGTAAATATGAGCACTTGGTAGATATTAGAATACAGACAGACTCAGGAATCAAGGTGAGTAGAAGTGCTTTTATTTTTTATTTTAAGGCATGTATTTAAAAAAAAAATTTATAAACTTGCTTGTCAAAAGACATCAAAGCCATCTGCTAAAGTAAATAGTTAAGTTTAATAGATCTCAACTTTATACCTTGTCTTTTACAATTTCTTACATATAACTGACATCTATATATACAGTACCAATAAATATGCAGTAAACATTTTCAGTGCCTTTTTGGCATTCTGATAAAACTCTACAATCAATGAAAACATAGCTTGATTTTTACAAGAATGAGAGCATCTGGAAGCTAGTTTAGTTCATAATTCAGCAAAACCACCCAAACCTTCCTATTTACGGCACTTAATAATATAGTATTTAATAATTTAAGACAATGTAATATTAAATAACTTAATGACGTACTATTTACAGTAACCTGGTGTTTATGGGTACTAGGCTCTAACTTGTGAGGCGCTCTCTTGCATGCTATTCCAAAGGACTTGCAGTAATACTTCTAAGGCAAAATGAATTTGGAACTGCTGCTATTGATAAACTTGGCTTGTTGCTTCACTTTTGAAGAGATTCCTGTCTAGCTTTGGCACCAGGTGTCAAAAAACCTGAATCAATGGATTCTTAGCTTTGAGAACATGTCTGACAGCTGCTGAGTGTGTTGGAGAAAATGGGCCCTTATTCAGCTGCCTGTCGATGAGCAGGGACTCTTGAAATAAAGTCTCTTCCTATGAGTGTTCCTTCCATTCACCCGCTTTGTCTCCTAAGCATCTTGCAGGATGGAGCACCAACTGAGACAGTCTTCTAGCCCTGCCAGAGTGAACTCAAAGCCTCTCCCAAAAGCTGGGTGTATTATAAGTGACTTTTGAACTTTTTCCCAGCCTGGAAAAGGGGTCTTCATGCAAGAACAAAGCTGGTGTGAGCAGATCTAGCTGTGGTTGGGCACCTCAAGAAGCTAAACTTCCCTACTGTCCAGGGTAAATTTAATGGAATAACAAATGCATCACATGAAAGATTCTCCCTTCAATACCCATGTCCATGGATGTAGTTGTTAACACCAAACCCTGTGAAGATTCTGCTCGGGCAGTAACTGTCTGGGCAGCTTTATCCAGCCTTCTTGGGAAGGGAGTGCAGTGTTGTGTGGGGGCTGGGGATAGCTGTCCCTTGCTGAGTGCTGCTATTGTAATCTCACTTGCATTTAGCTAGTAAAAATTTCTTTTCATACATTCTGTTGCAGCTTTGGGAGAGAAGAAGGTCTCATCTCCACCCATTCCAGGGGATGTAGCCTTTTAGAAATCTCTACCCTTGCTAGAAAGAGAACATAAAAATTCATTAAGAATATCCAACTTTTGGATGAGAAAGGTAGGGAAAATGAAGTAAAATCTTCATGTGGAGAGAAGGTACATGCCAGTGTATTTAGACCACAAAGATAGTAACTCAAGCTATTACTGCTATGCTACTGCCATTTCACTCTAAACAGAGTAAGTACAATAAACGGAGGGAATTCTGCTTAGCTCATGCTAAAGCGGGAAGTTTTTCTTAAAAAAGGAAAAAAACACTTTTTATAGTCTTCAAATCTGAGGTAGCTATTGAATTCAAAAGAAATGCCCCGTTTTGTTGTGGAATTCTTATGGGGGAAAGCCTGTTTCCTACTAATTAACTCCTGGCTGCCACCTGCCTAACAAAATATCTCAGGTATGTGAGTGGATGAAAGCCAAGGTAAACATGCTTCCTCCATCAGAGTTTCCAAGTGAAAACCTTACTTGAGTCAGAGCACGTAGCCATTAATCAGAAATCACTTCTGAATTAACTTAGAAATGCTACTTTGTGTTCAAGCCAGGAAAATGACAAGTTGTGGAGATAAGAAATATGCCTACTGGGACAATGTTTCTGAATTTTTCTAGTGGAAAAGGAAGAGTTTGTGCTCTTGGCAGCAGAGGATTGAAGCTAAAACCATCTGGGATGAGAAGTAGATATCCAATGGGTACTGCTACTACACTGAGAGTGTAAGGACAGCAAAGCTCAGTGCAGAACAGGACCAAGGGTGCCCAGAGCTCTGTTGCCTTCACTCAAGACTTGAACCCTCACTTGTCCAATGCTTCCCAGCTGTGTTACCTCTGACAGTCAATAGCAGAGAAATTGGAAATGCTGAGTTTCTAAGCTGCTAAGGCGCTCTCATGTATAGCTCTAGTCAGGGCAAACTTTTTTTTTTTGTTCGGGTGACGATTTAAAAAGCTGGCTGGAATAATGTGGTTCCCATCTCCCTTGTGTGCTCAGCTTTGGGCCCTGACTCAGGATTGACAGTATGACTGTGATGCAGTTTCTGATGAGCATTGTTTTTCCACAGGGCTTTCTTCAAAATATACTAAGAAATGGCAAGGAAAAAAAAAAAAGGAACCAGCTGTTTCCCACACTGCAAAGGGGAAAAATGAATGAAAAAGAAAATCTGGTCAGCTTTTGTTTTGCCTTTCGAAAGGGAAGCCCTATTACCTCCTGGGGCAAAGAAAAGCGTTTGAGTTTACTCAACGTGGGTGCAGGATTGCTGACTGCAATAACAATGACTAACACACAGCAGCATGGGTGTTTGGCTGTATTAGCTGATCACCCTTATGTGTGCAGTTGGGTTAGTGTCTTTGGAAGGGGACCAGGATCAGAAGCTCTCACATTAGTTAACTTGCATTTTTATTATCATAAAACTTAGAAACAAGAAACTAAGTCTGTTCTACTGGTAAAAGTGAACATCAGTACTGAAGCATAAGACAATATGCAATCACTTAATGAAAATACATTACAATAGCAAAATGCTATACTGGTGCTTAATACCCAGATTTGGGCAAAAATTCTTGACGCTGTCTGATTCTTCTAAAGAACGAATTTTTTTCCTCATTTCTCATCTGAAATGATGGGCCACCCAGGAGATTAATAAACTCAGAGCACAGTGTGGTCAGTTATACAGAGTTCAAAAAGACAATCTTTCAAAATATGGTTTATCTGTATTGAAAATCACAAGTAACACCTTAATCCATCCCACTTGGTCTGTGCTGCACTTTGATACAGACTGGTTGCATCCCTTCCTTCTGGGGGTCTGCTCAAGCTGACATCTGCTAAACTGCGATGTCCAAAATCATCTCGGCAGCCTACTGTTTGTTATTTGGGTCATGTTTTACTAAGGAACATGACTTTTAACTTTCCACCTCTAGACCCTAATCCTGCCAACATACATGTGCTGACGATGGTCTGTGAGTGCTCCTATGTTTAGGGGGTTACTCCTATAATAGTGTAGTTCACGGTAAACACAGTTAAAACATTTACATCACTTTTAATTTGATTTTACTCCTCCCATACACCAGATAGGAAAACTGAGCTCACTTTTACAATGTCACTCATCTTAAGCACATGCTTAAGACTAAGTAAAGCGTATGTTGGTAAGATTGGAGCTGTAATCCTCTGTAGCTTGATTTAAATTTACTTGGATATCTATATAGAGAGAGTTAATGCTTATTAGTTTTTAAGGCGAAAGGAAGCAGTAAGTAAGTGAACCATTATATGGATTTCGGTTATATTTAGTGTTAGCTTTTTGGAGATCAAAGAGATTGGGGAAGAACAAAAATCCAAAGAACAAAAATATTTTGACCATGCTTCATACTAAAAAATAAAATAAACATTGGAAGAAAAATGATTTTTTTTCTGTATAGTGCTTAAATATCTCTTTTACTGGAAAATGGAAGGGTCAAAATCCGAAATCACGTAATTGTTTTAGTTCACGTAGCACGAGCTGCCTACTTAAACCCTATTCCTCCAGCTTGGAGTTTTTCTTATAACTTCTAGTTTCACATCCACCCAAAACAAAACATTTTCAGTCTGACCACAAACTGAAAGGTCACTTGTTCACAAGGCCTGATTTCATCATCTTCTCATTCAAGTGAAAATGCTGATGTATATGCATTTTCACATCTCCAGAAATGATTTACATTAAAGAAATGTTCTAATTCAATAAATGTGATTTTCTGAGAACACTTCTATCCTTATTTAGCTCTGGGAAAATCAGATCACTTGCAACTTGGATTCAGTCTACTTATGATATTTCTCTTGGAGCCTGAATTGTCTTAAGCAGCTTTACCCTGAGGTTGTGCCACTGGTTTCTGTGGAATCGGAATCCCTGGGTCAGAAGCAGCCCGTGTACTTGCTATTATACTTGCTAGTCACTGTTACAGAAGCATTAGCACTGTATGTGAGGGAAGAGAAGTGAAGGGGAGAAAGGGGGAATTTCCACTGGGGTAGATGTGTGCATGTTAATATGCCTGCACCACTTTAAAACAAGTAATGCCAGATAAATTATTTTATGATATATACAAAGTGTGCTACTGTGCTAAACGTGCTAGAAGCTGGTGTAAATAATGGGGTAGGAGAGCTTGCTATGGACTAAAATAAATATTTTTGTGGTATGGCTAATGGAACAAGAGTCATATCTGCATTGTTAGAACAGCAGGTAAGTTTTTGCTTGAGAAGATTATCATCAGTGTACAGTGGACAAAAATGATGTACTTTGTTAGAGAAAGGGCTCGTTATTGCCAAAGCACTTCCTAAAACTTGTACGGAATATGCATTAACACACAAGCATGGCTATATCTGTATGTATTCCCTAGAAGTTTCTTTTGTTATATATACTGCATGCACAATCCTGTCCTCTGGAACTCATATTTATCATATTCAGTGCAACAGTCATTAAGTGATGATGACTTCAGATTCAGTTTTTATGGAAATCTGCTCTACAAACCTATCAGGATTGCCCTATGGCCTCAGAAGAATGCTACGTTATCTCACTTGTAGAAGTAAAGAGCTTTCTGAATTTCTGTAACTTAGTACAGCTAGAATTTGCATTCCAATTTTCTCCAAGGATACATCAAATTCATCCTCTATAACTTCATAAAAGCTTTCCCACGTAGTTGCTGAGAATCACCTGTCCTGGAGAGGTTGCTTAAGTCTCCTCTTTATGACATATGCCATGTTCTTTGCTATGCTAGTCACATTAAGTGCCTCCATATGGTGGTCTGCAAGACCTGCAAATATCATGTTTTCATGAATTTGGATCATATTTTGGGCACACAACGAAGGGATCAGCAGCTCAGAAGGACTTGGTGTGGGGTACTGAGAGAATGTTTGAGAAAATCTAAGAAATGGCAAGTCTTAGGGTTTCCCTAAGAACATCCTTTTCCTGAACTTGCGATCTCACCACATTTTTTGATGGTACGAAGGGAAAAAATGGGATTTCTGAGCAGTAGGAACAGCCCTGCCAAGGTGGTGAATGATGAGTTGCCCTTTCTGAGAAATAACAACTAGATTGTATGCTAGGTGCTGAGTAGATACATATGGAGTAACTCCTCTTGTCTCCAAGAGGTAGTTTTAGCATAAGAAACTGAACAGATGAAGGAAACATAGCAATAAGGGTTTAAAAATGGAAGTGAATCTAGCTAATAAAAGAATTACAGGATATTTTGGCCAAGAGCATTTGCAGCTACTAGCAGGTACACCACCTTCTCTTTCTGATGTCTTGATCTATTTTCAAATAGCAGTTTTCTGACATGATTATAAGAGAGAAGCGTGTAGAAATTTAGATTTGGGCAAAGGGGTGTATTTATACTTAATGGAGAGGGCCAAGAAAGAAGGAAGGTGCCTGAGGGAGACACGGATCAAGAGGACAGCTGGGATGTGGGTGTGGGGAAAGTGAAGACTTTGACAAGTCAAAGAAAGGATGAGAAGCTGAACTCTAAGGAAGTTTTGATGCAGCAGCAATGTCAAGGTGTCCTAGGTGGGCTATACTGCAGAGTGGACCAACATCTGATGCCTAGGCTTGAGGAGCAGGAAGCAAGAAAGACATCTGCTGAGGAAAGAAGAGCAAGGCAAGATGCCAACATCCTAGCTTTTAATACTGTGTATTTCAGTACTGTGCTTAATACTGCCTCAGTGTAGATAAAACAGTGAAGGGTGACTGAGAACCTACTATGGGACCAAGGCAAAGATCTC